>NW_027206501.1:2705000-3305000 GCF_024711535.1 Dipodomys merriami
TTATATATTATAATTAATATATAACAAATAATATGTAATACGTACAATGTTATATATTATATATACCATAAACATAAGTATATATAAAATGAAGCACAAAAACAATGAGAAAAGGCAATGGCAATGAAATAAATATTAAACCACAAAATTATGGCCAAGTGTGATGGCTCACACTTGTAATCCCTACTACTCAAGAGACTAAGATTGGGAGGACTTGATTCCAGAACAGCATAGACAAACAGCTCATGTGAACCCATCATCCAATAAGACTAGGTGTGGTGGTGCTGATTTGTCACCCCAGTTACACTTAATGTTTAAATATAGGAAGACCTGGGTCTGGGATAGTTCAGACACAACTATGAGACCCTATTTGAAAACCAACTAAAGCAAAAAGGGCTGGGTTCATTGCTCAAGTGCTAGAGTACTTGTCTAGGAAGGGTTAAGATCTTGAGTTCAAACTCCACTACTAGCAAAAGAAGAAAAAAAATGAGCTGCAGAAATGCATTCCATGTGGACCAAACTGGTTTATTCTTAGTAGTTTAGTCTACCTATATATATCAACTAAAACAACTACCTTAAAAAAACGTCTTATTCATCCATATATTTTGACTAGATTAAAAGTCAGTAGTTAACTACTTTCCAAAATTTCTGTTTTCATTTGATTTTGATTTTGATTTTATATACAAACTGTTCTCAATCAGTTCAGTTATCTGCTTCTTTTCTTTATTCTGAATGATAATACACAAAGAATATGTAATTTGGGGCCAGAAGAATGGATCAAGTCCTTGCTTACTTATTCATTAAATATATTTATTAAAAATTTTATAGGGCCAGCCACCAGTAGCTCATATTTGTAATCTTAGCTACTTGGGAGACCAAGATCTGAAGATCACAGTTTGAAGACAGCCCAATCAAGAAAGGGTGTAAACTCCAACGTATATCAAAAAGCCATAAGCAGAGGTGTTGCTCCAGTGCCCAACCTGAGCATATAAGCTAGTGGAGTGTGCTCAAGCCCTGAGTTCAAGCCCTAGTACTCATGCGCATGCATGTGCACATGCACACATGCACCCACACACACAGACTACACACACACACACACACACACACACACACAGAATTTTCCGTTCGTAAAATGAGTTTCCAAAGGAGTATCTATTGTATGAAAAGTGGGAGCATTCTTATACTGTGTATCATGTAAAATTTAGGCCATTTAAATCATTAGTTAACCAACTGGCCGGTAAACATTTATACATTTATCCAAGATTTGCTGAACCTATGGAGGGGAGCTCCTCTTTGTGTTGACTGAGTTCCTCTGAAAGACGAGCTGAGAGAGTTTGGCAGTTATGTGTGAGGCAGTCCCAAGCACAAATGCCAGAGTGGACTGTGGGAAGGGAGACAGGGGAAGGAAGTCAGTGTTAGGTGTGTGTGTCTGAGAGTGCATGGGTATGAACCATGGGACAACACACAAGTATTCCCTGGAGGCTGGGGGTGCCAGAGCTTATGTCCAGCAGCTCCTCTTTGTTACTGGCTGAGGACTGAAAGCTTCCGCCATCCCCCAGTATGGGTCCAGCTGGCAACAGCGATTCAGTCCTCAGCAAGTTGCCAATATCTATAGCATGAGTGCCAAAGGGACATGGACAGAGCAGCATCTGCATCAGTACCCCCAGCCTTCTCCCACTCTTCCTACAAGGGTGCAGTTTGACTTCCGAACCATGGCGCCACCTAGTGGGAGAGCTCCTCAGTGCAGAACTGCTATCAAGTCAGGAATTCAGGGAGGTGATTGCCACTAATGCTCTCCCCAGGTTTACCGTGTGTGCTTGGAGCAGGGCTTCAGTTATTCCACCATGACCATCCCACATGGATAAGGCTGCCCTGAACAAACTCAGGTGATGACTCCACATTCTAAAGTGGAAGATACCTTGTTTACCGAGGTAGCACCAGACAGAAAGTTTCGTTACAAGGACTTTTAGACCTTGTCGTTTCAATTGTAATAGTCTTAATGGAAGCTGGGTTCTCATGCCTATAATCCTAGCTACTCAGGAGGCTGAGATTGTGGCTCAAAGCCAACCCTGGACGGGAAAACCCATGAGACTCTTACCTTCAATGAATCACCAAAAAGCCAGCAGTGGAGCTTTCTCAAGCCCCAGCCACAGTAGCAAAAGTAATAACCTTCTTAATGAAAATGCCCAAATTTTACTTGTATCTTGAGACTAGTTTAACATATATATATATACATATATATATATATGGTCTTATATATAACTTATCACAAAAATATCTTTGATAGCATGAAGGAGATCTTATACATAAAATGCCAGAATATTGGGAATAAACCAGCATCATCCTGAGTTGAGAAGCAGATAAAAATCCCCTACTGCCTTTTATGCCTTCTGATTTTCCTACAGCCCTGAAGGTTAAAGGGAGGGGAGAGAGGTGATTACAAACCTTTTATTCCTAAATGCAGTTGAAGAAAGAGGCAGACCCCAGGTGTTCGCACAGTCCAGATGCTGCCATTTCCCCTCTGTGGAGTACATATCATGAAATGACTTCAAGAGCGTGCATATGTTTTAAAGAAATTGAGCTAAGAATTTAATTTAGGGGGACTCAGTTTTGTTGCTGGTGGTAGGCTTTTTTCCCCCACTTACTAACTTTTTGAAGAGCCCAGACCCTTAATTTCTATACTTGTCAACCACAGCAATACTATAGGAGAATCACTGGGGTTCGTGGAAATGTATGTGAGCACAGAGCTAAGTGTGTGAACGAGTTCCACTAGTAGGAATCTTTGTTGCTTGCATTCAGGGGATAACCCTGGATGGGAAAGGGCACAAAAAAAGCGACTAAAGCCCTGAGTGTTAATAAATGCATCTTAAAAGCAATCATTTTGACAGCTTAAGTGCATACAATGTGGGTTACAATCAGTGAGTTTGCTGCAAGAAATTAATATGAAGCCATTCTTCTACCCCTGTACAAATCCTTTAACCAGGAGCTAGCCCTCTGATGTTCCTTACATAATTACAGAGGCCATATGGTATTTAACAAAACACCATGTAAAAGTGCATCATATTTTTATTTAAATTTGTTTAAATGTGTCTTCATGATCTAGTTAACCATTTTTTTGTGATAGTGAAGAACTTTTCAAATGATGGCTATTTAGCAGTTTTCAAGTTTATGAGATGGCACATGGCAAATGTGCTCAATGATTTTACACTTAATGACTTATGGTGTAATAAGATACAGAAAAAGCAGTTTAATCATTTGGTGGTTCTGTTTGAGAAAAAAGGGAGGTTCAGGGAGGAGGAGAGGAAGGGAAAGAAGAAGAGGGAGGGACATAGGGAGAGAGAGAGAAAGAGAGAGAGAGAGAGAGTGCTCACCGAGAGCTGTGATAGATAACCCACCCAGGGACCACAGAGACAGAACAAGTTACTAAAAGCACATCAATGCTTCTTGGCCTTTCACTTTTCATCCTGGATGAGGATTTAATGCTGATATTTAAGTTTTACAAGATAAACAAGGTAAGCTGATATATTTACTAAGTCCTAAGAGAATTTTTTTAGTTCATTTATAACATTTCTCAAAACTCAAACTAAACCCAGATCTCTGTGTTTGTCTGGAGCTTTCTCTGTGTGTAGCAGTTTGCAAAGGTGGTTGTTGGGTGCACTTGAAGATTATCAACAAGTGAATGGAAAAGAAAATTGAAAATTGGCTCTGTCATGGGTGAAGGACTTGTAGAAGAATGTTACAAATATAGACATATTTATACAATTATAATGTCTAAATGCAGTTAACTTTAAAACTAGGCTCACAGCTGCATTTGCAGTTCAATGGTGCTTTAACTCATTAGTATCAAAGTGTATCCTAATGCTACTACAAAGCTAAAGCAACTTTCTATTTAAAATTGTAGCTTATATATAGCCTATAATAAATGTATTTCTTTGGTAAATTCAGAAGTATATTTACTTTACACTTCGAAATAATAAACCACATTTTTCTCAGGCTCCAAAAAATTATGCCTTTCACTTTGTTTTGTTCAGGCAAGAGCAAGAGAAATTGGACTTTTAAGTGGCAAGAAAATATTGTAAAGTTGAAAGTTCAAAAATGAGATGTATGTTGTACTTTCAAAAATATTTCTGGGAAAGTATAGCATGATATTTTCCCCTAATTCCTTATTACTCACTTATATGCTGATGTCACATGCAGTTTATAGAATTAAATGTATTACTTTAATCAGAGTTTATACCAAAATCTGTTCGGAGAACTTTCTTGAAAAGGGCAGTTTCACATTTCTGTATTGGAAAACAATGTTGTTTCACCAAAAATTAAACATATAATCTACATGATAACATCAATATTTATTGGTAACTTCCTTTCTTGCTTCATTCTAAAACTAAGACTTCTGATGACACATTGCATACAAAGAGGTTATAAATTGTCAACCAAGGGTCTTCTACATATAGCTGTGTTATGTTTTTGATCTTTATTTTATATTTTGATTAATACTTATATGGAATTAACTCCTAATTTCTTGTTTAACACTTGGCATTTACCTTCTGAAGCAGGGATTATGTATGGAATGAAAGCATAAATATACTTAGGATGACTGTAATACATTTGTGATTTATTTCTTTCCCTCCCCTATTTCCCAATTTAGTTTTGTCATTTGTCTTAAAAGGAATCGTAACATCTGTTTAGTTTTATGCCATCTTCGAGTTTAACCAGCTTAGTGAAATGTCCTCTGGCTTTTTATCTGTACTTATTCATTGGGAACAAAAAAAAGGGTTTTTTTTTGCCAAGGTTTTTTTAATCTTCCCTATACATTAAAAAAAAAAGTCTGCAATTCCTTTTGTAAGCCTAAGTGGCCAGATAATAGGTTATGCTTTAGGCATCCATGAAGATATCTACACACTTAATATTCTTTTTAATTACCAAAGTTTACCACCAACTCAGTAAACACTTAGCATAGGCATATTGACATAAGAGTGCTGAGAGATCGAATCATGTATATTCAGATTCAAAGATAAACATAAGTAAAAGACTGCTATAAGTGTATCACATAGATGTTTGTGAAAGACTTACCATTTACCAAATTATTTTTATGGGAATATTAATGCAATTTATAGGGGAATAATGCATACAGAGCAGAATCATTTCAGCTTAGATGTGTCAGGATATGTTACAAGAAGAGGTATTTTGAGAGAGTCTTAGATAATTGGTTGGGAAAAGATAAAGAAGGACATCCAGGTAGGAGAGATTGGACTGGGGTGGAAAGGGAGGAAGCTGCCAGACAGGGAGGAAGGAATATACCAGGAACTGGTTGCAGACAGGTTGGCTTGTGTAGAATTTCTATCCGAATGTAGGGAGAGGAAAATATGGCAGACTTGGTAAGAAATGAATTCTGAATTCCTCAATTGATGTGCTAGCCAGTGACTGGAACAGAAATCTAACATGACATTTCTTTTTCTTTCTTTCTTTCTTTCTTTCTTTCTTTCTTTCTTTCTTTCTTTCTTTCTTTCTTTCTTTCTCTTTCTTTCTTTCTTTCTCTTTCTTTCTTTCTTCCTTTCTTTTTCTTTCCTTCTTTCTTTCTTTCTTTCTTTCTTTCTCACTCACTCACTTGATCCTTCCTTCTTTCCTTCCTTCTTTTCTTTTTGTCTATCCATCTCTCTGTCTCTGTATGTCTATCTCTTGTCTCTCTATCTCTCTCCAGTCTGTTTGTCTGTCTGTTTTCTGTCTGTCTGTCTGTCTTCTGTCTGTCTGTCTGTCTCTCTCTCTCTCTCTTTCTCTTCCTTCCTTCCTATTTTTTTGTGCCAGTCCTGAGCCTTGGACTCATGACCTGGGTATTGTCCTTGGCCTTTTGTGCCAAAGGCTAATGCCCTACCACTTGAGCCACAGCTCCACTTCTGACTTTTTTTTTAATTTAATTTTATTTTATTTGTGAACATACTGTACAGAGGAGTTACAATTACATGGGCAGGATAATGCGTACATTTCTTACCAAGCATTGCAGCCTCCTCCTTTGGTTTACCCTTCACATCCCTTCCCAGCCTCCCCCCTCCCCCCCAATCCCAATCCTTCTCCTTCCCCCCCCTTCCCCCCACCCCCGCACCAATGTTGTAAAGCTCGTTTTGGACATGACAACTTGTACTTCTCATTGTTGCAACAGGTCCACCTGAATCCTTAAAGAACTGGTTTTTCCCCATCTCCTCCACAAGTTATACTGACATCAAATATAGTGAAAGCAGGGGTTATACTGTGGGGAAGGGACATACAAAGCAACAAAGAGATAATCTTATAAATGCATTAGAAACACATGCATGAAAGAAAAAAACATTAAAATACACATCTAAGGGTTCATTTTCCTGACATCACATTATCTGACCTTTTCCGCTTGACTCATACATATACTAGATATTACAAATAAGGGAAACCATGGGACCTATGTTTCTTTGGGCCTGGCTTACTTCACTTAATATAATTTTTTCCAAGTTTTTCCATTTCCTAACAAATGGGGCACTGTCATTCTTTCTGATGGCGGCATAGAATTCCATTGTGTATATATACCACATTTTCTTGATCCATTCATCTACTGAGGGGCATCTGGGTTGGTTCCATATCTTAGCTATGGTAAATAATGCTGCAATAAACATAGTTGTACTGGTAGCTTTAGGGTGGTCTTGTTTGTAAACATTTGGGTAAATGCCCAAAAGTGGGATTGCTGGGTCATAGGGGAGTTCTATGTGAAGTCTTTTGAGGAACCTCCATACTGCTTTCCAAAGTGGTTGAACAAGTTTACATTCCCACCAACAATGAAGTAAGGTTCCTTTCTGTCCACATCCCCTCCAGCATCTGTTGTTGTTAGAGTTCTTGATTTTTGCTGTTCTAACTGGAGTGAGGTGATATCTCAATGTTGTTTTGATTTGCATTTCTTTTATGGCTAGGGATGTTGAACATTTCTTCATGTGTCTATTGGCCATCCTTCTTTCTTCTTCAAAGAAGTTTCTCTTTAAGTCTTTCGCCCACTTATTTATTGGGCAGTTGTTTCTTTGAGGATTTGTTGTTGGGGGGTTTAAGTTTTTGAGTTCCAAGTATATTTTAGATATGAGACCCTTGTCCGTTGTATGGCTAGTAAAGATCTTCTCCCAATCCGTGGGCTTTCTATCGATCTTGCTAGCTATGTCCTTTGCCCTGCAGAAGCTCTGCAACTTTATGCAATCCCATTTGTCCAACCTTTGTTTGATTTGTTGTGTTTCCGGGTCTCTATTCAGAAAATTTCGGCCTTAGCCAAGGAGACCTAGGGTTTCTCCTATTCCATCCTGTAATGTTTTCAGAGTGTCTGCTTTGAGTTCAAGGTCTTTGATCCATTTGGAGTTGATTCTGGTGCAGGGTGATATATAAGGATCTAGCTTAAGTTTTCTACATGTAGTTAACCAATTTTGCCAGCACCATTTACTGAAGAGGTTGTCTTTCTTCCATTCTATTGTTTTAGCTCCCTTATAGAAGATTAGATGGCTATAGGTCTGTAGGTTCATTTCTGGGTTTTCAATTCTATTCCATTGGTCCTGAGGTCTGTTCTTATGCCAATACCAAGCTGTTTTGATTACTATGGCTTTATAGTAGAGTTTGAAATTTGGTATTGATATTCCTCCAGCAGTGTACTTCTGACTTTTTGCTGGTTAATAGGTGATATGAGTTTACCACTTGAGCCACAGCTCCACTTCTGACTTTTTGCTGGTTAATAGGTGATAAGAGTTTCCCAGACTTTCCTACTTGAGGTGGCTTTTAACCATGATCCTCAGATCACAGCCTCCTAAACAGCTAGGATCATAGGCATTGGCCACTGGTATCCAGCTAACATGCTGTGTCTAAGAAAATTAATCAGTCATGGTTGTACCAATCCAGTTGAAATGTGGAGACACTCAATGTGAAGAAAGCAATGAGAATAATCAAGGAAAAGTTTGTGGAGATTAGGCAGTAAAAATATTGAAGTTATATTTCAGTAATGGGTTGTGGACTTCACCAAGATTTCATCTGTCTTGTGATTTTTTTATTTTATTTTCAAAGAATAGCTCAAGGAATTTTTTCCTTTGTGGGAAATGATAACTTGGTCCTTTGCCTCATTGCTCACTTAGGCATATTTTATGCTTCTAAATCTACTCAAATTGAATTTCTCATAATTTCTCCCCAAGTGCTTTGTCAACTTCTTTTGAGTCCACAGTGACCATAACAACTGTATTTAAGGATTTAATGTACACTTGGAAAATTGAGGTAAACCCTTATGAACTCATGTTAGAAAATGAATAACACATAAAGGTATATATAATATATGACACATTTTATATTTGATATATAAGATATATATGTATAAAGATACATTTGAGATTTAGAGTTTTGAAGTTGAGAGATTAGAATTAAAAAGAGAATAATGTAGAGAATAAAAAGAGGGCAGTGTTTGTTTGAGAGGGATGTTGGAGAAGAGGAAAAGTCCTTATTTACTAAAGGAGAGAGATTTGTTGAAGAACTGAGAAGGGAGTCAGGATGGAGAAATCTGTTTTCCCAGGAAATTAAAATTAGATGGATATGATAGAAAAAATGACATAAAATTATGATTGTTTTTAAAGTGGCAAAGCAAGGAGGTTAGTAGAGAGTGAGAAAGTATACCATTAAGGGAAACTTCAGCCTCCACGTTGATGGCTCAGGAAGAGGGTTAAAGGAGAGAGACAGATGGACGGACAGATGGACAGACAGACAGATAGACACAGACCACAGACAAACATTTCCTGTTCCTCATGCAGGAAATGGGATTCCTAAAATGATGAAATTCTGTCTGAATACTTAAAGTCTTTAAACTATTTGTTCCCTTAACTTTGACTGGTTTGGTTCAAATTGTAGAGCACCTGTCAAGCAAGTAAGGAGGTCTGAGTTCAGACCCTACTACCACAAAAACCAAACAAAAAAATAGAAAAATACTTTGACCTACAGCACTTAAGTACTTGTAAAAATGAAATTGATTATTTCTCCTTTTCTTTTGCTATTCTTCTTTCTTTGCGTGTAGTATTATTGATACAATTTTATTTAATTGTTCTTTTTGTTGTGCCAATCCTAGGGCTTGAACTCAGTGCTGTCCCAGAGCTTTTTCTCTCAAGAATGGCACTCTACCACATGAGCCACACCTCTACTTCTGGCTTTTTAGTGGCTAATTGGAGATAAGAGTTTCATGAACTTTCCTGTCTTGGTTGGCTTGGAACAGTGATTCTCAGATCTCAGCCTCCTGAGTAGCTAGAAATATAAGCATGAGCCACCAATGCCAGGCTTTCGTTCATCTTTGATTTATGTGTCACTGCCCCCAGCCAAACACAAAGGGAAACGCAAAGGTCAAAGAGAAGTGAATATTATTCTGTATTGAATTATATTTACCTGTCACTTCTATCAATTGACCCCACATTCCCAATAAGAATTGTTTAATATATTCTTGAAATAATTTCTTTCATCTGTGCCTTTCAAGATTCTGTGTGTGTGTGTGAGAGAGAGAGAGAGACAGAGATAGACAGAGAGAGACAGAGAGACAGACAGACAAAGAGTGGGGGGAGGTTGATACTGAGACTTGAACTCTCAGGCCCTGGGTTAACTTTTTTCAGGCTGGCTTGTGATGTCAGCTTCCTGGATAGCTAAACGTACAGGTATGAGCCACTGATCGAAATCCTTTTTTTTTTTAGTTTTATGTGCTTATGTAATGTAACAAGTAGTAAACTGGTGTTTCACAAATCTACAAAAGTACCTTTTGTCCTCAGATTTACTTAGAACATGACTGTTCTTTTTGTTTTAAAAATTGTGGGTTTATATCATGCAGAAATACAACTGTAATCAACTCAGTGAGAACTGAAGGTTCCAGGCACCCACAATACTATTTTTCCTTCTGTACTTTTTTTAGGAGCAATTTCAAGAAGCACAACTGGAGAGCCTTTTACAATTGTTCTTTAGATTACGTTTGTAAAAAGAAATCTCCCTGTTTCTAAGCCAGACAGCAAAAGCAGATTCCTCTCTGGACTGTGTGGGTTCACAGGGACTGGCTTCCCGTCAGTGTTGAGGATGATGTATGCTGTCAAAACCTGGTTGGACCACACATTATGTAATCACCATGCTGAGGGCACTGGCATTTGGACTTGGCCCATTTGAGTACAAACAAATGGAGTGTGACAATGTGTGTTTATTCTGAAAGGAACAGCCTTGAAGAATAAAGAACACAGCTCACTGCTCTCATTATGAAATGCCTTCTTTTTAACAAATGAGACTGACATTTTATTTACAGTAGAAGCCTTCAACCTGGGAATGTCACTGTGTTAGTTAAGGAAGATTTGGATCAGAGACTAAGGATTTGAATTTACTGCTGTTTGCGGTTCCTCAAAGTTTGGATATGGTTACTTTCAGAAGAAAACTAAGTTTCAGATCTGTTTTCCTCTAAATTGGATCAATTTAACCCACCTATCATCTACGTTTCTGTATTTTCAGCTTAGTGTTTAGTTTTAGTACTGCTTTAGTATTTTTAATATATTTAATATAAGCATCAAAATATATTAAGAAAATCATTTACTGCCCTCCCAACTACTCAAGAGGTAGAGATCAGGAGTATGGCAGTTCAAGGCCAGCCCTGGTTACAAGTCGTGGATCAAGCAACCATATGACTGAGTTAGCAAGACCCCAGAGGGGGTAACATTTATCAAGAGGCATTATACTCATAAACTGGCATTTTGAATTGAAATCCCTTTGTATAACTGATTAAAGATAGTAAAAAAACAAAACCCCCATCTCAATAAACTAGGTGTGGTGGTGTGCACCTGTCATCCAGCTATGTGGGAGGAGAGGCTTGGTCTCCACCCAAGGCCGGACATAAATACAGCAGAACCTACCTGAAAAATAAAGTAATAAAGAGCTATGGACTTGCTTAAGTGATAGAGTACCTGCTTAGCTTGTATAAAGCCCTGAGTTCAAACCCTAGTACTGAAAATTCAAAGGAAGAAGAAAGAAAATGATTTATTCTTACACATTTTCCTCCATTTTGTCTTAGCTTTATCTTATGCTAGTGTCTTTCTTGAAAAGAGTTATCAGCTCCACAATCTTGTCCAAGCGTGGCTTAAACAAACATTTCTTTGTGTTGAATACAGAATTTACCTGTATCTCCTCCAAATGTTGGAGCACTCATGTACAATCAAGTTAAGACAGTGGCCTGAGAGTAATAAGCAAAATCTGGTGAAAGAAAGAAAGAAGGAAAGAGGAGGGAGGGAAGGAAGGAAGAAAGGAAGGAAAGGGAGGAAGGGAGGGAGACAGGAAGGAAGACAGGCAAGCAGGCAGGCAGGCAATCAGAAAATTATTGACTCAGCTTTTACCTGACATCTCAGCTACTCAGGAGGCTGAAATCTGAAGATCACATTATGAAGCCAGCCTGAGTAGGAAAGTCCATGAGACTCTTTTTTTTCTTTTTTTAATATATATATTTTTTATTGTAAAGATAATGTACAGAGGGGTTATAGTTACATGAACAAGGTAATGAGTCCATTTTCTATCAAGCATTGTTGCACCCTCCTTTATTTTTCCCCTACATCTCTTTCCTCTCCACCTCCCCAACTCCTCCCTTCCCTCTCCCACCCCCGTCCCCACACCCAAGCCCCCTCCTGCAAAGTTGTAAAGTTCGTGTTTTTTTCTTAATTTAATTTTATTTTATTTGTGAACATACTGTACAGAGGGGTTACAATTACATGGGCAGGATAATGCGTACATTTCTTACCAAGCATTGCAGCCTCCTCCTTTGGTTTACCCTTCACATCCCTTCCCAGCCTCCCCCCTCCCCCCCAATCCCAATCCTTCTCCTTCCCCCCTCTTCCCCCCCCCCCCCACACACCGACGTTGTAAAGCTCGTTTTGGACATGACAACTTGTACTTCTCATTGTTGCAACAGGTCCACCCATATCCTTAAACAACTGGTTTTTCCCCATCTCCTCCACAAGTTATACTGACATCAAATATAGTGAAAGCAGGGGTTATACTGTGGGGGAGAGACTTACAAAGCAACAAAGAGATAATCTTATAAATGCGTTAGAAACACATGCATGAAAGAAAAAACATTAAAATACATATCTAAGGGTTTATTTTCCTGACATCACATTATCTGACCTTTTCCGCTTGACTCATACATATACTAGATATTACAAATAAGGGAAACCATGGGACCTATGTTTCTTTGGGCCTGGCTTACTTCACTTAATATAATTTTTTCCAAGCCTTTCCATTTCCTAACAAATGGGGCACTGTCATTCTTTCTGATGGCGGCATAGAATTCCATTGTGTATATATACCACATTTTCTTGATCCATTCATCTACTGAGGGGCATCTGGGTTGGTTCCATATCTTTTTTTTTTTTTTTTGTTTTGTTTTTGTTTTTTGTTTTTTGGTCCGGTTGTGGGCCTGAACTCTGGGCCTGGGCGCTGTCCCTCAGCTCTTCAGCTCAAGGCTAGCGTTCGACCACTTGAGCCACAGCGCCACTTCCAGCTTTTTTCTTAAGTTTACATTCCCACCAACAATGAAGTAAGGTTCCTTTCTGTCCACATCCCCTCCAGCATCTGTTGTTGTTAGAGTTCTTGATTTTTGCCGTTCTAACTGGGGTGAGGTGATATCTCAATGTTGTTTTGATTTGCATTTCTTTTATGGCTAGGGATGTTGAACATTTCTTCATGTGTCTATTGGCCATCCTTCTTTCTTCTTCAGAGAAGTTTCTCTTTAAGTCTTTCGCCCACTTATTTATTGGGCAGTTGTTTCTTTGAGGATTTGTTGTTGGGGGGTTTAAGTTTTTGAGTTCCAAGTATATTTTAGATATGAGACCCTTGTCCGTTGTATGGCTAGTAAAGATCTTCTCCCAATCCGTGGGCTTTCTATTGATTTTGCTGGCTATGTCCTTTGCCCTGCAGAAGCTCTGCAACTTTATGCAATCCCATTTGTCCAACCTTTCTTTGATTTGTTGTGTTTCCGGGTCTCTATTCAGAAAATTTCGGCCTTAGCCAAGGAGACCTAGGGTTTCTCCTATTCCATCCTGTAATGTTTTCAGAGTGTCTGCTTTGAGTTCAAGGTCTTTGATCCATTTGGAGTTGATTCTGGTGCAGGGTGATATATAAGGATCTAGCTTTAGTTTTCTACATGTAGTTAACCAATTTTGCCAGCACCATTTACTGAAGAGGTTGTCTTTCTTCCATTCTATTGTTTTAGCTTCCTTATAGAAGATTAGATGGCTATAGGTCTGTAGGTTCATTTCTGGGTTTTCAATTCTATTCCATTGGTCCTGAGGTCTGTTCTTATGCCAATACCAAGCTGTTTTGATTACTATGGCTTTATAGTAGAGTTTGAAATTTGGTATTGATATTCCTCCAGCAGTGTTCTTTCCGTTGAGGAGCGTTTTTGCTATTCGGGGTCTTTTATTGTTCCATATGAATTTTTGGATTGCCTCTTCTATTTCCTTGAAGAATGAGGTTGGAATTTTGATAGGTATTGCATTGAATTTGTAGATAGCCTTGGGAAGTATTGCCATTTTCACGATGTTAATCTTTCCAATCCAGGAGCATGGGAGGCTTTGCCATTTTTTTAGTTCTGTGTTGATTTCCTTTTTCAAGATTTTAAAGTTTTCATCGTAGAGGTCCTTCACTTCTTTAGTTAAGTTAATTCCTAGGTATTTTATTTTTTGTGGGGCTATTACAAATGGAGTTGCTTTCCTAATTTCAGCCACACTTTTCTCATTGTTGGCATACAGAAAAGCCATTGATTTTGGGGGATTAATGTTATAACCTGCTACTTTGCCAAAGTTTTGAATCAGCTTGAGTAATTTTGGAGTGGAGTCTATGGGATTCTTTAAATACAAG
Organism: Dipodomys merriami; assembly: GCF_024711535.1. Taxonomy (NCBI): domain Eukaryota; kingdom Metazoa; phylum Chordata; class Mammalia; order Rodentia; family Heteromyidae; genus Dipodomys; species Dipodomys merriami. The sequence continues at coordinate 2,718,894 of NW_027206501.1, forward strand.
ATCATGTCATCTGCAAAGAGGGAGAGTTTTATTTCTTCTTTCCCTATTTGGATCCCCTTTATGTCTGCATCTTGTCTTATTGCTGTAGCTAGGTAATACTAGATTGAAGAGAAGTGGAGAGAGTGGGCATCCTTGTCTTGTTCCTGAGTTAAGAGGAAATGGCTTTAGTTTTTCACCATTGAGTATAATGCTGGCTGTAGGTTTGTCATATACAGCCTTTATTGTATTGAGGAATGTTCCATGGATTTCTAATTTTTCCAAAACCTTCATCATGAAGGGGTGTTGGATCTTGTCGAATGCTTTTTCTGCATCTATTGAGATAACCATGTGGTTTTTATTCTTGCTCCTGTTGATTCTTGCTCCTGCAAAGTTGTAAAGTTTGTGTTTTTCAACATACTCTCTTGTACATCTTATTGTCACAGTGGGTCATCCTGTATCCTTATTTCAACATTTTGTTATTTCCCTTTCCCTCCCCAAATTAGAAAAATGCATATACAAGATGTAGCACACTGGAATCAATTACAGTGACAACAGGGGTTGTATCATGGGGGAAGAGCATTCAAAGAAACAAAAAAAAATCAAATAGAATCAACAAAACAAACATGAGACTCTTTTCTCCAATTAACCACCAAAAGTTGTGGCTCAGTTGTAATAGCTCTAGCCTTGAGCAAAAAAAAAAAAAAAGCTCAGGACAGTGTCCAGGCCGTGAGTTCAAGCCCCAGTACTGACACACACACAATTTTTTTTTCTAAGAATGTCAAATTTCTGTCAGTGAAATGTGCTTCATGCGTTCACCCTATTCATCAAGTAGCAAGTAGACATTCCTGTGGGCACATGCATTGTCCTCCCACAGAATTGCTAAGTACAGTGCTTGAAATAATTCAGCTGTTTCCCCAAAATGCAGGTAACTGATCCTTGAAACCGGTTCCCATCAAGCCACCATATCTTCCTTTCACAGTTTACACTGCTATTACATTGCAGCTTTAATGTTCTCATTCACCTAATTTCAACAGTCAAACAAATGCAATATATCAATACCACCAGTAAGATCAGTAATATCTTATTACTTTATTATTGATAACATTGTTATTTAACAAAAAATGACCTCATAGTTTCATACTGGATTGCATCAATTTTCAAAACCAAATGTCATTTTTTACCTTATTTCTTGAGTTTTCTTTGGGTGTTTTGATAATGAAACAATGTTTGCCTATTTAACCTTTTTTTTTCTAATCAGGCTCAGTGAAAAAGCCACTGATGGCCAATTCCCAAATTCTCTTATACACACAAGTGCAAATCAGAACTTTTCTACATATGTATATGCTTCCTGGTTACAGAATCAACCTTCAGGGCACTCCAGGCCTCAAAGGAACACTCAGGGCCCATTTTCCTCCTTGCAATGGCTGCCTTCTGGCCTCTGTGACAGCCTAAAAGAAGGAGAGCATTTTGCTTTGAAAGGATCCACTAATCGGAATCACACTCATCATCCTCACTCTTGTAAGATTTTTGCCCTGTAAAGTTTGGTCTCTCGCTCTTCCAAGGCTGTGGGTATTCTGTTTGTCTTTGTCTCTCTCTCCCTCTGTCTCCTCTCTTTGTCTGTTTCTCTGTACGTCTGTCTCTCTGTTCCTCTTGTCTCCCTGCCTCTTTCTCTCTTCTCTTTTCATAATTCTCTATGCTCTGTCTCTTTCCCTGTATGTCTCTTTCTCTGTTTCTCTTTGTCTCTCTGCCTCTCTCTCTCTCCTCTCTCTCTCTGCCTCCTTCTGTCTCTGTCCTCTGTCTTTCTGTCTCTGTATGTCATTAATTCATTCTCTCTATAAAGTGTGCAGAATTTCTGCTGAATTCACTGAATTAACTCCTATATTTATAAGCAACCTTGAAACCGTTTCCCTTTCTCTTGTCATAAACTATCTCTATATGGTTCAATAAATAGGTATTACCATTTAAAAAACCTTTTAAGTTCCTATCCATCTATAATATGTCTATTAGGTGTTAAAAATTAACTTGGTATGGGCTGGGAAATTGGCTCAGTGGTAGAGCGCTTGCCTTGCATGCCTGAGGCCCTGGGTTCGATTCCTCAGCACCACATAAGCAAAAAGAAAAAAAAAAGCCGGAAGTGGTGCTGTGGCTCAAGTGGTAGAGCGCTCGCCTTGAGCTGAAGAGCTGAGGGACAGTGCCCAGGCCCAGAGTTCAGGCCCCACGACAGGACCCCCCAAAAAAATTGACTTGGTAACTTTGTCGGGGAGGGAGGGGTTCTTGGGACTTGAACTCGGTGCCTGGGAGCTGTTTTGCTGTTTTTGAGCTTTCCTGCTCAAGGTTAGCATCTACCATTTAAACCACAGCTACACTTCAGATTGTTTGGTGGTGGTTAATTGGAGACAAAAGTCTCAGAAGCTTTTCCTGCCTGGGCTCACTCAAACTGCAGTCCTTAGATCTCAGCCTCCGGATTACAGGCATGAGCCACTGGTGTCCAGCTTGATGAGTTAACTTTCGTGAACCACATGTAGTGGATAATCCTAAATCAGGACAGTCTGAACATCTGCTAAAACAAGGAGTATGGAACATTTGTAGATAATAGTTTGTGAAACAGCAGCCATATTGAGTCATTCCTACCTTTCTCAGGTGATCTTGCTTCTTCTGTAATCACATAGAATCGCCTGCATTTTCTTTTTTCCTTTTTATATTTTATTTTCTTGTATAGCTGCTGTACAGTTACATCAGTTAGGTAATGAGTACATTTCTTATTGAGCATTGTTCCCCCCTCCTTTGTTTTTCTCCCACTATCTCTTCCCTCCCCTACCTCCCTCACTCCCCTCTCCAAAGTTGTAAAGTTCATTTCCTGTGTCCTTGTTTCAGCATTTTGTTATTTCCCTTCCCTTCCCCAACTAAGATAAATGTATATTCAAGATGCAAAGTACCAAAATCAAATCAGTGACAATATCTCCTGCATTTTATACAGGTGTTTGGAAGTTGGGAGACAAAATTTGAGTTGAATAAGGGATAGAGCCAAGTGAGTGCCACTTAGTTTATAATACAAGTGAGTGCCACTACACTCAGCACTTGTTTAAGAAACATTTTGAAAATAATTATATGCAGTATTGGCACACACAGGCACACACACACACACACACAGGCACACACACACACACACACACACACACACACACACGTAGCCTGAAGGAGTAGTAGACCTAGGAGGCTTTATAGAGATGCCGGAAGACATGTGAGGTGCATGTCATGGGGGTGGAAGTAGATAAAGACTTCAAATACCTACATATACCTGCAAAACAATGACAGAATGTCAGAAATAAACACTGCCCATTTGATATGGTTTAATGACATGAAGACAAAATTTTTAAAGAAAGTTTTGATTAGCCAGGCAGTGGGGGCTCATGGCTGTAATCCTTGTTACTCAGGAGGCTGAGATTTGAGGATCATGATTCAAAGTCAACCAGGGCAGAAAAGTCTGTGAAACTCTTATCTCCAATTAACCACCCAAACACTAGAAGTAAAGTTGTGGCTCAAGTGGTTTTATAAACTAAGACACAGCCTGAATGTGATTCTTGTATTTTCTGTCTTACCTGAATTTTGCTAGTGAACAGGTTCTAATTTCAGTCTGCTGAACTGAAAGTATCCTGAGCTGAGTGTGATACTACTGTAATCCCAGGCACCTTGGAGGCTAAGTTATGAGGATTGCAGGCTGGAGGCAGCCTTGGCAAAATTAGTGAGATCCTACTGACAAAATAGGAACCGCTGGGAGGTGTGGCTTAAATGGTAGATCACTTCCCTAAGAAGCACAGCATGAGCTTCTGAGCTAAATTCCTACTACTGGGCAGAAAAAAAAAAGTATTCTGACAATGAGTTTATGGTATCTCTGTTAATAGAAACTGGAGTATTATTACATTTCATTTTTTTCTTGCTGTACTTTCTCTTCCCCAGGAAATTCTGGAGTTAAAAAAAAATTATACTTCTGGAAAGATTGATCTATCTTGCGATCCTAGATGTCCTTAGAATTTGTGCTTAAATCTTAGCAAATCATTCTTCTACATTCTATTAAAACCATGGAGAAAGTGAAGCATTGGTGGCTCACACCTGTAATTACTCAGGAGGCTGAGATCTGAGAATTGTGATTCAAAGCCAACCAGGATAAAAGATTGTGAGACTCTTATCTTTGATAAACCAATCTGAAAAAGTTGGAAGTGGTGCTGTGGCTCAAGTGCTAGCCTTGAGCACAAAGAAGCTCATAGATAGCACCCAGACCCTGAGTTCAAGCCCCAGGACTGGGAAAAAAGAAAAGAAAAGAAAATGCTGAAATATGAGAAATACCATAAAGTAGTCATTACACTATGTGCCCAAACATTCCTGGTTTTCCTTCGCAACATGTGAATTTTGTCACATCAAATCTCTCTTCTGCTATCCTGCAGAGAGACAAGTATTCCCACATCACTTCCAGAAAGAAATACCTAGTAGTGCCTACAGAGTTTGCAATTCCCAGGTGTGCCTGAAGGGGGCAGCATCCCTAGATGGACAGGAATGAGGACCAGGCGTTCAGGGATGCACACAATCCACAGAAGAACCGATGCTTTTATACAACTTCCTTTCCTCATAGGGTCCCCAGTTCCCTGAACTATGGGGAAGAAAAAGGTCCATGAGAGAGAATAGAACCTTCCAATCTATGCCGTACTTGTCTTGGGGTTGTTTGGTCTTGTCTGTTTTTAGCTTACATTAATTGTACAGAGGCCACAATCATTGTTACAGTTCCATACCTAGGACATATTCCAATCAATCACACATTCCATTCAGTCTTACCCACTCCATCATTCCTTGCCTTCCTTCTCCCCTTCTTTCTTGAACTTTTTATTTCTTTTCACGCAAAGATTAGCACTCTACCACTTGAGCCACAACTTTACTTCTAGTGTTTTGGTGGTTAATTGAAGATAAGAGTCTCACAGACTTTCCTGCCCTGATGGACTTTGAATCATGATCCTCAAATCTTAGCCTCCTGAATAACAAGGATTACAGCCATGAGCCACCAGTGCCTGGCTAATCAAAACTTTCTTTAAAAATTTTGTCTTCATGTCATTAAACCATATCAAATGGGCAGTGTTTATTTCTGACATTCTGTCACTGTTTTGCAGGTATATGTAGGTATTTGAAGTCTTTATCCACTTCCACCCCCATGACATGCACCTCATATATCTTCCGGCATCTCTATAAAGCCTCCTTCTAGGTCTACTACTCCTTCAGGCTACGTGTGTGTGTGTGTGTGTGTGTGTGTGTGTGTGTGTGTGTGTGTGTGTGTGCGCGCGCGCGCCTGTATGTGCCAATACTGTAAATAATTATTTTCAAAATGTTTCTTAAACAAGTGCTGAGTGTAGTGGCACTCACTTGTAATGCCAACTACCAGGCAGATCAGATTATATTCTGAGATTAGATAGCAGTAAAAATTTCTAAAATATTCATACATAGAGTTTAACGAATATTGCTAAAATCAGAGATAGGCAATAAACTATTCAGGATTTTAGCCTGAAGAATTGCTTTCTTTTCACAGCAAGGCAAGTAGGAAGGTGATATTCTGTGTGTAGACTTAATGAATGAAATTCAACCTCTTCCAGGGTATTAGCTCAAAGGAAGGTAAAGAAAATAGATTTGAACTAAATGAGATATTTTTATTGGGCAAATCTAAAGCCTAGCTTTCTGATCACCAACATTAGTTAATAAATGATTTTGGTATCCCTGTGTAATAATACTTTAGGCCGTGTTTAATCAAGACAACCTAAATTCTATTACTTAGTGATTAATTTCATCAGACCACTTAGGTGATTACCTCTGTATGCATTAAGTTATATTAAATCATCACATTTCAATAAGTTGATAATTTTAGAATGCTACATAACAATAGCCACTCTCTAGATGCACTTGTCTGCTAGGACAGCCATAACAGAATGCCACGGGCTAGATGGTATAAGCAATAGAAATGAATTTCCTCACATCCCTGGAGAGCAGAAGGATGAGAACAAGATGTCAGCAGATCTGGTTTCTTCAGAGGTCCCTCTCCCTGACTTGCAGATACTCCTCCTTCCTGGGGCTCTCTTTTTATTTATTTTATTTATTTATTTTTATTGTGAAAATACTGTACAGAGGGGTTACAATTACATGGGCAAGATAATGAGTACATTTCTTATCAAGCATTGTAGCCTCCTCCTTTGTTTCCCCTTCCCATCCCTTCCCAGCCCCCCCCCCGCCCTGCCCACCCACCCAATGCTCCCCCCCCACACCAAAGTTGTAAAGTTCGTTTTCGACATGACAACTTGTACTCATAGTTGGAATGGGTCCACCTGTGTCCTTATTTAAACGACTTGTATTTTCCCTTCCCCTCCCCAAATTATACCAACATCAAATACAGTGAAAGCAGGGGTTATACTGTGGGGGAGGGACATACAAAGCAACAAAGAAATAATCTTATAAAGGCATTAGAAACAATCACATGAAAGAAAAAAAACATTTAAATACATATCTTAGGGTTCATTTTCCTAACATCACCTTATCTGACCTTTTCTGCTTGACTCATACATATACTAAATATTGCAAATAAGGGAAACCATGGGACCTGTGTTTCTTTGGGCTTGGCTTACTTCACTTAATATAATTTTTTCCAAGTCTTTCCATTTCCTAACAAATGGGGCAATATCATTCTTTCTGATGGAGGCATAGAATTCCATTGTGTATATATACCACATTCTCATCTACTGAGGAGCATATGGGTTGGTTCCATATCTTAGCTATATAGTAAATAATCCTGGGGCCCTCTTCTGTGCACAGGCACCCCAGGAACTCTGTCTCTGGGTCATAGTCTTTGATAAGGATGTGAAATCACATTGGATGAGGACCACCCAAACAGCTGCATTTTGTCCAAATGCAGTGACATTCTGAGATGCTAATGCTTTACCATGTGTGTGTGAGGGTTAGGTAATGGACACATAATACTTAGAAGCACCCACCGTAGAAACGGTAAAAACCAAACAGTTTTTAGGGTAAGAAACCCAGAATTTGATTATTTCTTCCTCCTTTACTTAACTTTGTCCAAAACAGGAGTTGATATAGTTGATATTGTTGATATATAGTTGATATAGTTGATATTGCATCATTGACGATCAATACCTTTTCTGAAATCTTCTGAGGCTGCCTCATTACATTTCAGCGCAAACTGTTTAAAACCTTGAACGTGCTATTGTATACATTGTCACCAGCTTGGTAAAAAGGATAAAGAAAAAATTGGTGTCATATTAGCTAGCTTGAGGGATCTGAGCAGACGTAAAAGACGAGTCATGACAGCCTCTCAGGACAAACCCAGAGTGTCTACAAGAGAACCACTGTTTTCTGAAAAGCTGAAACAAGCATCTGTGTTTAGCAAGTCCTTTTCTCAAGTTGTATCTACAGATAACTTGAAATGTATAACAGCAAAAGAAAACATTTTACCTCTCTGTTAGCTTTTTAAAAAGAGGTAGGCAAGTAAGAACAGCACCACCCACGTGGTATTCAGGTAAGGGGTAGGTTTATTCATCGTTCTGGCTGGCACCAGGCCATGTTAGCCCTCCACGCGTCTGGGAAAGGCCTGGGAAAGAGGTGGGAAAGAGCTAGAAAAGAGCCAGAAAAGAGAAGAGAGAGGTGGGAAAGAGAGAGCTGGGAAAGAGGGCATCTGGGCCTGGGCTAGGCCTTATCTAGGGTATGGGTGGAGAAAGGTGGCCACATCAAATTCAGATGTGGCAGGTACTGGGTGGAGACTGCTGTGAGGAAGGTGGAGTCTGCTCGCCATCCAGGAGCAGACCTTACACTCTCTGGGTAATAGGCATACATGAAAGAGAATAAAAGATTACCATAAAAGAGTTGAAGTATTGCTTTGAAGGGAAATATTATCCAGTGGGTTTATTCCATCTATTTTATGAAAATAGTCTGGATAATATCACTTGGAGCTTCTTGAGCACAATATTTCTTTTGCTTTTAATTCTATTGTGCCAGTGCTTGGGCTTGAACACTTCTTTGCTCAAGTCTAATGCTCTGCTCCTTGAGCCACAGCTCTACTTTCAGCTTTCGTTGGTGGCTAGTTGGAGATAAGATTCTCATGGACTTCCCAAGGGACTGGCTTCAAATCATGATTCTCAGATCTCAGCCTCCTGAGTAGCGAGGACTACAGACACGAGCCAAAGGTACTTGGTTAATACATTTCTTTATTATAGATTTCTGTGAAAAAAGAGAGGAAGGAAGTAAAATAATGTACTTTCAGGCTTTAGGAATAGTTGGGAGAATAAATAAGAGAAATGAAGAAAACCATAAAAGTCAAAGAACCCGTGCAGTTTTCAAAAAAGAAAGCCTCAGATCTATAAAATTTTTATTTATCAGTTGTAGAAATATAGTTAAAAATTTTGGCACAGCACAAAACACAGAACTTGAGGGGTGATTTATTTGTTTAAGAAAACAGGAGAATAAAGGTTTCAGACTGAGTAGCTTCTACAATCTAGGAAGCATTTGGCAAAAACCAAGGAGAAGGAAGGTCTGGGAAGGTGGCTTAGTGGTAGGGTGCTTGCCTCGCATGCATGATGCTCTGGGTTTGATTCCTTAGCACCACATAAGCAGAAAAGGCTGGAAGTGATGCTGTGGCTCAAGTTGTAGAGCATTAGCCTTGAGCCGAAGAGCTGAGGGACAGAACCCAGGTCCAGAGTTCGGGACCCATGACTGACAAAAACAAACAAGCAAACAAACAAACAAAAAAACCAACAAGGAGAACTGTTAGATTGTTTTGTCTTTCCTCTGAATGATTCACATGTGATCCTTTAATTCAAAATAACCTGTGAACTAACTTCCCTCATCTCTCCAGAGATAAGGGATCTGTAGAGATGAAGGAAGAAAGATGCTGAGAAGAAAGAGAGCTGCTTGCAGGTACAACAACTTAATGGTTGGTGTAGATCTATGGCAGTGTAACTGTATCAAATTGCACAAAACACAAATACACACACTTATGTGCGGGTGATATTAGGAAGTCCGAGGCCTTGATATCACAAAGAACAGCATTAACAGTACTGAAACAGCAATCCAAGAATAAGTAATTGTTCATCTCAGGGACGTGAGATCAAAGCCATGTGGGTGACACCTCTTTGCTTCTCTGGCTTTACATACCAAGGTCTTCACTCACTACAAAATGATAAGATGCAGTGTACTCAAATCTAATAAGTAGAGCAGGCACTGGTGGCTCACCTCTCAATCCTAGCTACTCAGGAGGCTGAGCTCTTAGGATCATAGCTTGAAGCTATCCAAGGCAGAAAGGTCCTTGACTCTTTTTTTTCATTATTATTTTTTTTTTATTGTGAAAATATTGTACAGAGGGGTTACAATTACATGGGCAAGATAATGAGTACATTTCTTATCAAGCGTTGTAGCCTCCTCCTTTGTTTCCCCTTCCCATCTCTTCCCATCCTCCCCCCCATCCCCCACCCAATCCTCCCCGCTCCCCTTCCCCTCCCCACCCCACCCCCCACACCAAAGTTGTAAAAAGTTCGTTTTCGACATAATGACTTGTACATCTCATTGTTGCAATGGGTCCACCAGTATCCCTATTTAAACGATTTGTTTTTCCCTTCCCCTCCACAAATTATACCGACATCAAATACAGTGAAAGCAGGGGTTATACTGTGGGGGAGGGACATACAAAGCAACAAAGAAATAATCTTATAAATGTGTTAGAAACAATCGAATGAGAGAAAAAAAATTTATCTCTAGTTAACCAACAAAAAGCTGGAACAGGTCTATACCTTAGATAAGCCCCAGGACAAGGACCAAAAACAAACAAAAATCTCTAACTGTGGTAATTTGGGAATGACAGTTCTCTTTCTCATTTAGGGACCCTTAAATATGGTGCTTTTCTGTTCTGCTTATAACCTTAGTTCCCACCCCTTCCCTTCAATAACTTATCTGTAGTTGCTCAATAAATTCCAAACTGTGCAGCTTCTACCCACTGTGACCACATAACTGCTATTTTGTTTGAACATCAGATAAAACTATTGGTTTGCTCATAGGAAGTCTGTTTTAGAAATCATCATAAATACCAGAATACCAGAATCATCTTCGGAAATCTAAACAAAAGAAAGAAGGAGAAGACTTTCATTTACCATCTCATTTTTGTGGACATCTTCAAACTCACTGTTTGAATTCTCTCTCTCTCTCTCTCTCTCTCTCTCTCTCTCTCTCTCTCTCTCTCTCTCTCTCTCTCTCTCTCTCTCTCTCTCTCTCTCTCTCTCTCTCTCTCTCTCTCTCTCTCTCTCTCTCTCTTTTGTCAGTTGTGGGGCTTGAACTCTGGGCTTGGGCACTATCCCTGCGCTCTTCAACTCAAGGTGAGCACTCTACTGCTTGAGTCACAGCGCCACTTCCAACTATTTGAATTCTCTTCTCTCATTTTTCCTCTCTATCGTTTGTGTGTGTGTGTGTGTGTGTGTGTGTGTGTGTGTGTGTGTGTGTATGTGTGTGTGTGAGTGTGAGTGTGTGTGTTTGTGTGTGTGTGTCTGTGTGATTACTAGGGCTTGAACTCAGGACCTGGTCTGCTGTCCCTGAGCTTTTTTGCTCAAGTTTAACACTCAATCACTTGAGCAACACATCCACTTCTGTGGCTTTTTGGTGGTTATTTGGAGATGAGTCTCAAAAACTTTCATAAGAGTCAGATCTGACTCTTCTCATGTAGCCAGGATTATAGGCACGAGCCTCTGGCACCCAGCTTCTCTCTGTTATTTCCAGGTAACAAAAGTTACCTGTTGTAGCTTTTTCTCCAGGGTCAGTGATTTCCACATTGCCTTATACTCTAGTCACTTTGTTTTGTCTTATTAAAACTGAAAGCAATATTCAACACACTTTTGATTTATTTACTTTTATTTCTGATTCATGAAATCCTTCTGATTTCTGCACTATCACATATTTTACTCTCTCCCAATTAAGAGGCCCTTCTTTAAGCCAAGCTTAGGTGACACAAAATGCAGTCCCAGAAGTATGGAAGGTGAGGCAGGTAGATCACATTAGAGGGCAGCCTGGGCTACGTAGCAAGACCTTGTCATTAGAGAGAAAGGGAGACAGAGAAAGAGAAAGAGAGAAAGGTTTTCTTTTTCAATCCTTCTTGTCAGTCTTTATTTTACATTTTCTCCACAATTTTATTATCAATTAATTGTACAAAGTGGTTTCATTCTGACATACAATGACTTTGACCAGAATCCTCTCCTTCATCATTCTCCCTCCTTCTTCCCAATCTCAGTAAGCTTCCTTCTTCCATTTTTTACATGTATAAAGTATTTAACCATATTCACCTTCCTTCCTTCTCTTGGTTTGTCCTTAACCACTTTATATTATTCTGCACCTCTACATATGGGAAAATACTAGACTCCCTTCTACCATTTTTTTAAAAAGTTGTAACTGCAATTCCTTCCTAGGTGATTACATTTAGCAGCATAGACTTTGATTGCAACTATGTGTTGATATAGTAAATCGCATCACCTGTCTGCCTACCGGACTCTGTCTAACCCTGAGTTTTTCTTCATGATCTTCACTCACACCTACGTGTTTTATGTCCTATTTTATTGTCCTGACACCACAGTGATGCTTGTTATAATAGGTTTTTGGTGTTTAGTGAGTATTTACAAAATGAATTAAATCATACAAGTGTTTCTAAATATAACATATTTATATATTCAAAGAGAGAGAAAGCAGAAGTAAATAATAACATCTTATAAGCAATCTCTGAGAAGAAACTTTGCTTTTTCACAACACAGGTAAATATTGGCTTCAAATATTGCTTATACTATATTGTATATATATATATATATATATGTAGATATATGTGTATATATATTTGTATTGCTTTTCCATGTTTGTGAATATAAAATATGCAAATGTATAACTCATCTTTTCATTCTCAGTACTTGGGACCACGTTTTCTAATCAAAGATTTTATATCAAAATTGGACAGTAGACTTTCTATAAGGTTATTGAAGCTTGATACAAATAACTAGCAATAATGGTGGTATCATTAACTTATTGTTAAATTGTATTTTCTAATGGTAATATATTTTAATTGAATTTATTACTATATACATATTACATGTGTAATTTTGCATAGTTACAGCATATGTAGAAAGACAAATGCAGATAATTATCCACATTAATACTTATATGAACTATATGTAATTTTCACAAAGTTCTACAAATGTATGTACAAGTTCATATAAAAATGAAAATGTACACATAAATACATCGGTGGGTAAATCATTTTTCTGTTTGTAAAATAATGAAAATAAGTTTTTATGAAGTTTTTATGAAATTTTATGTTTTCATAAACTGGGGTGTTGTGGAATGATCACAAGATTGAGATTCAGAAATTCAGCTTCCTAATTGTGATTTTGTTACTAAGTTCCATTGCATTGAGAGTCATTGTGTTTATTAGAATGGGAGCTCTACAAGGGCAGGGATTTTATCTGCTGCTTCATAAGCATCTAGTTCTGAATCATTTTGTTGCATTGGTTATATTTCTCCAAATGTATAGTTTCCATATATGTATGTAAATTATCTGTAGGACAGCAATCATCACAGCCCTCATATTGCAAATTAATATTAAAGCCCTTATTAATTAAAATTCAAGGCTGGAACTCTTTTTTCAGACTACTTGTCCCTTTCCTATTGCTTGGTCCACCAAAACTCTTCTCATTGAATAGTAATTAACATAAAAAAAGGAAATAATGAGATTTCATTCCATTTGCCATCTTCTACCAGAAGATCTAAAATAAAAATTTTACAAATGAAAAGATATTTTTCAAATTTATACAAGTAGTAAATATAAAGAATATCTAATACTCTCTCATGTATTTTTTAAATTTTTACTTGTTTCCATTTTATTTTGCTTTTATGAAGTGTGTTGCTAATCGATTTTGGAAACTAGTAAGGTTTAAAACAGCCCTAAAATTTTGAAGACATTCTGTATTTATACTTTTCATTAAGCAAGCTTGATATCTCAATTTACAAACATAAACAAATTAATAAATATTTCCAAGTTTTCTTTTCCGATTAATTTTAAAAAGATGGACCCAAGGACAAACCATTTGGAATCTGTGTTAGGAAATGTAAGAGAAATCAGGTATTGTCAGTTATGTGCCATGGTCTTCTGGAAGGGCTAGCCAACCACAGAGCTCTGTGATCACTAGCAAACCAGTCAACTGTTGTGGTCGGATTCATCAACGTTAGAAAAACTAGGGAACCTGAGGACCACGAACGACGCCACTACATGATTGCCACAGCTTTCATTCTTCACAGCCTCCCCATCACAGCTTCTGAGACCAGTTCTGCAGTATTTGACTTCCTTCTTCCCTCATGGCTATGTCCTTACCTCATCCTCCTGTTTAATGACACCCCAATCCCTGTTCCACTAAAACCATTGCTGTTCTACCCTGTTGTTCCCTGCCATTCTCTTATTACCACCCATATTTATCTTTAGTTGATCATTGACTTTCCTGTATTCACATCTATTCAAATGTGAGCTCCATGTTAGCAGTAATTTTCCCATTTTTTCAATGTATCTCCGGCATTTATAACAGTGTATGATACATAGCAGGTGTCTGGTAAATAATTGTTGGATAGGTGGACAGATAAGATGGATGAATGGATGAATGCACCAGTCTATCAGTGGGTAGATGGATAGATGAATGGATGGATAAGCTGAATGAATGCACACTTTAACATGAGTTTGCTGATGCTGTTCAACTGTTTCTCCTGCAGTCTCCAGCATCTCTTCAATTTCTAAAGTTTTCACCTAATTTCTCTAACTATGGTCAATGTTACTGTCTGTAAAAACTGATACTCTATACTTGCTGCCTTACCTCACACTGCTTTTGTTGAACATTTAACATTTTGTTAAACTATTCTTGACTCATTAATTTGTAAATACAGGGTTGCACATCTGAAGTGTTTCAGATTTTTCCCTTTTTCATAGTTTTGAAATATTCACAACATTTATATATCTATATTTACATATCTATATATCTATATATTGAAATATCTGGGGAATGAGAACCAAGTCTATGCATGAAATTCATTTGCATTTCATCCATACCATAAAATTTTATCAGATATTTTCAAGTGCATCTGGATTTTGACAGCCACATGATGTCAGCTGTTGAATTTTTCATGTGTGACATCGGCCAGCACTCAAAAACATTTGGGATTGAAAGCATTTCAGCTTTTGAGTTTTGCATTAGGCATCCTTTGTACCTGTGGGACCTGCCTCTGTCCCTCCCATGGGATCTTCTCAGCACATAGCTGTGGAAGAAATGTTGCTCTACTATAAAATGAACTGCTTCTAAGAAAGGCATAGTATACAAATGAATAAAGGCCAAAACTAAGCCAAGAAATATTTAGAAGGGCCATAACAGAAATCCATGCTTTCTGTAAGTATACATGCCCTATACTAACAAGTCAAGTGGGCAAATCAGAGACCAAAAAAGAAAAAGGAAGAGAAGTCTTGGGTTTCAGCTGGGAAACTTGGAACATACATACAAAAGTTGGTAGGACTGTAAGTGTCTACATTGACTTTTATTGACAATTCATGAAGATTAATTTCTTGCCCATTCCCTTAACGTATCAACTAACATATCAACTTCCAATCATTCTGTAAAATTTTTCCCATAACACATTCAAATAATTTAATTTAATTTAATTTTGAAAGCACATCATCATGTAATGGAGTAATGCAGCCGTGGAAAATAAATGTAGAAATATTTATATTTATGTTGAATGAGAAAATGGCACAGTATCCTGATGTGATCTCATTGTCATGTTTATAACTGGTTCTTCTAGATATCAAGGATAGAAAATGAATACTGCTCACAATGTACATGCCTGCCTAGAAATTAAATTCTCACTTGGGAACTGACAACAGACAGATGAAGGGTTGAAGAATCAGTACTGTGAAAAGAGCAAGTCATAGCAAAATGGTAAAGGGAGTGAGGAGGATCGAAAAATCTATTCAGAGGAGGGGACACAGGAACAGAGATTTGAAGGAAGTAAGGGAGCAGGACAGGAAGATCCAAAGGGATAGTCAGAAAGTTTAAAGGGCTGTACAAAGATGTGTTTGAAGTGTTGAAGGAGTTACAAACCTGACAATGTGAACAGAGAGTAATGATCTGGAACGAGGGAATCACAGTGAGATCTGAGAGGTACCCAGGCACCATAGCATGTATGCAGCGTTTTATGGGCCATGCTGACAATTTTGGATTTCCTTAATTATGCTGATTGATTACAAGGGTGTGATGTGATCACGTGCATCTTTTGAGAACTATCATGGCTCTTAGAGAATATTCTGAGGAGGTAAAGAACAGAAGTTGAAGATCTGTTTGGTGAATATTGTAGCTGTTAAGTGATAGTAGTGGCTTGAAGTGGGCCTGGAGCAGTGGAAGGAGGAAGAATGGTCAGGTGGGTGTGGTATTGTGAATAGGAAGTCAAGCATCCTTTGCATCACAGGTAGGTGTGTTGGAAGGAGGAGTAAAGGGTGATCCCTGGGACTTAAGCCTGAGCACTTGAGTAGGTAATGATGGAGATAGAGAACACAGTTTTCTTTTGGATGTGTTACTGTTGAAATGTCTGCTAGAGCTCTAAATGGAGGAAATGACAGTTGGATTATGATTGTCATTTACCAGAAACACTGAGATTGGAAATGGCACATATCTGGGAGCCCATAAAGCATCAGCTGAAGTCAGAAATTATAGAAAAAGTATGAAAATGCCAGACAACCAAACCCATAGAGTCCCCTCATCAGAGAGTTCTGAACAGGAAGACATTTCAACACAAAAACTAAGGAGAAGCAAGCACTGGGGAAAGGAGAAAGGAGGAGTGTGATTACAGAAGCCAGGTGGATAAACAAGTGTGGATGCAAAGACAACATCAATCTCAAGTTATTGATTATCATTTTCTTTTACGGGGATGAAACTGTAGGGGCTATGTCCTATTTCTCTGCCATTGGAAAAGTTTATAATATTGCTTGGGAAATAAGAATAGCTATGGAGGGGCTGGGAAGGTGGCTCAATGGCAGAGCGCTTGCCTTGCATGCATGAGGCCCTGGGTTCGATTCCTCAGCACCACATAAGCAAAAAGGAAAAAGCTGGAAGTGGTGCTGTGGCTCAAGTGGTAGAGCGCTAGTCTTGAGCTGAAGAGCTGAGGGACAGCGCCCAGGCCCAGAGTTCAGGCCCCACGATTGAACCCCCCCCCCCCACCAAAAAAAAAGGAATAGCTATGGAGGCCCGGTGGCAGTGGCTCACACCTGAAATCCTAGCTAGTTGGGAGATTGAGATGGTTGGAAGCCATAATCTTATCTCTAATTAAGCAGCAAAAAGCCAGAAGTGGTGATATGTCTCAAGTGCTAGAGCACCTTGAGCCTTGAGCAGAAAAAGCCAAGCAAAAGCATGAGTTCAAGCCCCAGTAACAGCGAACGCCCGCCCGTGCGTGTGCACACGCACACACACACACACACATACTAGCCATGGAAAGTTTAAGAACAATAAAAAACAATTAAAAAGCAAATAAACCTATAAAAAGAATATGGAGGAATGAGCATTGATTCTTACATACTTGATTCCGCCATTTCCAAAGGATTTATGGGGGCTAAAAATAAAGGAAGAAATGCTATCTTTCAGATGGCTCATCAAGAGTATATTTAATCACCTGCATTTTACAGGGGAATTATGTGTGGAAAGGCTATCTATGTACATGTATTTTCTCATATATTATTTGTGGGTATTAAGTAATTCTGTGCAATATACAGCAAAAATGTATATAAAATGCGTAGATGGAAAAAGGCTACTTGCTACTATATACATATATATGTATATAGTTTATATATGTAACATCTTAAAAATTAAGGTTATATTTACTTAATTTCACATTTTGTCTTGGTTTTGTTCATCTTTTGTTATGTATTACTTATATAAAAAGACTTCTCTCTGTCTCCACTTATTGAAACTGATTATATATACATAGTTATTTTTTACTTCACATTTTTAATTTACTTTTATCCATTTTATTAGCTTATATTAATTATACAGAGAGGTTTCATTGCAATATTTTCTTTGTGGGTACAGAATACTCCAATCATACTGATCCTTTATATTCTTCCCTCTTCTTTGATCTAGTTCAATAGGCTCATTGTTCTATTTTCAGACATATATATATATATATATATATATATATATGTGTATACACACACACACACACACACACATATATATATATATATATATATATATATATATATATATATATAAAACACTGACTATATTCACCTTTATACCTTCTCCTTTCACCTTCTGCTGGTAACCTTCCCACTCCATACCACCCCAGCCCTCCAAAAAAAAAAAAGTAGAACTTATTTTACATTTCTGTATATTTTTAAGGACTGGATTCCACATTTGAATGAGAACACACAATGTTTGTCATTCTCCATGGCTTATTTCACTTCACATGTTGATTTCTAGTTCCATCCATTAAATAAAGGTTTTAGAGTTGGTATCCATGCTAAGATTAGAAGGCTGGTTCATCCATTCCACAGGGGCTCATGAAGTTGCTCTTAACTTTGAGCTTAAGAAAAACTGAAATGCCCTAGGTAGGTCACACAATCACAGCACTTGGAAGGCTAAGGCAGGAAGACTAGAATTTCAAAGCCAGCCTGGGCTATGTAATGAGGACCTGACCATCCTAAGTTATGTAGTGACCCATCTTAAAAACTGGAAATTAAAGACTAGGAATGTGGCTCAGTGGGAGAGTGCTTGCCTAGCATGCATGAAGCCCTGTGTTTGATTCCTCAGTACCACAAAAAAAAAGCTGGAAGTGACGTTGTGGTTCAAGTAGTAAAGTGCTAGCCTTCAACACAGAAAGGCTCAGGGACAGTGCCCAGGCCCTGAGTTCAAGCACCAGGATTGGAGAGAAAGAAAACAAAAACAACAACAAAAAAAAAACTAGGTCTTAATGATCAGCCAGTGTAATTCCTACTGAAAGTGAGCTCAGCTTCAAACTGCCCATCAGACATCATGCAGCTGTATCAAAAGGCCATGAGACACTTGTGTTGCCTTAAAATTAAGGTAATATTCATTCTAGCAAATTAGATATCATGTATACCATCTTATAGAAGCGTGTGTATGTTAAGTGTTTTAAAGGGCTGGGATGTAGCTCAGTGGCAAAGTGCTTGCCCAGAAAGTGCAGCGTCCTGGGTTCTATTCCCCAGTATCAAAAAAAAAAAAAGAAGTGTTGTAAAGTCACCAGAAAAAATTATTATTTCTCCTAATGGGGATTGCCTAACAGCACAAAATAGTGGTATTCCTCATACTTGCAAGAGACTCTGCTTTTTTTTTTTTTTTTTTTTTTGGTCCGGTCGTGGGGCCTGAGCTCTGGGCCTGGGCGCTGTCCCTCAGCTCTTCAGCTCAAGGCTAGCGCTCTACCACTTGAGCCACAGCACCACTTCCGGCTTTTTTCTTCTTGTTTATGTGGTGCTGAGGAATCGAACCCAGGGCCTCATGCATGCAAGGCAAGCACTCTACCACTGAGCCACCTTCCCAGCCCGAGACTCTGCTTTTTAAAAGAGGGATCCACTCAAACATGGGAACCTTTTTCTGCAAGAGGCAACTTCATTATTTATAACATAATCATAGTCCATAGGAAATTATCAATTCAGACAAATGGCTGTTGACAACAGATGACAAATCTGAGAAAAAGCATATGTATCTCCATTGTGTGCCCAATGGTTTCTTGGACATTTCAGGGTCACCTTTGGGATCCCCAGCCCTGAAGGTCCAGCTCCACAAATTTAGAAAATTCCAGGTTAGAAAAAGCCTAACTTATTCAATATTATCCTTCCATGTAACAGTTCAATGTGAAGTCCAAATTTTCATTGTCGTCAAGCAACAGTAATAGAGCAAGTTCATTTTATTCATGGAGATTCTGTAACATCTGAAACTTTCATCAGGTTATGTCTTCTACCAAGTTGGTAAATCTCACCTTAGCAGTTGGTAAATCTCACCTTACATTTTGCGTATCATTATTGTAAGTGCTGATTTTTCTGATTAATAAATTTTTAGTCCAGTACTAGAGCTTGAACTCAGGACCTGGACATTGTCCTTTAGCTTTTCTACTCAAGGCTAGTGCTTGACCACTTCAGCCACATCTCTGTTTTTGGCTTTTTGCTGGTTACTTGGAGATGAGTCTTATGGACTTTCTTGCCCAGGCTGGCTTCATACCAAGATCCTCAGATTTCAGCCTTAAGATTAGCTAGAATGTCAGGCACAATTCGCCAACACTTAGGTTTCTGATTAAAATTTTAATTACAATGAAAATTAACTATTGTGTTTGCAGAACCGATCACTACCTGGAGAAAAACTCTAAATAAAACTCAGTGTTTCTTTTTCCTATCTCTTGTCAGAGTCAGGACACAAGAAGTTAAAAAGCACCATTCAGAGAAGCACAGAAACAGGCATGGCAGCGGAAATGAGGAAGATGGTGAGACAGCCAAGCCGGGAGTCTACTGATGGCAGCATCAACAGCTACAGCTCAGAGGGAAAGTAAGTGATGCCAATGGCCCTCAGGCCAGGGATGGGATAGCAATGAACAAGACAGCAAAGTCCCAGAAGGCTACTGTGCATCCACTTTGTCCCTCAGGATACACCTGAGCACCTGCCACTCAAACCAGCCAGAGAGATAAAGAAATGCAGAGTTCATATAGATTTCCATCAGTCAGTACAGCTCAAAATTATCCTGCCTTGAAGAGAAGATAGGAAAGCCACCTTTAATGAATTCTGTCCAGATGGGAAACTCTGACCCTGCTGTGAAAATCTCAATTCAAAATTAAAAGTGAGAAATACAGCCAGGCTCCAGTGCCTCATTCCTGGAATCCTAGCTCTCAAGAGGCTGAGATTTGAGGATCCTGGTTTGAAGCCAGCCTGGGGACAAAAGCCTGAGACTTTTAACTCCAATTAACCAACAGAAAGCCAGAAATGGAGTTGTGGCTCAAGAGTTAGCTTGCCAGTCTTGAGAAAAACAGCTAAACAAGAGCACTCCATTACTGGTACCAGTGTGTGCGTGTGCGCGCACGCACACACATACACAGAATAAGAAATTAATGCCTGATTTTTCTTTTTTTTTTTTTAATTTAATTTAATTTTATTTGAGAACATACTGTACAGAGGGGTTACAATTACATGGGCAGGATAATGCATACATTTCTTACCAAGCATTGCAGCCTCCTCCTTTGTTTACCCTTCACCTCCCTTCCCAGCCTCCCCCCTCCCCCCCCACCCAATCATACCCCCCTCCCCCCCCCCCCACACCGACATTGTAAAGCTGGTTTTGACATAACATTTTGTACTTCTCATTGTTAATGCCTGATTTTTCTACTTTAAACTGCTTTGGGCTCTAAGTTATTGTAAGCCTAACATACTCATACATTGTACAGTTTTCAAAATAACACTTACTGTTACCTCCGGGGATTGGAAGGAAAACCAGGATCTCTGTATATCATTTTTTATGATTAATGATAATTATTATCAAAATTAGTTAATTCTGAAAAATATAACTGAATATTTTTTGTTTGATTAACTTATTCTTTTTATATGGATCCCACACAAAATCTGCATTTTTCCTACGCTAAGAATTTTTCTGGTAAAACTTTTTACTAGAAAATCAGAAGTAGCAATTACTACACCGTGATATATTAGGTGAAGAATGACTGTACACAGATTCTTCCTAATAAATTTTCTATGAATATCTGAATCATTTGCAAGCCAAACTAGTACTTGTACTTTCTTTTCTTTGACTGGCATTTTTGATATTGCTTAAAAATTAAAAGAAAATTATGCTGAGTTAATATATATGATGATATTTTTCCCACTCCTGAGTTGGTCCTAGCTTATCTGATCAAAAATTTGGGAAAAAAGAACATAGTAAAACACAACCTAAGACAAAAAAATGAATGCATGTAAAGTGAATGAGATAAATTACTGCAAAGTTTAATGAGGCATTAGAGTGCCGTGTGCAACCAAAGACGAGACATTATTTCCTGATACAAAAACAAGACAAATAAAACTCCTCTCTGCCCTGCCTAAGCCTGATTTCAGCTCTTCCATATCTATTTCCTTAGTCTCTGGAAGGGATAAAAACATGAGTATCTGGCTGGGAAGTTGGCTCAGTGGTAGGATGCTTGCCTTGCATGCATAAGGCCCTGGGCTCCATTCCTCAGCACCACATAAGCAGAGAAAAAAGCCGGAAGTGGGGCTGAGGCTCAAGTGGTAGGGCGCTAGCCTTGAGCTGAAGAGCTGAGGGACAGCATCCAGGCCCAGAGTTGAGCCCCTACAACAGAAAAAAAAAAGTGTGTACCATGCACTTCCTCTTTATTTGTGGGCAAAATAATTTGTGATAGCACAATAGAAACAGTTGTTACTAAACTACTGATGGAAATCAGAAGAATGATGAAAATCCGTACATTCATAATCAATTTAATTGCCCATAACAATAGCATTCACACTTATATGGCAAATATTGTTATATGAATAAAAATAGTTATATAGCAAATATTGTTATGTGGGATAAATATGGTCTTATCAAAAGACTTATCAAATGCCAACTGTTTAACCAACATTGGGCTCATTAACCAGAGACAATTACATCAGTAAACACTAAGAACACGTCATTGCTTTTCTGCAGCCTACATATAAAGGCGTTCAATAAATCACAGATTAGTAAGAAATAGAGATGATCTAACGATTGAATTTTTATTTGGACAAAATAAAGCCTCAAATTACTCAAACATTAATTCATTCAAAACTGAGTCATATGAACATTTCATTTGTGAATAAGAATTAATACAATACTACAATAGTACTCAAAATATTACTAGTGACTTTTCTGCATTCATGTCACTTTGTTTTTGAGAAGTTAGATAAAGGTGATGATACTCAAATTATTGTCTTGTATTTTGTATCCACAATGTATTTAGTAAGAATGTGGGATAAAGGGTCCAGAGCACTTAGAACATTAAAAACATCTGAGCCCTTCTGAATGGAACACTACATCTCAATCAGTGAGATGCTAAGATACTTGTCCTAAGTAGTTTCATGTTTTATGATCAGAATTAGTCAAGAGGAAACTAGCAAAGAGTGTTGCAGATCACGTGGGAGAGAAAAACTTCTGGGTACCTGAAGAAAAAGAAATCAAGCCGGGCATTGGTTGGTGGTTCATGCCTGTAATCCTAGCTACTCAGGAAACTGAGATCTGAGGATCACAGTTCAAAGCCAGCTTGGGCAGAAAAGTCCATGAGACTCTTACCTCCAATAAACCTCCAGAATACTGGAAGTGGTGCTGTGGCTTAAAGTGGTAGAGCACTAGCCTTGAGCTGAAAAGCTAAGGGACAGAGCCCAAGCCCAGAGTTCAAGGAGAGAGAGAGAGACAGAGACAGACAGAGACAGAGAGAGAGATCATAGATATAATGTTTCCTCTTTTGTCTTTTATCCTGTTGCTAATAGCTTAATATTTCCTGGAGTGCGACTGGGTGCTGACAGCCAGTTCAGCGATTTTCTTGATGGACTGGGTCCCGCCCAGCTGGTTGGACGCCAAACCCTCGCCACCCCTGCGATGGGTAAGGGTCATTTCTCAGCCAACAGGGGCTTCCTGATTGTCAAGGCCATTTGAAACAGCACAGTTGTCATGCCTAGGAGAAGTAATATTCTGAATAGGTTATTGCTGGCTACAGAACTCTATCTGAATTTCTAGTACATTTTTCTTACATGAGACATTATGCAAAATAAGTACAATTAGCCATAAATCTTTCAGTTGCCATTTGAACTGCTAGATAACCTTGTTAAGAACAGTCTGCACTCGATGCAAATGTAGATACATGATTAGATTTCACACCACGGAAGGAAAGCTGGACCCCACAAAGTAAGGTGTTGGTATAATCGTTTACTGTTTGTAAGTGAATTAAATTGCCTCCTTCACAGTCTATAAGAAGATAAGCATATAATATTTCAGAATCAGCTGAAAATCAAAGAGGAGGGGGGAGAAAGGAAGTTTAGAAATGCTGGAAAACTGTTCATGTTTCTTAGAGTGGGAAAGAAAGTAGAAAGAACCAAGCCAATATCTATTGGCTGAGCTCCCCTCCTCTGAAAATCTCAAATCTACAGTCCTCCAAATTGTAGAACTTTCAAAATATCAGCATAGAGAATTCTACACCTGATCTCATGTCAAAATGCAGACTCAAGAACAACTTAGGTGTATTTATTTTATGTTAACATTTGGATCTTATCCCCTATAGACCTCATTATGTATTTGCAAATATTTCCAAATCTGAATGTATATGAAATCTGAAGCACCATGGCCACAAGCATTTTGGGTAAGGGACATTCAACATATTGACAGGAAATACCTTAAATGAAGTTAAAAGGAAGAGGAGAAATAGAGAAAATTATATGCAGCCTGGGCAACAAATATTTCCCTGTACCACATGAAATTACACCTGCAAAGAAATCATAGTAAACCCACAAAAATGAATGGAAGTAGATAACAAAAGATATATATCATCATGGAATTTTACAGTGATGGAGATCAATAGAAAAAAATCAAAGAAATCTTCTAAGACAAAACTAACTGTATAAAATTAGCAAAGTCCAATTTACATTGAGCATGGTGGTGCAGGCCAGTAATCTCAGTACTACATAATTCCAAGGCTATCTTGAATTATATAGTGAATCTGAGGTCACTGGAGTGAATTTGGCAGCAGAATGAATTTGGCAACAGAGTGAAACCTTGTCTCAAATAAACAAATAAATGAACAAAGACAGATTCACATTGGACTTGAGTAATAATACTGACAGGCAGAAAGCAAAAATTGCCTTCAAAACTTGGAATAACAAGCAATTTCCAACTTGATGTAGAATAGCCAGCTAAATAATCAAGTAAGTGTGAGGCTACAGTAAATACAAATTTGGAAGCCTGGTGCTGACTGATGCCTACAGCCCCGGTACTCAAGAAGCTGAAATAAGAGGATTGAGATTTACCGCTAGGAAAAGACAAGTGCATGCAATTAACCACCACAGAAGGCAGAAGTGAAGGTGTGGCTCAAGTGGTAGAGCACCAACATTGAAGGATAAAGTTAAGGGACAGCACTCAAGTCCCGAATGCAAGTCCTAGTACCTGCAAAACGAATGGATGAGTGAATGAATTCATGGTTGGACGACCGTTGGCTAAGAGCATTGTCTTTACATGCACTTCACTGACTTAAAAGCCACAGGAGGATTTGCCTCTGTAAAATAAACTTCTTCATTGACTTAAAAAAAGAGAAAAAGGAGATCCAACAAAAAAAGTATCCTCACACAAGAGAGATGATTTTGGGATTTCCAGCATGATAGTGTAAATTGGAAATAACAGCTGTGGCGAGGTTTGAATATAGTTTTTATGAATTGTAGCCTGCTATGGTCCTTAAAACAATGTTGTAGAGTGCCTCCTGTTTTTGTTTTTATGGAAGAGTCAACATCAGGATAGAATAAAAGTGACATAAACATAAAAATGTAACTTATAAAAAAAAGATAACACTAAGTGTAAGATAAAGGTAGGTCACACCTGTAATCCTAGCTACTCAAGAGACTGAGATCTGAGGATTCTTGCTTGAAACCTGCCCAGGCAGTAAAGTCCATGAGACTCCTACCTCCAATTAACCACTAAAAAGCTGAAAGTGGAGCTCTGGCTCAAGTGTAGAGCATTAGCCTTGATCAAAAAAGGTAAGGAACAGCACCCAGGTTAATTCAAGCCCCAGTACACACACACACACACACCAATAGAATGTAGCTTTAAGAAAATAAAGTAGAAAAAGGCTTTAAAATGTCACAATTCCATTGAAAACACAGTCGTCCCATGCAACAAACAATGCCCAGTTTCACAAAGCTCAGTTATTATTATGCTTCATAAAGCTCAATTAACAAGTCTGGAGTGACCATAAAAAATCACTAGAAGCAAGCAATTTACATCATGCTTTGATATAGAGGAGAATTTTAGATATAAGAAGAAAGAAAAAATTTAAATTTATTCTAGTAATATTCTAAAGGGAGAACAGATACAGCTCTTAGAAAAACAATAATGGTGGCTGAACTATATAAAAACATAAAACCAGAGAGAGTAAAGATGATGATGATCACTGAACTCAGCTCTCAACCCAAGGAAAAAGGACTTCCTAAAGAAATTCTAGAACCTCATTTCAATTTATGAGGAAGAGAAAAATTGTCAAGGGAAAAAAGGAAATAAACCAACAGCTTTTATTTTCTAGTAATGCCCAAGAAAGTGTTTAGAAGATAAATGATTCTTGAATGATTAAAGACAAAAATTACTGAAAATTCTTTTTTGTTTTGTTTGTCGATTGTGGGGTTTGAGTTTGGGGTCTGAGCACTAAGCTCTCTTGCTCAAGGCTAGTGCTACCATTTTGAGCCACAGCTTCACTTCCAGTTGTCTGGGAGTTAATAGGAGAAAAGAGTCTCATGGACTTTCCTGTCTGGGCTGGCTTTGAACTGCAATCCTCAGATCTGAGCTTCCTGAATAGCTAGGATTACAGGCATGAGCCAACAGCATCCAGCAGAAAATTCTGTATTAAGACAAATTTTATTCAAGAAAGAAAAGATAAAAATTCAATTTAATAGGGGCCGGGAAGGTGGCTCAGTGGTAGAGTGCTTACCTTGCATGCTCTGGGTTAGATTCCTCAGCACCATATAAGCAGAAAAAGCTGGAATTGGCACTGTGGCTCAAGGGGTAGAGCGCTAGCCTTGATCTAAAGGACAGGGCCCAGGCCCAGAGTTCAGGCCCCACAACAGACCAAAAAAAAAAAACAAATTCATTTTAATAAAAATGTTAAAATCAATAATTTTTCATTCAAGAATAAAAAAGGTACAGACAAAGCTTAGTTTCTACACTCCTTTAAAAGATACAGTTTCATGGGGAAAATAAACTTCAAAGGATGAAATACACAAAGAAATATCAAGGAAAAATTAATGAAACTTGATAAATTTATTTTAGAAAAAAATGCTTTCTCTGAAAAACAACCTAAGGTATAAATGTCTGGAAGCCTAGAGCAAGTGGCAGAGCTCTTAACCTAGCAAGTTCAAATCCCATTACCATCAAAAGTAAATGCATAGGTAAAAATGAAAAGGGAGATATCTCTTCAATTCATTCTAATAGTGGATATAGTTGTACATCAAATTATACCTGGGTTCTTAAAAGACTCCACTTCTTTCACAATCAAAGAAAATCAGATTAATATAACCATCAGAGTGACAAAACTTAAGATGAATTTTTAAGACCTACTTTATCAAATCTAAGAGTTGCAATCCAGAAGTTTCCACAGAAGCACAGACTAGTCGTTCTTCAAGGTTTGCAGAACACACAGGGACTTTGAATATCTGTAAAACGAGATCCAAACATGTAAAGATCTGGAACAAGTGTTCAACCAAAGGTTCAACCAAAGGTGTATGATTTCTTGTAAAATTGTTTTAGTGCTTTTATATTTGCAGAGATGTAAATAACCTATGTTTTCATCAACAAAGGTCAGGTTACATGGGTAAAAATATATCCGTTCACTGGTACATATAGTTGTACAAGGACAGTGTGTGATCCCATTCATGATGGATGCACAGAGGAATGGATGGATGGATTATCAGATCTACATAATAAATGATAGCTAGATGGATGATAGATAGTAAGATATATAGAATAGATGGATAGATACATGTAGATAATTAGAGGTAGAAGATAGGTAGTTTTCTTTAGATGATTGTAACACAGACTATTACAATTTTTATTAATAAGCAAAAAGATGACATAAAACAAGAAATGTTACTAGAGCATGAGAATCACATGACTACTTCAATGTGGTAGTTGATTTTTTTCCAAGTAACCGATGTCAGTTTTGAAAATGGACAGAAAAGTGGGACTAGGGTTATCTAAATATTTGTTTCTTTATATCACAGTCCCTAAGATGATTTTAATTTTTGTTATATCTCTTGACTGAAAAGAAGGTGAAATATTTTGCTTTGCCTCCACCCCAGGTGATATACAAATTGGAATGGAAGATAAAAAGGGCCAGTTAGAAGTAGAAGTTATTAGAGCACGAAGCCTCACACAAAAACCTGGTTCCAAATCTACACCTGGTAAGGAAATCTATTAGGAAGTTTTGTCAAGAGAAGATTAAAGAGGAAAAAAGAAAGAAAAAGAAGATAAAGATTTGAGACATTTGTGACAAGTGATTTTTCTGTGCTTGATTTTGTATCTCTAATTGGTTTTTTTAAACAATGTTTCTGTCATTTCTTATTGCATGAATGAATGTAAGTCTGTGTTTTAAAATTTTGAATTATAATTGTTTCATAGCTTGTATCAGTTATTGCTTTTTTATGTGTTTATATGTACAAAAGTAAAAATGGAGGAATCTAATCATATGAAGTAAGGAATGAGCTTTTAAATACAAACTGTAATTCACAAAAGTGAAACTTCAGGTAACCACACATTTTCTTGAAGTGAGGAAAGTTGCAGACATGGTGTGTGTGTGTGTGTGTGTGTGTGTGTGTGTGTGTGTGTGTGTGTGTGTGTACATATATATATACATATATATATGGGTTTTAAGGAAGCAATAGGTACTTACAATGATTTTACTAGTTTTCTGGGAAATTATCAAACAGCATCTCTAATTCTCAGATATGGTATTCTGTAATAAAGTAAGTGAATTCAAGGATTAATTTCTTATATGTGTCTATACCTTGGTTTAGCTCCTTATGTCAAAGTCTATCTTTTGGAAAATGGAGCCTGTATAGCCAAAAAGAAGACAAGAATTGCACGGAAAACTCTTGATCCTTTGTATCAACAGTCCTTGGTTTTTGATGAAAGTCCACAGGGAAAAGTTCTTCAGGTCAGTAAGAGATTGTCTTTCTCTGCTGTAATATCTGTAGTATGCATAGCAACATTGAAGTGGTGGTGAACCACAGAGAACCAAATTCCAAAAAAATAAACAGTATTAAATCATTGAGTAAAAAAAATAACCAGGGGGATTTGAATGTAATCATGTATAGTATTTACATAGAATGATTCTAATGGAAATTATTTTCTTCCTGTTCTTTCCTTCTCTCCATCCTCACATTTGCATTATTTTTCATACATACATAAATAAAGACATAGATATAGATATCTGCATACATAAATAAAGACATAGATATAATAGACAGATGTGACAGATGAGAGAGTAGATAGAGGATAGAAGATAGGATGAATGGATATCTATAGAGAGAGAGAGAGAAAGATATATCAAAATAAACAAAACTAATAGTAGTTCATTGGTCATTACTATGTACTGGATGTGACTTCTAAGAGATCATACAGGCACTAGCCACTAGCTGAATGCCAGACACATAGTTGGGTACTCGGGTATACTACCTCTTTTAACATTTGTAAGAATCACGTGGCATGAATACCATAATCTTCATTTTAAAGATGATTTCTCAGTAATTTAATTTAGCAAAACTATTCAGTAAGTTGAAAGGGCAGAATTTACCAGCCCTGCTTGTGTAAGGCATGTGACGGTGACAGTACAGAACCTTTAAGCTCAAGGACTAGAACGTAGAACTTGGGCAATTATGTACTGGAAGGCTTGTCCAGGCATGGAGCTGACCCAGATGGTGTAACTGTTAGTGAATTCACTGCGCTACTAGCCATCTGAGCAAATCAGAGTTTCCAGACAAGTCTCCTGAAGGTGTCAACCACAAAAGGAATCCACCATGCTTTTGCACACTGCACTGTAAATGCATTGCATGGCACCCAGCCTTGGATTGTTTCTGTAATCTGCATCTCTAACAGCCCCTTTCCTTGATTATTAGATAGGCCTGGGATTTATATCTGAGAAAGCATGTATTTCTTTCTTTAACATGGCTCGTGCACGTAAAACCTTTATTGACTAAGGAAACATTATTTGCATCCCATCAAACTGAAGATGGAGTGTGCAGTATCTCTGAGCACCTTCACATTATTGATTCTCACCTATGCTTCCTCATTGGTGTTGTTTGGCCAATTCAAGTGTAAAAGAGAAAGCAGTTCAAATTAATGTCGCATGCTCTGTCTCTGCAGGTGATCGTGTGGGGAGACTATGGCAGAATGGACCACAAATGCTTTATGGGTGTGGCTCAAATCTTACTGGAAGAACTGGATCTGTCCAGCATGGTGATTGGATGGTACAAATTGTTCCCGCCCTCATCACTGGTGGATCCCACACTCACTCCCCTGACCCGTCGGGCTTCCCAATCTTCTCTGGAAAGTTCAACTGGGCCTCCCTGCATCCGATCATAGTGAAGTTGGAGTTTTTCCAGTAAACCTCTATCTTGCAGGATAACAGTTGAACCAGATATTTCACGATCAAAAAGCATTGTTGGAGACAGACAATCAACTTGTGTTTTTGCCTGTAGTAGTTTTTCAATAATATGTCCCAATTGTTTAAAACATGGCTTCATATGACAGAACAAGGCAATCTACCAAATTAGAGGAAGAATCAATGTGCTAGTGAGAGTCACTGATGCTTCTAACAAATAGAAAAAGAGGAAACTTCAGATACACACACACACCACCACCACCACCACCACCATCACCACCACACCAAATTGAACAAACTGGAAACTCTCACTTTCTGAAAAGTCATAATTTACACATTTCTGCACAGACCACAAGCAGTGTTATTTTCCTGGTGTTTGAGAAACATACTTGTTTGTGTGTGTGTGTGTGTTATTGATTTGTGTTTTTGTCAGTTGTTTTTTGTTTGCGTCGGTTCCTGTTTTCTTTGTTCTCATTGTATTGTATGTGATTTCCACTCCTTTTTTGGGCTGTATCATAAAAGGTTTCAGGATGCTAACAGAGACCCTTCCTTTCTTTTTCCAAAAGCACTAACTAAAAAGGGCTGAAGTAGTCTCTGTTGCATTAACAAGTAGTCGACAACTACAAATTGACGCCAGTGAACAGTTTCACTAGCTTTCATGTCATAGTTAAAGTCTTATGTGTGGAAACCCAAAAGACAAGAAGTTATCTTCCAAAACTCATCCACCACAGCTTTGTCAATGAAGAACATCCCTGTCTGCCGTCCACACATGTCCCGATGTTTTCCATTGTTTTGCATGGAAGACTTTGTAGTCAATCTACAACTAATGCTGGGAACTCAAAGTAATTGCATAATCGTACCTTGAAAACACTCCTGCTAGTACCTTCTTCCTTCCTGATATCTAAAACAACTCTGCTGATGTAGACAAACTTTACTTCTGACTTCCCCAAATGGTGACTAGGAATGAATTGGAGCCTAAGACACTTTCAGCTACACCCAGGCTTCTGAGCCATGCTCCAGTGCAATTTTTCACCTGCCCTGGAAAGAGGGTGGTATGAGCTGTTCAGTATTTCACTGGATATTCCAGTTGAAATATTCTGCACTAAACTAATGTTTTTCTATTGAATTTCAGTTTACATTTCTTTGAGGTCGAAGCAAGCACAAAGCTTGATTTTTTTAAATGCCAAGTATCTTACTCTTTTTTTTTTTGGATGGGGGGAGGGAATCAAACCAAGTCAAATTCTCATTTGCATTTTCTTCATTTTTGAGTTTTCCCTGACCTTGAATATCCCTTTGTGTAACCATGCAACAAACTTCAGACACACAGGTGTATCAGTCCGTTCTCTCTCCTTTTATGAGTCATTCAACTTTTGTGATTACACAAAATAGAGCAGCATGACTTGGAACTGTTCAAAGCTGCATGCACATTTTTGTAAAAAAAAATGAAAAGAAAAAAAAGCAAAGAAACAAAAGGTTATTTAACAATGTATGTTAGTTTCACATAGGCTTGTCTGTTGCATGTATGTACAGTTTGCTTGTTAATTACTCTATTGAAAATAACCAAGAAATCTAAGCCATCCATTTTTGTTATAGACATTTTGCAAGTTTTTTAGACTCCACCTCTTAGGGGTCTGGGCTGAAATGTCTATAGATGGACTTTATTTTTTAAACCCTCTGGAAAATGTGATGTAGTATGGACCAAATTCCTTCTAATGAATATTTTGGTGTAGATTCCTCTCGTGGGACTGTAACACAAGTAGACACTGTGTCCACACTAGGTTTTAATCCATAGACATACTGCCTGCACCAAGTAAATTATTATTTATTATTTCCACATGCCAGAATTTTATCTGCCCATCATTCCACAGGGCACAGATTGACCACTGCTCACCATGCCGAGCAGGGAGAGCTGAAGCATTGGTGCACTTGTCCTAGATTCCGTTCTGTCTTAGTGGCCAACAATCAACTGACTATAGAATTGGGGTAGCATCTTTCTATTCTGACCACTTGTCTTAACACTCTTCTCCAACCCCTGTGCTTTTAAAATGAACTCCCAACTCATGGATGTAAACATGTTTAATAAATTTTACTTTTCATGTCTGATAGTAGCCATCTGTGTTCTATGTCTGGCCAGATTTCCATTGTGGATTCGATGGTGCAAAAATGGGAGCCAGATTATGGCCAGGGGAGGCTGGGGCTCATTGTGTGCTTGCTAGCCTTGGAGACATGACTTGTCACTGCACTCTCTATGTCTTCTTCTCCGGCCTAAAAGGTACTTTGCATCACAAACAAGTTTTTCACTCTGTCAGCCTGTCTTAAGTGAGCACATGATTATACTTCTGAAAAGTGGCATTATTAAAAAAAAAAACAATAAATCTCAGTAAGAATCAAATGAAGGTTGTTTTTCTGCTACTGTTTGAATGTGCTAATAAAGGAGAGAACTGTCTGCCAAATCATTTGAAGTTATGTGACGTATTGAAGTAATACTTGTGTGCCTCTCATCCGAGCTTCTGGTTCCTCTTTGCGTCTTTTCCTTCTGGACTCTTAACTAGCTTATAGAACCTTTCCTTCCAAAGGCCAACTTAACACCAACATCTACCCTAATCATGTTAAGCACAATCTTAAGGAATAACATTTTGGGGTCAGTTTCTCAAACTAATATGCTAGAAATAAAACTTACAGCCTTGTGCTGTCACTTGGCTTTTCTACTCAAGACTGTCACTCTATTGCTTGAGCCACTTCTGGGTTTTTGCTGGTTAATTGTCAATGGTGGTTTCTCTCAGATTTATCTGCCCAGTCTGGCTTTGAACTTCAGTCCTCAGATTCCAGCTTCCTCAGTAGCTGGGCTCAGGCCTGAACCACCAGTGCCTAGGTAAGATTTGTTAGATTTTATTTTCTTTTTATGTAATTCATAATCATGACATTCACGAAATGCTAACTTAATATGTTAACTGGTGAAATAGTTATTGGGATCTAATCTCAAATTGCCAACAGATTTTAATTTTTTGTTGTTGTTGGTCATGGGGCTTGAACTCTGGACCTGGGCGCTGTTCCTCAGCTCTCCAGCTCAAGGTGAGAGCTCTATCACTTGAGCCACAGTGCCACTTCTGTTTTTCTGGTGGTTTATTGGAGATAAGAGTCTCACAGACTTTCTTGCCTGAGCTGGCTTTGTTAGGATTACAAGCATGCACTACCAGTGCCTGGCTCAGATTTTAGTTTTTACAGAGCAGCCTTGGTTTGACATTACTTTTTTAAAAAACTGACTCAATATCATATTTAAAACAGCAAAGCAGCTTGAGAAACAACACCATCAATTGTTTATGGTTTTAAAACAATTGAATGACTTCAACTCATTGAGTCATTTTGTTGTTTGGTCTACAAGGCATGTGATTATCTGTTAGGTGGGGTCCAAAGGCTGTAAAGCCTTGTCAGAGCTGAGCTGTGAGTGTGTATGCATTAAGATAGCATATGACAAATCTGCCACTGAAATGGAGAGTGGCTGGATTTAGCTTTAGAATTTCTATCTAGACAGAAATTTCTTTTCAAATAAGAGGAAGTTGCACAGTTGGGATCTCAAGGTCTACAGTGGAGAGGAAACAGATTTGTGAAGTCCTGATGGTTTCTTGCTGACATTTACCACTTAGTTCTTGAAATCTCAGCCTGAGATAATGATTGATCACACCTAGCTGATGTAATTCAGGGATGAAGTATAGATACTAAATTAAGTACTTGGAATATAAAAATGAAAAAACCTCATTGACCCACCTTTGAAGGGGCTCCATTTCTATGAAAAGAGATCATTACCTGAAGAAACAAGTAAGATAACAAATATTTGACTTATATACAAAGGGTTCTATTGCAAAGGTGATTTACAGAGGGATTACATTATATGAACTTTTGAAAAGTGTTAACCTCTCCTTTATTTTCTCCCATCCCCCCAAAACCCTTCTCCCTCAAGTTGTAAAGTTCATTTCAAACATAGTGTCTAGTGACTCTCACTGTTGCACTGGCTCACCCTTTTTTTCTCTGTTGCTATGATTCCAAATCATATAAACTGATATACAAGACAAAAGGGTACAGAAATTAAAAAGTGACAACAGGGAATAAACCAAAGAAAAAAGAAATAACTACAAATAGTACTCTAGTAAAACTTCTTGTTTCCATTTCTTGGAGGTCATTTCAATAAGCATCACTTTATATGGTCAAATGCCCCTCAATAGATGAATGGGTTAAGATATATATATAGATAGATAGATATAGATATATATATAGATATATATATATATAATGAAATTCTATGCTTCCATTAGAAAGAATGGCATTGCCCTATTCATAAGAAATGGAAAGTCTTGGAAAAATATTAAGCAAAGTAAGCTGGACCTAAAGAAAATGAGGCTGCATGGTTTCCTCACTTGTAATAACTAGAATGGTTAGGATATTCTTAGCAGAAGATCACAATAGCTCAATAGCTGTGTGCATATGAGACTTTTTAAATTAAGTAGTTACCATTCAACAGAACAGTTTACGAACACAATGGGTCTTGATCAATCTCACCTCTTCCATCATTATTCTCATTCTTGCAAACCCCACTCCTTCCCTCAATTTTCTCAATTTTATACAATGTACGTTGAATTTTATGACTGTATTCTGGCCCCATTCCTCTTACCATTCATCTACTCCCCTCTCCTGGATCCTACTACTTTCCCTGGTGTTTATTTTGTTGGATTGTGAGTTCGCCTCTCTAGGGAATTACACCATAGTCCACTTAATATATTTATATTTGCTCAGATGCCACCCTGAGATATTTGTAAATTAATTCTAGGTTCCACATCTGAGAGAAAACATGTCTCCTTTGTCTCTCTAGGTCTATCAGACTTATTTCATTCTCACCAGAGTCCTCTCCCCCCCCCACACACACACTTCACACCTAAGCATCTACAGCCTAGAGATGCCACGCAGCAGGCCAAAGCTTGCTATGCTGACCAGAAACAGAGCTGTGGGATTTTTATTAGGAGTAGAGAAATCTGACCACAATCCAGTCCTCTTCAAAGATAGCAGAGTAGGAACACGAAAAAGAAAGTTTTCCATGAAGAAAATCTTCAGTCAAATACAAACGATGCAGCTTGCTGAGATTGGTGTGGAAAGGATGGAAAGGGAGGAGAAAAACTGGCCAAGGAAGGGAGTGGCTCTGTTCCCAATGCCTCGAGTACATAAATGGGCATGTTCAAAAGCAAGCAACCCCCGTGTGAAACGAATTGATTTTAAGAAAAGAAACCAGCAATAAAAGAAGTCAAGCACTTTGTTGAGAAAGACTGCTGTAACTTTTCATCACTTCCAGAGAACCAGAGATGAGCAGTCAAGCAGTCTGCCCTGCGGGGCGCTGTCCCCTCCACCAGATGAACAGCAACTCAAAGCCTGGATATTCTACATTAAGGCAGCTCCTGCATGCCCAGCTTGCAGCCCCAACTGCTGCCTTGATGGCTCTTCCAGCTCAAGGGGATTGAAAGGTTAGGGAAAGGAGGCAGGTAGGTCCGTTTTCACCTCCAGGGCCCTGGCTTACGGCTTTCCCCCACTGTGTCCTGCCTGAGATCACAGGAGCATTTATGATCTTCAGAAATATACCCCAGTCCGCTCCAGGAACAGTAGGAACAAAGCACCTAGAACAAAGCTTATTTTTATTTTTGCATGTACTAGTACTGGGATTTGAACTTGGGGCCTGGGCACTCTTCATTAGCATTAGATCCTACAATCTCAGGCCTTGAGTGGCTAGGATTGCAGGCATGAGTTACCGCTGGCCCCACTTAGAAGCTTTAGGCCCCAGACTTAGCCTTTAGTTTTAAGTTCATGTTGCCTTTCAGATCCCCTTGGCATGGGTCATTGTTCTCGTTCCCTGTGTAATAAACTCTGTGTCTTCATGTTAAATCAATCTGTCTGGAATCATCCTGTAGAACATCTGGGTCCTCTATGTGCCCTTGAAGTTATTTGCTCTCAAGACATACTCCATGGGTCTCCATCTGCTCACAGGGTCTCTCCTCCCAGAGGAGCTTGGGAGCCAACCAGCCTTTGCACACAGCCCACACTGTCTGCCCCAGGAGCCTCTCCAGGGAAATAACCTGCCACTCTTCCCATCCCTTAAGTGTCCACTGAGCAGGTGGGCCCTGCTCTGTTAATCAACTCTTTGATTGAGACACACCATGGAGGAGACTTGAACTCAATCCCAGCCCAAGGCAGAGTTGTCCTTCTGACTTCCAAATCTGTAGAGAAAATTAAAACT
Organism: Dipodomys merriami; assembly: GCF_024711535.1. NCBI lineage: Eukaryota > Metazoa > Chordata > Mammalia > Rodentia > Heteromyidae > Dipodomys > Dipodomys merriami. The sequence continues at coordinate 2,754,602 of NW_027206501.1, forward strand.
GAATCCCACCCCACTGATGTAGAGGTTTGCTGGGAAACATCACGACAGAGAAACGTATTCTATCATGCTGCTTACCCATTCTTTGTATCACCAACCACTATGTGTAATTAATGTGCTACCAGGACCTGGATGTGGCAAACATGGGTCCCTGAGGTCAAATTCCACTATAAAGACACTGTTAACTATTTTATGTTTGGCCCTAAGTAAGGTTAAAAAAAAAAACCTAAGACACAGATTCTTTAAAAATCCTTAACTCTGTGTAATCCACAAGAATGTCCCTTTTTCTCCTTTTCTCTGCTTTCCTTCTACCATTTTATCCATCTGAAGATTTCAATTATTGCCTGTGTTTTAATGGCAGCACACCAAATCTTCAATTGTCAGAAATAATTTCCACACTGTTCACTCAATGATCCAGCACCTCACATTGGGCACATACAAATAAAAACAATTTACTCACACAAATGCAAAGTCGTGTTCCTTCTGCTGCACACCATCTACTTTGAGGTTTCAAAATGTCACGAGCAACGACCAGAATAAACCATGTGGTACCATCAAAGTTCATGTAAGTACTGCCCACTAGTGATGTTGTCCCTATGTGTTTCTTAAGACTTAGCTCGATCATCAAACCATGACCTGCTTGTTCTACTTCTGAAACGGATGATAAAAATAGTGATGCAATAATTAGAGAAAGTCCATGAGGAATTATATGAAATGTGGATTCCATCAGTACCGTCTATTCAATAGATGTTACTGAATGTTTTCATCAACAAAGTCATCTAGTAATCAGCCACATAATATCAAAGAAACTGCTTTTCTCTAAAGGAATATGTCATCCAACCTAAGTTGACACAGTGGTGCAGTTTGGCTATGAAGGCTTTCCATGAGAAGAGAAATCTTAGCTAAGTATAGAATAGAGGAATGTGATAGATATTCCAGACAAAGGCAGGGGAAGGGGAAGACCTAGGAGGAGTCAATGTGACTGGAATCTGCCTGGCAGATTATTCAGTATTCTTTCAACTCTCTTGAATAGCTCTTACCACAGAACTCCAGCAAAAGACCTATAAATATCATATATTTATAAAATATATAATAAATGAACATACCTATTATCACATATTGGGTAAAGGATTTTGTTTTTGTTTTCTGGTGCCAGTTCTGGGGCTTGTGCTCAAGGCTAGCACTGTACCACTTGAGCCATGGTTTCTCTTCTGGCTTTTTGTGTGGTTAATTAAAGATCAGAGTCTCATATGCTTTCCTGTCTGGGATGACTTCGAATCCTGATCCTCTGAATTGCTAGGATTACAGGTGTGAGACACCATACCCATCTTGGGGTTTTTTTTTCTCATAAGCATGTATATTGAAGCAAGAAAACCACTGTAAAATGATAAACCCAACATTGTCGTGTGCTAGCTACTCCTAGCTACTTAGGAGGCTGAGAGCTGAGGATCACAGTTCAAATCCAGTCCATACAAGAAAGTCCCTGAGATTCTCATCTCCAATTAACCATCAAAAAGCCACACTTGGAAGTGTGGCTCAAGTGGTACAGTGCTGACCTTAAGCAAAAAATTTCATGGACAACACCCGGGGCTTGAGTTCAAGCCCCAGGACAGGCACAAAAAATAACAACAAAAAAAGAGTAAGACCAAAATGTAAAGTAACTCAAGCCCAGAGGAAATTTCTGTCTCCCAAGGGAACAAGATAGACCAGGAGGGTGAACAGGAAGAATCTCTGCACAGCATTGGTGAACCCAGCAATCTCCAATGCCTAGGATCCATCAAAGCCAGGGCCAGGGTGGCTGTCTACACCAGCCAAAGACAATGGCACAGCACATTAGGATGAGCTGGTGGGCAAGATCTGAAGCAATGCTCATTGATTGTTTCTAGTAGAACCAATCCACGGCCATTTAGTCACATGTCCTTGCCACCTTGGCTCTTTTCATTGGTTGAACAGACATTTGGGGCATTATGGAAAGAAGCAGCAAGAGAGCAGGGGCCTGAGGCACTATGGGAACCAGAAGTGCCATGATGAACCACTTTCACTTGCCATGTGTTGTGTCTGCCGCTTTTTATCCTTACTTAACAGTTCCTTTTCTGTTCTTTCATCCCCATCTTGGTGAACGAATGAGTGTGTGAATGAATTTCAAATATCTTTGGGCCTTTACTAGAGACTAACAGAGCTCACTTGGAGCAGAAAGTTGTGAGTACTCATGCCTAGAGCATATAATTCTGTGGTTGGCCAGTCCATCCAGTGGCTTTCTGGCTACTAAACGCAGCATTGGGGTGAAACTACTGATTTTTCCTAACTTTACCTACCACAGACTCATTTGATTATCATTGATGAGTTGAGACACCCATAGAAATATCTGAGTAATTCAATCCTTTATCTTTGAAATATCCTCAATGCAGGCTTTCCAAAGAACTATTTTTCAGACTTATCTGTAGTGCTAATAGGGATAAAATGGGAGCAGGAGAGCCCGGCATAGTGGCCTCAGGAGTAGCTATGTCAGAAGAGATAGGAGGTTTAAACTAAGGGATGGGGTGGGCTAGGCATGGTAGGGGGATTATGGTCCAAGGCTGCTGGAAGAAAGTGGAAGACTTGCTCCGAAAAGTAAACTAAAGCAAAAGCAAGTGGGTGGGGGAGGGGAGCAGGGAATGTGGCTTAAGTGATATAAATCTTGCCTAGCCAAGCACAAGGCCCCAAGTTCAACACCAATTACTGCAAAAAGAAAAGAAAAGATGTAGTAGAATGGAGGACAAACTAGCATGTCCCATAATTTTCATTCGTGTTTCAAGCACAGTATTGATCTTTCATTTGCCTGATAATTTTGTTGAAGTTTGAGGAAGTGACATATTAGTTTGGGTCAGGCCAGGTAAATTTACTAAACAAGTTAGGTGGAGAGTGAGAGAGGAATACTATTCATCTCATAGCAACAAAACACCAAGCATGACTCTGAGATATCTGAGCCTCTCTCCTAGGAAATTAGGTAGGGAGTAAAACAACCATCCAAAATTGCTACCAGTTTGGGTTAGCAAGCCTCCCAGCACCAAAGGCAGCAGAAAAGCTACCTTTTTTCTGGATTCCTAAAAGTTTAAGCCTCTGCCCCAGAATCTTTTGCCACTCTATTGCCAGCACAAAGTGAGCAGGGATAAAAAAAATGTCAATTAAAGCAATTCAAAATAGTCTAGTAGCATGATTTCACTTACTGGGAGGCTGAACAGTATTTGTGATTTTTTCACTGTTTTGCTAACAAGAGAAGTTGTATTATATGATTCTGCTCCATATTTGGTTTTAAAATAAATCTCATTCTGCCCTAACAGCAAAATGCTACAAATTCAAGATTATAAACAAAACGTTTCTATCCAATCCCTGCCCTCTGTTGGTGAGAACTGGAACCGCAGGAAACAAGGCAGTGTTGTGGCACACTCTGGCCACCAGATGGCAGCAGTATATCAGACAGATCCGTGAGGCCTAAATTGAACTCTAATGAAGAAGTAAGATTAGGTCTGACTAGCCCTAAAGTCTAAGGGCAAATGTGACTCAACATATAACTTAAGGACAAAACATGTAGGGTAATAAGGCTTTTCATGACATTAAAATACCTGTGTTTAACTGGGAGCCTGTAGCTTGTAAACTCTAGCTACTCAGGATGCTGAGATCTGAGGATCATGATTCAAAGTCATCCCAGGCAGTAAAGTTCTGTGAGACTCTTGATCTCTAATCATCAAAAGGCCAGAAGTGGCTGTGATTCTAGTGGGAGAATGCTAATCTAGAGCAAAAATTCAAGCCCCAGGTCTGGCATGCACACACACACACACACACACACACACACACACACACACACACACACACACACACACACACACACACACATCTATTTTAGGGTTCCAGTATTTTATAACTACAAACATGCCCCAAATAATTCATCAAGAAATCAGGTCCAAGTGGCCCACAGCTGTGATCCTAACTACTCAAGAGGCAAAGATCTGAGGATTGCAGTTGGTAATCAGACTGGGCAAATAAGTCAAGAGACTCTTATCTCCAATTAGCTAGTACAAAACTGGACATGGGTCAGGTGGTAGAACATCAGCCTAGGTTTTTTCACAAGAACACAAGAACACAAAACCACAAGAGCACATACCAGAAATACAAAATCAAATTGCCACCTGGACCATCTTCCCTTCACAGGGTGGAAAGACATCTTTCTTTATCCAGCTTCTGCTGCTTGCAGACCTTTGTTGGCTTGTGACAGCTAAGTCTGCAGCCTCCAGTCTCCACCACTGACTTCACATGCCTTCCCTCCCTGTGTCCCTGTCTCTTATTTTTCTGACTCTTGAGAGAGCTTTTGTCAGCCAAGCTCTGGTTGGCCACGCCTATAATCCTAGCTACTTAGGAGACTAAGAACTGAGAATCAAAACCAATCAAACACCAAAAGCCAGAATTGAAACAATGGCTCAAGTGCTAAAGCGCCACCCTTGAGCAGAAAAGTTAAGAGACAGCACTGAGGCTTGCTGAGTTGAAGTCCCAGTGTAGGTATACATACATATATGTGCACATATGTGTGTGCGCGCGCACACACACACACACACACACACACAGCCTTGCCGCTGGAGTTAAGGCCTAAGTCAGGTCCTTACTTTAAATATGACTACAAGGATTTTTCTTCCACATGAGGTGACATTCTGACACATCAACACAACTTTTATTTGGTGGCAGGGCATATTAGATCTTCTATAAGAGAGAGGCACGTGAGTCCTGGCATCTCTCTTGCCTCATCAGCTTTATCGAATGAGAAAGCTTTATCTGCACAGAGACCAGTAACTATCAAAGTAAAGCAGCAAGTGGAAGGGCCAGAAGATGATTATTGGTAAAGGAGCCTTTCTCTTCCCCCAGAAATGCCTTTGTAAAACCTTTGGTGACTCCAGGAAATAAAGTGATTTGTGCATCATTAATAAGAGTCAGAAAAATATTATTCTATTTTGTTTGTAATACCTAGGGCTGGGGACAGGTGGCTCATTCCTGTGGTTGTGGCTACTTAGAAAATGGAGATCTGAGCGTTGAGGTTGAAAGCCAGCCCATTGGCTATGATTCTTAGCCCCAGTGAACCAGCAAAAACCTGGAAGTGGAGCTGGGGCTCAAGTGGTAGAGTACTATAGCCCTGAGCAAAAAAACAGGGACAGCACCCAGACCCTCCATGTCTAATACAGGTGTACATACACACACACACACACACACACACACACACACACACACCCTACAGTAACATGAAACTGTTCCAATTTGATGCTTTTGGTGGTGAGCAGGTATAAAAAAAAAATTGAACGTGCCGGGCGCTGGTGGCTCACGCCTGTAATCCTAGTTACACAGGAGGCTGAGATCTGAGGATTGCAGTTCAAAGCCAGCCCGGGCAAGAAAGTCCGTGAAACTCTTATCTCCAATAAACTACCAGAAAACTGGAAGTGGCACTGTAGCTCAAATGGTAGAACACTAGCCTTGAGCTGAAGAGCTGAGGGACAGCGCTCAGGCCCTGAGTTCAAGCCCCATGACGACAAAAAAAAAAAAATTGAACGTGGAATCTTAATTACCTATGTGTCATTGGATAGAGTATTAGACACATAATAATGCCCCCCAGCCTAAGAAGAAGGTATAATGTTTTAATATACACAAAGCTGTATTTAGGAGGTAGAGGTTAGAGATTTGTGGTCTGAAGCCAATTCAGGCATCAAAGTTTGAAAGAAGGCAGGTGCTACTGGTCTGTAATCCAAGCCACTCAGAAAGCTGAGATCTAGAAGACTGTGTTTAGAAGCTACCCAGGAAAGAAAAATCCATGATATTCCATCTCCAAAATAAACAGCCAAAAGCAGGGCTGGAGACATGGCTCCAGTTGAGCAAAGAAACAGCAAGCACAAGGTCTGAGTTCAGACCTCAGAACCAGGAAGAACGCTCACGAGACTTCATCTCAACTAATGTCTGGGCATGGCAGCATGTGTCTGTCATGCCAGCCACTGAGTAAGCAAAGCATCATGGCACAGCAGCACATCCCTGGGGAAGTGCAAACAGAAGCAGCACAGTTCAGGCCATCCTGGACATAGAGAGACCCTACGTCAAAAATGACCAAAGCAAAAGGGGCCAGAGGCAGGACTCAAGAGGAAGAGCACTTGCCTAGCTCATGTGAGGCATAGAGTACCACCATGTGTGTGTGTGTGTGTGTGTGTGTGTGTGTGTGTGTGTGTGTGTGTGTGTGTGTGTGTGTGTGTGTGTAAAGAAATTGTCTTTTTTCTCAGTCTTTTTGGTCTATGTGCCAGTACTAGTAGGGCTTAAACTCAGAACCAGAGTGCTCTTCCTTAGCTCTTTCCACTCAAGGCTAGTGGTCTGCTACTTGAGCCATGCCTCCCGTCCAGCATTTTGCTGGCCAATTGTCAATAAGAGCTTCATGGACTTTTTTTTTTTTTTGGCCTGGGCTAGCTTTGAACTACGATCCTCAGACCTCAGCTTCCTGAATAGTTAAGATTATAGGCATGTGACACCAGTGCCCAACTTCTCATTTATTTTGTAGTGCATACAGTGTTACAGGCAGGCCCTAGCGCTTCTTACCTCTGCAAGGTGAGGAGAAGCAGCAGCAGGGGAAGTGGTGAGAGATGAAAAACTCCAGGTCCGGCTCTGATGGCTCTTTGACACCATTCCCTGGACAGTTGACCTAGACACTTACATTAGATGAGCCCTGCTCTAAATGATCCTTGTCTGGCAAAGACCTAGACACTTACATTAGATGAGCCCTGCTCTAAATGATCCTTGTCTGGCAAAGTTTTAATTGTGAAAATGGCATCCTCCATATTGTTCCCTATTGTTAGGAATTGCTTAGGGCACCCCAAGGATGAGAAGTGATTGCCTGCTGATGACCTCCAAAAAGCCAGAATGTGGACCACAAGGTCAGCCCTGCCTGGGACATCACAGCTTCTCCTCTGATGTCTAGAAAAAGGTCAAGATGGCTATGTTGATTGACAAACGTACAAAAAAATATCCTGCAGTCTTAACTTTGGCCTTTTACAATGGCATTTTCCCAGGTAACTGAGAAGAGAAATTACAAGGCAGTGCCAGGGATACTGGTTGAAAAGAAAAAGGAAAGGCGGGTAGAGGATGAGCCATTTTGATTTTTCTGGTTCCTGGTTCTCTGTAAGAACAGCGTGAGTAATGATGCATTTGTTGCAGTAAGCTGAGCCCATGCTGAGAAAGCATTCCTGGCTGGAGGCATCCAAATGAAAGATGTGCATACAGAAGAATGGCAGCGGTGTTACTATTTGAGCAGGACAGATTCTTCAGTGTAGCCACTTACTACCTGAAAGCAGAGATGCCCCATGGCAAGGCCCCATGGCTGCTGAGCTTTCTGGCTGGGCTCTCATTGGCCAGGAAACTGCTGCAAGGGATGGAGCGTCTGGGTTTCTGGCTGACTGGTAGAGCTGAGAGACAGCAGAATTCCACAATGAAGGACGTGTTTGCAGTGTGCAAGGACAGCCATTAGAAAGGATCTTGTCCAACAGAGCTCCTGGAATGGAAACTCTCACCAGGTAGGCAATGAACAGCACTCAGAAACCTGAAGCTGGAACTGGAGCCATGGCTCAGATGGTAGAGTGCCAGCCTGAACCACAGAAAAGACAAGGAGAGGTGAGGGCCTTGAGTTTAAGCCCCAGTATTGGCACAAAATAAAAAAAAGAAAAGGAAGGAAGGGAGAGAAGGAGGGAGGGAGGGAGGGAGGGAAGGAGGGAAGGAAGGAGGGAAGAAGGAAGGGAGGTAAGGAAAAGGAAAGGAAAGGAAAGAGAAGGAAGGAAGGAAGGAAGGAAGGAAGGAAGGAAGGAAGGAAGGAAGGAAGGGAGGGAGGGAGGGAGGGAGGGAGGGAGGGTGGGAAGGAGGGAAGGAAGGAGGGAAGGAAGGAGGGAAAGGAAAGGAAAGGAGAAGGGAAGGAGAGAGGGGAAGAAACAAGAAAAGACATAGGCAGAAAAAAAAGTAAAAGAAAGAAAGCGAGAGGAGAGAGATCTTTTTAAAAATTTTATTGTCAAAGTGATGTACAGAGGGGTTACAGTTACATAAGTAAGGAAGTGAGTACATTTCTTGTCTAACTTGTTACTCCCCCCTCATTTTTCTCCCTCTTTCCCCCACTAATCCTCCCCCAAGTTGTAAGATCATTTCTAACATATCCTCTTGTGAGAATCACTGTTACATAGGTTTCCCTTTTGTTCTTTGTCTCACCATTTTGTTGATTCTCTGCCCTTCCCTAGTTCAGATAAATATATATACAATACCCAGGGTACCAAAATCAAATACAGTGACAACAAGGGATACACCATATGGGGAAAATAACACAAAAGAAAAAGGAATCACATAGTCCATTGAGAACAACAACAAAGAAAAAACCCTTGTGTCCATGTCTTGGAGTTCATTTTACTTAGCATCATCTTATATTTTCATATGTACATAGCTATTGAGCTATTCTTCTCATCTGCTAAGATTATTCTAATTATTATCCTAATTATACTAATTATTGCAAATAAGGGAAACCATGGGACCTATGTTTTTATGGGTCTGGCTTACTTCACTTAATATGATTTTAGATATAGATATAGATATATCACATTTTCTTGATCCATTCATCTACTGAGGGACATCTTGTCTGGGCTGGTTCCATATCTTAGCTATGGTCAATAATGCTGTGATAAACATAGTTGTGATAGTAGCTTTAGTATGGCCTTGTTTGTTTTCACTTGGGTAAATGCCCAGAAATGGGATTGCTGGGTCATAGGGGAGCTCTATGTGTAGTCTCTCTCTCTTTCTTTTTTTTTTTTTTGTCGGTCGTGGGCTTGAACTCTGGGCTTGGGTGCTGTCCCTGCGCTCTTCAGCTCAAGGCAAGTGCTCTACTGCTTCGACCACAATGCTACTTCTGGCTTTCTACTGGTTTATTGGAGAGGCTCATGAACTTTCCTCCCAGGGCTGGCTTTGAACCTTGATCCTCAGATCTCAGCCTCCTGAGTAGCTAGGATTAAGGTGTGAGCCACTGGAACCCAGTTCTATGTGGAGTCTTTTGAGGAACCTCCATACTTCTTTCCAAAGTGGTTGAACAAGTTTACACTCCCACCAACAAAGCAGTATGGTTCCCTTTTGACCACATCCCCTCCAGCATCTGTTATTAAAGTTCTTGATTATAGCCATTCTAACTGGGGTAAGGTGGAATCTCAATGTTGTTTTGATTTGCATTTCTTTTGTGGCTAGAGAAGTTGAACATTTTTTCATGTGTCTATTGGCCATTCTTATTTCCTCTTCAGAGAAGTTGAAGAGAGAGATCTTTTTTTGAGGGGGGGCCAGTTGTGGGGCCTGAACTCTGGGCCTGGGCGCTGTCCCTCAGCTCTTCAGCTCAAGGCTAGTGCTCTACCGCTTGAGCCACAGCACCACTTCGGCTTTTTTCTTTTTGCTTATGTGGTGCTGAGGAATCGAACCCAGGGCCTCATGCATGCAAGGCAAGCGCTCTACCACTGAGCCACCTTCCCAGACCAAAGAGGGAGATCTTATGTCTAAACTTCCACATCTTTCTTACTGAGAGGTGTTTCCTTCTTTCCTTCCTTCCTTCCTTCCTTCCTTCCTTCCTTCCTTCCTTCCTTCCTTCCTTCCTTCCTTCCTTTCCTTCCTTCCTCCCCTCCCTTGTATTTTTGTGTCATGATCAATGTCTCTCCTGTCCACTCTGGCATCTGTGTTCGGTCTTAGCTGAGGCAGAGATGCCTGGCCATTCTTCTTTCCCACAAGGCTGGGGAGAGCCCTCCCTCCTGTGAAGATCCCTCTCACTAAGGGCCAAAGTGCTTTCTCCACTAGGAGGCGATGCAGGACTTGGATGGACCACTTGTTTGTCTTCCCATGTCTGCTCTGAAGGTGTCTTGATTGCTCCCAAAGGAGTGTTTCCTGTCTGCTCCCAGGGTGTGATGCTTCACTTTTTAGCCACTCCAGTGATTCCCTTGTGATAGAATCCATGTATTAGTCTGTTATAAGGACCCAGTGCCGTGCCTGAAGGAAGTAATTTGCTTAATTACCTGAGCAAATCACCCTTCCATCTGCAAAAGCTGAGCCACACAAACCTCGGTGATGTCATCATCATCTATTTTAAGATCATCACTAGTTACCATCCTTCCACACAATTGTTGTGGGAGTTTTCATGTCCCTTCCTCATAAATATAGTAAGTGTGGTATCACCCACACCTACAGAACACTGAATTCAAGCAAGGTTAAGTAAATTAGACCAGTGCCACAGCTAGACAATTGCTGAGCCAGTATTTGCAGCTGGATCTACCTGATGCAAGGCTGCATTCTCGGTCATTATGCCAGACTCAGAGCCCTGGAGTGGATCACTAGAGTCTTGTACAGAGTATTGTGCAGATGGTCAATGACACATACCTCTGGGGGCGGTTAAACCATCCTTGGTAAGAGGACATGAGACAGATTCCACAGAGTGGAGATTCAACCAGGACTTATTGATGTGTGAATACGGATGTTGATATACTAACTTAGACAACATACATTATGGTGGTTCCACAGTTACATGGGTGACACATATAGGGAGGATTATGATTTGAGATCAGCCTGGGGAAAACATTAAAGAGATCTCAACAAGTTAAGCCATCCTTGGTGGCTGCATCTTTGAACCATGATCCTCAGACCTCAGTCCCCCAAGTAGCTAGAATTACAGGTGTGAACTATCAGTGCTAGGCATCAACAGCAACTTTTTTCTAAAGGCCCAGCCTGTGTTCTGTTTCTGGCTGGCTCTGTAATCTTACAGTACACACTGGTCCATGTCATCATGAGTAGAAGATTCTGTATGGCCCAAAGGAACTATCTGCAAATACTTTGCCCGAGAAACACACATTGCTGAGTATGCCATAATCATTAGTTGTACAAGCCATTGTTTGGGACCAACCAGCAGCTGAGAGCAGAAGGCCCCTATTGTAAGTGTGCCATCCATTCAAGGTGATGTCCACTTCAGTGAGGAGCTGTCCTCATGTGGCAAGCACCTGAGCTCCAGCCACTAGAGTTCCTCTGACTGTCATTTTGACCATGGTGCTGTGTGGCTGCTACTTTAAGGTTTCCCTTAATTAGACTTCTTAGTGCCATCTCCCAAACAATTTATTTCCCCAGTGTTAGTCTCCTGATAAGTACTCAGAATCCTCTATTTCTAAGACTGCTATTTATTTATTAAATTATTATTTTTTAATGCTGTTACTTGGCTTCCACTCAAGTCCTGGGCATCACCCTTAAGCTTTTTTACCTCATGGCTGATGCTCACGTTAGCCATAGTTCTACTTCTGGTGTTTTGCTGGTTAAAGTGGAGATAATTCTCACAGACTCTCCAGCCCAGGTGGATTCAAACCTCTATCCTCAGCCTCCTGAGTGTCTGAGTGAGCCACTAGTGCCCAGCTCTAAAACTGGCCATTTTTATACTATAGTGTTTAAACTGTTTGCTTCCAAGCATCCTTCAGTGTATGGGATTGTGTGCTGGAGGTACTGTACCTCAAGTATTCATCATCTCACTCTGGGAGTGCACCCTGTATTTGTGGAGCTGCTCAGCTATTGAGACCACTGCCCAGCCTGCCTGCCTTCAGCCTTCCCAGAGGCAATGCCAGAAAGGCTACAGTCATGAACAACATAATCTTGAATGGACTCAACACACCCCAGCTGTCTTAACTTTGAGTCAAACAGGCTCATTGTGACTTTGTAAAAGAAGTGAAGTAAAATAATTATATTTAGAATTGCATATGCTTAGGTCAAAACCAGCCTTCCAAAATAGCAGTGCCAGCTTAATTCCCTAAATTGTGATTAAATGTTGAAATGTTAGAGCTGGATGGATCTATTCATTTTCCAGACGAATCATCTAGGCTTAGAAAAGTAAAGCGACCTGTGAGCTCTGTTAGTGTCAGAACCAGGACAAGAACCCAGTTATGAAACTGAGTGCAACCAACTGCTGTGGGAGGAAGTTAGGCCTCCTCTGCTAGGCAGTAGGGCATGGAAGATGGGAGCTGGGACCAGCTCCAACGCAGATGAGAGGACAGCTCGTGAAATACCCATCAGGCCCCCAGTGGGCTATGGGTCCCAAACACATGTGCCCTTTGTGAGTATGGCCTGGTATGTCTCCATCAGCCTCTGTACTTGTGAGCAGAGTCAGAAGATCAAATTTCTGAGAAACTTCCATGCTTGTGCTCACAAGGCACAGAAACCAATCAGGAGACATTTCACAATGCATGTCCATCCCTTGACCAATAGAGACAGGCGCTCATGAGAAGGAGGAGGAGAAGGAGGGGGGAGGCAGTGGCAGCAAAGGGTCCTGTATAGAGGAGAGGGTGTGGCATCCTGAGGGTAAGGCAAGACACCTAGTTTCAGGACCCCTCATTGCACAAGAGCCTATTTCACTGTTTCTTTCTCTTTTAGATCAACCTGCTATGTCTGCTTTAAACACTTTCTTGCCCTTCAGTCCATTAATCAGCTGAGAAAATGAAACAAACCTGAGGCACAATACCTAATGTCTCAGTCACTTATGGTACATATTTTAGAGTAAATAACAATTCCAAATGTTTATGGATATTGTCTCATTGGATTTGCACAGGTTGATTTGCATCATATTATTATTAAAGGAAAAAGAAGCATCCTGCATACATTTACAATTCTCCTCTTACATCTGAGTTCACTCCTCGACTGGAAAGAGCTCAATGTGGATGCATTCTGAAAATGTCCAAATACCATACAATAAATCTCCGTGTGTCCAAATCACCTTTGCGCTCTCAAATGTACGGGACACAGCTCAGGGTCTCAGAGTGATGTGAGCAGCTTCAGATACACAAAGGAAGCAGACAAAGCAACACCAACAACACCAGCACATGACAGAGATTTGTTTAGGAGAAACTCTATTGCTCATTCCTGGATTCTGTCAACATTGAAAAGGATTGACCGGGAGCAAAGCCACTGTCACCTACCCAGTAGCATTTTTACAACAGAGGGTTCCTCTCTTTGGGATCCATGTAATCCAAGAGTGAAGGGAGAGAAGGTGAGGAGGAAATGGAGTCCCTGGAGGCCTCAGCCAGCACAGCTACACAGGGCAGGGTTGATGGATTCCTACTCAGATCTAGTGACAAACTTGAGCTCTTCACATCCTGAGAATTCCTTTTGCCTGATCCATATTCTATGATTACCTTTACTATTATTATTGTTACAGAAGCAAAGAGGCTTTCTTTCTTCTTCTTTCTTTTTTTCTTTTTGATTTGTTCTGGAGCTTGAACTCTGGGCCTGGGCACTATTCCTCAGCTCTTCAGTTCAAGGCTAGCACTCTACCACTTCAGCCATAGTGCCACTTCTGGTTTTCTGGTGGTTAACTGGAGATAAGAGTTTCATGGACTTTCCTGCTCCGGCTGCCTTTGAACTGTGATCCTCAGATCTCAGTCTCATGAGCAGCTAGGATTAGCTACCAGCGCCCAGCCAAAGAGGCTTTCTTTAGTAAAATTCAAAAGCTTCATCTGTTCCAAAGATCTGTTTGACACTCCATCAAACTTTAGTCTCTTACCTTCTAGAATGTGGAAATTCTGAACCATAATGGTTTTTTACTACTACTACTAGTAGTAGTAGTAGTAGTATTTGCTGGAATAAAAAGATTTTCTTCAGTGGAATGGGAAAGCTTCATGTGTTCCACTATCCATTTAACTGAGTGACATTAGTGGTGGGTTGGTGAATGGACTTTCCCATGCCTAGCTCCTTAGAGCCGCATCTGCCTGCACTTGAGCGAGCCTGAAAGCCACAGGCTGATCTCTCAGTTCTTGATCCCCGTTGGTCGGTCCTCTGTGCCAAGTGCCTTCTAACACACCACCAGGGGTGAGGGACCCAGATGACTGTCGTACTGACCCTCTTGTCATCCAGATGGCACTGAGAAGAACTCTGTGCCAACCCTGTCCTAAGTGACTTGAAACTCAGGTCTGACAGGTAAGACTTAAGGCATTTTATGGGGGGGGGCAGATGTGTGAACTTAGGGCCTGAAACTTGCAAGGCCACTGTGATACCACCGAGCCATGCCTCCAGCACTGTTTTTGCTGGTTACTTTTTAGGATAGGGTCTCATCTCCTACCGAAGGTTGCACCTGAACTGCAATCTGAGGACTTTTAGTCTTCGCACTCATTTCTGGGATCCCACGTACGTGCTGCTGTGTTCATCTTCTCTGTGTGGAGACAACATCTAGTGGACTTTTCTGTCTGGGCTTCAGACCAGGAGGTTTTGAGGTTCTGCCAGTCTCAGCCTCCCAGGAAGCTTGGATTGACAGGTGTGCTCTCAGGTGCACCACTACGCTCAGGTGTGGGTTGTAAAGGGACTTGCAAACACTTGTGCCTGGGCTTGCCTCAAAACATGAGCCTCCTCTTCTTAGCCCCCGAAGGAGCTAGAATTACAGGCCATGGACACACGCAGACTGATTTTTTTAAAAAGAAGATCTTAAAATTTCCAAAAGTCTCTCTTACCCCTCTCTCTCTGTGTCTCTTTCCCTCTCCTTTCTCCTTCTCTCTTAAAAAGATCTTTTGGACAGCATTGAGGCATAAACTCAGAGCTTTGTACTTGCTGGGCATACTCCACTGCAGTTATTTCTTTGCTCTGATTATTTTTCAGATGAGATCTTTGTCCTGCCTGGGCTGGCTTTCACTGCTCCTCAACACAGCTGGCATGATCCATGTGAGCCACCACACCCAACTTCTGGCATGGAGAAGGGGGCTAGAGAAGCTTCTTGTCCAGCATAACCTGGAACTGCAGGCCTCCTAATCTCAGCCTCCTGTGTATCTGGAAATAGAGATATCAGCTACCCTGTCCACCTAAAGCTTTTTCTGTCAATGATACAAAGTATGATTTATATAAAAATCATCTGCAAGTCTTTGTTATTAATAGAATGATGGCAAATAGGTTTGTTGATCAATTTCATCCCTTGGTTTTAAAAGTACCTGGGACTTTACTAGGTCCTGAACTTCTGGTGTTGAAGCACTGGAATCTTTCCTTTCAATTTGTGTGGAGAAGGGGTCCTGGGGTTTTAACTTAAGGCCTGGGTGCTTTTCTCAGCTTTTTTTGCTCAAGGCTAGCACTGAACCAATTGAGCCACAGCTCCATTGCCAGATTTGTTGTGGTTAATTAGAGATCTGAATCTCACATACTTTCCTGCCCTGGCTGCTTTCAAACTGCAATCCTCAGATCTCAGCCTGCTGAGTAGCTAAAGTTATATTTGTGAGCCACTGGCACTGAATAATCTTTTATTTTTACTTTTATCTTTTTACTTTTACATAAATTTTATTATAATTACATTTTCTTAATAATATTGAACAGCATTATCTTTTAAAGTACATTTATATCCTTTTTAAAAAAAACCCTTAAGTGATTGTGCAAAGAAGTTGCCACTCAACAAAGCAGTTTATGAATGCAATGCATCTTGATAATGTCACCCCTTCCCCCAGCCCACCTGACCCTACCCCTTCCTTTTTCTTAAATTTTTTAGGATTTGCTTTGAATTTTATGACTGCTGTCTTCCCTCTTCCTCTCTTTTATTGTTAATCCTCACATTCTGAAAAGGGTTGGGTCTTTATTGTGATTTTACAGCAAAGATCTTCCTAGATGGTTATAAGTAAAATGCTAACAGGTGCATTGATGGCTTCCTGTCTTTAAAATCACCTGAGGTTAGTGACTGGCATAGTTATGAATTGTGATCTGAAGCAGCTCATGTTTCTCTGTCATGTGCTTTTCTATTGTCTTGCTGGTTGTCACTGAAAATGTAACTTTTTATTGATCCCTAAGAATTGGGCAAATCAACCAGTGGCATTACTTTGCAATATGTATTTGCATTTTTTCACCTGAAATGCCATGGGTAAAACATTGCCTTAAAATGATTGCAAATACAAGAAGTGCAGTTCCCTGTTGTGAATTCCCTGTGGTTTCATAATTTTGGCTGAGGTTCCAAGTTTCTGAGAGAAGAAATCAAACCAACTGAGCCATTCTTGCTAAAGGAAGAGCAAACACACAGTCTAGTCACATGTAACTCAACATCTTCACCTAGGAGAATTACAAACAATGGAGACTGAGGGCGGGAAGGCTGGGAGGAAAGGTTTTCTCTGGGGAGACTGCCAGTTTGCAGTGTTACATTTTTGGAATAAAAAAAAAAAGAGGATTTGCTTTCTCCTGCAGGCTAGGTAAGGAAAGCTTCCAGAGAGACACTTGGCAGAAGCAGGCACTTGCCAAAACTGGAGAGTGACTACCCCAGGGAAGCTTCCAGGCTGCAGAAGCCTGTCCTCCAGCCCCCACCTCCATCGCCTCCCTGTTTTCATGTTGTCACCATTAAAGGAAAAGTATTTGATTCTCTCATGGGGAAGATGAAGGGCAGAGGAAGGGGGCGGGAGGGTAGTCTATGCTCAGTGAGGAAGCTTCGTTGTAATGTGGGCCTCCCTCCAGCAGGAGGATGCACGGAGGAACCGGTCTTAAATCATGAGGAAGATTGCTCTGGAGAGCTGCTGAGCACAGAAAAGGCCTGGCTAGGCAATCAGGGCATTGGCCCCTTTCCATGGTGGTTTTGTATTCTTCGCCTTGGGGAGTCCCGTGTGCAGGGACTCCTAGACATCACAGCACCAGGGGACCACGCGGAGGCAGGCAGGCACAAGAGAAAGATAATTACAAGGTTTAGTAAAGGGACCATATCTCCCAGGAGAGGGAGCACATGGCATCTGCCCTATCCAGGTGGCAGGAGGATCTGAGGGTCTGGGTGGAGAGAGGGAGGGGCCAGGGGTGTTCGCAGGAACTCCAGGGCGGGGAGGAGCTCAGGTCTGGAGCTGAGGACCTAGAGTGGTGATAATCCTAACTATGGACTTGAGCAGTCACACATTGGGGCCCCAGGAAACCACTTCATAGCTCAGTGCTCCTGGAAAATTGCATGTGAATAATGGACTGCCAGGCCCCAGGGGTGTGCACCAGAATGGGCTCCCAGTCAGAGGGGCCAAACAGCACCCCGAGAGGTCATGCGGCTGCATGGAGCCTCTGGTTGCATCTAAGGACTGATAAGTGTCCAATGATCTTGAGAGTCACATAACTCTCTCCTTATTCACTCCCCCCCCCCCCCCCCACACACACACAACACACACACTCTGGGCAGTCTCCACCTTTGGAGGGCTCCTTTCTCACAGGAGCTCTGCATATCTTATCATATTTATCTTCAATAAATCTTTGCTGTTTTACTTCTTCCTCTGCACCTATAGACTCATTTGGGGAGACCAGAGACAAAGGACCTGAACCAGGCAATGGGGTTTTTCAGATCACTTCCATACAGAGCAAGATACCTTTGGCAAGAATAGCAATGTAAGTAGGAAGAGATGAGGTTAAGGTGGCTTCAAATGACCAAGCAGAGATTGCATCCCTTCACCTGGGAATGAGGGCTGTCGAAGGCCCAAGGAAAAGTATCCAGGCAGTCTGTGTGAGGCCTTTAAGAGAAAGTGCATGAGAATTCAGCATTTGGATACTTGCCATCAGACAGAAAACAGCCAGTGCTGGAGTTCAGCCTCTCAGCTTCTTCATTCTCTCCCTAGCTTTTGATGCAGACCCAGAGCAGCCAGAGTGCTAAGCTGGGCTCTCTGATCATGCATACCCCTGTATCATAGTTTCCTGAGCCAGACTTGAATTGCCAATGGGCCAAGAGTGAGAAGCAAGAATAGAACAAGTTAAGTTCTTGCAATAAGACCAGATTAGACATTATAAAAACTTATGGAATATTTCAGGTGTACAATGTACTGATGAACCTCCACATTTCTATCACCCAACTCACACTAACTGAGAGCAAGACAGTACCTAAATATCTGACAGCTAAATGGAAAAATTCCAGTGTAATGTCAGACCCTCGATAGCTTTCAGGCTCTACTTTCCCTCCTTTGCCTTTTGCTACATCTAGAAGCTAAAACGAGAGTCCAAGTGCTCCCTCCTGTAGTGATTCAGACCCCCAAGACATTCTGGTACCTATTAGTCATTAGTGAGTGATCTTGATTTAGGTGTTTTCTGGTTATCCAATTAAGGGAGGGACCAACCGCGCAGATATTATTTAGATAGTGGTCACGTGTGTGTGCGTAGAGGGAATGAAGGAGATTGTTTATATAATGGGACTTTTTGGATTGAACAAGGAAAGCATCAAGTCATTTTGAATGGCTTGAGCCAAGTGCAAAGTCTGTGGTTTGGGTTTTTATTGTAATTGGGTGGCAAAGTCTAGGTGGGTTTTATGCAGCTTGCGGCGGATCCCTGACCCCCAAACAGAAGCCTGGGGTATGCGCACTTTTTATGTCTGCACTTGCTCCTGGCAGCTGCTATGAATAGCATTTCCTCTCAGCAAATGGTGCTGTGTCAGAAGGCATAGGCCAAGAGTAGTGTGGCACTTTTCCCAGTAACTGCTCTGGCTAGGAATGCAGACTGTACCCCATAAATTACAGCTCTCCAGAGATGAATTTCTAGGAATATTTTTATTCCTTGGTTTTATTATGAGTTCTTCCCTATGAGTAGATGCTAAAGGGTCTATATGGCCCAGGAGAGTTAAATGAGCAATCCATGCAACCATAATCCAGCAACCTTGTCAAGTATCTACCCTGGTTTCTTACTATTCAGCTGGAAAAACTCATTATTTTCAACTCCACAACTTAGGAACCAGCTGGAAAGCTGAGAAACTGCTCAGATCCACCTATATTTTGAAGGCCATAAAATCCACCCAGACAAACTTATTTCTTTTCTCTAGGTGTTTATTAGGAATTAGCCCAAGGTACCAAAGCTAGTATAGAGTGTAATCCCCTCAGTTTTCAAATATTTTCCTTCTGGAACTTATTGTGAGAGGGTCTAAACATCTGTGTGTTAAAGCGGCTTAGAAGAATCATGGTGCAGGCTTCTCCCTCTGATGCTAAGAAAGAACATTTTATACCTTAGCAGGTTGTTTTAATCTAAAAGCAGTTTAACATTCGTTATATACAAAAGCTCCCCCTTTGCTATCTAGGGTTTTATTGTTTTGCTTTTGTGTGGTACTGGGTGGGGCTTGAACTCATAACCTTGCATACCTGCTTAACCTTTCACTCAACTCTGGGGCTCTACCACTTGAGCCATCCCTCCACTTCTGCTTTTTACTGGCTAATTTTAGAAAGAAGTTCATGCATTTATAGGGGTGATCAGTTCTCTTAGCTTTTTATTTGTCTGAAAATGTCTTATCTTGCCTTTAATTTCTGAAGGACAGCCTCTCCAATTATAGCATGGCAAGATTTTCTTTTAGTGCTTTGAATACATCACTCATACTCTCCCTTGCTTGCTAAACTTCTGTTAAGAAATCTGGTGATAGCCTTATGCAGTTTCCCTTGTGTGAAGAGCCCCTTGTCTCCTGCTACTTTGAAGATTCTCTCTTACCTTCAGCTTTTGACAATGGACTACAATGCACTCTGCACTATTTTTCTTTGGGTTGCTCTTGCTTGGGATTCTTTGAACTTCATGAATCCTTGACAACTCATAAGCATACCTTAAGTCCAGCCATGGCATGAGTATTCAAAGAACAGGCACTAGCAAACACTAAAAAAATAAAAATCAGGGCTTTGATTCTGCTTTGTGTCTAGAGAGTTAGTCATTAAGAACTTAGCAGCACATACATTGGACAGCTTTAGAAAAGATTCATTTGATTCTCTTCATTAGCTCTCACTTGACTTATCTCCTTGCTCCTACTCAAAATATGAAAACAAAAAGTGTGATATGTTTTCATAACATGGTTTGCTACACTGCATGAAACTCTATGATACCTGATTTTGAAGTAGAATTCTGGACCTACCACTTTTCTAATTATTTGATCATGAAAAACTTCATTAATGAGGGGAGAGAGAATTTGGTGAGGGAGGGAGGAAAGGGATGGTAGGGAAAAAATGAAGGAATAGGAAATGAACTCATTACCTTGCTCATGTACCTGTAACCTCTCTGTACAGTAACTTTACAGTAAAAAAAATATTAAAAAAGAAAAACTTCATTAAGTTTGAAAATCTCAGTTTCGCTATCAAAAAATGTAGTTAATAAGAAATGTTACTGTAAAGAATGTGTGTGTGTGTGTGTGTGTGTGTGTGTGTGTGTGTGTGTGTGTGTGTGTGTGTGTGTGTGTGTGTATCTACCATTACTGGGGCTTGAACTCAGAGCCTTAACTCTGTTCCTTAACTTTTTCTATTCAGCTGGCACTCTACCACTTGAGAAACAGCTCCACTTCTGGTATTTTGTTGTTTAATTGGAGATAAGAGTCTCATGGGCTTTACTGCCCAAGCTGGCTTGGAGCTGTGATCTTCAGATCTCAGCCATGGGAGAAGTTAGGATTACAGGCAACAGTCACCAACACAGATTAGTATATGGAATTTTATAATGCAACACAAACTCAGCTTAAAATTGAATCATTTTAGCAGAAAAGCTCAAAAGCTATGTAGATATGCCCATATAAGATGATGCTAAGCGAAATGAACCCCAAGATATGGACACAAAAGGTCTTGTCATTGTTGTTGTTGTTAATATATTATGTGATTTTTTGTTTCCTTTGTATGTTCTTCCTCCTATGGTATATCCCCTGTGCTTGATTTCAGTACCCTGCATCTTATATATACATTTATCTAATTTGGAGAGAAGAAGGGAAACAAGGACACAGAATGACCTATTGCAACAATGATACACGTAAGACACTATGTTAGAAGTGAACTTTACAACTTTGGGGATGGAGAGAGTGAGGAGGTGGGGGAGGGAAGGAGAGAACAGCAAGGGGAAGGGTAATAATGCTTGACAAGAAATGTACTCATTACCTTACTCATGTAACTGTAACCCCTCGTACAGCGTCTTTACAATAAAATAAAATTAAAAAAATTGCATTATCTTAAATTTCAGTGTCCATCTATTTACTTGAGTGTTTTATTTGGTATTAGGGCTAGGTAGATGTATGCCTCTCTTTGGAGAGATGAATGGTAGCAATAACAGGTGCAGGAAATAAAGTCAATAACAACTATTTGCTTTTGTCCCAAAGAAGAAAAAATAGGAGCAAATTGATGATTTAATGCACTGCAGTCAGCTGTCAGAAGATGCTATGCCTACATATGATAATGAGTCAAGAGCAACTTATAAGTCACATTTAGCACAGGAGGAACTTTCATAAGGAATAAGTAGCCTGAATTAAGGGAGGTCTATACTAAATTCTTGCTGGCTTATTCACCCACTAAAGTCTTCACTTTCTTTTCTCTTCATTCCCTGAAACCTGCTATAGATTCAAGTGTCAGCAATTGAATTGCATGGGCTGCTAACAGCTGATCCTGCTGAGAGATTTCAGCTAATTAGTTGAGGTCTTGGCCTTGCTCAGTTCCTCCCTCCTCTTTAGCAGGCCTGTGGGAAACTCCAGATCAGGAAATAAATATGTGTTGAACATGTGTTCAGGCTTTTCTTGGGTTGGACCCTACAAGAGTAGCAAACATGGCTCCTAATCCCCAAAGTTCACAATCTACATAGATGATAATCAAGACACACTAGGCCACACAGTAGGCAATATTGCACTGAACATACTTAACTTGTGGTTACACATAATTTACCAACTTGTGGAGTAATTTAGATAAGAGCAAAACTTTGAGACTCTAGATTATGGGGGCCCTACCTAGATCCCCAAGGGAGCGGTAACTGGGTGCAGGAAGTATGCTTGGTTCGGTTATGTAGAAAAAGGCCGAGGGCAGTGGAAAGCCACAGGTGTATGCTTTTTACTTTGCTCTATGTACACAGAATTCTAAGTGCTGGACATTACATATTGATCCTCTCCAAAAACAAGCTAAGTGCCTGGCTTTCAGTGTTCCACATGTCTGCTACATCCTGAGACCCTGTCATTTACCTCTCACAAGGTGATCTGTGAACCAGCCCCAAGTTAACATGTATTTTCTCACCCATCAAAAGCTGAGAATGGAGGAAACCTAAAGTTTGGGGCTCTCTTGTGATTTACATCAACAGTAATCCTTTCTTTGCGATCATGGTAACAGCTGGGTGGAATAGCACCCGACCACCACAATTGAAGTGGGATTGAATTGGACCATGAGAAAGGAGTAGCATTTTCTCTTCTGGGAATTGGAACCAAGGCAAAAACACCTACGAGCAAGATTCATGGAAAGCACGAAGAAAAAGCTACAAAATGTCAATCTGGTCCTTAGGGGAGGAATTTTGAAATGAACAGCTCCATGTCTGTAATGGGGTCCTATCTCATTTCACCAGTAGCCAGCAGGTAAAAACCTTACATGTTTATTTTTCTTGAAACTTCTATACACTTCTAATTTTTTAGCAGTAGTGGGTTAGAACTCAAGGTTTTATGCTTGCTATGTAGGCTTCCTACCACTGAAGCAAGTCCCAAAGCCCTTTTTTTTGTTTCAAATATTTTCAGATAGGGTCTTGTGTTTTTGCTCAGATCCAATCTTTAACTATTGTTCTACTTCTACCACTCACATACCTGGAATTGTTGACATATACCATCACTGAAGGTCTTACTAACGTCTTATCTACAGTGGTATTTAACTGAGATCCTTCTGGCTATTTCGTAAGTAGTTGGGATTAGAAGCATGAATCACCATATCAGGCCTGGCTTCTATGCACTTAATATAATCTAGATACATAGCAACTAAATCATCACACTTCTTCAAGATGCAGGTTTTCAGTAGACAAAGAATAAGTTCAAAGTCTCCTCCAGAAAATTAGCAACCTAAAAATGCACCGATATTTTCCTACTTATTACCCAGGATATAGAAACATAATCAGAAATCTACTTTTACCTTTTATGTAATAGAGCTATGGTGAATACTCTGACGTGTGTGTGTGCATGCACATGTGCGCACGTGATGGTATTGGAGCTTGAACTCTCACTTGGGTTTTTTACTTAAGGCATCAGCCCTACCACTTGAACCATACCTTCCACTTCTGCCATTTTGCTGGTTAATTGGAGGTAAGTGTCTCAGACTTGTCTGTCTGGGCTGGCTTCAAATCATGATCCTCAGCTTTTGGCCTCAGTATCTAGGATTACAGGCATGAACTACCAGTCCCTGATGTACTCACTTAATGTTATTGTTTTGATCAAATTTAATTGTAGAGAAAATTATATCAAATCACTTAACCACAAGCCCCTCTTGAAATATCCATAAGTGTGTTCTGCTATAGTCAAATTCATAGTTGGTGGATATGAAGATGCTAAAACCAGGAGTACCTCCACATTGAACTCCTTCATGGAAAAGTTTGAGGAGTGCCTGCGTTAGTTCCTCATTAAAGGCTTTACAGAATTCAGCTGTGAGGCAGGCACTGGTGGCTAATGCCTGTAATCCTAGCTATTCAGGAGGCTGAGATCTGAGAATCACGGTTCAAAGCCAGCCCAGGCAGGAAAGTTGGTGAGACTCTTATCTCCAATAAACCACTAGAAAACTGGAAGTGGTGCTGTGGTTCAAGCAGTAGAACGCTCGCCTTGAGCTGAGGAGCACAGGGACAGTGCCCAAGCCCAGAGTTCAAGCCCCACGACTGACCAAAAAATAAAAAATAAAAAAAGAAGAAGAATTCAGCTGTGAATCCATTAGGACCTAGACTTTTCCTTTATGGGACACTCTTTATTTCTTCTTTTATCTCATTGTTTATTTGGGGGTCTGTTAAGTGGTTTATGCATTCTTCATTCAGCTTTTGCAGCTTGTAAGTCTCTAGAACTGTATTCATTTCTTCTAGATTTTCCAGATTACCTGTTGGTAAGTTTTTAAAGTAATACCTCATAATCTTTTGAATTTATTGGATATTTGTTATGTGGGATCTTCACTGTACTTTTCATTTTCTTCCTCAGACCTAACATGCGATTTTCACAAGGTCAGAATGACTTTGAGTATTCATCTGCTATATCACAGGAACATTAAAATAGTGGTAGGAATGGCCATAATAAAGTTGAGAAAAGTAATTTAAGCCACAAAAAGAAGGGAAAAAGAAAACGAGGCTAGTTGGTTTGGACAGATCAATACTCAATAAAAAGCAAAAAGAAAAAAATAGAAATAAACTTGCTCAAGTGATTTTGGAAAACAGATTTCATACTCAAGTCTTTTGAAAACTTCATTCTACTTCAGTGTTACAGTTCATTTAACAGATGGCAATTAAAGAAATAAGAAGAAACCTAAGGGCATATTAATATGGCAACATTTTAGAAGTGTTAAAGCTGTCCAAAATCTTAAAGCTTGCCAAATTCACATTTTAATTAACCTCTCTTCGACAGATTTTTGTTCTGTGGCTTCTTAGTGAGAAACCACTTTCACACTCATGAAGATCAGCTCGATGCTTCTGCTCAGCATCTATGGACCAATCCTTCACAACACCCAAGTAACAGAGGTTCTGACTACCAGCACCTGTGGATATATTTGTAGACTATTTGGAACCTTTATCTATCTCAGCAAGGCCCAGGAACAGAGTAGATCTTTGGTGGCTAGGAGCTGAATCTTTGGGATTAGCCATTGTGGGTTTATTTTCCATCTATCTCAGTTCTTTTTTTTATTTTTTGTCAGTGTTGGGACTTGAACTCTGGGCCTGGGCGCTGTCCCTCAGCTCTTCAGCTCAAGGCTAACACTATGCCACTTGAGCCACAGCGCCACTTCTAGTTTTCTGGTGATTTATTGGAGATAAGAATCTCATGGACTTTCCTGCCCGGGCTGCCTTTGAACTGCGATCCTCAGATCTCAGCCTAGGATTATAGGTGTGAGCCACCAGCACCCAGATTTATATTTCAGTTCTCTAGGTCCCCTTGGGCTCTGAATTCTTGCTATCGCCATGCTGGTGGACAAAAGTTTGCTTCAATCCATGTAGTTACCCCACACCTTCAAAGGAAAGAAGTTATTTTCCATTTCTAGCAGCTCAATGGTTGCAACTCCTCCTCTATTTGCTTCTGTTTACCAGATTATACACACTTTTCTGCCAGGGTGGGCCTTATCCTCAAAGCATCCTGAACAGCTTAAAGACATCAGGATTCCCAACTCTTTCTAAGGGTCTCCTCTGCCTGTGGATCTTTTTCCTGTAATGGTACTTTCTGAGGCTCATGGCCTTCTTGACCATATCTACCGTGAGAAAGAGATGGTAATGTAGCCTATGGGTACCAGTATTGGTGCATAAGGGCTTTCACCTCAGGGAGAGGAGGCAACTTAGCAGGGAAGAGAACACGGGTAAGGCTTAGCATTCTGAAGCACATGAAATGTCTGATGTTTGCTAGTGATGCCGCTGAAATTCCTGATATGAACAGGTAAGCACTGAGAGACAGCATTAAGAAGGAATAAGAATTGTTTTGACCTAGGAGATTTAGGTTTTAAACATTAGACAAGAGAGTGTCTCTGGAGTGATTTTAAAAGAAAAGTAAGACCAACTTGTGTTTTAGAAAGATAGCTCCAATACCAGTGTTTGGAGACTCAATCTAATTTAAGGATGTTTTGGTTTCAAGACATAGGAACAAATGGACTAAAGTTAACTTCAAAAGGAAGTTGTTGCAAAGTGTTGTACTATCTCACTTCCTAGAAGAAATAGTTAAATGGCTGAAGACCAGGGACAGACCCTGGCCATCAGCCTAATGAGGAGTTATTAGCATACCAGAGTCCACTAATGCTTGGTGACTTTTCCCTCCATGGTAAGAATGAGTAGTTCATATTTCCAGGGAATGTAGCTTAGCTTGGATCCAGCATTCATGTTTAGGAGAGTGACTAGCAAAAGCAGACATAGCCATTAAGGGCTCTGTTGGTGGTACTTGCTAGGAGGTAAGCAATCATTCATCAAACACAGTTAGAAAATGTTTTTTCTACACAGATAGATGATAGCTAGCTAGTTAGATAGAAAGGAGAGAGACAGACAGACAGACAGACAGACAGACAGACAGACAGAGTGGTGATTGAACTTAGGGCCTTGCATTCAAGTGCTCTACCACTTGCATCATGCCTCCAGTCATTTTTCTTTTAGTTCTTTTTACCAATAGGGACTTAGACTACATTTTTCCAGACCAGCTTCAAACTATGATCTTCTTACCTCCATCTGCTATTAGGTGAACTTTTCTCTATGCCTGGCTTGTTTTTAAGACAGATTTTGCTAATTTTTGTCTGGACTGTACTTAATTCGCAATCCTCCCAGGACTTCACTTGTAACCCTTGTTACACGTCATGTAGTTTTGTAAATGATTGGATATGGAAAGCAAATAAGAAAATAAAATATCCCTTTTTACTTTGGAGGATGGGATAATACTGGATATCAATTTAGATAATAGAGAAAGAAGAGGTTAGGGGAGCCGGAAACTTTTGAATTGGAGGTACATAGTTCCTATGCAATACACTCAGGAGGATACATCTAATGGAGAGTTGAGATCAGATTTGAGAGCCCATGAGAAGCATGACCCCTGGATATGCACATTGTCATGTCATCCCTGATATCCATGGCTGCCGGTGCTGTCACTCAAGGACACTGTGGAGAATAAGGAGAGAGGTGGACTCAGGAGACATACACCATGATTCATGGTGGGAGGAGGGCAAAGAAGAAAAAGGAGAGAGACAGGTCTTATTGCATTCATTACTTAGAAAATGATTAGTGACATTGTGAGCCAAGGGTTGGCATCGTGCGACACAGGTCATGTCACCAGATGGAATAACAAATAAGAAGTAAGAAAGCAGAGACAGTGAGTGCAGAATTGCATTGTTCTTTCAGGAAATTTTTCCAAGGAAAGGCAAAGAATGAGATCAAAGTACATTTATTTGTTTTTCTACGTGATGACAAAAGCAATATATACAAGTTAAGGAAATACAGAAAATCATATAGGTTTTAAGCTTTATAATGGCTTAGCCAAAATGGACATGATCTTATTTACTAGGGGAGAAAGAGACATCTATAAAATGCTAAAATGGAGGACGGGTTAGAGGTGTGGATCAGTTGGTAGAGTACTAACCAATGAGCTGAAATGGTCAGGTACCAAGTTTGAGTCTCAGTTTCAACCTAAAAAATGCTAAAAGGAAAAATAACTGATGATAAGACAACTCTTTACCCAACAGTTGAGTTAATGAAGGAAGGAGTTCAGGAAGGAAACCCCTGCTTCGAGGACAGGGAAAGTAAGAGGGAAGAAGTAGAGGGCAGTCTTTTCACTGGTAAGTAGGAGACTGGCCATTGTAAGAAAGATGGGGATGGGGTATAAGTTAACATGAGATGCTCAAAGAGTGGTCAGAAGTGATAAAGAGATCTTTCTGAGAGCAAGAAAACTCACAGTGGAATGAAAGTTCTGGTGGCATTGGAAGCCATACATTTTTATAAACTCTGATCTTTTAAGATTAAAAAAAGCAAATGACCAAGCTAAATGGGAACCACCTGTAATTCTAGCTGCTTATAAGGTGGACAGGAGAATTGTGGTTCAAGGTCAATCCTGGCAAAAAAATAGTGAGATTTTATTTCAAAAATAAGCTAGCAAACTGTTCCATTGTACCTATAATACCAGCTTTGTGGAAGGCGGAAGTAGGAGGATCGTGGTCTGCGGTTGTTCCAGGCAAAAGCAACAGACCCTACCTGAAAAAAAATAACTAAAGTGCAAAGTACTGGAAGTGTGCTCTAACTGATAGAGGGGTTGCTCAAGTCTCTGAATTCAGGCCTGAGTATGAAAAAACTCTATATATTATATAAAGGAGATATATGTATGTATATCTATATATTGTAAGTACTATATATCCTTAAATATATCCTTTACTATATCTATCTATCTATCTATCTATCTATCTATCTATCTATCTATCTCTATCTATCTATATCCTTTACACACACACACACACACACACACACACACACACACACACACACACATCCTTTTAGAGTGCTTTCCAAGTGTTAGTGCAGAAGATGATTAATGAGTCATTGTGGCTTCACACATCAAGTCTTCAGAAAAGACAGTTGAAATGCTTTGACTGTATTATTTAACCCATAAAGGAAAGAATGAAAACTAACCTTCCCTTCTTTGACCAACTGAAATTAAAGTTAATAAGCAAAGACCTGGGGTTGTTTGATACTTAAACAAGCAGATTTTACAAAAGCTGTGAGATAGTTGAAGAAAACCAGGGTGTGATTGTAGATGGCAACATCAAAATCATTGTTTTCAACTGAACACCAGAGAGAATAATCTTGACTAATAGCAAGAGAGAGATAATGTGATTTTTAATGATTTGAAAACTGAGCTTCGACTACAGGATGGTTGAAATTAGATTCCTTCCAGTTTATGACAGAAGCTTAAGGATTGATGATGACTAAGCCAACCATGGAAGTTTTCAAAATGTGTACTGCAGTGAAGTAAAAAAAGAAAAAAAATGGGGGCATGATTGCATTGTTTATGTGCCAAGGGTGGTAGAGCTGCATGACAGAAGTCCAGAAACAAAATCTTGCATATGTGCAGAAATGTGAGGAAAGCAATAATCCCCAAGTGGCCACGGAATAATTAACATGCATATCTTCTGAATACTTCTTAATTATTTAGAAGCAGGATAAAAAGATAAAAAGAACACTGTTAGATTGAAATGGTCATAAGTACGGTATCAAATCCATTAGATTTCATAATTCTGGTGTTTCATTTTTAGAGGTAGAGTCAATGTGTGAACAAAATAGAAATAGTGAAACAAGTTCTTAAATTTATCCATGAGGCTAGTAGAGAGTATACCATCTTGTGAGAAAAAGACCTATTATTAAAATAGGGGGTCATCCTGTGGTGATTTACTAGGAACATTTCATGTGTAAGAGAAAGCAAATCTTGGGCTGGGAACGTGGCTTTGTGGTAGAGTACTTGCCTTGCACGCATGAAGCCCTAGGTTCAATTCCTCAGTACCACATACGCAGAAAAAGCCTTGGCACTGTGGCTCAAGTGGTTGAGTGCTAGTCTTGAGCAAAAAGAAGCTCAGGGACAGTGCTCTTAAAAAAAGCAAAAAGTAAAAAAGAAAAGTAAACAAACTTGAAAATACAGAAAACTGAGAGTAAAAGATTATAAGGAAAAAGAGAAAGCAATGGTAAGTGGAGGAGGAAGAAGAGGGGGAAGGTAAGGATAAAGGAAGAGGAACCAGAAGTGAAGAGAGGAAGGAAGGAGGAGGAGATGGGAAGGGAGGGAGAAGAGGGGAAGTGGAGGAAGAGAAAGAGGAAGAAATGATTTTCAGAAGCTACTGATGAAATTACTCATGCAAACAGGTTTCTTTGGGAGATGTATTTGGGGCCAAAGAAAAGAACAAAACATCTGATTCTTAAGGAGCACAACTTTTGAATGTCTATACGAAAGAAAAGTACTGTAAGACAGTTGAGAAGTTGGAGACATGGCTCAGGTGGTAGAGCACCAGAAATCATTGTTACTGAATTCGAATCCCTATCTCCAACAAAAGAAAAAAAAAGACACAGTTGAAACATATCTTGATATTTGGAGAGGGGCTAGATGAATGGAAAAATGAGTTCAGTCATAATAAATATATTATGTGGAAAAGGAAGGGAGAAATATGATGTGACTATGGGAGAAGGGGTAGGTGGAATGGGAGGGAAAACAAGAGAAGGGTGACTCTTATACCACCATTTGAAGATACTAAACAAACAAATAAATAATCTAAAAGAAGAGAAATGAAGAAAGAAAAAGGAAGAAAAAGTTTGCTAGCTTGCAATTTCAGCCTGACGACTACATAGAGTTTAGGATGGCTATGGTTCAGAAAATGTTTAAAGTATTAGAGAATCTCTTTATAAAGCACCAAAGTTTTAGGCAGTCATTTTTTTCAATTTAAAGAACAATAATTGATGGATATGTTAACAGAAATTCTCTTGGAGTAATGGAATTTTAGGTACTCTTTTCAGTACCTGCCAAATGGGCTAAATTGAACATGTATAAGATACGTCTGGAAGCAAGTCCATCCCTTCTTCTGGTGATTAACAATCTCTGATGCTAAATATATGTTACAGGTTCTCCTCATCATCAGTTGAAAATATGGTGAATCAAACAGCCTTTAATGTAATGAATCTATTGAATGTCATGACTTAGCAAAGAGTACCTGTAAGGTACCAATTTCTAACCCTCCTGGTTGGCTGGTTAACAGGAGCTGTGGCCTACTTCCTTTTATCCACACTGCAGAAACATCAAAATTCAAATCATCACAAATGTAACACGGTGCTGGTCCTGGTAGCTCTCATCTGTAATCCTAGCTAATCAGGAAGCTGAAGTCTGAGAATCACTGGCTGAAGCCCGCCCAAGCAGATAAGTCCATAAGACTCCTATCTCCAGTTAACCAGCAAAAAGCCAGAAGTGGAGTTGTTCCTCAAGTGGTAAAGTGCCTTGAACACACACACACATACACACACACACACACACACAAAGAAAAAGTGAGAGGTCCTCAGTTTAAGCCCCATTACCAGCACACACACACACACACACACACACACACACACACACACACACACACACACATACACACACACACACACACACACACACACACACCTGAAAGACTTTTTTCTCACTTTACACTAGTGTAAAGTTGAAGAACTGTAAGTCAAATGGTCACAAGTCAGATATTGGCTGAATTCCTTTGTAACTGGAAGAAAGAAGTGCTCCTAAAATGAATACTAAAAGTAAATTACATACATACATACATATATACATACATACACACATACAATGATTCTGTTTACAATACGTTGTTGGGAAAAGAAAAATGCATAATTCAACAAACTAAGAGCTACCTATGAATGATGACTTCACTGTAAACATAGGCGACCAGAAGTTTACTTTTCATTACAGTTTTAAAATCTTTATTAAAATGCTTTCATGCTGTGATACTTTAACAAACAGGTATAGAAATTGGACTTCTTTTCAATGTAGTGTATCAGTTAATATGCAATGATTGGCCTTAGGTAAAAGAAATGCATTTCGTTTGACTGTTAGGAATTGTTGAGTGGTAATCAGGAAGAGCCTTCTCTCCCTTCTTCTGCCGTCATCCTTGTTACCTTATTAAAACCACCATTAAGCTAGGTGCTGGTGGCTCACACCTGTAATCCTAGCTAATTAGGAGGCTGAGATCTGAGGATGGCGGTTTAAAGCCAACCCTTGGCAGAAAAATCAAGAAGACTCTTATCTCCAGTTAACCACAAAAAGCCAGAGTGGAGCTGTGGTTCAAGTGGTACAGTGCTAGGACAGTGCCCAGGCCCAAGTTCAAACGCCAGGACTGGCAAAAAATCATTATGTTGGACATGCTTTGAATGCACATGCTAATGCACTTGCTACTCATAAGCACACTTGGAGCTTAATTTTCTTAAATTTCTAATGAGTAGACAGAACAACTAAGGCAAAAAGTTGGCAGACAACTTGCCAGAACTATAGGCCTGAATGGTTACACCAAGATTTAAAAACCTGGTTACAATCCAGATCTTAAACATGATTTAGATACTCTTCTTTTATTATAAAAGGAGTCATTTACTTATAGGAAAGTTGGTAAAAACACACAGAAGAGAAATTCATAAATATTTGGATATATTTCATCAACTTTTAAAAGTTGAAATAAGTAAAGTGCTCATGGTTAGATTTTTATTCACAATCCAGTTGCTTCTCCTCTTCTCAAAACTAATTTAGCTATCCTTCATCTCCTAGCTACATAAACTACTATTGTATTGAATGGATCACTTAATTTAACACTTAAGAATTGATTTTAAAGGTAAAGAGTTATAAAATCCAAATGTTCTTATATGTAGGCAACTGTTCCTAGATCAATAGACTGATTCTAATTATCAGCCACAATGTTTCTAACTTTTAAGTGTTCATGGTACACTAATGGAAAAGAAAACCACAGGTCCAAAAAACGCCCCCTAAGATGTGGGTATTGAAATTACTTTTCTTCATTATAAATATAATGACTAGAAAGTTTTCCAAAATACACCTCTATGCAAACATATGTGTGCACACATGCAGTGACATTAATGTTCTCTTACTCATTGAATACTTTCCTTCAGTCCTTGGGTTGTGCCCATTATAAAGCCAGAACCCTCTGAGTTAAGCAGAGCTTACAGTCAGAACATTCATCCCTGAGGAGCTACCCATCCGCCCAGTCACCTCACCGACAAAGGGATGAGGATCTGTTTGACAGAAGTCTGTGTGCAAACCTCAATATCTGCCTAGAGATTAATTCCATTAAGACATCAAGCAATGTTTGGACAGCAGTTTTTACAATCACTTTCAATCAGAATATTTCAAGCAGCTGTTTACAGTATAAAATAATTCTTTCTAGGGCATTTGCTAAAATACTTTTCCTTGCTCTGGGATGGTAAAATAATCCTGTGTATATAAACTTCTAACAATTGGTATAAGACTTACTAGCCACTTTTTCTTTAAGAAGAGAACAGTGTCTTGTTATTCTATGTACATACCAAGAAAATTATGTTGAGTTTTATCTTTGAAGTCACAATTAATAGTAGCCATCCTTCATTTCTTGGCAAGTCCATATGACTTTGGTGATCTTCGCAATGGATAGAAAGGAGGATAGAAAAAGCTTTTGAAGGCCTAGAGTACTCTGAATTAAAATGAAGAGCTTAAGATAACATAGAAGATAATAAGAGATCATTGGCCTAATGTGGTGAACTGAGTTTGGATACAGTGTTGGAGGTTAGAGAAGAGGGAAGACATGGGGAAAGAGGCTTTGAAATGACTTCCCATGTCATATGAATGTCAACCCTCTCTAACATAGGGGTGAGTGATTGCCATAGATTTAAATTAACTGCATTTTAATTTTCCTGGATTTCAAACTGTGTTTCTTTGGCTTCAACGGTATGTTGAAATTGGCTTAAATGCTGCTTGGCCATCAACTGGGAAAGCTCTTCTACTAATCTGGAACATAAAGCATTATACCCTACAGAGAATGACTGTGATTGTACTTCTGCTCAGTTTTATCAAGTGTAACTTCCTGGGGCACTTGAATAATGGAATGGTCGTTGGCAAATAATGCACAGGTGAAGGTCTTCTGCTAGAGGAAAACAGAGTAGTATGCTTCAGACATCATTAGCAAATGAGCCTTACCCTGAAGCTGAAGAACTACATCTGTGGGAGAAGAACAATGGCTAGCAAACCAAAGGAAATGCGGGCTTTTCAGGAAATGATCAGATTCTGTTTGGGTACAGTGAGTTCCATTCCTTAATTACATTTAATTAATTTTCTTCTGCCCTGCTGTCTGATGGGAAGCTTTCCACACCAGCAGACAGTTAATTGCCATCATTTATTTGGCTTTGCCTTTTGGTACAGTGGTTAGCCATTTTCTCTCATCATCCATCCTATGGAACCAATGATGTCACAGATGACGCTGTCACATGCCTTTCTTTCATGACCCCCAGCCATGCATTCAATAACTGCACAGAAAGTAGCATTTGTATTCTCTTACACCTGCTCCCTAGCTCAGCTCTTTGCCTGACCATTCTTGTCTCCACATATCCCTGCCCAAAAGACATATGTTAACTTTCTCTATAAGGTAACTATTGACATTCTGACCTCTCAAAAAATATTCTTTCATTTTTCCAAATAAGTTACATAAAATGATTTTGAAGTTCAGCCGCAAAGCTACACTTGTGAGTTTGTCCTAAGATGAATTCTATTGTGATAAGTGTAATTACTTCAAGAAAGAAGAGCATTTGGACAAAAGACTCATCCATAAGAACTTCAGCACTTATTTTTTGAAAGCGTGAATATAAAAGAAGTATCTCTAAAGAAAGGAGAAAATCAAATGAAAGTCATTCCAGAAGAGTGCCATATGGCTTGCAAGATGTCTGGGGTATGGAAGGCTCATGTGCAGAGGGAAATACAGATTCTGGAAATCAGAAATGAAACCCTCCACAAAGTAGGTCATTCCTCATAACCAAATTCAAAGACCAAATTTCTCATCTCTTACTGCTAAATTAGTTTTTATCTCTGCTGACATAAGTGTATTTTTTAAAGTAAATTCAATTCTCACCTCAGCATGGTTTATATTTGTGCTGTCGCTAAATGGCTGTATTCTAGGGGTGATGTCATGAGCATATGTTTCTCAATTATAACATCATCTTCAGATCTGGAAAATAAAGGAGATGCACATTTGAACTCACGGTGAAGGCATCTGCACACAAGATTACTATCCTTTAGCACAGCTTCTGGTTTCTCCCTAAAGTTTGAAAATATATTCAGAAATAGAAAACAAAAAATCCAATGATTTCCTTCAAAGCAGTGTTTCTCAACCCCGGTATTACTGACATTTTAGAACTGATAATCATTAATCGAATTCATTTTTAGAGAAATTTAAATTTTAAACAGAAAGTGCAGAGGGTTTCCATATACTATTTTACCACATATAAATGCATGCTATACCATATGTGTATATGACAACACAAGCATGTCATTTATATGTTACATATGTTATATATCTGACATATATAACATACCATATGTGTTTTTATTTTGTTGTTTTTTGTTCTCCCTTGCAGGGAGCTGAGATCAAGTTCAATAGCATCCCTGTCCTAACCACTATCTCCACTAGAGGACAGCAGTGGATCCCAGTTGTTGCTATCAAAGGTGTGACCAGACATGACCAAATGTCCTCAGTGGTCAAAATCAGCCCTGGGTGAAAATGATCACACAAGGTTTGGCCTTCCCCAAGAAAGAGCCAACCTAGAGCCAACTTTCCCATTTCTTAAATGGACATCATTTTTTCCAGTTTGTCTCTAGACCATTATGTCTAGAATTTCAGTATATTTCAAGGAGCTACTGAATAATTGATAAAAATCCAATAATTTCCATTCACAGGAATTGGGATCATAATTTACAAAAATTGATAAGAAAATTCATTACAAAAACACCGGTACAGGAAGTGGTGCTGTGGCTCAAGTGGTAGAGCACTTGCCTTGACCTGAAGAGCTCAGGGACAGCGTCGGGCCCAGAGTTCAAACCCCACAACTGACAAAACAAAAAACAGCAACAACACAGGTACAGGTGGCTCATGCCTATAAGCTTGCTACTCAGGAGTCTGAGATCTGAGGATCCCAGTTTGAAGCCAGACTGGGCAGACAAATCACTGAAA
Organism: Dipodomys merriami; assembly: GCF_024711535.1. NCBI lineage: Eukaryota > Metazoa > Chordata > Mammalia > Rodentia > Heteromyidae > Dipodomys > Dipodomys merriami. Next base: position 2,789,737 of record NW_027206501.1, read on the forward strand.
CACTGATCTCCAATTAAGCATCAAAATGCTGAAAGTGGAGCTGTGGCTCAAGAGGTAAAGCACCAGTCCTGAAACCAAAAGCTAAGGGACAATGTCCAAGCCCTGAGTTAGTCTCAGAACTGGCAGCCATGTGTACACACACACACACACACACACACACACACACACACACACACACACACACACACACACACACACACACACACACACACACACACACACACACACACACACACACACACACCCCTTCCTCATAAAATATTAAGTAACAACAATCTTGATAGTCTGCACCAAGAAATGCCATAATGAGAATAATCTATACGGACTATATGGGCAACATACATTTCTTTTCTTTTTCTTTCTTTCTTTTTTTTTTTCGTTTATGGTGCTTGAACTCTGGGCCTGAGTGTTGTCTCTCAGCTCTCCAGCTCTACCACTTGAGCTACAGCACAACTTCCAGTTTTCTGGTGGTTAACTGGAGATAAACAGTCTCAAGAACTTTCCTGCCAAGGCTGGCTTTAGACTATGATCCTCAGATCTCAGCCTCCTGAGTAACTAGGATTTCAGGTGTGAGCCACCAGTGCCTGGCTAGGCAGCTTTTTTTCCATAATTTAACTACATGAGAGCTAAATTGCCCAAAGGCTTTTTTTGTGAATATGAGATCAAAATAAGTGAATTGAAACTTCGGATCTGATAGCTTACAAGGTCTCAATATTGATACCTTTGCCCCTGCTATGTGTACCCCAGGGAGAGTCATGTCTGCAGCAGTGCTCCAAGAACTCTCAGAGGGCCTTGGTAAAATCTGGGGTATGAGCTACACCCGCTCATCCTGCTCTAATAGGACTGAGGCAGAAGTCAGCCATCATCATTGAACCAACATGCTGACGGCTGAAGAAACACTGGCCTACAGTTTACTTTGGATATGTCTTTTATTGTTTCCATGAAATTCTGAGCAGTCTTGCTCTGGTTCACACAGTCTTTCTGGCCATCTGAACACCTTCAGAAGTTCCAATAAAAGCTGACAATCATGGAAAAAACTCTTGCCTCTGTAGATAATATTACTTGTGTGGTACTGAGTTCCATTTGATCAAAATATTAGTGCCTGAGTTGTGGATTTTAATGCAATAACCAAAGAAGAAAACAGTGGCTCACATAGTCACATGCTTCCTAGCCTCTCTCCCAGTTCTGCAATTACTAAACTAAATGTCCTGAACTTCAAATTTTAAGTCCATCTGTCCATTCATTATGTAAACACTTACTGCTTATTATGGAGCAGCTGTGATTTTCAGTTTTTGAGACATAGATCTCTACTCTAGGGTGCAGAATTGTAGGACTGAGACTGAGGAGGAACAGAGAAATAAATACGAAGAGAAAGAACTCGAGTCTAGCAGGGTTCCCATGGCTAATGCCTGTCATCCTAGCTACTCAGGGGGATTTCCAGCCTGGGCAGGAAAGTCTGTGAGATTCTTATCTCCCATAAACTACCAAAAAATAAAAGCCAGAATTGGAGCTGAGGATTAAGTAGTAGAGCTCTAGCCTTGAGAACAAAGCTCAGGGACAGCACCCAGACCCTGAGTTCAAGCCCCAGGACTGGCATGCACCTGTGTGTGCAGGTGCTCACACACACACACACACACACACACACACACACACACACACACATACACACGAACCCAACATGGATGCCATTGGTTCAAAACTGTAATCCTAGCTACTCAGGAGGCCAAGAACTCAGGATCACAGTTCAAAGCCAACTGGGGCATGAAAGTATGCGAGACTCTTATTTCCAATTAACCACCTGAAAACCCAAAGTAGCGATGCGGTTCAAGTGGTAGAGTGCTAGCCTTGAACCAAAAATAGCTCAGGGACAGGACCCAGGCCCTAAATTCAAACTCCATGTCTAACAAAAAGAAAAAAACATAATAATAGTAATAATAAAAAGCCATATCTAATAGGAGAAATGGTGGTGTGAGAATAGACAGGGAATCAATCTTTCTCAGAGAATGTTACATCTGAACTGCACAAAACGGGGAGCAGAAACCAATCAAGCTAAGTAGGAAGAGACGACTTGAAGATGAAGGCATTGTTATATACAAGGAGTAGGAGAGCCTAGAGCCTCCTGGGAGATCTGTTACAGACTTGCCTGGAATGTTGACTCCATATAAAGATGGGAAATGTACTGGGAGGAAGCAGAAGTCACTCCATGATGGGTCTTGTACAAAACAAAATGCAGAGACGTTTTCCTTTACAGATCAGTGGGGAAATGAGTGGGGAGTGGGGAGATGCTTGTAAGCAAAGACATGCCCTGAGTGGGGCTGTGTTTAGCAGAGATTGCTCTGTAGCAAGGTGGAGCTTTTCTGCAGTTAGTCAGTCAAGCAGAGCCAGAGTCTGGCTCAACGAAGAGGCATGGTAAGGGTAAGGCACCGTATTGCCAAACAGTGGTGAACATCTTGCTGCATTTCTGAAAGTTTCATGACTTAAATAATCCATTTGCTTTGAGGGCTTTTTTTTTTCCTAACAGTTCTCAGAGACAAGTTGTTCAGCAGAGAGAGAGAGAGATGATTGAATTAATTCATAGTTGTCATGTGAAAACCTTTTAAGCTGCAAAGTGAGAATTTTCACAGGTTTGAACAAAGCAGGGCCAAGTGATGTGGCTCACACTTGTAATCTCAGCTACTTGGAAGGCAGAGATAGGAGGATCATAGTTGAAGGCCAGCCAAAAAGCAAGAGGCAATGAAAAGAAGGAAGATTTTATCTCAAAGAAATTACTTCCTGGGTGTGTTGGCACAGGCATGTAATCCCAGCTACTCTAGAGTGTAAAAAGATTTGTGATCTGAAGCTGGCCCTTGGCATAAAAGCATGAAACTTAATCTAAAGAATAACTAATGTAAAAAGGGTTACTGATACATTGCGTATGGTAGAGCATATACATAGAAAGCTCAAAATTTACCATGATGTCTTTATTGATTTGCATATGTTCCTCGTGTAAAGGGAGATTTCATTGTGATACTTCCATACATGTGTGCAATGGACCCTTGATCACACTCGGCTCTCCACCACTCTCCCCTACCACTCCCCCTCTTCCAGAACAATTCCAGCACTCTTCTGTCTTCATACATAACATGTATGTGGCAGAGAAATCTTGGGGGATGAATTAGGACTGTACATGAACATGGAAGAAAATCTCTGGAGTCTGGAAATGCTCTTCTTCTGGGGATCACAGTGCCCAAGACAATATCCATACTTATAAATCCTTCATGGTCTCCTTGACCAATTGGAACAATCAGTTCCACATCCCCGAGAATCTAAAGTCAGAATCCCATATTCAACCTTGCTGGAATTCTTGCTGGAATGTCAACATCTTTGCCTTAATACTAGTTCCCTGGGGCGGGGGGCGGAAAAATGAAGGAGGGAGCAGGGAATACAGATATTCAAAGACAAACAAATGAGAACTCTTAGGTCTACAAGAGACCAGATCTTTTCTCCCTGTCATTTTCCAACTCACAGTTGGTATCTTTGAATGTTGATATATTCTTCTTATAGTTTTATTTACTTACATTTGCCTACATTTTATTTACTTACATTTTACTTACATTACTTTCATGTGTTACTTACTTATTTACTTAGATGGGAATAATGGTACTTAGGAAGCTGAGTTAAGAACAGTATGAGTTCAAGGTCATATTGTCTATATGAAGAGCTGAAGGCCAGCTTGAGCTATCTAGTGAGTTGAAGACCAGCCCGGGCTTTGTAGAGAGACTCTGTCTTCAAATAAATTATCTGGTATTGTCTTACATGATATGCATCTTTAATGAAAAGCAGTACAAGGAGGTGGAGAAAAATATTCTCTTGTGCATGTGGAAAGCAATATACGCCAGCACCATCTTGTTAAAGGACAACTTGATAACAGCTGTAAACACTCTATAGTGTTCATTTTGACACAGACATTCCATGTTGGACACCTAAAACAATGGAAAAAAATAATTTTCTGCGTGCATTATTGTATTACACTATTGTACCCCAAAAAGGAGCAGCAATGAGCTGAGCAATCCCGCTAAGGTATGCCTGAGAAAAGGACCCCATTGGGAATTTTTTCAGCCCTCTACTGCTCCTACTTTTAACTAGGGTGCTAATGTGTGAATCTGGGAATGATAAATAAATATATGATAAATAATACAAATAATAAAAATACATTGGAAACCCGGCACATATCGATAAAGGCAGAACTGGATAGTATATTATAACATGGACATAAAACACAATACAATGCAATGAAATAGTTATCAGTTTGTCAATGTATAACTATTTCTTTTTTTTTTTTGTCGGTCATGGGGCCTAAACTCTGGGCCTGAGTTCTGTCCCTCAGTTCTTCAGCTCTAGACTAGCGTTCTACCACTTGAGCCACAGCGCCGCATCCAGCTTTTTCTGCTTTTGTGGTACTGAGGAATTTAACCCAGGGCCTCATGCATGCAAGACAAGCATTCTACCACTGAGCCACCTTCCCAGCCCAATATATAACTATTTCTAAACAACTGTAATGGGATGGAAAAGCAAAATACCAAAGACTGAGAATACTCCTATTTTATTTCTATATAGTTTCATTTTATTTTATTTTGTGTGCCACCAGGGCTTGAACTTGGAGCCTTAAGCTCTTGCTATGATGCTTCCCTTAAGGCTAGTACTCTTACACTGAATCACACCTCCACTTCTGGTTTTTTGTTAGTTAACTGGTGACAAGAGTCTCATGGACTTTTCTACCTGAACTGACTTCAAGATGAAATCCTCAGATCTCAATCTCCTGAGTAGCTAGGACTACAAGCAGGAGCTACCAACACCTACCTAAGTTCTACATTTTTAAGAGTCTACTGAGATATGCAGATATACTTACAATATGTTCTGACTGGACACAAGACAAGTTGTTTACAATACATTTCAGGAATTTGGTGAAACTATTTTCATGAGTAGAATAGCCCTGGTTTACTCAGGGGTCCAGGTGGGAAAGTCCACAAGACTCTAATTAACTACCAAAAAGTTGGAAGTGGAGCTGTGGCTCAAGTGGTAGAGCCCTAGCCTTAAGCAAAGAAAACTCAGGGATAGAGCCTAGATCTTGAGTTCTATCCCCAGAATCAGTACAAACACACAAAAATCTTTCTTCTTTTCATTATACTTTCATCTCTACTTTAGAGCAAATCTAGAGCTAGTCTCCAGCTTTTCTCTTGAATCTAGGTGGCCTATGTCTTCACCTTGTACCTTGTTCCTGACACTGTAAGACATCCTGGAATTTAAGATGCATGAGCTTGCTAACCTGCACTCCATCTTTCATCGTGTGGCTCTTTGCCAATTGTAGATTCGCAATATAAAACTATTACTTGAAAGATAATCAAATCCTTATTTTGATCCAGAAGCCATTACATTAAACTTCTTTCCATCTTGGGCCCACTTTCATAAGATATTAGAAAGATGTGTGAACAGCAATACTTTTAATTCCGTCATTGCCTGGGATAATTCTTTTATGTGAGCCTGAAGTACTGTGATTATCTTCTAGTCACTCCCTTGCCTAACCAGATGAGTACTGTCCTAAGTAGTTCAAGGACATGGATTTATTCTTACTTCAGAAATGTATCCAACAACCTCATGACTTAATAGCATACACAAACCCTATGAAAACTGATTTCTCTCTATGTCATAGAGAGTATAGCAGCCTAGCTCTAAGTTCATTTCCTAATAAAATTACTGGGAGCCCTCTTTTTTGGCCTGAGGCACCCCAAAAAGGAGCAGCAATGAGTTGAGCAATCTGGCTGAGGTACGCTTGAGAAAAGGACCCCATTGGGAATTTTTTCAGCCCTTCTGCTGCTCCTACTTTTAACTAGGGTGCTAATGTGTGAATCTGGGAATGAGCCTTACAGAAAAAGTAGTTTCAAATCAGCGTTATAAAAAGATGTGCTCAGTCCCTAAGAATCCTCTCCAGAGCTTTCTGTTTCTCCCTGTTCATGAAAATTACAATGTTTAAATATTAGTTCTTTTTGAATCTTTTAAAGAGGTTTGCTCTAAAGGTTGCAATTCTTAAAATAGATTCCCGTGTACAACATAAATAGAAAGGACCAGAGATGGCGGATGACCACCTGTGGTGGCAAAGAAATGCAGAAGCTGAGAATTGTATCATCTAGAAAGAGATGGACAGCGAGTGATGGTTTAATTGAAGCTTTCCTCAGAATAAATGAATTCGATATTCACGTGACTATCTTCATATGGCCACAGCTCTGCAGTACAGAGAGAACAGTGGAAGAACAGAGAAGCAAGCAGTGACTGCACCCATTTCTTTCAATATGAACAATCAGGGGAGAGGGAGGGAGACAGGAAGAGAAGGGAACAAAGCCAGCACCAGAGGAGGCCCAGCGCTCCTGGGTTCCTGCAGAGGTTGAAGGGAAATGAGGAGTCTAGAAAGACTTAGAAGCAATGGCAATGGAGTAAATAAGTGTTCTCTTAAGAATATTCAAAAAGAATTAACAAAATCCTATTTGGATTGATTCTTAGAGAGAATATTTTGGTCAGTTTTGGGGATTGAACTCAGGGCCTTTACACCTGCCAGGCAAGTGGCTCCACCACTTGAAGCACACCTTTAATCATTCTGCTTTAATGTTCTGGAGACAGGGGCATACTGCTGTCAATGCCTGGGCTGCTTTTGGCCTCTTTTTCTTTCCTTCCTTCCTTCCTTCCTTCCTTCCTTCCTTCCTTCCTTCCTTCCTTCCTTCCTTCTTTCCCTCCCTCTCTTTCTTCCTCACTCCCTCCCTTCCTTCCTCACACCCTTCTTTCCTTCTTTCTTTCTTTCTTTCTTTCTTTCCTTCCTTCCTTCCTTCCTCCCTCCCTCACATCCCTCCTTCCTTGCTTCCCTCCTTTCCTCCTTCCTTCTTTCCCTCCTTCCTTCCTTCTTCCTTCCCTCACTCCCTCCCTTCCTTCCTCCCTCCCTTCTCTCCTTCCTTTCTTCCTCCCTCCCTCCCCTCCCTCCTTTCCCTTCTTCCCTTTCTCCCTCCTTCCTTCCTCCCTTCCTTCCTTCCTCCCTCCCTCCCTCCCTCCGGCTCTATCCTCCCTCCCTCCCTTCCTCCCTCCCTCCCTCCCTCCCTTCCTCGCTTCCTTGCTTCCTTGCTTCCTTCCTTCCTTGCTTCCTTCCTTGCTTCCTTCCTTCCTTCCCTCCTTCCTTCCTTCCTTCCTTCCCTCCCTTTTCTTCCCTCCCTTCCTTCCCTCCCTCCCTTCCTTCAGTCCTTCTTTCTTCCCTCCTTCCCTCCCTCCCTTCCTTCCTTCCCTCCTTCCTCCCCTCCTTCCTTCCTTTCTCTCTTCCTCCTTTCCTCCCTTCCTCCCTCCCTTCCTTCCTTCTTCCCTCCCTCCCTTCCTTCCTCCCTCCTTCCCTTTCCTCCTTCCTTCCTTCCTTCTCCCTCCCTCCCCCTCCCTTCCTTCCCTCTTTCTTTCTTTGCTGTGAATTCCTAACCTCAACTCCAGGCATCACTCTCACTTGGCCTGCCTGCTAGGCTTGCGCTCCACACTGGAAGCGCACTGAAGCAAGCAGCTTAGGCAAATAGGGAAAGAAGGTGACCTGGCAGACATAACACCTTTCCCTCTCATTGAAGACTTTGGGAAACAGACAATACTAGGTGAACACAATGCTTTGTATTCTTTCTAGAGCCCCCCAGGAAGCTGAAAGAATGGCTCTGATGAAAGCAAACCCCCTTACAACCCTGGAACAGACCAGTTCAGGGGACAGGTGAGGTGCACAGTGACTGAACCAGATACCCAAACAGCTGAGACACACCAAGAGGGCTATAAAAAGGACTCCATGAGCCTACATTGAGGTAATGATTTCTGAGTCCCACTTCTAGCTATTTTACACTAATAAGTCAGTATTGTCTTCCTCTTCTTTCTTTTTCCCCCTTCCTCCTTCTCCTTTTTCTCTTCCTCCTGCCTCAAACTTATTTATTTGTGGAAAAATATAAAGGATGCAATATGGTATCAACACTTCCAGCCTAACATTTTGCTGGTGATATTTTTTCCTGAGTAATTAGGATTACAAACATGAGGCCCTAGCACCTAGCACTGGCCTTAAACATTTCTATATGTGTGACAAGGCCCTGAGGCTTGAACTCAGAGCCTGGGCACTGTCCCTGAGCTTTTGTGTTAAGGCTAGCACTCTACCGCTGAGCCACAGCTCCACTTTTTGCTTCTTGTTGTTCTTGGTGGTGGTGGTTAATTGGAGACAAGAGTCTCACAGACTTTCCAGCCCAGGCTGGCTTTGAACCATGATCCTCAGATCTCAGCCTCCTGAGTAGCTAGGATTATAGGCGTGAGCTCCCAGCTCCCAGAGTGGCCTCAGACTTTTGATCCTCCTGCCTCTGCCTCCTTAGTCGCAGAGATTACAAACATGCAGCACCATGCTCAGCTTCTTGGAGTATTCTGATCAAGTCAAAGTCATGTGCAAATTAAGTGCCATAATTGTATGCAGCATGTAACTAGTACAATGGTGGTAACTGCCCTGTAGAGTGTTTTCTATAAATGGATTCAGAAACTCACTTTTGTTCATCTCTACTTCTCACTCCATCACTCCAATCACTGCCCCAACTCTAATCAATGTCTAGAACTTTGATTCTAACCAAGGAAATGCATGATGTGTTTCAAAATCACAGAACACATATTACCTGAGAAGTGTAAGCACTTCTTTTTTGAACTATAATTTTCTTTTAACAAAAAAATTCAGTAGTCAAGAAAATAAACCATTACAATGGTTTTGGAAGAACAAATAAGAAAGTAGAGATAACTCACCATAAGTAAATAGAAGCATCTACTCGATTATTATTATTATTATTATTATTATTATTATTATTATTATTATTGTATTGGTATGGGTTTTGAACTTAGGACCTCCCACTCGGTTTGCTTGCTTGCTTGGCTGGTGCTCTAACACTTGGTCCATACTTCCAACCCTGCTTTTTGCTGGTTATTTTGGAGAAGGAGTCTCAAGGGCTTTCTTTTTTGCCTAGATTGTCTTTGGAGTATGATCCTCCAGACTCCTGAGTAGTTAGGATTAAAGACATGAGAAAAGATGATTATTTTTTTAACTTTTCTAAAATAAATTCATCATAAATACTAAAAAGTGTAAGTTTGATTTAATTTACAATTTTAATTTCATCTAGCAGAATTTGATTTTATTTTGACTTCTAGTCAAGCTATGAAAAGGTCTCTCCAAAGAAGGCTATCTGCTTGAGTATGCCTTACAAAGCAAATGAGATATAAAATGTTTTTAAATGTACATGTTCATTACCTTCACAGGTGCTTGATCAGCTCTGAGTTAAATGTCAAGGTCAGTGTCCATGATGTCCCAAGCTTTTCAAACATCCATTGAGCATTTAATTCTCATGCTTCTGTTCTTTTCTACTTAGAAACAAGAAAGATGCATATCCTTAATAATGTCTCAACAGTGAGTTCTTAACAAAAACATTTGTAGCTGACTTTTCTTTTCTTTTTTTTTTTTCACTGGCCCTGGGTCTTGAACTCTGGGTCTGGGCACTTGTCCCTGAGCTTTTGTGCTCAAGGCTAGTACTCTACCACTTGAGCTACAACTCCACTTCTGGCTTTTTGTGGTTTACTGGAGATAACAGATTTTTCTGTCTGGGCTGTCTTCTAACCAGGATCATCAGATCTCAGCCCCCTGAGTAGCAAGGATTACAAGAGTGAGCCTAGTTTGTTTGTTGTTTTCTTTCTTTCTTTCTTTCTTTCTTTCTTTCTTTCTTTCTTTCTTTCTTTCTTTCTTTCTTTCTTTCTCTCTTTTCTTTGTTTCTTTCTTTTCTTCCTTCCTTCCTTCCTTTCTTTCCTTCCTTCCTTCCTTCCTTCCTTCCTTCCTTCCTTCCTTTCTTTCTTTCTTCTTTCTTTCTTTCTTTCTTTCTTTCTTTCTTTCTTTCTTTCTTTCTTTCTTTCTTTCTTTCTCTTTCTAAATATTTTTATTGTCTTTAAGTAGCTGTAGAAGAGTTGCCATCCCACAAAGCAGTTTATGGATCCAGCTCATCTTGATCAATGTCACCCCGCATTCTCACCCACCCCTCCCACCCAACCCCTTCCTTCACTTTCCTTAATTTTTTAGCATATGTATTGAATTATTGTTTTGCCATTCAGCAAAGCAGTTTATGTATACAATGCATCTGGATCTGTGTCACCCCTTCAACATCTACACCTCCCTTCAATCATTCTTTCTCATGTTTTTCTTAATTTTGTGGTATGGACAAAGAATTCTTGACTGCTTTCTCCCTTCTTCCCCGCTTCATTCATATGCCCCTTTCCCCTTAACTCTACTCCCCCATTCTTACTTGGTTGGGCTTTGACTTAGTCTTTCTGAAGAATTAGTAGATTTCAAATCTCTATTTCTTATAACCAAAAAGCTTGAGACCTCATGGGAATATATAAATGAGGTCCATGATCCCTGGCTTTCATCTCGTTAATCAAGTTCCCTATATGCAGACTTGGTAATTTCTTCAAGCCTGATGACTAGCCTATCTTGTGTAGCCCAGTCCCAGCACTGGGAAATCCATTTGCTTTCACAGGAATTTTCAACACTCACCCTGCAAAACAGCAAGGTGACCTCACAGTGGCCATCCTCTGTCTGCTCTCCATCCTGCCTTAGAGATGCTTTTTTTTTTCCCCTGGCCCTGGCATTTGAACTCAGAGGTTAGGTGCTGTTCCTCATCTTTTTTTTTTCTACCATTTGAGCCACAGCTCTACTTCCAGCTTTTTTGGTGATTAATTGAAGATAATAGTCACTCTTTCCTGCCTATGCTGGCTTTGAACTTCAATCCTCAGATCTCAGTATCCTGAGTAGCTTGGATTACAGGCATGAGTCACAAATGCCTGGCCTTGGAGATTCTTGAACATGTATTTTATTGTTTATAACCAGTCATTTCTGTAGGGATTATATCTATTCATAAAAGTGATTATTATGATTTTAACAATACTTAACCAGCTCTTAGGCATTTTCCTTTTTTAACCAATTTCTACTTTCTTTTCAAAAGACTTTCAAGTTTTATTTTTGCCAGGTATTGCTGGCTATGACTTGAGGATTCTGTTGTGAAGCCCTCCCAGAACAGAAAAGTCTATGAGATTCTTATCCCTAATTAACCAGCAAAAACTCGTAAGTGGATGTGAGACTCAAGTGATAAAGTACCAGACCTGAGAGAAAAAAAACAAGGCCCTGAGTTCCAGCCAGAATACTGGCACATGTGCTTGCACACGTGCGCACACGCACACATGCACACCTACACACGCACACACACACGCACACAAAATCAAACTCAACTTATACTTTCTTTTTAAAATAATTTTAAGTTTTATTTCAAATTTATATATAAAATTTACAAAATATACCACTATATGTTTCAAGATATATACAAAATGTTTAAATTTGAATTACCATATTTATGTACTAAAACATTAATCATTTCTACATGGTGACATTTTTTAAAAGGCTTTTCTTAGGGGAAGACTAGAGGAAGGCCAAGGAAGTGGTGATATTGTCCAAAAAGAATTGTACTTATTACCTGACTTATAAAATAGCAACCCATCTGTACAACACCCTAATAATAAAAATAAAATTATATTTAAAAATTGAAACAAGTTTAAATAAACACAAAAAGCCATTTCTTCTAGTTTTTTGGAAAGCATACAGAACAATTTTTTAAAAATTTTTATAGTGAAAATATTGTAAAGAGGGTTACAATTACATGGGCAAGGTAATGAGTACATTTCTTATAAGTATTGTTGCCTCCTCCTTTGTTTCCCCTTCCCATCCCTTTCCCCCACCCCGAGCCAAAGTTGTAAAGTTCGTTTTCGACATAACGACTTGTACATCTCATTGTTGCAATGGGTCCACCTGTATCCCTATTTGAACGGTTTGTTTTTGCCCTTGCCCTCCACAAATTATACCAACAGCAAATACAGTGAAAGCAGGGGTTATACCGTGGGGGAGGGACATACAAAACAACAAAGAAATCATCTTATAAATATGTTAGAAACAATTGCAAGAAAGAAAAAAAACATTTGAATACTTAGCTTGGGATTCATTTCACCTAACATCAACTTACTTAACCTTTTCTGCAATAACTAGTGTATGTCTGAGAGAAGCAGAACCATTATTTTTATATATTGCCAGTCTCCAAAGCAGTAGCACACCTAGCCTCTACCTAGTTGTAACCTAGTACTCATTGGCCCACCTCCCCCCATCCTTCCCCAACCCCATTCTCCCAGCCCCTGGTCACCCCCTTTCAACTTTAAGTTTCTAATACATATTTAAGATTCCACCTATGAGTGACATCACATATTTGCATGCTTGGATTGTTTCTCTTGACATAGTGATCTCCATCCAGTTGTTACAAACCATAAGATTTCCTTCTTTTTATCTGATTGACTAGTACTCCATGGTGTGTATGTACCATGTTTTCTTTACCTGTTGATTGATAGACTGTTAGGCTGTTTCCATTTCTTGGCTATTGTCACTTGTGCTGCAATGAATATGAGGCTCAGATGTCTTCAATATTCTGACTTCATTTTCTTTGACTATGTACACAGTAGTGGGATTACTGAATCATATGGTATTCTATTTTAATTTTTTTGAGGAACCTCCATATGGTTTTTTATAATAGCTATGCTATTTACAATCCTAACAACCTCTACCATCAGTAAAAAGCATTCCTATTTGCTATGCATCTTCACCCCACTCTTAGGAGTAAAATCTCTCAATAAACTAGGTGTGAAGTAGAATACTTATGTTTTTTACTTATATTTCCCTCATAAGATTCAGCACTCTATTACATGGAAATTGGAGTTTTGAATTCCCTCATTTGGGAAGTTAGTTGTCCTCATTTTTCCTGTTTTTAATTATTTTGGGTCAATGTGTTATAGATATGCACCTGTAGTCAATTATAGACATTGCATATGTATTTTTCTTCTCAAGGTTTCCTTTCAATGGTGCATTCTGAACAAGTGTGTTTAATTTCAGTGAGGTTAAATTAATCCTACTCAGTGAGGTTAAATTAACCTACTCAGTTAAGCTGAGTAGGTTTTGTGTCCTATTTAAAAATTATCCTCCACTCGAAACTCATGAAGACATTCCTTCTGTCTTATTCAGCGGAAGCTTTGCAGATACGTGTTTCACTTAGGTCTGTGATACATTCACAATTTATCTTTGTGAATACCTGGGGTAGGAAGTCAGTTTTTCCTAACATATACCCAATTGCTCCAAAACTACTTGCTGAAAATTCAACCATTTACAATTGCCCTCCATGAAAACATGGCGATATATCTGTATGACTATATAATTTCTTTGTTGTTTTTCCTTATTTCAGTTGTTTCTACCTCACCCTCAGTATCCAGATAAAAGAAATTCTTGATAATGATGGTTAGCAGTGTCTCAAAATAGACTATAAGAACAATGATGTTATTAATGTATGCCAAATCAAAATAAATGTATTGTTATAAAAAAAAGAACAATGTTTCCTTAAAACTTTTGGGTGAATACTCTTATTCTAACAAGAGGAACTTGTATTTTGTATTGTCATATGTCTTTGTAGTTTAAAAGGATTTAAAGGGATTTTTGTAATCCAGTTTCTTTAGAAAAATTGACCTATAAAATTTTGTTTCCTTGGGTTTAGGGTTCCTTAGAGTTTATTCTCACTAAGTGATTTTGGTAGCCTATTTTCTTCATTTCTATCACTTATAAAAGTTGTGTTAAGATTAAAGTTATTTCTTCCTTAGCTGTTTGGGGAATTCACTAAAAAACATTTGGCTTTGTCTTGCCATTCTGCTGAAATTTTTTCATTACTCTTTTCAATTTATGTATCTGTTTTTATCTACCTATTTATTTATTCAGTTACTAGGACTGGAACTGGAAATAAGGGCTTGAAGCCCTCACTCAACTTTTTCCTCTTTTTTTCTTTTTGTCCCAGTTTGGTACTCTATAACTTGAGCCGCAGCTCCCCTTCTGGCTTTTACTTGGTAGTTGGAGCAGAATCTCATGGGGTTTCTCTGCCTGGGCTGCTCCAAACAGTACTTCTCAGATCTCAGCTTCCAGACAAGCTGCACAAGTAGGTGTGAGCCAGCAGTGCCTGGCCCTCATTATGATTTTAAAGAAATGCTTGCAGATAAATTATTAAGGTTTTGTTTGCTCGTGTGTGTTATATCAAAATTTTAACAGGACCAGCTTTTGGCTTCTTCAGTTCTCACTATTTTATCATGGTTTTTATTCATGAATTTGTGCTCTCATCATTTTACAATTTCTCTACTTTCTTTTGCTTAATTTAGTATTCCTACTAGAACTTCTTAAAAAAGTTGCCTGCTTCTACTTTCAAAATCATGTTTTCTGATGTATGGATATTAAATAAAATATACTAACTTTGAAAGCCATGCATCCAATAAGGGATTAATATCCAAAATATATAATAGACATAGATAACGCAACAGGAAGGAAACAAATTGCCCAATTAAAGCAGAGCTTCCATATGATTCAGAAACCTTGCTGCTAGGCATATAGAGAAAGGAAAGGAAATGTGTCAAGAATGTATGCTCGCTCTCATTCATTTCAAAACTAGTCACAATAGTCAAGAAGTCAAATCAACCATTGGTAGATGGATAGATGACAAAGCAGCGTATAAACCCATATCAGAATATGGTTCTCATTTGAAAATCAAGGAAATCTTGTCATTTGTGCACCATGGATGAATCTAGAAGAATGTGGATTAAGTAAAATAACTCAGGAAACAAAAGACAAAACATTGTGTTATTTTATTTATAGACACTAAAAAGTTGCATTGATAGAAAAAATGTAGAGGAAGAAGAAATGATAGGAAATCTCAGTTAAAAGGAATAAACTCAAAGGACAACATGGTTACTATAATCAAAAACAAAGTATTATATTACAGGAAGGAATAGGGGATATGCTAAGATTCCTTGGCACAGGTCAAAACAACCCAAATAAAGATCCAGAAACACAATAAATCAAAGAAAGGTTGGATAAATTGGATTGCATTAAACTGCAGAACTTCTGCATGGCAAGGGACATAGCCAGCAAGCTAAATAGAAAGCCCACGGATTGGGAGAAAATCTTCACTAACTATACAATAGACAAGGGTCTGATATCTAAAATATAAAAATCTAAATTGTAATTAAAATATAAAAATTAAAATATAAAAAATTACCCCCCCAAACAAATCCATGAAGAAACAACCATTCCATTAATAAGTGGGCTAAAGAATTAAAAAGAGACTTCTCTGGAGAGGAAATAACAACAGCCAATAGACACAGGAAGAAATGTTCAACATCTCTGGCCATAAACAAAATGCAATTCAAAACTACATCGAGATTCCATCTCTCCCATTTAGAATGGCCATTATCAAGAAAACAAATAATAACAGATGCTGGCAGGGATGTGGTCAAAAGGAAACTCTCTTACACTGTTGGTGGGAATGTAAACTGGTTCAATCACTCTAGAAAGAAGTCTGGAGGCTCCTCAAAAGACTAAACATAGAGCTCCCCTATGATCCAACAATCCCACTCCTGGGCATTTACCCAAATGATCACAAACAAAGCCACACTAAAGCTACCAGCACAACTATGTTCCTTGCGGCATTAGTCATCATAGCTAAGATATGGAACCAACCCAGGTGTCCCTCAGTAGATGAATGGATCAAGAAAATGTGGCATACACACACACACACACACACACACACACACACACACACACACACACACAATGGAATTCTATGCTTCCATCAGAAAGAATGACATCATTCTATTTGTTAAGGAAATGGAAAGACTTGGAAAAAATTTTATTAAGTGAAGTATGCAAGACTGAAAGAAACATAGACTCCATGGTTTACCTCATTTGTAATAATTAGTATATGTCTAGTATAGTCCTAGCAGAGGATCACAATAGCTCAATAGCTATGTATATATGACCATATAAAATTATGCTAATCTTAATGAATTCCAAGATATAGAAAGAAGAGGGTTTTGTTTTTGTTTTTTGTTTTTTGTTTTTGTATAGTATTTGTTTTTAATGTACTGTGTGAAGTTACTTTTTTTCTTTCATTTTTTTCCTTTGCTTTCTCCCCTGTTGTTGCTGTTTTTGATTTTGGCACTCTGTGTCTTGTATATATGTTTATATGATTTGGGGAGGAGAAGATGAATAACAAATGGTGAGACAAAGGACAAAGACTGAACCAATGCAACCGCGATACTCACAAGACAATATGTTGGAAATTAACTTTACAACTCTGGGAGAGGTGAATCTGTTGGGGAGAGTGCGAGAAAAATGAGGGAGGGGGTAACAATGTTCAACAAGAAATGTACATTTCATCTTATATAACTAACTATTCTAAACATGACCTTTACAATTAAATTAAATTTTAAAATTCAGAGTATTTTATTCTTGAAATTATCAAAATGTTATATCACAAAAAATGATCACTGAGGCAGTGCATTTAGTTAGTTTTATATAAAATTTTCTGTGCAATAAAGATACTTTAAAACATCATTTTGTGTGTGATAAATGCATATAATACGAGAAAAAAATCCTAGAAACTTTCATCTAGGAGGGCTGGGGTGTGGCTCAATTGTGCTTAGCAAGTACACAGCCCAGAGTTCAAATCCAAGCATTGTCAGAAAATGATAATTAGCTAGCAATTTAACAATATTTTTATTTGAAATATATATTTCATTCATCCATATGAAATAGTGTGTCCCTTTCAAACGTATCATACTACACTTTATGTATGTCAGTTGTATTAAATAACAGTATGTGTGGTTAAAGATTGAATCTTATGGTTGTATGAAAAAAATGGATAAGGAATATATCCTGATGTCATATTTGTCAATAAAACAAAAAAATTAAGGTGCACAAACCACTGGAAATTTCTCATGTTTTTCTGGTATGCTCCATGTTCCTCTAATCTTTTATAGCAGCTGTTGAGGAGACGAAAAGAGAGGCCAGTTGTACCTGCATTTCATGTGTCAAATATGCTAGGGTGCAAAGCTTACAGCTCTGTATTTATGCCTAATTGTTATTTTATTATTTCCCATGAAAGAAACAGTATATTTTTAGAATTCTACATGTCATTAAATATGTAACACATACAGAAAAGAAGAATCTCTTGTTAGTAAGACACACAAGCTTGTCTGTAATGAATAACCATAGGTTCTATGTGGTGTTCAAAAAGACATTTGGAAGCGAAATATTTGAAATGAGTATTTTTTTTCAGTGCCCAGGCAACCTAATTTTTAGTTTAACACCAGGTTTACTTTCTACCTGACGTTCTCAGAATCTTTCACAGGAGAAGTCATGCCATTTGTACTAATAATATACCAAGAAGCAGCAGGGATGCCACAATGAGGAAAAGCCAAGAAAATAGGACCAAAACATTGGCTTTGCAGTGAATGTATGAAATTAGAACTACATCAAATATGTGACAATTCTTGATGTCCAAGTCTTCCTTTGAATTTTATTTTTGTTTCAGATTCTTTAAAAAAAATTTGTTTGTTTATTCTCTGGTCAATTACAAATAAGAGGCCACGCTCTTCTCTACCTGGGGTTGACTTTGAACAGTGATCCTCAGATCTCAGACTCCTGAGCAGCCATCTCTCAGCTTAATTTTATTACTTTTTAATCTACAAATAATTGCACAAAGCTGACAGTTATGTCCATTTATGTATCAAGTGCATCTTGATCAGAGTGCCAATCTCAAACTTTCCCAGTTTAGGGAGGAATCCCCATAAGTTGTAGCTCCATGTATGTATGTATGTATGTATGTATGTATGTATGTATGTATGTATGTATGTATGTATGTATGTATGTATTTAGTTGTCATAGGGCTTGAAATCTGGGCCTGGGTGCTGTCCCTCAGCTCTTCAGCTCAAGGCTAGCACTCTACTACTTGAGCCACAGCACCACTTCTGGTTTTCTGGTGGCTAACTGGAGATAAGAGTCTCATGAACTTTCCTGCCACGGCTGGCTTTGAATTGTGATCCTCAGATCTCAGCCTCCTGAGTAGCTAGGAGTACAGGCATGAGCCACTGGCGCCCCGCTCCATTTATTTTTTTAAATTAACTTTTCTATTATTTTGCATTAAAAATCTTGAACAACATCTAAGAGAAATAATGATAATAACTGAGGTAGAAATTTTAAAAGGGGCTAAATACAGATGACATTCCTGTCATCTATCTGACCTTGAACAAAAGACTTGCTTCTGTGGCCTCAGTTTCTTCTTTCATGAAGGCAGAGAATTCACACCTCTGAAATGTTTGTTCTTGAGCTACATCCGACTGTTCCTGCCATGATTAGACAATATGTCTGACATCATGTGTGCATAAAACATTTTGGAGATTTGATCATTTTTATGACTGTTAAGGCAACTTCATAATTCTATTAAAGAACAAGGATATCTCAAAAGCAAACGAATCAAAAAAATTGAACACAGCCACAGCTTTCTTTTATGACTGCTTCCCAAAAGCAACAATTGCCATTTAAATCTTTGGAAATACAGGACAAAGTGCTCTTCAGAAAACAAGGTCCACTTCAAGACACTAGTGGCTTTTATTCAGAAAATAACAGAATAATCCCACCAATATCCTGAGCCTCTTGTCTGACATTATCCATTTCCACTGTGATTCACCGGACTCCAGGTACAGACATTGTAGTGTCATTGTGTCTGGTACTTTGTAGCTGTCCTTTCAAATGGGAAGAAAATTTATTTCTCAGGTTTCCCAGACAGGAAAAGCAAAGTGCAACTAATTTATTTATGACTCTGTTCTGTTCAGCTCACTAAGTATATATTTTTTAGCTTTGTGCTGGGAGAGAGAAAGAGAAAAAAAAATGTCTTTCTTTATCAAGAGGACATGAGAAAAGAGTTCTTTCTGATTGTTACAAAATAATTCATTGTATCCCTCCAGGCAAGTCACCCAACTTGTCCCTCTTTTCCTCTGGCATCTGACCACAGAAGGGTTGATAGTAATGGTCCATTTTTCCTTAGAACAGACAGAAAAAGACAAAATTAACACATTAAAAGGTAGCTGATATGTGTTGATCACTATTGATGAGCCAAGTCCTCTTTAGAGCACTTCCAGTGTAATTTCAAATGTCAGGTCTTAGTAATAATTCTATATGAAAGCCTTTGGAAATATGCTCATTTTTAGATGAAGTTGTGGAGACACAGAAAGTTAATAACTTGCCTGAAGTCACAAACTAGTGGTACATTCAAACTCCAGCGTCTGTATTCAATCTAGACAATCTTGCCTTGTTGTTTTGCAAGTGAAATGACAGATTTAAAAGTCTCATTCCCAATGTCAGACACTGACATGTCAACAAGATGCCAAACTTTCCATGTAGGAATTGGTCAAAGACAGCTGTCTGCTTATCTTGTCTCCTAACAAGAAATCCTGGTACTCATCATGACCTGAAATGGGAATATTGCTCCCAGATGTTCCTTATCATTTCTGTGCAGTGCATCCTTTGAGTTGTAAGGCTGTGGCCTTTTGTACACTTTCACCTCAACTCTTAGCTAAGGAGTCTTGGTTTGAATTGTATTGCCCACAGCTGCAGCACTCCCCACTCACATAGAATCTCCACAGAACCAGCTCCAGCTGTGCTTCAGCAGATCCTTGCGAGCATTGCCTCTCCATTCTTGCTGTAGGGATGTTTTAACTTAGCTGAACACCAAGTACAAACACTGGAAGCAAGGCTGCTAAAGCCTGGAAGAAGTGATATTAATGTTACCTCACTTGCATTTCTCTTTCTGTTTCATCTCATATTCTGCTATCAGAATAATCTTTTTTGACTATAAGGCACTTTTATTGATTTCCATTTTTCTAGAAGAGCAAATGAAATCATCAGCTTGTATACAGGTCTCCTTGATTCTATTACCCTGACATCCAGACTCACCCTCCTGAAGAGAAGCTTGACTATTCTCCATCACAGTTTTAATAGAGTTTGGTCTTGGGCCTCACGCTTGCTATGCAAGTGCTGTACCATTAATTCAGGCAGGGTCTCCAGCATTTCCTTGGGGGCCACCTATGATCTGTGATTCTCAAAACTCTGCCTTCCAATTATCTGAGACTACAGACATGACCATAACACTCAGCAGTCATTTTGAGGATAGGATGTTGCTATTTTTTCTTTTTCTTTTGGGTCTTGGACACTGCCTTTGAATTCTAATTTGCCAGTCTGTGCCTACCAACTAGCTGGAGTAGCATAGGTGCACCACTATACTTGGTCCTGCTTGTTCAATTTTTTTCAATAAACATTTCTTAAGTACTTAATTTGTACCAGGTGTAGAACAAGAGGCTAGTCAAGAAATGGCTTCCTATTTGTCAATTCTTACCAATATTTCAAATCCCATGCTCACTGCATTTTTCATTAACACTGCTTAGACATTTCCTGGAATCAATATTTGTTTTTATTAAGTTAGGTCTAGCCACTTTAAGCTTCAGACCCCTTCATCCTTCATCAGGCTGAATTAGAAAGATTCAGAAATACTTAACAGACACTTGAGCAGAGTGCTTGGGCTGCTTACAACTTCAATCCCACTGAGGTTTCCAACCTTTACTTAGAAAGTGATGATAAATTGTTAGGAAGCTGATGAATTATTGTTACCATCTGTGCAGATGTACGTGAGGAACACAGAGTCACTTTCCCTCTTTAAAAACGGATGGTGTTGATGTGTGTCTGAGGACAGCGGGGGTGGGATGCAGAGAGAGAAAAAGAAATGTACTTCTTTCTGTACACCATCCAAATCTCTTGGCTTCCCACCTTAGTATCTTTCCACCAGTGCAAAACTTTCTTGACATATTGTAGTTCCCAATTGTCTGCATTTGCTGAGCATGGATTTGAGCCATCTTGCTGTTAAAATTAAGAATCAGCCCAGCTAGGGGAGAATATAGTCATAATAGTCAATGTATATATGTAAAAATGAACTAGGAAAACAGAGGGAGGGAATGGGTGGGATTGAGAGAGATGGGGAGAAGGATGAAGACATGACATCGATCAAGGTGCATTGTACTTATAAGCTGACATACTAATTTGTAACCTCCTTTTACAACTACTTAAAGATAATACAATGATATAATAGGTCTGGGAAGTTGGTTCAGTGGTAGAGTGCTTGCCTCTCATGAATGGGGTCCTGAGTTCAATTCCTCAGCACCACATAAGCAGAAAAAAGCCAGAAGTGGTGCTGTGGCTCAAGTGGTAGGGCACTAGCCTTCAGCTGAAGAGCTGAGGGACAGTGCTCAGGCCCAGAGTTCAGGCCCCACAACCAACAAAAAAAGACATACTAGTAATGGTAATAATAATAATAATAAATCAACCCAGGTTTCTTTTCTCTACATCATACTATAATATCACAGTTTTTAAAATTATGATTTTATATTAGTTCAACCCTTGCATTGTACAGAGGGTTTTCTTCATTTGATAGTGCTGTAGTCATTTCCAATAGATTATCGTACTGTAAATACTTCAGCTTATTCACTTAATCAATAGAACACTTATGTTATTTTCGACGTATCCTTAGCAGCACAATTGTTATGCATTTTCAATTTATTTTTATATCTATTTTTATAGCTGCCACTTCTAGAGTGTGGAAGGCAAGACTTTTTTTCTTAACTTTAAAAACATCGTTTCCAAAAGAAAGCTGTTCTGAAATCTGGCTTTTTCAGCAAACTGAACACCCACACAATGAAGACGGAATGACAGAAGTTAGAGGTAGGAAAGATACATAAGGTCACCTTGCCTAGTTTCTTAAGCAAATACAAAGATGTGTTTGCAAGAATGCTTGAGTTTACATAACTTTTTATTTTAAGCATAGAATATGGTGCTGACCCTCATTATAAGTGCTCTCAATAGAGAAATTTTACTAGTACTTTAAGGGCATTGCTAATAGTTTACATTTTCTTTGGAATCAATTGTACCTGTGTGGTGGGATTGTAAATCTGGGTGATTCTAAATTTATGTCTCCTTTTTGGAGGATAATAATTTCCTTTTTCTGTTTTTAAGAATAGTATTTTTCGCACCTATTATTTCATGACAAATCAACGCAAGACTAATAATTCAAAATAGCAGCTTTCATTGTGTGGTTCTTTGACAGGGAAACTGAGCTCAAGGTGGCAGTTGTGCATGGGCTGACATGCAGCTGCAGCCAGATGCTGATATGGAAATCATCTGCGAGGCTTTGTTACACATAGGACTCTTCTGTGGCTACTCAGCTAGGGGTCCCAGCCCGAACATCTATGATTGGATCCTCTAGGTGCTGTTACCTTTCCCTTCCCCACTAGTTGAATGGCTTGTCCCCAAGCAAATGTCCCAAAATAGAGATGACATCGTTATTGACCTGCCTGATGTATCTCAGAAACACTTCACTCAGCCATTAGAAAGGACCACTTGGGTGTAAGTGGAATGGTGGCAGTATGGATTTGAGGTAAGAAGTAGGGGTGAGAGGAGAAAAACCTGGCTGGAGTGAGATTGTTACTGTCATCTTTGCAAAGTAAAACCTTCCACAACTATTTATATGATCTATAATGAATTATTTACAACTATATACAGAATAAAACATTTCAGTTGGGATATAAATTTCTAGCTCTTTCCATATCAAGCCATATAATACTAGATCTAAATCATATATATGGGTATAGATTATTTAATAGATTATAAACTATATGATAAATCTCTTAGTACCATAATAAATCCAGCAAAGTACACAGTCCATATTGCTTATTTTGTTTAAATGGTTCCTACTTTCTTTTTTAAGTTAGATTCAATCAAACAAAAAGAAAAAGAAACACATATTAATTTGTAATCAGCATACCATTATCTTTGAGACTTGGGTTCTGATCCCAAGTGCATGCAGTTCCTCTACTAGCTAAGTAAAACCTCAATGGCAGTTGGACCTCCCAGGGCTTCAGTATGTTTATATTATCCCTTACTTCTTTTTTGTCATGAATATTTAAACTTCTCACTTATACATTTACATAACTGCAACTCCACTTCCCTTTTTCTTTTATTTCATTGTTATCTTTTTTTTTGGTGCTAGTACTGGGGCGTGAACTCAGGGTCTTGCACAGTCACTTTTCACACAAGGATGGTGCTCTACCACTTGAGCCCCAGCTTCATTTGAGGATTTTTGCTGATTAATTGGAGGTTACAATCTCTTTGATTTTGTCCTTGGAACCACAATCCACAGATAACATCCTTTGCTCTACCTAGGAAGACAGGCGAGCCACCAGCGCCCAGCTTAATTTCTATTTTTATCTACTAAATAAACATAATTCCCATTACAACCACTTAATCAGTCTAATGAATTGCATATGTTTATTTTCCTATATTGAGCCGCAGGGAAAGTCTATCATAAGCTCCCTTGTCACAAATAAGATTAAAGGGTTAGATTTCTATTTGAGGTTGAGTTCATCTGAGTTACACATACTAATTTTTCTCCCTCTTAGCCTAGAATAGCCCATCATGCCCCTGAAGTTTTGCCATTAAAATAATAAAACTGTTCTGATTATCTCTCCTCAACAGGCAAGTTGATAACATCTTTGTCTAGCTGTGGAAACATTATGAAATGAAAAAGCTGGGTTCTGTCAGAAGCATGAAATTCACTTGAGAAACTAGCTGTTGATGCATAAAGCAGTCATAACACAATATGAATCCTGTGAATTTATAAGTAAACATGAAACTTAAATCTCTAAAACATCCACTAAGGCTATCTAAGCAATGTCCAGTATAAGTGACAGAGGCGTGATTTCCATAGGGCCCTAATGGTATTCATCAATAATATTTTATTATTTTTTCCCTTTTGAATGAAACACTTGGCTAAGCAGGAAATTTTTTGTTGTTGTTCATTTGCTTGTATTTTGGGCAAGTACTGGGGCTTGAGCTCAAGTCCTGCACACTGTCTTGAGCTTTTTTGTTTAAGACTGGCACTTGAGCCACAGCTTCACTGGTTACTTGGAACAAAGAGTTTCAAAGAACTTTCCTGCCCAGACTGACTTTGTATCTCAGCTCCTAAGTGTGAGCCACCAGCTACCAGCAGTAAAGTCTTTTTGTATCAGAGATCTTGAGACTCTTTTTTTTTAATTGTGAAAATACCATACAGAGTGGTTACAATTACATGGGCAAGGTACTGAGTACATTTCTTATCAAGCATTGTTGCCTCCTCCTTTGTTTCCCCTTCCCATCCCTTCCCTTCTCATCCCCTCACTCCCCACCCCCACCAAAATTATAAAGTTCATTTTTTGACATAATGAGTTGTACATCTCATTGTTGCAATGGGTCCACTTGTATTCCTATTTAAACAATTTGTTTTTGCCCTTCCCCTCCACAAATTATACCAACATCAAATACAATGAAAGCAGGGGTTATACCATGGGGGAAGGACATACAAAGCAACAAAGAAATCATCTTATAAACATCTAGAAACAATCACAAGAAAGAAAAAACATTAGAATACTTATCTTGGGGTGATCTTGAGATTTTTTTTAATTTTTATTTATTTTTTATTGTGAAAATACTGTACAGAGGGGTTACAATTACATGGGAAAGATAATGAGTACATTTCTTATCAAGCATTGTAGCCTCCTCCTTTCCCCCTTCCCATCCCTTCCCAGCCTCCCCCAACCCCCACCTAATCATCCAATCTTGAGATTTTTAAATCATACTTTCCTATATCTCCAAAGAGCTTTTCTCTCTCCCTCAATTCAAATGATTTCCCCTACCCCCTATTACCATCAGAGATGGTAATTACCATCTCCACTTCCACAATTTGATTTGTCTTTCAATCATTTGGGGTTTTGAAATCAATATGACCTCTTCCCATTAGGTATACAATTTTGTATTTTAAAAATTATTATTATCAAATTATTATTATCTTTAAGTATTTATTCAAAAGGGTTTCACTCCAACATGTCAGTATATGAGTAGACTGTATCTTGATTGATGTCATCCTTTCTGTCATTTCCCCCCCCCATTCAACAATTACTATTTGTGGTGTAATTTCTTTCTGACTATTCATATGTCTAAATCCCCATAACAATCTCACATCAAATCCTCTAGGATGTTCCTGCTTCTGTGTAACTGGACTTGCAAGGATCTGCTAGGCACTGGGGAAATATTATTTACCTTCTCTATCATTATTCATTGTCTTTTGATAATGCTAGGCCACCTTAATTACTCCTTCTAACCCACTTATAAAGGCCAAGCCAAGAGTGGCTGAGATGCTCCTTAGCCCGGGTCTCTTAATTTACTAGTTAAGGCAAGTGCATTACTGAACACTACAAGAAGACACTGAGAATGCCACCACCTCATGATCCTGAAAGAGAAAGTCCAAAGCTTTGCTGGCATTTCTTTTGCTCTTTTATGTGGCAGCCCTCCTTCTAAGCACAATGTATTCAAAGGCAGCTAGAAACTTAAGGGGCAAAAGTGACCCACATTGCAAATGCCACTGTGCTCATCACAGTCTGTCATCCAATTTAGCATTTGGAAAGCGGTTGGACCCAACATCCTGACTCTGTTTACTTAATGATCTCATCCAGAAATACATGGCCAAGAAATGGAGGAGAAGGAAAGCCCTGACTCTAGCACTATGCCGGCACTGCTGAGGAAGGCCAGCCACACCACAAGCAAGCACTGCCCAGCACCTGCCCCTGCTGGAGGGAGGAACGCAGATGCCACTGTCCACCACCACAGCCAGAAAGCTGCTTTTTTCTTTGCTGAAAAAGACACTTACTGAGCATCCCACTGGGAAAAATACTGTTTGCTCTGATTTCTTTTTTTTTTTTCTTTTTCTTTTCTTCTTTTTTTTTTTTTTTTTTGTCCGTCGTGGGGCTTGAACTCTGGGCTTGGGCGCTGTCCCTGCGCTCTTCAGCTCCAGGCGAGTGCTTACCGCCTGAACGACAGCGTCATTTCCGGTTTTCTAGTGGTTTATTGAAGATAAGAGTCTCATGGACTTTCTTGCCCAGGCTGGCTTTGAACCACAATCCTCAGATCTCAGCCTCCTGAGTAGCTAGGATTACAGGTGTGAGCCACCGGTGCCCGGCTTGCTCTGACTTCTTATTGCTGAGCCCTTAAACAAAACTGAAATCCCTACAAGTCAGCATTGTTCTTTAGGCTTTCTCCTGTTCCCTACAACTACTTTTTAAGTGACCAATGAAAATGCGTAGATGTCACTGGAGTGAAAATTTGTCCTTTATATGTGAAGACATTAGTGTGAGAGTATTCTAGATCTAAAGATAAAAAATGAGCATGAGCCTCAATGAAGAACTAGCTAGGAAGGAGATAGGGGAACTAATAAGAGATGAGAGGAAGAAAAGGGAAGGCAGGAAAAGGGAATATATATAATATATGAAATTAAAATTGTGTGTATGTATATATATGTATCTATATATGCACACAATAGGTATATATGTTTATATATGTATATCTCTGTATATATACTTATATGTGTGCATATATAGATACATATATAATTAAAATACATTGTGTTATATATTTCAATAGGTCATAGGTAGATTCAAAGGAGAACTAAAATAATGTAACTCCTTAGAAAAGCAAAGTCAAATTTTAATGCAATAAAAATACCAGGAAGCTGGGGGGGGGGAGGACTGAGGGGGGGGTAGGGGGAGGCTGGGATGGGATGGGAAGGGGAAACAAAGGAGGAGGCTACAATGCTTGATAAAAAATGTACTCATTATCTTGCTCATGTAATTGTAACCCCTCTGTACATTATTTTCACAATAAAAAATAAATAAAATTGTAAAAACATACCAGGAAGCTGGTACTTGAAAGCAGTGGGGTCATGTCAAGGGGAAAGTGGTAGACTGGACAAACAAAGAGAAGAGGGGGAGAATGCAGTCAAGAATCCAGTGTATAACCTACAAAATTAAGAAGAATGAATGAAGGAAGGCATGGGTTGAGGAGGGAAGGGTGCGAATGTTGAAAGGGTGACATTGATGGAATATATTGTATTCATAAACTGCTTTTTAAATGGCAACTCCTTTGTACAACTATTTAATAAAAATAACAAGTCATTTATAATTTTAAATAAATTGTACCATGGTCAAAAATAAACAAATAAAGAAGGTTTTCAGTTTTCAGGGTGGGTATGAAAATGAAAATGCAAGGAAAAGTAAAAACTGTGTCTGGGAAAGTGGGATTAAGAAAAAAATCATAGAAGGGGTGAATATAATCTAAGCAGACTGTATGCATATATGCACATATCACAATAAGCCCCCACATTGTACAATTAATATGCACAAATAAAAATGTGAAAGAAAGAAGACATTATTTTCTTAAGAAGCATGGATAAATTGAAAAGGGAAAGAAAATTAGAGGAAAGACTTACACAGTACACACTTACTCTAAAGTTCAAATAAAAAGCATATTGGAAAAGGCTGATTGATTGCTCTTCTAGATACTAGTGGCAAGAAAATAGAAATGAAAAGGCATTTAGGACTATAGAGAAATAGCTATTTTTCAATTTATTGATCCTTCAAATATAGAAGAATATGTTGTTTTGTCAATATAGTTGCTTTGGTGGGAGAGAAGTGGGGGTAGAACTTGAAAACAACTGAAATTGAGTTAAAGTGCTGATGTATCTGGTAGGATTAGAACTTCACAAAACAGATATGGCCAGGTGCCCATGTCAGTAATCCTAGTTAGCTTTGCTCAGGAGGCTGAAATCTGAAGATCACCAAGCAAAGCCAGCCCAGGCAGGAAAGTCTGGGAGGCTCTTATCTCCAATTAAGTACTGAGGAGCTAGAAGTAGAGCTATGGCTCAAATGGTAGAGCACTAGCCTTGAGTGAAAAAGCTGAGGGACAGTGCCTAGGTCCTAAGTTCAAGCCACAGTACCAGCATGAAAAGAAAACCACCACCATAAAGAACAAAAAGCTCATGGCATTGCAGGTGTAGCATTAAGCTGTTGTTCACTGCATGGCAACTGTCGGATTTAAAGGGCATACCGTTATAGTCCGTGCTGCTTAGCCAGTGTTGTAAGCTGAATAGTGTATACGGCAGAGCTACCAGTCTGAGGTTAAGATAGCGGATGAACATCTGCTCTAGTAATGGCCAAATACACACTCCATCAGACTCAAGCTCACCCATCCTCCTATGCATTTGGTATTGATGAAAGATAAGTTTTCATATCTCAAGTAGTCTTTAGAACACTTTTCTTTCTCTTGCTAAGAACACTTTGTGCCAACATTAACATTAAGAGGGGTATAATATTTACTTTTCAAATGTCAAAATTTCCTAGTTTGTATTCTTGGATGGGCTTTTGAGCCTATGTGTTTTTCTTTTTAATTTTCTTGTACACTTCTGTTTCCGAACTTAAAACATTTTCTAAAGCCCTTAAAGCTAATGGATGTCTCAATAGTCTGTCTTACTATACAAGAGATGGAATCTTTGTTGGTGGGGAAAAATGACACTGAAGAGAATTCTAGTTACTCAGAATTCAAATTAAATGGACAACATGTTATTAAAATAAAACTTATTAAATAACTGTACCTTCTGTTCAATGACTACAAAATGATTTTAGATTAAGTTTTTCAGACCCAAATGTCCTCTTTCATGGTAGCAAAAGATCAGCTTCTTCAGAGGGCCCCAGAGCTAATGGTTAACATTTGCAAAACGAAGCCAGGCATGAGACCAACCATCTGTCTGTCTGCTACATTCACATTCCATGTCTTCCATCTTGTTCTTCAGCTCCTACTCTTATTTGCCCATTTTCCTTGGCTAGGCAGGCTCACAGGCTTTATGAACTGATAACCGTGACCATTGCAAAAGATCAAAATGCTGTCTACTAGAATTTCCAACATTGAAACTCCATTGGCTTTCAGAATAATTGGGGTTCTCTAAATAGTTGTGGAGAATGAAATGTTTTCCCACATCTATCTTTTCTATCTGTGCAATATTAGCTCCCTTGAAAATAGTTCCTTTCCAATGCAATTCTTTTCTGTCCTATTAAAATCTCTTTTCTCCTTAAAGCAAAAAAGGCACTCAATCACCATTTCAGTTCTATGTTTTCTATTGCATATACCCAAACTAACCAAACTAACCAAACTAACCTCTTCACTCTCTGCATGCAAACATAAGAAATTGCAATCTTCTGTGCAAAATAAAACATTTGAAACAAAAGACATTTCCAGTCTCTACATCTTACACTTTGAAAAAAGCTTTGAAATCATCAGTGTTCCTTCCCATTCCTACTCTTACTCCATTAAGGATTTTTATTTTTATTTTTGGATTAATTTACATGATTTAATGATGTTGTTGTGTTCTAGCAAAATAGTGGTGCCTCCTTTACTCTGGAAATCATAAGCCTTTGCTCTAATGTTTACAGAGCATCAGAGTACAGATGTACTTGTCTTATATGAGCTTATAACCTGAAAGGACATGGAAATATACATATAAACAATTCAGTTTCAAGTAACCATGGTTTATCCTGAGGAAGTAGAGCATAACTTTGAGTTCATAAGAATTCTTTGATGGCTTAAGTCTTTAAGTGGGTTTGGAATGATGGATACTGGGTTTATAGGCAGTCCTTGGGCAATCTGGTAGGACAAAAGCATGAGAGACTGACATGGGAAGTGAATTAACAATAGGAAAAAGATGATACAGATAAGATAGTGTGAAAATTAAAGATGACCAATTAGAAATAAAATTCCTAAGACACCTAGCAACTAGGTAAGGTCTTTGAACTTAATCCTTATTCAAGTGTTTAAATGCTGTTTTTTGAGTGGGATACTATAACCAAACTTTGTAGTGTAAGTAAGATATAAAATCTATGAGTGTCAAGTGCCAGTGGCCCACACCTGTAATCCTAGCTACTTAAGAAGCTGAGATCTGAGGATTGGAGGTTTGAAGCCAGCATGGGCAGAAAAGTCTATAAGAGTCTTTTCTCCAATTAAACAACAATAATCTGGAAAAGGAGCTGTGGGTCAATTGCTAGAGTGATTGCTTTAAGAGAAAACACTAAAGAACAGTGCATAGGACCTGAGTCCAAGCCCCAGTACTAGCAACAAATAAACAAAAACCTCTATGAACAAAATTAGTTGATTCCCTTAGGAAAGAGAAAACAGGAAAGGAGAATTGAACAGTAGTTTATCCAACACTCAAAATCAAATGATAACTACCTCCTACCTACAAAATAGCTCGTCTTTTTTTGTGTGTGTGTGTGACAATACCCTAAAGAGGGGTTACAATTACATGGACAAGGTAATGAGTACATTTCTTATCAAGCATTGTTGCTTCCTCCCTTTATTCTCCTTCCCATCCCTTCCCATCTTTCCCCATCCACCCAGCACCAAAGTTGTAAAGTTCATTTTTTGACATTATGTCTTGTACATCTCATTGTTGCAATGGGTCCACCTGTATCCCTATTTAAACATTTTTTCCCTTCCCCTCCCTAAATTATACCAACATCAAATACAGTGAACACAGGAGTTATACTGTGGGGGAGGGACATACAAAGCAACAAAGAAATCAGCTTATAAACATGTTAGAGACAGTAGCAAGAAAGAAAAACCATTTGAGTCCTTATCTTGGGGTTCATTTCGCCTAATATCAACTTATTTGACTGTTTCTGCTTGCCTCAGACATATACTAGTTATTGCAAATACGGAAATCCATGGGACCTATGTTTCTTTGGGCCTGGCTTACTTCACTTAATATAATTTTTTCCAAGTCTTTCCATTTACTATCAAATGGGGCAATGTCATTCTTTCTGATGGAGACATAGAATTCCATTATGTATATGTACCACATTTTCTTGATCCATTCATCTACTGGGGAAGATGGTGGAGGAGAAACTGGAGGCTAAACAAATAGCTCATCTTAATTTGCCACATGACACCTAACCATAATGACAATTACTGGAAAACGTGTCCTCCTCCTCAGTTCACATTCAAATGTCAATATCTTTGTGTCTTTGAAACAGAGCAAAGATAAATACTGTATTGTGGGAGTCACATCATGTTAAATAAACCCATGTACAAACAAACTGCCTGATTTTAAGAGTCTGTTTTCTCCAAATTGTTTGGTGATTAGTATAATAACAATCATGAATTGTGTCTGTATGATTCACCACGGACTTGTTTTCAGATATATTATTTTGAGCCCTATTGTAGAAATATGGTTCTGGAAATATGTTCAAAATATGTTTATACTCAATGTACAAACACTGAAGCCACTGTCTGTACCCCAAGGATAGTTGAAGATATACTAAATGCTCTCTTCCTATAGATACCTTATAACAAATCTCCTTTCTTTCCCCTTTAAACCAAAGAAATATTAGACCTTGGAATCTAGAAATATGCCAGTTGGTCATGAGCTGTGAGACTAGATGAGAAATTATAAATAAAATATTTCTCATTACTCATAGGAATAATTACAGTTATAGTGAGATAATCAAGACCCAAACTTACATTAACATACTCCACTAAAACCCCATCAAAGGCTTCCTTATAGCTGAGTAGAAAGAAAGCCACCATCAGCAAAGATTCCTTGTCCTGAAAATCAAAATCCCTGGAAAGTAGGCTGCAGGAAGGTTGAAATAACTTATTTACTCACAGTGAATTTCCCCTCCTTACTACATTAGCAAGGCTGTACATAACATCAGGAAATTTAATTTCAAGATCTCAGTGATCCTAAGGAAATCATTGGTTATAATCCACTAATGTGGCCTGGTGGTTAATTCAAGAAATACATACAGCATGCCATGAGTGCAAGAGATTGAAAATATGAAAATTTCTTGATGTCCAGCTGTCAGTCCTAAGGAATTTATTGAGAATCTACAGATTCCCAAAGGAAATGAATCCATTCTTCATATAGGTACAATATTGTATCACGAGCATATCTGGATCATATGTGCCTTATCTAATGTGAACAGTTGAATCTGGCCTGCTTCCATTTGTTTAAGCACTAAGAGCTACAATACATTTCAGAGTGATTTTTTTGTGTGTTTTTTTTTGTTTTTTTCTTTAGGCCAGTCACACTACTTAACCCAGGCTGGCCTCAAACTTGCACTCAACCTGCTTTTTCCTTCTTTTGAGCTGATACTGGGGCTTGTTGAATCAGGGCAAGTGCAGTTTCTCTTCACTTTTTTGCTCAAGGCTGGTTCTCTACCACTTGGACCACATCTCTAGCCACACCTTTTGCTGGTTAACTGGGAATAAATGTCTCAGAAATACTCCTGCTAATGCTGGCTTAGAACCAAGATTCTCATATCTCAGCCATGCTAGGCTTATAGGTATGAGCAACCACACTTGTCTCAGCTTTTCATCTTCCGAATGCAGGCATTACCAGCATGCACCACCATACCTGGCAGATTTTATATATTTTAATGGCAGTAAAATATCAAAAGAATAATAATATGTGACATGTAAATATTTGAAATTCAAATGCCAATGTTCATAAATAAAGTATTACTGGAACATAATAATACCATTCATTTATATGGTGGCTTTCAAGCTATAGAATTAGAGCATAGTAGTTAAATAGAAACCACAAAAGCAAAAACATTTGCAATCTGACACTCTAGCCAGTTTGCTCAACCCTGATTTACAGCATTCTCACAATAAAAATTGCAAAATCATTTTTTTTGTTTTTAAAAATATGTTTTTAGGAGTCTGGAGGAAGATGGCAGAGGAGAAGCTGGGAGCTAAACCAGCTCTTGTGTAGAAACCAGTTTTAGCATTCCAGTGAAAAGTCCAAGGCTAGAGTCACATCAAGTGTGCCATCATAGTATAGAGAGTTTGGCCAGAGAGAAAACTCAGGCACCTTGGTTAAATAGACAGATTTGACACTTTCCAGTGGCAGCAGTGGTGATGGGTGCTGCTGCAGTTGCCACATT
The DNA here is from genome assembly GCF_024711535.1 of Dipodomys merriami. NCBI lineage: Eukaryota > Metazoa > Chordata > Mammalia > Rodentia > Heteromyidae > Dipodomys > Dipodomys merriami. The sequence continues at coordinate 2,822,644 of NW_027206501.1, forward strand.
AACAGATAGAGCCCCTAACAAAGGTACCAGAGGCAGTGTGCAAGAGGATTTTACTCACAGCCAGCAAGAACTAAGGAGTAGAGATCCTCATCCTGCTAACTACAAACAGTCACAGACTGTGGATGGCTCAGAAACCAAGAGAAAGGTATCAGTACCCCACAAGGTATCTTCACTCCTTCTCAGGAATTAACGGTGGGAAGGTAGCCCCTCCCCCACCACTGGAGAAGAACGCCATCATTGATACTGACAAAGACCAGGACAGAGCAGCTAGCAGGTAACTCAGACCTTGGAAGAAGCCATTCAACAACTCAAAGGAACCTGACCTGTGGGGCTCAGCCCACCCCTGGGGAAAGTTGCCCTTCTTAGGCAGAGAGCTCCGCTCAACTCAGGACGGGGTGACTTTCTTCACTGGTTAAACAGAGCCAGAGGCTGCCCCACCACTCTGTAGCACAGACAGAAACTCCAGCTGCAGGAGGGTAAAAGAAAAACAATTGGAAATCAGTACACATAAATCCTGAGAATGGCTCTTAGGTGGACTGTGTGAGTATGTCAGGAGCTAGCCCCTCAGGGAAAAGCAACTGTTTGCTGGCAGACATCAACCCTACCTACAACCTAGCCCCATCACAGCAACTCCAATCTAGAGAAAACAGCCAACTCCCTCTTATGTGATACTCAAAGCAGATTGCCTCCCACTGAACTAGCCTGGGAAGAGGGTCATAAAATCCATGGTAAGGAAAAACTTTGTTCTGCCTGCTCAAACTGATTTAAGAAATCAACAAGCCACAGGAAAAACAAACACCACGAGCAAACCACACACTCCACAGAGAGATGGGTTATGGACACAGAGGAGAAACAAGATCCCTCTACCCCCAAAAAATTGAAGAACTTTTTTTTCTACCTACTTTTTAAATTTAAAAAAATGTTTTCTTTTTTTCATCATTTTATTTTAAGTTCTTTTAAAATTCTCTTTTTACTCCTTTCTCTTTTGGTCCTCTTTGGTTTTTTGCTTTACTTAATTGCTGTTCTATTCATCCCCACATATATATCCTTCTTCAAATATTAGACCTTATCCTTTATTATGTACATACTTAATTCAGATATTGATTACTCAATTCACAAACTCTCAGCCTTAACTCTTTTAATTGTAAGATTATATCTTTATACTTATATAATTTTCAAGTGTTTCATTTTAAATTTTTTTATTTTTCATTTTTCCCTTTTCTTTATCTCTTCTCCTTTTCTTCTATCCTTTTCCTCTCTCTGAAATTAGGTCTTAGTTATCTTCCCTCTCTCCTTTTGCTCCCCACATTCCTGTAATTTTTTTGGATGGAAATTTAGGGTTTTTTTATCATTTATTTATTTATAACACCCCACCCCCTCACACCCCCACCCCCACCTAAATTATAAAGTTCACTTTTTGACATAGTGTCCTCTAATCTTCTTTTCTCCTGACAATTATCCCTAAATCTATAGATTACTGGTCTGCTGACTCCTTCTTTTATTTTCTTAGTCTATTGATCCCTGGTTGATTGTTATTGAACTACAATGTATATGTTAAACTAGATTGTATCTGTACTCATTTTGAGTGCATCATACAATCTGTGCAACTACAGGGCTATGATGATGCTTGCCTTAAAATAGTGTTCTAGTGCAGAATTGGTTTTACCTTCATACCCAAATGGGCAGAAAAAAAACAGAAAACACAGGGAAAGTGGCAAGTCCAGGTATCTCAACTCCAGCTCATGATAATTAGGCAACAGAGCAGTTAATGAATAATCCAGAGAAGAGTTCCCAAAATGCCAAATGTTCTACAAACACTACTGGTAAAAATGCTGAATGAAAAGATTGAAAGCCTGTAAAGGACTGTGTGAGCGGGATAGAGAAATGCATGAGCATGATGATACTAACTAAAGATTGATACAGGAATTTTGCCAGCATGAGGAAGCTAATCAAAGATTAATAGAGGAATTGCATGAGTAGGATGAGAATAAACAAAGATTAATAGAGGCATTCGTGGAATCCACAAACAGAAAGCTGGAGGAATCTATGGAGGCCATAAAGGGAATGCTGAATGAAGCCCAACAGAAGGAAAAGGAGTCCAATGAAACTAATCAACTAAGGGATTTGAGAGTGAACACTGAACACCAAATTAAAGGAAGTAAAGAAGTGCAATAAGATCTAAAACAAAGCTCCAACAAAGAATTTGAAGCCATCAAATCTGACCAATTAGAAGGAAAGGAAAAAAAACCAAAGTAGAAAGCCTTGGTAGTAAGTTAGACCATGCAGAAATCAAATCTCTGGAATTGAAGACAGCCTAGACATTATAGAGGAAGACAGACAAGTATTCAAGACAAATCCAAGAAATATGATAGATCTAATCCACATTTAGAAGACACCATCAGAAGGCCTAATTTGAGGATAATGGGTGTAGAGGAGCACCTAGAGACAGGAGTTAATTGTCTAGGAAATTTATTTAACAGGATCCTAGCAGAGAACTTTCCAAACATGCAATAAGTTAGGCCAATTCAGATATCAGAATTCTTTAGAACCCCAAATAGACCAGAACAGAACAGAACATCCCACTATCACACTGTAATCTGCACAGGATTTATTGAGACCAAGGAAATGATCCTTAAAGCTGTCAGGGAGAAAAGGTCAATTACCTACAAAGGGAAAACAATGAGAATAAATTCAGATTTCTCAGCAGACCAATGAAAGCAAGAAGAGCCTAGAATGATGTATGCCATGCCCTAAAGACAAACAACTATCAACCAAGAATACTGTACCCAGCTAAACTCACCTTCATAACTGAGGGAAAAATAAAAACCTTCCACAGCAAAGAAAAATTGAAACAATATATCTCCAAACCAGTCCTACAAAAGATAGTTAAAGATGTCCTACACATAGAAAACCAACAAGAGCACGATAAAGGCCAAGAAACGGCCCCCAGAGAACCCAAGAATCATAGGAAGAGCTGGGCGCCGGTGGCTCACACCTGTAATGCTAGCTACTCAGGAGGCTGAGATCTGAGGATCATAGTTCAAAGCTAGGCCAGGCAGGAAAGACCGTGAGACTTCTATTTTCAATAAACCACCAGAAAACTGGAAGTGGCACTGTAGCTCAAGTGGTAGAGCACTCACCTTGAGATGAAGAGCTGAGGGACAGCACCCAAGCCTAGAGTTCAAGCCCCACAACTGACCAAAGAAAAAAAAAAGAATCATAAGAACAACCCAGTTGGCACAGCCCCCAAGAAGATGGATAACATGGCAGGAACTACAAAACACCTCTCAGTCCTAACTCTCAATATTAATGGACTTAACTCTCCAATTAAGAGACATAGATTAGTTGGATCAAAAAGCAAGATCCTTCTGTTGCCTTCAAGAGACACACCTTGCCCACAAAAACAAGCATATTCTGAAACCGAAAGGCTGGAATAAATTCTACCAAGCAAATGGCCCCCATAAATAGGCAGGGGTTGCAATCCTAATATCAGATAAAATAGACTTCAAATTAAAATTAGCAAGGAGAGATAAAGAAGGTCATTACATACTAATTAAGGAATCTCTTCTTCAGGAGGATATTACAACTCTAAATATCTAGTCACCAAATAATAAAGCACACAAATTTATCCAAGAAACAGTATTTTTCCTAAAATCTCACATAGATCTAAAGACATTAATTGTTAGGGACACACCACTATCCCCACTGGATAGATCAACCAGGCAAAAACTCAACAAAGAAACTTCAGATCTACACAGCTGCATAGATCAACTAGACTTAACAGACATCTACAGAATATTTCACCCAGCAGCTTCAGAATATACGTTCTTCTCAGCAGCACATGGAACATTCTCCAAATAAGACCAAATTTTAGGTCACAAAGCAAATTTGTGCAAACTCAAAAACATTAAAATTATGCCCTCATTCTCTCAGACCACAAGGGAATAAAGTTAGAACTCAACACCAAATACCAGCAAAGAAAATCCTGTAACACATGGAGGCTGAATAACACATTGTTGAACCACCAGTAGATCATGGAAAAGATTAGAAAGGAAATTCAAATATTCATGATATTTAACAAAAAATGGAAACCACTAGCTCCTTTGGGACACAACAAAGGCAGTACTCAGAGGCAAGTTTATAGCTCTGAGTTCCTACATCAACAAATTTGAGAGATCTGAAACCAACTATTTAATGAAACACCTGAAGCTCCTTGAGAAAGAGCAACAAGCTAAACCCCAATCCAGTAGATGGAAACAAATAATTAAAATTAAATCAGAATTAAATGAATTAGAGTCTAAAAAAACGATAGAAAGAATTAACAAAACAAAGCCTTGGTTCTTTGAAAAAATTAACAAAATTGACAGACCCTTAGCAAATTTTATTAAAAAAGAAGACAACACACCCAAATAAACCAACTCAGAGATGAGAATGGAAACATCACCACAGAAACAGCCAAGATTCAGAACATTATAAAGGAATACTTCTCAAACCTTTATGCTAATCAGTTAGAGAATCTGGAAGAAATGGATGAATTTCCAGCAAATACTGATATGCCTAAACTAAACTAAGATGATTTAAATCAACTTAACAGACCCATATCAATCATGAAATAGAAAGAGCAATAAGAGCCCTCCCACTCAAGAAAAACCCAGGACTGGATGGCTTCCCACTGAACTCTACAAGGCAGAACTCACATCCATGCTCCTCCAACTCTTTAATGAATTTTGAAGTGGAAGTTCACTACCAAGCTGTTTCTATGAAGCCATTATAACCCTCATCCCAAAACCAGACAGGGACTCATCAAAGAAAGAGAACTACAGAACCATTTCTTTGATGAACATCAATAAAATCTTCTCAACAAAATTTTGGCCAATCAATTTCAACAATTCATCAAAAAACTCATACACTATGATCAAATAGGATTCATTTCAGAGATGCAAAGCTGGTTCAATATATGCAAATCAATTAATATAATGCACATCAACAATAGCAAGGATAAGAACCACATGCTTATCTAAATAGATGCAGAAAAAGCATTTGACAAGATCCAACACCCCTTTATGATGAAAGCTCTGGAAAAACTAGGAATCCATGGAACATTCCTGTGTATGACAAACCTACAGCCAGCATTTTATTTAATGGTGAAAAGCTAAAGCCATTTCATCTAAATTCAGGAGTGAGAAAAGAATGTCCACTCTCCACTTCTCTTCAATTTAGTATTAGAATGCTTAGCTAGAGCAATAAGACAAAATGCAAACATAAAAGGGAAACAAATAGAGAAAGATGAAGTAAAACTATCCCTCTTTGCTGATGACATGATCGTGGTATTTAAAGAACCCCATTGACCCCACTCCCAAGTTACCTGAGCTGATCCAAAACATGGGCAATGTTGCAGGGTATAAAATTCATCCTCAAATATCAAGAGTTCCCCTATGACCCAGCAATCCCACTTTTGGGCATTTACCCTAATGTTTACAAACAAGACCACACTAAAGCTACCAGCACAACTATGTTTATTGCAGCATTATTTACCACAGCTAAGATAGGGAACCAACCCAGATACCCATCAGTAGATGAATGGATCAAGAAAATGTGGTATATATACACAATGGAATTCTATGCCTACATCAGAAAGAATGATATTTCCCCATTTGTTAGGAAATGGAAAAACTTGGAAAAAATTATATTAAGTGAAGTAAGCCAGGCCCAAAGAAACATAGGTCCCATGGTTTCCCTTATTTGCAATATCTAGTATATGTATGAGTCAAGCGGAAAAGGTCAGATAATGTGATGTTAAGAAAATGAACCCTTAGATATGTATTTTAATGTTTTTTTCTTTCATGCATGTGTTTCTAATGCATTTATAAGATTATCTCTTTGTTGCTTTGTATGTCCCTCCCCCACAGTATAACCTCTGCTTTCACTATATTTGATGTCAGTATAACTTGTGGAGGAGATAGGGAAAAACAAGTCTTTTAAGGATACAGGTGGACCTGTTGCAACAATGAGAAGTACAAGTTGTCATGTCGAAAATGAACTTTACAACGTTGGTGCTGGGGGGGGAGGATTGGGTGGGGGGGTAGTGGGAGGCTGGGAAGGGATGTGAAGGGTAAACAAAGGAGGAGGCTGCAATGCTTGATAAGAAATGTATGCATTATATATATATATATATATATATATATATATATATATATAAAAGAAAACTTTAAAAACCAGAAAAAGGAATTTTAAGCAGAAATAAGAAAGCAGAAAAAACTCCCATGCTCCTGGATTGGGAGGATTAACATCCTGAAAATGGCAATCCTGTCAAAGGTTATGTACAAATTCAATGCGATATCTATCAATATCCCAATCTCATTCCTCTATAAAATAGAAGAAGCAATCCAAAAATTCATATGCAACAATAAAAGACCCTGAATAGCAAAAACAATCCTTAGCAGAAAGTACAGGGTTGGAGGAATATCAATTCCAAATTTCAAACTCTACTACAAAGCCGTAGGAATCAAAACAGCTTGGTACTGGCACAAGAACAGACCTCAGGACCAATGGAACAGAACTGAAGACACAGAAATGAACCCACATACCTATAGCCACCTAATCTTTGATAAGGGAGCTAAAAAATTAGAATGGAAGAAAGACAGCCTCTTCAGTAAATGGTGCTGGCAAAATTGGTTAAACACATGTAGAAAATTAAAACTAGATCCTGATATATTACCCTGCACCAGAATCAACTCCAAATGGATCAAAGACATAGAATTCAAAGCAGACATCCTGAAAACATTACAGGAAAGAATAGGAGAAATGCTGAGGTTCTTTGGCAATGGGTGAAATTTTCTTAATAGAGACCCGGAAACACAACAAATCAAAGAAAGGTTGGACAAATGAGATTATATGAAGCTACAGAGCTTCTGCTTGGCAAAGGATATAGCTAGCAAGATCAATACAAAGCCCTCGGATTGGGAGAAGATCTTCACTAGCCATATAACAGATAAGGGCTTCATATCTAAAATATACTTAGAACACAAAAAATTAAATTCCCCAACAACAAATCCTCAAAGAAACAACTGCCTGATAAATAAGTGGGCTAAAGACTTAAAGAGTAACTTCTCTGAAGAGAAAATAAGAATGTCCAATAGACACACGAAGAAATGTTCAACTTCACTAGCCATAAAAGAAATGCAACTCAAAACAACACTGAGATTCCACCTTACCCTAGTTAGAATAGCTATAATCAAGAATTCTAATAACAACAGATGCTGGAGGGGATGTGGCCAGAAGGGAACCCTACTGAATTGTTGGTGGGAGTGAAAACTTGTTCAATCACTTTGGAAAGCAATATGGAGGTACTTCAAAAAACCCAGGTAGAGCTCCCCTATGACCCAGAAATCCCACTTTTGGCATTTACCCAAATGATCACAAACAAGACCATACTAAAAGCTACCAGCACAACTATGTTTATTGCAGCATTATTCACCATAGCTAAGATACGGAACCAACCCAGATGCCCCCTCAGTAGATGAATGGATCAAGACAATGTGATACATACTCATATATATATATATGAAAACATTAAAAACCAGAAAATGAATTTTAAGCAGAAATAAGAGAGTGGAAAAAGCTCCCATGCTCCTGGATTGGGAGGATTAACATCCTGAAAATGGCAATCCTGCCAAAGGTTATGTACAAATTCAATGAGATATCTATCAATATCCCTACATCATTCCTCAATAAAATAGAAGAAGCAATCCAAAAATTCATATGGAACAATAAAAGACCCCAAATAGCAAAAACAATCCTTAGCAGAAAGAACAGTGCTGGAGGAATATCAATTCCAAACTTCAAACTCTACTACAAAGCTATGGTAATCTATCTATCTATCTATCTATCTATCTATCTATCTATCTATCTGTATGTATGTATGTATAATGGAATTATATGACTCCATCAGAAAGAATGACATTGCCCCATTTGTTAGGAAATGGAAAGACTTGGAAAAAATTATATTAGGTGAAGTAAGCTAGACCCACAGAAACAGGTCCCATGGATTTCCTTATTTGCAATAACTATTATACATCTAGGAGAAGCCAAAAAGGTCAAAAGCTATGTACATATGACCATATAAGATGGTGCTAAGCGAAATGAGTCCCAAGATAGGGACACAGGAATTATATCTTTGTTGTGGTTGTTTTTAATGTATTTATAATGTATTATGTGATTTTTTTGTTTATTTTGTATGTTCTTCCCCCATGGTATAACCCTTTTTACTATATTTCATTCCAGTGCCCTGCATCTTGTATACACATTTTTCTAATTTGGGGAAGGGAAGGGAAATAACAAAATGCTTAAATAAGGATACAGGTTGACACATTGTAACAATGATATATACAAGACACTAGGTTGAAAATGAACTTTACAGGATGGGATGGTGGCTCAGTGGTACAGTGCTTGCCTTGCATGCATGAGGCCCTGGGTTCGATTCCTCAGCACCACATAAGCAAAAAAGAAAAAAAGCCGTAAGTGGCACTGTGGCTCAAGTGGTAGAGTGCTAGCCTTGAGATGAAGAGCTGAGGGACAGTGCCCAGGCCCAGAGTTCAGGTCCCATGACCAGACCCCCAAAAAAAGAAAAGAAAATGAACTTTACAACTTCCGGGGGGGGGGGGTAGGGTGAACGGTGGGGGGAGGAGGAAGAAGTTGGGGAGGTGGGGAGGAAAGGATGGTAGGGGAAAAACAAAGGAGGGAGTAATAATGCTCAATAGGAAATGTACTCATTACCTTAGTCTTCTAACTGTAACCCCTCAATAATACCTTTACAATAGAAATACTAGGTAGATAGATAGATAGATAGATAGATAGATAGACAGACAGATAGATAGATAGATAGATAGATATAGATAGATAGATAGATAGATAGATAATCCAGCAGAGAGAAAAATGTTTCCTTTCACAAGATTCTGGACTTTTTCACAGTTATACTGGAATTTTCACATGTAGTATCTGAAAGTATTTCATTTTCTTAAATTATGTAGAAAAATATGGGTGATTAAAAAAAAAAGAGACCTGAAAGGATCCAGTGTACTCTGAAATCCTCACAAGGTTTGGGAAAACACACTGAGACAGAGAACATGTGCCTTCTTGCATGTCTTCCTGGCAGGCGTGTAAAGCTGAATGGCTGAACTGTCTTAGAGATTATGAAGGACATTCTTGGTGGGGTGGGGAAGGAGCAGAGAAAGGTTACCACGAACAAACCAGAACAGAACACCATCCAAGCAAGTAAATCCAATAGTTACTTGAAAACATGGGAGGTCAATATTTTCAGTAGTTTCCAACTTGAACTCGTGAATGGTTTTGCTTCCAAGTCAGGCCAAGAATGCCCCTCTCAGAACCCAGAAGTACAACCACCCACTGCCTCCCATCTCATTCTTCTAATCTGGTGCCTTAAGTCCATTCCAACACATGTAACTGGTGTTTCCATTGCCTTCTGTAAGACATTTCTCGGATGGAGCTATGATATTCCCATTTGGATGATAATCAATTCATGATGATAGTTTAGCTTATTCTTCTCTTGTGCCAGGAACAGATGAGGAGTGGAAGTGTCTGCTTTTACTCCATTCCCTACAGATGAAGAACACAAAGTCACTCTAGCTGGCTTCAGGTTGCATGACAGTTGCAGTATTTTTTGGCATCACAGTATAAATCAAATGAGCAAATAAACCACTGGTGCTGCGAGGACAGACTCAGAGCACCGACAGAGCCATTTACTATCTTCCAATAATACATCCAGGCTTGCGGGGGCTTCTCGAGCCCTGTGAGTACACTCATTTGAGCATATTTTAAATATACATCACTAGAATTCATCTTTTCCTTTCTTTTTCTTTTTTAACTCAAAGGATCTGCTCTGTACATCAGGACTCAAACCAGCACATGCCTTAACAATGTGTCTGGGCTCAACATGTAGGGTGGCTTTAGGACTAGCAACATGTTCTTGCTTTGCTGCCTTACTCTGGGCATTGGCTCTTTCACTATCTTATCTGTGTGGTTCTTTCTGGGATTGATTTGATTGCCCTAGTTTATCCCTCTGGTTTATCAGATGTCAACAACTTCTCAGCTCACTCAGATTTGTCTTGCAGCCATCCATCCTTTCATTAAAAAGTCCCTGTTTCTTGCCATGGGTCAGAAGTTCATGCCTAGTTATTCAGGAGGCTAAGATCTAAGGATGGACATTCGAAGATATCCTAGGAAGGAACATCCTTGAGAAACTTAAATGCAAAAAAATAAATAAATAAAATAAAAAATTAAATTAAATTAAAATTAAAAAAAAGAAACTTAAAGGCATTTAGCCACCAGAAAGTCAGACGCAGAGCTGTGGCTAAAGTGATAGAATGCTAGAAAGTTCAGGGACAGTACCCAGGCTGTGAGTTCAAGCCCCAGGACACATACATACACGCACGCACACACACACACTCTCCACATTTCTTGAGTTTTGAAGAAAGGGAAATAGTTTCTCTTTGGATAACACAAGGAAATTCTTCCTAACTGAGTTAAACGATCTTATCTGAAAGTCTTGTTTCCCATATCTGCACAAAGGTCTTGCTCCATTCTTCCCAGAGCTTCCAGTAGTTGAACTACAGGCATACCATAATTTAGCAATTCACTTTGAACTATTGGCTAACTTTTTTTCAAGTGTAACCCTTCAAAGTTTCAATTTCCCACTCATGCCTCAGTTGCAATCTTCATGTAAGCCTGTTGTTTCATTATGAACAAACCACTAACATTTTTAGAGATGTTAGAAAATTGGTAATCACCAGCTACCATAGTATGAAGACAATCAGGCAAGGTTAGAAGTTAGAAAGTATGAGAAGTTGGAAATCAATGTAAGATACTCAGAACATCATTAGAGTCTGACCCAGAACTACAGTAGTAAGTCTAGTGAATGAACAAGAAGAAATTTGCATCGATTGGGGGCTTTTCACACAACGTAATGTTATGTAATGTTTAGAAGGTATTTGAGAAAAAAATAATTTCTTTAACTATTAACCTTTATCCTATTACCTTGTAAATTCAATCTTATCTAGAACTTGCTATATTTTATCTGGCTAGGATTTTTAACTATTAATTTTTTTATTAACAACTACTAAAAGATAATAGCACTGGCTTTATTTCTTTTGCTTTGTATGTGTGTGTGTGTGTGTGTGTGTGTGTGCATGTGTATGATTGTGCATGTGTGTATGCATGTGTGTGTGTGTGTGTGTGTGTGTGTGTGTGTGTGTGTGTGTGTGTGTGTGTGTGTGTGTGTGTGTGTGTGAGTCCTGGGGCTTGAGCTCAGGACCTAATCACTTTTTTTTTTCACTCAAGATTAATGTTCCTGTCACTTGAAGCGCTACTCCACTTCTTTTTGTTCTTTTTTTTGTTTATTTTATAGCAACATAAAATCAGAGCTCAGATAATATCACAGACATGCAAATTCCTACAGCCATTGGAACTTCTGAAGGGGGCAAGTGGACATCTTTGGATTTCATAGCAATTTATTTTAGAATTTGTGAAAGAACTTTGCTGGATGCTTTGCAGCTTTGATTCCTTAACTTTCTAAGAGAAAGAAATGTCTTTATGAATGGCAGAGATTCCTGCCTTGAAATAAACAAGAGATAGCCGGTTGCATTTTCTGTCCAGGGCTCAGGTGGGAGATTGGGACACAGGCCCCAGGTCCCGCTTGCTCACTCGTGCTGATTTGCTGCAGCCTGGAGCTTCTGGGAGCCACTCCCTTTGCAGATTTCTGTCATGAAGCAAAACAGAAACATATTGTGACGAAGGTGGAAAACCCTGGGGTTAAAAAAATAACTGTCAGTCTTCAAAGAGGGAGGGGATGTGTAGGAAAGAGGATATTCGTGAATGAGAAAACGAATTCCCAAACAGGTGCTCTTTTCCTCACAAGACTAATTACAGAGAAATTTCTCAGGCACAGTTGGATTTTGACTAAACACAGCCACAAGTGCAGTCAAGCCACCATTTACATAAACAGGGCTCAGGAACATACTCATCAGCCTTATCTGGAGCCCCTTCAGAGTCCTTTTACTTCACCACAAAAATCATTACTTATATTATTGTATTATTTGTTCATAGAATGATGAATAGATTAAAATTAGCCATATACTGATAGTGGCTCTCACCTGTGATCTAGCTACTCAGGAGGCTGAGATCTAAAGATTGTTGTTTGAAGCTGAGGGAGATGTTGGTAGACTCTGTGCTTCCTATGTCAAGTGGGTAGGTTAGTTCTGAAAGAATTTGCATTTATTCCTTATGCTTATGCATTTATTTAGTTTATTGTGGTGGAGTGTGTGTGTGTGTGTGTGTGTGTGTGTGTGTGTGTGTGTGTGTGTGTGTGTGTGTGTGTAAGAACAGGCGCATGCGTGCCTCTTTCTCTCCCTCGACTTTTCCATTCAGAGCTGTTAATCTACTACTTGAGCCAGATCTCTACCTCTGGCTTTTTGCTGGATAATTAGAGATAAGAATTTCAAAGATTTTCCTGCATGGACTGGCTTTGAACCTTGATCCTCAGCTCTCAGACTCCTGAGGTTATTGTTACAGGCATGAGCCACCAGTGCCTAGTTTATAGATTAAAATTAGCCATGTGCTGATAGGTGGCTCACACCTGTGATCTTTGATTTTAAATAGTGGATTTCTGTAACCATGTTTATAAGAGAAGTGGTCTGTTTCTAATCTTTTATTAAGCTATTTTTACCCTATTTTAGTATGAGCATTTTAACTACCTTGATTTAAAAAGTGTAATCTTTCTTCTACTTCAGTTCAGAACACAATTAAATGCTATCGTAGCTATCTTTTCCTTGAATTAAAACATACTTATAAAATTGGTTAAGTTTACTTAGCTGAGGAAGAAAAAGTAAGGTTTTCCAATTTCTCTTTTGGTCACTAGCCAATTTTTCTAGAAAATTTATTTATATTATTAATACCTTTCCTTTATGAACCAGGATTTATACGTTATATGATCCAAAAATTTTTTATCTGCTTTTAATCTGTGGTTCTCTGATATTTTTCATACTTAATGCTTTTTATAAGTTTCTTCTTTTCTTAATTTAATGTACTAGAACTGAGTATTTTAATACTCTTTTCCAGTGAGATCTTTGATTCTTCTTAATCTATTCTATCATTACATTTTTAACATTTTTCTATCTCTGCTTTCATCTCTACAAAGAAGTCTTGTCTTTCATCTTTGGTCAGATGCTGTAAGGATATGATTTAGTGGTCCTTGTTTAGAAAAATAGTCTGAGGTAGCACCACAGTTTACCAAAAGAAGATTAAATGAGAGATGAAGAGAAAAAGAGTCCCCAAAAGATAAACGAGAGAGACAGAAACAGAGACAGAGACAGAGACAAAGAGACAGACAGAGATGGAGACAGACATGGAGAGTTTAAATCAACCTCCCTTCTTTCTTTATATCATATAAACTATTAAACTTTTTAAGTTAGGTACATTATTGTCCTAGGTAAATACATAAGTTTCATGTTTGTATTCCTATTATAAGTACTTTGTAGAGTGCCTGGCCAACAGATAACAGATGCATAAATACTCACTCAGTATTTATGCATTCATAAGCCATGTTAATCTTACATTTTCTACTTATCAGTTATATATATGTTCTATGTCAAAGACCCACACTCAACAATTAATCTATCTTATTCATATTTCCCTGTTGCTAGTACTTGTAGACACCATTATAGGTGTACACAAAATGGAGGTTCTCCTAACAACATCACATCACTACTATAGAAAATTGTAGATATTAAATTGGGAATATTATTAGCCAAGGGATACTTCAATATTGGCCACCTATCTAATGTATGATACCCCTTATTCTTTTCATCCATCCTTTGCACAATCCTCAACTTGAAGGATGGTTAAAAAACACTCTGATATTGAGCCTGGCACCCGTGGCTCATGCCTGTAATCCTAGCTACATAAGATGCTGAAATCTGAGGATCACAGAAGTCAACCTGGAAAGTACATGAGACTCTTACCTCCAGTTAACCACCACGGAAGCTTGAAGTGGAGCTGTGGCTCAAATGGTAGAGCACTAACCTTGAAGAATAAAGCTCAGGGTCTGCACTTGGGCCCCAAGTTCAATTCCAGGGCCGTCATAAGAAAAAAGAAAAGAAAACAAGAAACCTCTGGTATTAAGAAAAATCTCTACAAGACCTGCCATGATAGAATTTCTGTCATGGGCCTTGAACTCTTGGAGCCACATAGGCAGAATATCAGCTCCCAAGAACAGAACTGATTCCTCTATCTCACCATGTGATTTGCACAGGTCATTTTACTTTGGAGGGTTCAACTTCCTTACATAAAATACTATAATTTTATCCAGGTGATGTTGGCTTATGTCTATAATTGTAGCAGCACAGGCAGAAAAGCCTATGTAATTCTTATCTCCAAATAGCCAGGAAAAGCTGAAAGTGAAGGTATGCTTCAAATGGTAGAGCACCAGCCTCGAGTACAAAATCCAAGCCAGAACGTGGGCTTTGAGTCGTGGTACCTGCGCAAAACACAAACCACAGACAAACAAAAAACTAGGATTGTTGCCAAATGGTTTCAGATTCCCTCCATTTAAGGCATGCTATGATTTGATGAATCTTTACAAAACTATCCCACCAAAGGAATTTGGAAGTATACAGTAACAGGAGTACAGCAGTCCTCTTACTTTCAAGCAATACCGATGTGATATTTGATTTTAGCAGTTTTAATTTTAGTAGTGTGTACTAATTATACACAGCAATGGTTTCCTTATGACATTTTTATACATCCCTATAATTTACTTAGACGATATTTACTATCACTCCTAATGACCACTTGGCTTTCCCCAGTAATGACTCATTCTGCTTTTATATCTCTTTTAGTAAATGAGAGAAAACATGCAATGTTTGTCCTGATTCTGACTCCTTTTCCTTAAAATGCTAATCTCATTTTACTTATTTTTATGAAGATGTCATAATTTTGTTGTTATTTCTATGGCTCATAAATACTCCCTGTGTATGTAGACTACATCTCTATCCATTATCCATTCATGAGTGCATTGGTTGATTCCATGACTTGGCTATTGTGAACAGTGCCACAACAAACATGGACAGGCTGGCAGCTTGTATTCCTCCAGGCATAAACCCAGGATTTGTACAGCTGGATCCAATAGTAGCTCTATATTTCTCACGTTGTTATATACCAGCAGATATACCAACATATACCTCTGGGAAGGATTATAATTTGAATATCTTAAGTAAACTGCATTAACAGACATACAGATAATTATTTATATGTAAATCAAACACTTCCTCTGCAACCTAGCTTTCATTTCAAGCATAAAATTAAAGACAATTACGGGGCTGTAAGTAATGGTTCCACACATTGTATTAAAAGAATATGGACTAGAAAAGAATTTCCCTTTTTCTATGCAACCCTAGTTTAAAATGAAATATTTAGCCTCTAAGAAAATATCAGTGGAGGCTGGGAAGATGGCTCAGTGGTAGAGCGATTGCCTTGCATGCATGAGGCCCTGGGTTCGATTCCTCAGCACCACATAAGCAAAATGAAAAAAGCCAGAGTGGTGCTGTGGCTCAAGTGGTAGAGCGCTAGCCTTGAGCTGAAGAGCTGAGGGACAGCGCCCAGGCCCAGAGTTCAGGCCACACGACCAGACCCAAAAAAGAAAGAAAGAAAGAAAGAAAGAAAATATCAATGAATGAATTAAAGTGAATGCTTTGGGCAAATAGGAAGCTGAGTGCTGAGTATTCACATCAAAAAATATCATGAATATTTTTTCATGCTTTGTAGATTTAAAGTGTCTTCCCCTACACTGTGTGTATGCACATGTGTGTTCATGCATGCCAGTACTGGACTTGCACTCAGGACCTCACACCCACCCTTAACATTCCACTCAAGGCTTGCACTGTATCACTTGAGTCACAACTTCACTTTTTGGATTTTTTTTTGCTAATTTATTGTAAATAAGTCTCATGAACTTTCCTACCCAGGCTACCTTCACATCTTATTCTTCAGATCTCACACTTTTGAGTAACTAGGTATACAAGCATGAGCCACTAGTGCCCAGGTTTACTGTTAATAGTGTAAATGTGACCTCTGAATTTTTCTCATCTTTGGAACTAGAAAATGTTGACTGTAATTGGAGAGTAATTTATATAGTGAGATCTAAAAAGAAGAAAATATTTTTGCATGTGTAATGTCCCAGAAACTGTTATCAATCATTCTGATTAATTTCCAGATGCTCCATCTCTGTACATTATTATACAATGGAAGAAATTGAAGCTCAAGAATTTGAAAATTAAGTGGATATGTGAGGTACTAGACTTTATGTCATATAACAATATTCTATAAGGTAAAGTTTGATGACCTTTCCTTGTATTTGAAAAAGGAAAGTAGTTTATTTCATGTTCAATAGAACACTTTAAATACCATTTTGTTCTAAATTTCACTGAATCCATTAATATGTACCATTAATGGTATTGATTTAAATAATTAAAGAACCAGTACTATTTGCAAAATTGATTTTTCATTTTATAATTTTTTTTATTTACAAAATAACATTACCAAGCAGTATGGAGGTTCCTCAAAAGACTCCACATAGAGCTCCCCTTTGACCCAGCAATCCCACTTTTGGGAATTTACTTAAATACTTACAAACAAGACCATACTAAAGCTACCAGCATGACTATGTTTATTGCAGCATTATTTACCATAGCTAAGATATGGAACCAACACAGATGCCTCTCAGTAGATGAATGGGTCAAGAAAATGTGGTATATATACACAATGGAATTCTATGCCTCCATCAGAAAGAATGGCATTGCCCCATTTGTTAGGAGATGGAAAGGCCTGGAAAAAATTATATTAAGTGAAGTAAGCCAAGCCCAAAGAAGCATAGGTCCCATGGTTTCCCTTATTTGCAATATCTAGTATATGTCTGAGTCATGCAGAAAAGGTCAGATAAGGTGATGTTAGGGAAATGAACCCTAAGATATGTATTCAAATGTTTTTTTTCTTTCATGCGCTTGTTTCTAACACATTTATAAGGTTATTTGTTGCTTTGTATGTCCCTCCCCCACAGTATAAACCCTGCTTTCACTGTATTTGATATGGGCATAATTTGTGGAGGAGAAGGAGAAAAACAAATCGTTTAAACAGGGATACAGGTGGACCCATTGCAACAATGAGATGTACAAGTTGTTAGGTCGAAAACGAGCTTTACAACTTTAGTGCGGGTGCGGGGGGGGGGGGAGGATTGGGTGGGGGGAGAATGGGAATGAATGGGAAGGGGAAACAAAGGAGGAGGCTACAATGCTTGATAAGAAATGTACTCATTATCTTGCCCATGTAATTGTAACCCTTCTGTAAAGTATTTTCACAATAAAAAATAGATAAATAAAATCACTAAAAAAATAACATTACCATTTTCCAACATGCACTGACCCCTAAATGTACAAAATAATGTTATGTATGATCTCATTTAATCTTTATAAAACCACAGACAATAATAAATATTCTTATTTAACTTTATGACTCTGAGGAGCAGGAATTTTGTTTGCTCAAGGCAGACAGTTAGCAAGTAGGTGAGCTAAAATTGAACTCAGCTCACTGAGTGTAAACCCAAGCTTGTCTGCACTACTATAATGCTGGGCACTGAGGATCAATGAGTTCTATAACCTTAGATGAAAGGATATTTAAAAGATTCCTTTATTTTTCAATGTGATATGAGTTTCCATGGCAATTCCCAAAGAACTACACCCTCCAGACTTCTTTTACCTTGAGCTTATTTTTCACTAAAATTCATGTTTTTTCAAACCTTTTCTTAGAAATTTTTTTTTTGGCATTCATTGTTACACAGGGGGAATATTCTTGTGATAATTCTTTACAGTATACAATGTGCCCTCAAGAAACTCAGGCTCTCCATTTCTCTCCATCAATCCCTTCTCCTTCTTAAGACAATTCCAGCAGGTTTAATTGTGTTATTTTCATACATATAACATAAAGGTTTGAGCTACACTTGCTTTCATTCATCCTCTCCAATACTTTTCACTCTCCTGCTGGTTTCTGCCCCTAATGGAGCCTGTTTTACCCTGCTATCACTCATTTTTATTTTCATTTCATGTGTATATGAATTATGAAAAAGATTTTACCCTGGTATTTCGTGCGCGCGCTTGTGCGCGCGCACACACACACACACACACTATAGTTTAGATTAACCTCTTCTATTGCACTCTTCTTCGTTCTCCACAGCTTCCAATCCATTTTGTTACATGTACTTCATGCATAGACACATTTATTTAGAAATTTAGATTTTTGAGCTTGGCTTATTTCTCTTATTTCTCTTCTGTAGTTCAATCCACTTTCCTGCAAATAATATAATTTTAATTCTCACTATTACTAAGTAATATTCCACAGGATATATGTACCATATTTTCTTTCCACTCATCTGCTGGACAACTTGTTGATTCTACAGTTGGACTATTGTAAAAATAGCTAGTAACATGAGTGTCTAGGTATCTCTTGTATGTATTGATTTACATTCCTTCATAATTATACCCAAGAGCAACATGAAGGCTATTACAATACTAGACTGCAAATTCTACTGCAAAGCTAAACTACCTGAACAGCTTGGTAATAGCACTAAAACAGACATAAAGACCAATGAAACAGAGAAGAAAATAATCCATGTACCTATAGCCATCTACTTTTTGATAAAGTAGTCAAAACATACACAGGAGAAAAAATATCATCCTCTTCAATAAATGGTACTAAAAAAACTGTCTATATGTGGACGACTGAAACTAGACTTCTATCTATCTCTCACCCAGAACAAAAGTCAAAATCCAAGTACATTAAAGATGTTAATACCTCAAGTATAACAAGGCTGTGGTGACTCATGTCTGTAATCGAATCTACTTAAGAGGCTGAGATCTGAAGATCAAGGTTCAAAGCTAGCCTGGGCAAGAATGTCCATGAAATTATATCTCCAATTAACCACCAGAAAACCAGAAGTGGTGCTGTGGCTAAAAGTGGTAGAGTGTTATCCTTGAGCAAAAGAGATCAGGGACAGGGCCCCAGTCCTGAGTTCAGCCACATGATTGACAAAAAAAAGCTTCATGTAAGATCTGAAAGTATTAAACAAGAAAACATAGAGAAAATATAAGTATATATAATCATTTTCTGAAAAGGATTCAAATTACCCAGAAAGAAAAAAATGGTAAATGAGACTAAATAAGATCAAAAGTTTTATAGCAAAAGAAATAATTATCAGGACAAAAGACAGCCCATAGAATGGAAGAAAATCTCTGCTGCTACCTAGTCGTGGATAAGGAATTAATATCAGAATATAAACAGTTCAAAAATTAAATGGTAAAAGGAGAAATAACCCATTTTATGTGCTGGAATTTAAACTCAGGGCCTAACACTGTTCCTGTGTTGTTGTTTCATTTTTCCTCAAAATTAGTGATCTACCACATCTCTACTTCCAGCTTTTTGAGGTAGTTAATTGGAGATAAGAGTCGCATGGGCTTTCCTGACCAGGCTGGCTTTAAACTTCAAATCTCAACCTCCTGAGTAACTAGGATTATAGGCATGAGCCAACAGCACCTGTCAATAACCCAATTATTGAAAGGTCAAATAAACAGAACAGACATTTCTCAAAAGAAGAAATACAAATAACTAGTAGATACATGAAGACATGTTTATTATCCCTATACATAAGAGAAATGCAAATCAAAACTACACTTAGATTCCATATCATCCCAGTCAGAATAGGAATTATCAAGAAACCAAAGAAACAAAACTAAAATCATGGCAAAGTATGGGAATAAAGGAACCTTCATTTAGTGCTGGTAAGACTATAAACTATGGAAGTCAGCATGGCGATTCCTCACAAACCAAAAATAGTATTATCCTATAACCCTACTATACACATCTTGGCATATATTTGAAGGAATGTAAATAATGTTAAAGTTTGAATTGATAAGTACTGCTGATTTCACACTGACTAATAAACTAAGATAGTTTAAGTTAGCTTCCTATACATATTTAGCAATTACTATGAGGGAGTGTAATGTTTGCTAGAAGAGGAAACTTAAAATTACTTCTTAAAAATAAGAAGGGGGGAAGTGGCACTGTGGCTCAAGTGGTAAAGCACTCTCCTTGAGCTGAAGAGTTGGGGGACAGCATCCAAGTGGGGGGGAGGGGGGAAGAGGAGGAGGAGGAGGAGGAGGAGGAGGAGGAGGAGGAGGAGGAGGAGGAGGAGGAGGAGGAGGAGGAGGAGGAGGAGGAGGAGGAGGAGGAGGAGGAGGAGGAGGAGGAGGAGGAGGAGGAGGAGGAGGAGGAGGAGAAGAGAAGAAGAAGAAGAAGAAGAAGAAGAAGAAGAAGAAGAAGAAGAAGAAGAAGAAGAAGAAGAAGAAGAAGAAGAAGAAGAAGAAGAAGAAGAAGAAGAAGAAGAAGAAGAAGGCCAAACAATAAGGAGTTAGTCCAGCTCTCTCTGACCAGAGATTTGGGTTCCTAAAATACACTTCTCCCCAAAAGATCAACAACAACAAATATATAAATAAGCAGAGAGTCACAGGGAACTGAAAAAAATCTTACCTGCTTAACAATCATATAGGACTCCCCCGCAGTACACTGGATTCAAGAAGGAACACTTCTAGAATAATCATAGTAAAAATATGACATGAATAGCAAAAAAGTGATTTTAAATGCTGCAAAATTAAAGAAGGAGCTATATTACAATGGAAAGAAAATCAGACTCACTGCAGACCTCTCCACACAAAGCCTCAACACAAGGAGAGCCTGGAGATCAACTGCCAACCCAAAAAGAGCTACTCAGAGAAACAATCATTTCCATTATATGGTGAAACCAAAACCTTCCATTACAAGCAAACATTAAAGGAATTCATGATCACTAAACCAGCATTACAAAGAACTCTAAAAGGAGGAATACAATCTGAAGAATACAAATAAAATCAAAGAAACACATCAGACAAAAATCATTAGAAGATCAATTTAGTAAATATATGAAGAGGGAAAAAAACAAAATACATGAAACTTATAATAGAAAATAGCTCTATTGCAAAAAGAAAAAAAAGTAAAATTAGAAGAACCAGCATCAAAGTCATAGATTTTCTCTCAGTATATAAAAATTACAAGAAATAGAACAAGTGTATTCTATTTTAATTACCACAGGTTTTGGTTGATAGTAGAAATCACAAATGGCACTTTTGCTTTGTTCTTTTGACACATTCTTTCTACCAATAATATAAGCACTGTACATGTGTATGCATCATGTATCTTAAGGTATAGAATAGTGGCAACACCTTTGACTTCCCCTGTGTGCCTTTCTCAGATCACAGTCCCAAATATTGTAGTGAGCTCACTTCTACACTACTATTTGTATAAGTCACTCTCAAGCTTGTTGTTGTAGTTTTGTCATTTGTCTATCTATTAACAATATCATGCTTAGTTTTGCCTGTTTTCAAACTTTATAAATAGAACAATTGTTCCTTTTAATGACTTTCAATTTTTATTTACAGAACATTCTTTTAAGATTCATCTATGAAGAGTGATGTAGCTATTGTCATTTGTAACTGTGATGGTTAGTCTTAACTGACAACTTGATTGGATCGAGAAATGCATAAAGATTAGCAAAGCACATTTCTGGGTGTGCTATGTACATGATGCGGTCCCAGAGGGAATTACCTAAAGAAGAAGGGCTGTACTATCCCATAGGCTGGGGCCTGCATGGAATGAAAGGGGGTTAGAGAAAGGCTGCTAGCCCAGACATTCTCTCTCAGTTTCCTGGCTGCCAAGATGTGAGCTGTTCTGCTCTGCCACATCCCACCTCATTATATCCTTGTAACAATGCACTAAAACCTCTTTGATTAGAGCCAAAATACCTAAGTGTTCTTAGGTAATTTGTCAGAGCCATGAACCATTATCAGAATCACTACTTAGTAACATCCCATGATATCATTATATCACAATTTATTTATTCATGCTACTACTCAGTGTTAATGGATCAGTAATTGTTTCCATTTTGCTTTGTTGCTGTCACAAAGCACAATACTCAGTTTCCTCATTTCTAGTTATAATGCAACAATTTCTCTAGGATTTGTACATGGGAGTGAGTAATCTTAGAGACTGAATCTTTCAACTCTACTACTGTAGTCTTCTTTAATCAATAGTTTTTTTTTTTTTAAGTTAATCTGTTATAAATAGTTTCCATTCTGGAGCACAAAAGAAGACATCAATCTGTTGGGCTCTGAAGTCTGGATTTCTCAGTGTAAATTAAATATAATAAAATAATACTGTGGCAAATTAGTCTCAAGTTACTTTAACCAAGTAATTTATGAGGGTTGGTCTTCAGGGTGATGGTATTTGGAAGTGCTATGGAACCTTTAAAAAGAAGGCCTAGGAGGAGGTTCATAGGTCCTATAGTAATTGAAGGTGTGCTGCCAGAAAGTCATTCTCCCTATAGTCTAGCTGTAGGTTGCAAGAGGATTGTTATAAAAGCTGTAAACATCACTCCTGTCCTCATTCTACTTGAAGATGAAATCATTCGCTTGTTCCTTCAATAGTCCCCTCCTTCTAACTACACTGTGAGGTGAGTCTACAATATACCACCTATACATTTAGCCTCCAGGAATATCAGTTAAGTAAATTTTTGTCTTCATAACTAGACTTTGTTGGATATTTTACCATAAAGACATGAAGCTGATTAATACACATGGGGCAATCGAATTTTTTCCATTAATAATTATATATTTATGTTATCTCAACTACTGGAAGAAGAGTAAGTTATGAGTGCTCTATGAATGAACATTGACAAACTAGTAACACCAAAGAGAGAGTTTCCATGTTAACTTTGTCTCACCTGTCTCCCTCCCTGTGCTGCATCGTTCCTCTTTGCTACTCCACCTTCCTTCACCATCTATTCCAGCTCAGTCATTAGCAGTTCCAAGAATAACTCTACTCTACTCAGGCTTGTGATGAAATTCCACAAAACATAACAGTGCAAATACCTCAGGATTTTCTAGGAAATAGACATTTCCTAAGGATTATGTTCATAGAAATATAAAGGCCAACACAGAGTTCACATTTCTTTTATAAATTTATACTTTTTCCTGTTATGAAATGTCTCAGGAATCATTCCAACTAGTATTCAAAAAGAATTGTTTGAAATGTCCCCTTTGGTAACCGTGCCTAGCCATTGGGTACTGGCAGCTACCGCCAGTGGACAGTGAGTTTGAATTACAGACTAACAGTGGGGCCACAGTGCACCTCACATACCTATAGACAAAGGGTATTCATGTGTATAGAGTCGGTGTTGTGATAAGTGAAAGCCAAATGTAATGTAACTATAGGTAGACTAATGGGCTTCTTTTCCTTTTAATGAATAAATATATAGAGTACAGCAATTGCCACAGGAAGGTCTTTTTTTATCTTAAAAGTAGTTTGATCTCTAGAACCTATCTACCTATCTTTCCCCATGATTTTATTAATCATATTTTAATATATAAGTATTTATAAAAAATATATAAATGTGCACATATAAGCATATATAAAAGTAAATATATTTTTTGTTGCTTTGTATGTCCCTTCCCCACAGTATTATCCCTGTTTTCACTGTATTTAATATTGGTATAATTGGGGGGGGAAGGGAATAAAACAAATGGGATACAGGTGGACCCATTGCAACAATGAGATGTACAAGACGTTATGTCAAAAAATGAACTTTACAATTTTGGTGAAGTGGCGGGGAGGCTGGGAGGACAGGGATGGTAAGGGGAAACAAAGGAGGAGGTAACAATGTTTGATAAAAAATGTACTTATTACCTTGATCATGTAATTGTAACCACTCTGTATGGTATTTTCACAATAAAAAAAAAACTTCTTAATAAAAAAAGAAAAAGAAATTCCCTCCCCCCAAAAAAGTAAATATAGGGGCCAGGAAGGTGGCTCAGTGGTAGAGTGCTTGCCTTGCATGCATGAGGCTCTGGGTTTGATTCCTTAGCACCACACAAGCAGAAAAAGCCGGAAGTGGCACTGTGGCTCAAGTGGTAGAGTGCTAGCCTTGAGCTGAAAAGCTGAGGGACAGTGCCCAGGCTCAGAGTTCAGGTCCCATGACCAACAAAAAAATCAGTAAATATAATATATTTGATACATAAATATATACACAAGTAAAAATACATAGTATACATAAATATGATATGTATTATATATTAACATTTAAATATATACTATATTAATGTGATGTCTTATATATCATATATTACTGATAAATCATATATAACATATTATATATGATATATCATGTTAATATGTTTCTATGCTACCATTATATAAATACATTTATATAAATATAATGTTTTATATAATATGTATAATATCACTGTATAAATGCAGAAGTTTATATAAATGTATAAATTCACATTTTATATAATTAGTTACATATATACATAAAGATCTCTCTAGATATATTTCATCCTCATCACTCAATGGATAGGAGAATATTAGAGAAGATTTTTTAATAGAAATATGCCTTCTAGCTCTCTCAATAACAGCATTTTAAATTATTGAGCAAAGTATTTGTCATTTGTACTTGAATATTTTATTGTAAGCAGAACAGTTATACAAGACAATTATTCAACAGGACTTCTCACATTGCAGAAGAAATCTTGAGTCCCTTTCCATTGAAGCTCTGTAAAAATTACTTATAAAGCTCTAAGTACTTAACAGAAAAAGGAGCTAAAAGCTTGCTTTATTAAATATGCATTAGAAAATGAGATGAGGCAAAATTTAGTAGCAATAAGTATCTCCTCTGAAGTATTGTTTGGAAATTTGAAATTTCATTTCTTTAAAGAAATTTGATCACTCAGTTCCATTTATCAAAACATACAATTTCTTCCTGACCAAAAAATAATTTGAACAGTCCTGAATATATTGTAAATGCACTTATTTTCTCTTTATCTGAGAAAAACTGCCCTGGGTGAAATGATATATTTTTCTTAAATAGTATAAAAATGATAACTCCCTAAGTACTGGTCAATTTTATAAGTTAATGTTTCAAATCAAAATAAAAATAGCTGGCACTGATGGCTCATACCTCCAATCCTAACTAATCAGAAGGCTGACATCTGAGGATTGTAGTTCAAAGGTAGCCTGGGCAAGAGTCTCTAAGACTCTTCTCTAAATTCCATCAAACATCTGGAACTAGAGCTGTAGCTCAAGTGTTAGAGCACTAGCCTTGAGCAGAAAAGTTCAGGCTTAAGAAACAAGGCCTTTAGTTCAACCTCTAGGACCAGCACAAAAATTAATAATAAGTAAAACAAAATAAATATACTAACAGTGATTCCTTACTTGGCTAAGACTCCATATAAGAATTCCTTCCTGACCTCTTCAGAGAACTCTTATGGAAAATAACTGCTCTGGCTTCTGACAGTGTTTTCCTATATAAAACACAAATATAAATGACAGTATTCTCATTACTGCTACTAATAAAAATATTGATGTCTAAATATTTATATTCTGAAAAAACATGAGATGAGTGTTTGATTGAATGTGTGGAGGACAAGAAAATAAAAACATGTGCTAACAACCAAAATAGATTTTTTTAATTTTTAATGAAAAAATCAACAGCTAATATCCTATGTGGTATTTCAACTTTTTGATTGCTAGCACTTAGAAAAAGATTTAAATTGTAAAATGTGAAATAAACACAGTATAACCCCTGCTTTCACTATATTTGATGTTAGTATAATTTGTGGAGGAGAAGGGGAAAAACAAGTCGTTTAAGGATACAGGTGGACCCGTTGCAACAATGAGAAGTACAAGTTGTCATGTCGAAAACGAACTTTACAACTTTGGTGGGGGGCGGGGAGGATTGGGTGGAGGGAGCAGGGGGGAGGCAGGGAAGGGATGTGAAGGGTAAACAAAGGAGGAGGCTGCAATGCTTGATAAGAAATGTACTCATTATCTTGCCCATGTAATTGTAACCCCTCTGTACAGTATGTTCACAATAAAAAAATATAAAAATGTGAAATAAATATGCTAAGGAAAAAAATAATAAAATTGTTTTAAATAAATTATGTTAAATGATATATGAAAATATCATTGTTAATCATAGAAATAGATGAAGTATAGAAAATAGTGGGTTTCGATGTGGCAAATTTTTTATACGTGTGTATAATATGCTTTGAGATCCCTCCTTGCCTCTCATGGGTCAGTCAATAGATAACATACTCGAGAGAGTTTGTACAAATAGTATCTTGGCACCAACAGAAGGTAAGATTAGTACAAGCTCCTAGAATAGGTCTTGGCAACCTCATTACGCTGAGGTTGGTGTGAGTTGATTCAAAGAGATTGAGAGCAGGACAGTTTATCCTTAGTATTTGCTGTGTTTATAGATGGGAAGATACTGTAGTGTATGCACAGAGCAACCACTTGAAGATATTAAAAATCTTAGTCTTGTAACACAATCATTGCTTGTTCTTGCCCTTCAATGGAAACTTCTCACTTACCATATGGAAACAAAGTATTGCAAAGCAAAGACAGACTGAGGAAAGTGGCTCTGTATCATTATGGAGATAAGTGTGTGGCCTTAAGTAGAAGTGTTTGCAGTGTTTGGCAAGACTTATCTTCTAATAAACAGGGAATATCTACAAGGCCAAACTCCTTGTGAGAGTCTAAACTAGAATCTTAGTAGTAGTAATTTCTTCAGAGTAGTCATTTATTCAGGCACAATTTTTTTCAGAGTGGCCTCTTTCCAGATAGTGATTTGTGTGTGTTTTTGTGTGCTGGTACTGGTGCCTGACTCAGGACCTTGTGCTCTTGTCTTTTTCATTCAAGCCTGGTGCTCTACCATTTGAGCCACAGCTCCATTTCTGACTTTGCTAGTCAATTAGAGATAAGAGTCTCGTGAGGCTGTCTGCCCAACCTGCCTTTGAGCTTTGATCCTCAGTTCTTAGTCCCTTGAGTAGCTAAGATTACAGGCATTAGCTCTGGTACCCAGAGAATTATTACTCATCTTGTAAGATTATCAAAACCCATCTCTCCTCTGACACTTCTACATTGCTTTCACACTGCAACCTGATTCCCTTCAATACCAGACATCTACTTAAACTCAGCTTACTTGTGTTGTCATCTCCCACCTAATAGATAAAATTTGTTTTCTTTCCAAAGAAAGGGAATGCACCTCATGTTAGATGTCCAAATTTTGCTAATGTTTGAAAAATATATCACCAATTTATGCATTATAGATATGACTAGGCATATCCATACCAGGACAGCTGATGCTTTTTTTACACATACTTCTGATTATAAGCCACACTAATCAAGCCATTTCTAATTTTCCTTGGAATTTAGGAACTTAAGTTCTAGTTTGGGCTACTTGCAAGTAACCATTAATAGTTATGCTGTTGTGATTTAGAATCTCTCTAAATGCAATGTTCAATTGCACCAACATCAAGGCTATTATATGGGAAACAATCATTTGGTGCAGTGGAATATGCTTGAGCGGTCAATTCTCTAATTAAAATTGACTTGTGTTTTACAGTCCAATACATCCCATGAAGTAATGAATATTTTGTCCCTTAGAAAAGTGATTCCCAAAAAGAGTCTGTCAAAAAATTATAAAAGATCTTTTCAGAGGATGTGGAAAGTACAAGTATAAATATCTCAGGTCTGCTGAATTGAGGAACATTTTTGGCATTTATTCAATTCTTGCTAGAAACTCTGGAAAGAATCTATAGTCACATTCTAAAGTACCCATGATAGAAAACTGACTTAAATAGAATCACTCAAAAATGAA
Source organism: Dipodomys merriami (assembly GCF_024711535.1). Lineage (NCBI taxonomy): Eukaryota > Metazoa > Chordata > Mammalia > Rodentia > Heteromyidae > Dipodomys > Dipodomys merriami. The sequence goes on from NW_027206501.1 coordinate 2,850,506, forward strand.
TTAATTAAAAGGAATTCAATGGTTAATATAACAAGAAAAGTCAAGAGATTAACCATAGTCATTAGACCTCCCAAACATCATTCCTCAAATAAGGTGCTGCCTTCAATGGCTTTTGGAAGCAAAACCCTGGTAATTCATGCTTGTAACTCACACTTGTAACCAAATGCTAGTCTAACAGAAAGACTACTGCCTGTCAATATTCCCACTAAGAGCTTCCTTTTGTCCCATTGTGCCATGTCCTATAAGCAGGAAAAAACAGGAGCCCCATTAATATTAGGTTTAGGCTTTTATTACATACTGTACCCTTAAAATTGATGATTGAGACCCACCTTGTCTAAACAATAAAAAAGAAAAGAGTTGGAAGAAAATGAACTGTAAGATGAAACTAAAGCCATTCCACCTCTTGGAACCCTTACAATCAGCTCGTCATTACACTCTCATCTCCTATATTTCCATTTATGACTCTAATACTTAAAAAGTCACATATGCAGTTATATGCTTACTGATTGAATAAGCCCTTCTCTCCCATACAACAAATGATTTGCAAAATTATTGAAACCACATGAGTTCTTTGTGAAAATTTGCACAAGTACTTGCAAATTGAATTCAGAATTCAATTTTGGTCCATTCAAGTTTAGACAAATGCTAATGTTAGGATTATTTATTATTAAAATTATATAAGCAAAATCCTGAAACTCATCACTCCTTCCCATGAAAACATTTATATGTTATTGGATTTTGTTTATTCTATTAAAGAACTTCAAATAACAACAAGGATCAATTTAAAATATAAACTATGGCTTCATTCAGTGACACACTCCTACTATCCCAGCCATTTAAGAGGCAGAGGTAGGAGAATCACCAGTTTGAGGCCTATCTGAGCAAATGTAATGAGACCTTGTCTCAAGGACAAAATAAATACTGAGGGACTGGCTCAAGCGGTAGAGTGCATGCCTGGCATGAAGTATTGAGTTCAGTACTTATTACTGTAAAACTAGGCAGCTAACTGTCTAAATAAATAATCTAGGACTTGAGATTTAGTGATAACTCAATTGATAACATGCTTTATATCCTGGGTTCAATCTCTAGCACCACTGAAACCATACGTAAAAACATGAACTAAAGGAATATAAGCATTCCAAGTAGAACATGCAAATACTAACATACTCTGATCATATAAAGTAATATTTATCAAAATGAACCCTAGGAAATGGAACCAAGTAGTTTCTATCTTTGTTGTTGCTTCTGTTTTCTTTTTTAATTTTTTGTCTTGTTTGTTTATCTGTCGTGGGAAGGTGGGGGGCACAGAAATGGAGGGTGTAAGTCAGGAAGCACCCCCCTCGCAGACTAAGCTCCGCCCTGGATGGTGTGGGCAGGTAGGCACCTCCCGGCTGTGCCCCGGACTGTTTATAGGGTTCTCAGAGGAGCAGGTTGCCACCATTTTGCCCCTCTCTTCATAAGAACATGGGCTTGTCAGCTCTGCTGACAGTAAATCTTTTCTCTCCTCTACCTGACTTTCGTCTGCGTGGTCTTTTGGGTACTTTTCCTCTCACAGGGACAAAGAGTAAACAAAGGCAGTAGTAGATAGTACTCATTAGACTTTATGGGGAGAGAACTATACAATTTGTGGGTAGGGACTGGGGAAAACACTGGGAGAGAGAAGAAAGGGGTGACATTGTCCAAAAAGAAAAGTACTCACTACCTGACATGTAACTGAAATCCTACTATACTAACAATAAAAGAATTTTAAAAATTTAAATACTAACATTTAATCTCATATGAGTTCAACTTTTTTCCTGAGTAAGACTAGAGATCAATTCATCCTCAAATGGTCTAATAAAGGCATTTTCTCAACACACGGTCACAATTTTCTCTTTTGAACAGGAAAACAAACACTATCCTCTATCTATGAAAGAGATCCTTGGGGCTGTTTTGTAAGTTGCTCTCTGCGAATCTGAGCAGATACCATGGCTCATCTGAGCAGATATCACGGTCCTCAAATTCATTTCACTGCATTAGAGGTCCTTCATTCATCCCAATGACACTGAGCCCCTCGTACACTGGCACCAGGCTGTGTATGAGATACGATGGTAAACAACACAAAAAGTGGTCCTGTGGGTTGCTGCCAGCCCAGCGAAGACGACAGACGTTGATCCTGTTAGAACACAAATGCACAAGTACGAAGAGCAATTCATGTTTTTAAATTCAGTGTTGCTCTTATGTTGTCTCAGAACTCATAGGGTCCCCTCTGGCGGGCTTGGGAAGTTGCCTTTGAGCCTAGTGTAAAAGATTGAAGACTTTAGTGGTCTTCTTCCACCTAAAGGACAGATTGGAATAAAGGAATTACAATGAGGTCAGATTATGTGATCATTAGACACTATATGCACCACAAGGATTCAGTATTCATCCTCAAATTTATCCTAAAATTTACCTTGCAATATACTTGAATATAAGATGGCATAATCATCTGTGTATTTGAAAGATCTAAGAATAGATATAAAGACTGATATAAAACTGACATGAGCTGGGCATTGGTGGCTCATGCCTATAATCCTAGCTACTCAGGAGGCTGAGATCTGAGGATCACGGTTCAAAGCCTTCCTTAGCAGAAAAGTCCATGACATTCTTATCTCCAATGAACCACCAGAAAACCAGAAGTGATGCTGTGGCTCAAGAGCTGAAGAGCTCAGGGACAGTGTCCAGACCTAGAGTTTAAGCCCCATGACCATCAAAAACAACAAAAAATAACTGACATGAGAATACTTAGTGAGTTAATCGTCTAAGTGAGAGAAGATGACATGAAATACTTGGGGACAAAAAATGCTTTGCATATTTGAGAGGGAGTAGAAAATAAAAGACAAATTGACTCTTACCATTTTTTTCTTTTCATTCTTTCTTTTTTATTTGTCAGTACTAGGATTTGAACACAGAGCCATGTGCTTTCCAGAGAGGTACTCTACTACTTGAGCCATGCTCCCAACTCTTTTTACTTGAATTATTTTGCAGAGTCTAGCTTTTATGTTTGAGCTGGTTTGCTTCTCACATAGCAGAGCCTACATGTGTGTATTACTGCTGCCAGATTTTTTTATTGGTTGGGATGAAGTCTCACAAACTTTGTGCCTGGTGACTATGAACCATGATCTTCTAAATCTCTGCCTCCTGAGTAGCTAGGATTAAAGTTCAAGCAAATATATTCAACTTTTTGCCAAGTTTTAATTGTTATTGAATGCCAGAAAGTTGTTTGTTGACCCAGTATACTTTCTAAGAAAGCCTATCATTTTTGTCAGTTTTCCTAATAAGACAATAAAGATTTCCATTCTTTAATAGGTACATTTATTTGTTTATCATGGTATATAAATGCCTGTAGGAACAAGGATACTCATGTCCTGTAATTTTCTGGTTATTGTCAATGTCATTTGGCAGTTAGCTCAATTATCTTCTTAATTCAGGTCTTTTCATCACCAACCAAGTTGATAGATGCATTTACAATATAAAATGATGCAGTGCTGGGTGCCAGTGGCTCACACTTGTAATTCTAGCTACTCAGGAAGCTGAGATCTGAGGATCGTAGTTCAAAGCCAGCCCAGGCAGGAAAGTCTGAGTCTCTTATCTACAGTTGACCACTTGAAAACCAGAAGTAATGCTGTAAATCAAGTGGTAGAGCACTAGACTTGAGCTGAAGAGCTCAGGGACAACTCCCAGGCCCAGAGTTCAAGCCTCACAACTGGCATAAGTAAGTAAGTAAGTAAATAAATAAATAAATACCAAATAAAATTATGTAGTAGTCCAAACTGACTGTGGGTTTGAATTTTTTTCAAACTGTCATACTTTTTAGAAGTTCATTCCTTAACTCTTAACACTAACATGATCTGAATTACAAGTCAATACAGGTAGATGACCTAGCATACTGTATGTGGTTAATTTTCCTTAAGGAAATGCAATGCTCTAAATTCAAATTCAAATTTAGCCTAAATGGATGGTGGAATTACTGGATACTTTTCAAATTCCTCTCCCTTTCCCCCCAGTTTCTGTAATCGTGTCCCCGTACTTATTTGGGTCATTTTCTCTTTTTCCAATATAGCAATTCCCAAAGCAAGGCAGACACTATGGGCCTTTTACCTTTCTGTCCTTCACTTAACAAATATGTCTGAGAGCCTAATTCTACCCCAGAGCCTATCAAATACCTCCGAGTGACAACCTTTCAGTGACTCAGATCCACATACTTAAAACTAATGATGGGTCCTCTCTTAACTCTCTTACTTGTGGTATTCATGTCAGTCAAAGTTAACAAAACAAGCATACTTGAATTGGAGAATTCATAGTTTCACTCAACACTTGCTTCATCCCTCCCTGTCTTTCAACCCAGTCATGAGTCCTACCGCTCTACAACTTAGACCTCTTTCAACACTTGTAGCCTGCTAAATTCTCATTGAGTCTCCCTTCCTTGACTGCCAATCCATTCTTCCAACTGAAGCCGTCTTACAAGGAAGACTGATGCATTCACCTTGCTTCTGTGCCTGAAGGTCTCAAGGAAGGCGTTTCCTCCTGGCCTTCAGGGAAAACATATCACACCTCAGTGCTGCACACAGAATCGGTGAGAATGTGCTCATTCTTCTTGCAGTTACTTCATTATGACACTATCCCTCTTCTGTGGAGCTCTGATAGCAAATGACATCTTGTTCGGAAGTTGTGTAACACCTGTGAGCTTGTTATTTTCACTTTTTCTGCCTTTTTCTAGTATAACCCTACTGCGTCAACATTCAGTGCTATTTCTCAGCATAACATTTCCAGCAGCAGGCAAAACCCATGTATCCACCTCCATTTTACTATGTCTTTCTACACATAGAGACTCTGCAAATCAGTTCCCAAAAACCACTTGCTCACACTTCATTCTCAGCAAACCTTCTAGTACTTTCTGTCCCCCAGGATCTGCTATAAAGCATGGTGTACAACACAAATTCCACAATTTATTCAATTAGAGCTGATAATTACAGCACTTAAAAATTAGGGATATTTAGCATGTGCCAAGTGTTTTAGCAAGTTTCAAAGAAATAAACACACACATACAGGCATGCTAAGAAAACAAAGCTTGGTGAGAAAAATGGGTAAATGACTAACCTCACTGCAGACCTCCAAAATTGAAATAACTTTCAAGTATTGATTTACTTGAAGTTTGCATTTTGATGTGTCCATGCATGTATATCATGTACCTTGGTCTGACTCACCCCTTCCATCCCTCCCTTTTCTCTGCCTCCTCCATTATACGGGGTCACTCAGAACTCCCAGGATTGCACTGATTCTTTGCACTTTGAGTCCCTGCGTGCAGCTCAATCCTAGAGCCTGCCTGGCTATGGGCCACTTGCAGGCAGCTGATCACTCTGGAAGCTCTTGCGATCTGAGCTCTCTATGACCAGAGGTAAATTGCTTGGCCTGAGATGCTCTTCAGACAGTGAACCTGTACATTTTTTCTTATCACTTATGACAACCTAAAATGTAATTAATCTTCCTGGCTCACTCACTGGTAACCACAATCCTGTAGACTCTTTATAGAGATAATAATTTCTCACAGGAAGTCTCAACAAGTACTCCAAGTCTAATGCTGGGGTCCCATCTTTGAGACAACCCAATGACATTCTATTGAAAGTGTGTTTGTAATAGGTACTGAGACTGTTTTTCTTTCCATGCATTAAAAGTAAGAAGGAAGTCTGGCATCTTTGCCTTCCTTTTGGACTTGTTCTAAGTCACTTTCCAGTTACCTTGGGATCCAGGGAAGAGAGGACTGATCAGTAACATCTTTATGACAGAGGACTAAAACAAACCCTAGGGACCAGCAGAGTCCTGCAGGACAGGTCATTCCCACATAAGGACAATTATTTGTAATGATCAGGCTGCACCCTGGATCCAGAGCGGTCATCTCATGAGATCCAGACAGCTCTTCTCCAGTGGCCACAGCAACAACAGAACCCCTTTCCAGGAGAACCAGAGCCAAGATAATGACCATCCAGACGACATCTGTAACCAACTATGCATCCCTTTATCCCAAGCCCCTAATTCTTCTTCTACTGAAATCTAGTGCCCTTGTCCGCGCCCTGAAGGTGGCTGGGGCTGCACTGAGGTACCATCTTCCCTTTGACATTATGCTACATAATCTCTTTTGTCTGCCATATTTCTTTCCTAATACAGTTTCTTATCTTTTCTTGCTTGAATTCTTCTCTGAGCAGATGCAAGGTCAAAATTGATTAGTTGCACTGGATTTCTGGTAACACCTAGTACCTCAAAAGCCTTCCCTCCTAACCGCCCCCCAAAAGATGTTGCCACCCTGTTATTCTCTGAGAGGTGAAGAGTGAAAGGTTATCCTCTCTAATGCTGGCCTATCTCACTCAACTGCCACATTCCCATTTTGAGGGTTTAAGGCTTATGCCTCAAACTGACAGCTACTTAGACAGTCTGTTCCAGAGATTGCCTGTAGGGATTCAGCTTCCTCTCCCCATAATGAAAATAGACCTGGGGTTACAAAATGTTTCCTAATTTGCTCTGTCTTATTCCTTTTCCATGTTTGTCAGTACTCCTCTTTCTCTAAATATATTCCCCTTCATTTCTCAGACATTTCTCATGTTGTCTGACAAAGGAAAACTCTATTCTTCTACTCTTCTTTTCCACTTTTATAAATAAGCAATTTGGCTAATAGTTAGAGCTACTCGAAATTCATTAACTTCCGGTCTGATCCTCACTGTCAACACCATCATTATATTTTAATAATAAGTAGCTTGTTATGATCATTTCTTTTCTTTTCTTTTCCTTTTTCCTTTTTTTTTTTTTTTTTTTTTTTTGGTCATGGTACTTGAACTCAGGTCCTGGACACTGTCCCTGAGCCCTTCAGCTCAAGGCTAGTACTCTACCACTTGAGCCACAACAACACTTCTGGTTTTCTGGTGGTTAATTGGAGATAAGAGTCTCACAGCCTTTCCTGCCTGGGCTGGCTTGGAACCGTGATCCTCAAATCTCAGTTTCCTGAGTTGCTAGGCTTCCAGGCATAAGCCACAGAACCCAGCTGTCTTGATCCTTTCTGACACAGGTCACACAGTGAGCTCATAGAAGCAGCTGAGAGAGGCTGAGGCAGAGTTTGTAGTTGTTGGATTTATGCTGTCTAAACACTGAATCTTATTTCCTAAGGTGAAATCTCTTTGATGGTACTCAAACACTATGAGGTGTGCTTGAGGGCGGGGAAGGTGGCTCAGTGGTAGAGCACTTGCCTTGCATGCTTGAGGCCCTGGGTTCGATTCCTCAGCACCACATAATAAAAAAAAACTGGAAGTGGCGCTGTGGCTCAAGTGGTAGAGTGCTAGCCTTGAGCTGAAGAGCTGAGGGACAGCACCCATGCCCAGAGTTCAGGCCCCACGACCGGACCCCCCCCCCAAAAAAAAAAAACTCAATTAGAGAATATTCTTCTTGAAATGGAAGTAGTGATAGGAATCTATTCAGAGAGAGACAGAGAGAGAGAGAGTGATTCCATAATATTACTTTGTTTCTTTTCTATTTCTGGACAACTCTATCACTGTGAATAAATGGCATATTGCTGTCTCATATCCATGATGTTTGGGAAGGAAATCAGCAATATTTTTGTTTTTGTTTTCTATGCCAGCAGTGGGGCTTGAACTCAGGGTCAGGGTGCTATAGCTCCACATCTAGCTTTTTAGTGTTAATTACAGGTAAAGGTTTCACAAATTTCTCTGCCTAAGCTGGGTTTGAACCATGGTCCTCAGTTCTCAGCCTCCCTAGTAGCTAGGATTTCAGACATTCGCCACCAGTGCCTGACACCAACATTATGATGAGCTTAATAAGCAACTATCTGCCAACTCTTCTGTTACCTCATAAAAATATAATAAATATTACACTTCATAAGTCAGCATTTCAGTGCTCCACAAATGAGGGAATGCCTATTATTTTTCTAAATGAAAGAGCAAAAAGCAACCAGAAAGTTTTAGAAACATAAAAGGATTTTGCCAACATTTTCCTCTAGAAACATTAATCTCTTAAAACAAAATCCTGGCCACAGAACTACACTAGAAATGAGGTATTTATCATGCTATATGACTTCCCAACTAGATTGTGAATATTTTAAGTTGAGATTTTTGAAAAAGCACACATATAAATAAGTGTTTTGCACTTAAATAATCCATTTTTCAAAATAAAGTTTAAGCTGTGTTGCAAAATTTGTCAAAATTAAATTTCAATCTCTACCCTCCAGCTAAGTATAGTAGCACAGCTGCCATGATCCTAAATTTGAATAACACAACTTGTATAAGTGGGACATGGAATGCCAATTTCTCAAGTAGAATATGGGGTTCTCTTTACATATCTCAAGGCCATAAATTTCCTTCCTATGTTTAGCAGTTATCCCCAAACTGAAAGCTTGAGAATAGTGTATAGAGGAAGGAAGCTTCAAAATATGCATATTCATATAGGTATTTTTCTAAATGTATTTGATGAAATGAAGAATTGTTTTAACCAGGAAATGTCAAACCTATTTATTGCAGACTTCCCATACTGTGTGATGGACTGAACTAAAAAAGATAAACGAGGAAGATACTCCACATAGGGTGGGAGGAGCAGGCAGGAAAGAAAGATGTCTCCCTGGAGAAAGAGAGGACTGGAATGTGCAGTCTCCAACTCAGGGTGTAGGTGCCTGAGGGAAGAATGACATGGAAGGTGGGAACCGCTGCTCAGAGGATAGGATTTCTCAAGGGGCATTAGGAAGAATGGTTTGGCAAGGATGGTAGAATCTAGGCTGAGTAAGGAGGGCATTCATGCCATGTGGTGGGAATGAGTGGCTACACAGCAGTGGACTGACAAAGTTTGGAAATCTATTATGGTAACAAGAGCCAGATTTCTCATGGCAGAAGACAGATACAAAGGAATGAAAACTATGATGAATTATGTGCTATCACATTGAAATTAGAGATATGAATCTGAAGTCATGTTTTCCAACAAGTATGATTGTATAAACATAGAGATGAATGTAGAAATAATTGTGGGCCCACTATTGAAAGTTCTATGTGGAACAGAAGCAGTAGATCCACCATAAAGACTTCGCTAAGCAGACTCTGGAGGCCAATAATTCCAGGATCTGCAGCCACCAAGCTGGAAACTCAGGAGAGTCAATAGCGCCTCTTCAATGTGAAGGGCTGAGGTTTGAGACCTAAAAAGAGCCAATGTTTCTGCCAACGTTTGAAAAATAAAACAAACAAACCACAATGAAAATAAGACTCCAGCTCAAAACAGTCAGAAAAGAAGAAATTTCTCTTACTTGTGGGAGGTTCAACATTTTTCTTCTATGTAGGCCCTAACTAATCAGAGAAGCTTACTCAAGGACATTCACCCTTACCCAGTCTATCAATTCAAAAGTTACTTTCATGTGGAATCAGCCCCATGAATACTCTCAGAATAATGTTTGGCAAAACATTAGAGATTTTCCCCAATTCTCTTCAAATTGACACTTAAAATTAACTATCATAATTTCATAGATACCTGGGTATCTACGTCTAAAATGTATAGCGCCCAAGTTTTGGTTACTAAATACAATTCTACCTTAAAAGGAATTAGAGATCTTTGGATAAATGGCTGAATCCAAGTTTGAGAGGAGAAAGTTCAAGATGATTGGGAATATTTCGTTGTTGCATGAATATATTAGAAATGAACTTTACAACTTGGTGAGGGAATTGGGTGGGAGGGAAAGTGGGAGAAAAATGAGGGAGGGGGTAACAATGTTCAACAAGATATGTAATGTACTCACTACAGAATGTAACTGTAACTCTTCTGTACATCATCTTGATAATAATATTGAATTAAAAAAAAGAACACACACACACACACACACACACACACACACACACACACACACACACACACACACACCACAAAAGGACATAGGAATCTACTTGAAGACCTTCCCAATGGCTAAATCTAGAACAATTCGAATAAAACAGAAGTAACACTTAGCAATAGACTGTATAATCAAGTGAGAATCAATGAGTCCATATTCCTGTTATTTAATTGGAAACATGGAGCCAAGATATTTATATACTCACAAAGTACAACTTCACTAAATATATATTAATTATAAAACAGAAAAGAGTAACTTCCCAGTTCTTAATGAAGTGATCAATGTTAACATTAACAGGAATAGCTGAAAGAATGCAGTGATACAAAGGTACTCCCATTTTATGTTATCTCCACAAGAAATGAAATGCACTGGCAGGGAATCTAAGAACTCATATCAGCATTATTTGAGGTCAGATCTGAACTCTACCTTCCAAGAGTCAAGGTCATACAGCCAAAGGAAACTAAAGATTGATTGTAATTAGAAAGAGAATAAAGAAATGTGACAACCAGATGCATTATTGGAATCTGAACTGGATCCTTCTGTTATAAAGGACATTGCCTGAATAATTTATATAGCATAAGTGTTGGGCTGGGATTATCTTGCAGTAATACATTTGTATTCACTTCCTGGTGCTGAGGGATTTGGTAATGTAAGGTAGTGTCATCATTTACAAGAATATTCATTAAAGTACTGGGAGTTGATGGTGCATAATGTCATTATTTTACTTTTATATTCAAGGGGAGAAAACTCTGTTCTGATTTTGTAACTTTTCTCTGTATTTGAAATTATTTTCAAAATGTATGAATACTATATTCCATTGGCAATCAGAAATATTACCTATCCTTAGGAATACCTTCATTTTTGCTATATATGTTTCTTAATTCTCATATGTGAGAAAACTCATATATATTACAAACAATCTATAAAACTCATATATATACATATATTTATTTCCAAAGACTAGTAGTTACCAAAACCCTTCATTTTATAAATTACTAGGTGTGGCTTTTTAAATCTTTTTTTTTTGTCGGTCATGGGGCTTGAATTCTGGGTTTGGGCCCTGTCCCTGCACTCTTGAGCTCAAGGCTAATGCACTTGAGCCACAGTGCCACTTCCAGTTTTCTAGTGGTTTATTAAAGATAAGAGTCTCACTGACTTTCCTGCCTGGGCTGGCTTTGAATCATGATCCTTAGATCTCAGCCTCCTGAGTAGCTAGGGTTATAGTCATGAGCCACCAGTGACCGGATTAAATCTTTTTTTTAACTCACAGGTTTAATTTTTTTATTATGCAACTGCCTAACCAAGTAGTGGCACTTGAACAAGCACAGTCATATAGAGAATATCCCCATGTTTTCTCCTTAGATGAGTCAAACTTTAGAAATTTTCACTCTATGGTAAATACTCCTACCACTCCAATTTAACACCCTTAACAACCATAAGCATTTATCCAGTTTTTCATTATTTAACTGTAAGTACAGTTAGTCTTTAGATCTCTGTAATTTTAGATGTTTTTGGCCTCTGCCTCCTGAAAACTTGCTTGGCTTTATGACAAATTTTCCTCCTTGTTCTTCTCCAAGAATTCCTTCTTAGTGGTCTCAGGCTGTTAAACAGATTTACCAAGACAAGAGGATAGGAGCAACAAATGCTTATTAAGTCAGTCCAAGAGAGACACACAAAGCAGCTAGCCAGCCAAAGAGGCACAGTAGCACACACTCTCTGGGTTTTATGGTTTTTGTTAGGCTACTCTTCATTGGACCTTTCCTGTTTTGTGGGGCCTCTTGATTGGCTGCTTCTTGCACTCTGGTGTAAAATTTTTTCTCATAGGAACAGCTCAAGATTTCGGTTTTTCATACCTATGTTCCACCTGGCCCATTTCCCAGCCTTGAATAACATCCTCATTTTACCAGGACCTTGGTATTCTGTGTCCGCAATGTCATTGTAAATAGAGCCTCCTTCACAGTTTTCATAGACTTACTGTTGATAGTCCCTAAAATATTAATGTTCCCTGGGTTCCAACCTTATGTCTCCATTACACTGTTCTCCTGAGTCATCTTTTGAAAGTCCTAATCATCACCTGTGTGCTGACGACCACAGATCTACTGCAAACAGATACCACATCTAAGCACAGACCTGAAGAGCCCACTCCCAAACAAACATATCCACACTTGGATGCCTTGGATGTCCCAACATGATTCCACAAAACTGAATTCATTGCCAAATCCTCTTGGTCCCCTCCACTAAGGTTGGTGATGAGTTTTCTTTATTCCTCTAAGTGAATGACATCACTATTTACTTAGCAGTGATGACATTTTTTTAATTTTCCTCTCCCACCACTATCTTGTCTCTGGATTTCAACTTTATGCTTGGTGTCCTGACAGTAATTTGTCTCTTCTACAATTTGACTTCTTAATAACACAATGACAAACGTGCCACAAACATCCTCTGGCAGAAAGGTGGGACAAGAAGATCTAGGTGCAGAGTTTTGTTCTGTCTGGACAATAGAACATTAGTTAGGCTCAAGTGGAGAAGGCTGCTGAGATGGCCTTTCAACTGTTGGACCAACAAGACTGTAATTGAGTCAGAAAATGAAGCAGCATCCTATCCAAGAATGAAAGGTATTCTGTAGTATGCACGTGGCAAACTTGATAAGATATACAAAGACATATAATACGCAAGTGAATTAAAGTCAGCAGATAATTTACCTTCTCTCAGAGGTGCCTGAAAATGTTTCACTGTCAGGAAGTAATGCATAAGAACCTTTATAATCTTTGGGCTTTACTTTTTGTAGGACTAGCACAAGTGACCCCATTTTTCATGGTTTTGAGTCTCTATGTAATTCAAATTGGCTGCAACTATCTATGTAGTCCGGGCTGGCCTCAACTCATGACTCTCTTGTTTTATTGCCCCAGGTGCTGCGATTATGGGTATATACCACCTCCCCTGGATAGCAATGACTCCATTACTTTTCTGACATCTCTTCTTATCTCTGAACACGTCACTTTGAAAATCTCTGTGATTTGGTTTTAATGATTCATCAACTTTGGGATGAGATATGTTCCATTTCTTAATTCAACATGGGAGGGGAAGTGATATGGAAGTAAGGTGTGTTGCTGGTACCAACAAGAATGAATTTAAGCAAGAGTTTTAGAAAACTGGTTCTTAGGCTGGGATTACCTGAAATTCAATCATACATTTATCTCTGACTTAATGATATTATCTTAAAACCCTACTTAGGCTGTACTTCTGAGAAGTTGTACTTCTGAGAATATCAACAAGCAATAGTCACAAAATTATGCAAGGAAAACAAAATGAGCAAAGACTTAATAACAACTAGCTTGCTTGAAAATAAGTATTTCTAATTGCCATCCTCTATCAGCCTAACTGCAGATACTTAAAGGAAGAACTGAACCATAAATTGATAAAAGGACATGAGAACAGCTGAAGTTAAAATTTTATGAAATTGAAATTTCAAGTGACCATAGGTAGAAATATTTCCTTAAAAAAGGAATCTTATATCTACATTTAAAGAAATAGATGTAGGCAATATGTCAGTGATTTTATTTAATCTGAATGGTACTGGTTACAAAGAACAGAAATGCCAAAATTCTCAGTCATTCATGAAGTCCAGATATAATGAATATCAGATAGAAAAAGAAAATTTTCTGGTCATTTTCTGTTAAGTCCACATACTTTTAACTGTGCAAATATTTCTATAATACTTAGTTTAGACATACAGTTCATATATTCTAGTCACAGACATAGGATTGGAATTCTCTGAAATAAACTGGCCATTTTAAAGGCTGACATATATCAACCTGGACTTAATGTTTAGACTAAATTTCCTAAATGATTTTTAAAAAATACAAGTAGTTCTCCTGATAAAACACACTGGAATTCTAAACCTGTATTTTTTAAAATGTTACTGAGAACAGATATACATACATATATATATACATGTTCACACATATGCATGTAAATACATATATATGCATATGTCTATATATGCATACACATAAATATACATATCTATACATATACATACATAAACATGTATGCAAGCATATGTATATATATGAATATCTGTTCTCAGTAACATTTAAAAAATGTAGGCCTAGAATTTCAGGGATTTCATCAGAATATATATTAGGGGGATTTGAACTCAGGGCTTTGCACTTGCTAGGCAGGTGCTGCATTAATTGGAGTCACATCTCCATTTGTATAATATTATTCTTGAGACAGCCTTATTGATCAGACATGAAAAATTAAGTTAATAAGTAGAAAGAAATATTAAACTGTACTAACAATTTATACAAACACATTCTAATTAATATAAATTATATTTATGAAAGAATGAAATAGACAAATAGTTCTTGTCCACAAGATTCCTTCTTTTATTTTTCAAATCTCTAATCCAGCAGTTTTATCAGTTTTGGTTGGTTTTAAAGTCAATTTTCTTTAGTCCTGAATATTTGAGAGTTAATTCTTGAGTGCCTGTATTTTAGCTGGATCTGGCTGGGTTAAGGACTTTTGACTACGCATTTTATGTATCTATATATTTAAAAGAGAGGTAGCAGAAAAAGAGGAATAAAAGGATAGCAATTACTCTGTTAGGAGTAGGAGCTCCCATATTAGGAGGTTGTAAAAGAGACAAATCAAAGGAATGGCCAGAGTAGAAACTTCCATTTGGAGATTACAGACTATCCGTGGATTTGCGAATAAAGCCATTAATTCTTAGAAATATGGAACCTCTGGTCATTTTCTCCATCTTCTACAGGGCAATTCCACTTACAGGACCTGGTGTTTTTATGTAGGGATCTATTGACCATCTCATTTTGAAGCTATATTGAGTGGTATTAAAGAAAATAGAGACAGTTTAACTTGGAGATGTAGGGATTAAATATTTTCCAATGATGTAAAATATAATCCAAGGAGGAAACTAGTTCCAGAGGGTTAGTTTTTTGTTTGTTTGTTTATTTCTGTAAGAAAGAATGGTATATTTTACCAGCCATGAAGGATTCTCAGGTATCTGAGATACTATATTTCCCATAGTTACCTGGGGCTGACAGGCATACCTCATAGTCTACCCCAAAGACTGGGTTGCCTGTGTAACAACCATAGTGCTTTAAGGAACTTTCCTTAGAGACTCCCTCCTTATGAACGTGTCAAAGGGGAAGACTTCTTTCCTCCCACACTGACATGTCCTTTGCTCAGGTCATGTTTTCTTCAAGGGCTCTCTCTTGTGATCTTCTATCCCTTGGTACATGCCATAGCACACCTTTTGTGACCCACAAAAATTCTGCTTTTTTTCTTGTGTGTATGTTACTACTGGACATCCTAAAGGATGTCTCCTCCCTGAATCTCACTGTCCCTTTAAATTAATGACCCACAATGTTATAGGTCTAGGAATACATTTTCCCCTTAGATCCCCTAGGCTTCTACATCACAATTTGGGGAAAAAATTGTTCTGAGTCTTGGGAAAAGATTGATTGAGACTGATAAATCTGATCACCTGAAGCCTGAATCAAAGTGGAAAGGCATCAAAGCCCATAAACCATGCAAAATGTCAACCCAAGGAATGAGTGTGGACACTTGGAAAGAGAATAGCAAGCAAAGCATTCATAAGTGTTGGGAACTCATCATCACTCAGAAAGCCAGAAACGTATTGCTACATTGGCTAGGCTGATAGGAAAATCAAATTTAAAGGAAAGCAAAAAGGTCAGAGATTAGAATGCATTCTCTCAAGCCAGCAGAGCAGTGGGGAATAAGAATTAACTAGCAGATCTGAGTCATGATACCAAGGCATTATGGGTGATTTGGGGATTTCTAGATGTTCGTTTGTCCTTGTATACAGAAATTAAGGTTAAGATACTGCTCAAGATGCAGCAAACAGCTCATGAAGCAAAGTAACCAGGAAGAATCAAATACATTAAAAGCTGATTTGCTAGCAAAGCATGAGTTAACTTGTTTATTTTTTAAATCTGAGTATTGCAGTCAGAAGTTAAACTCCATGAATCAATATACTTTATCTGCTTTTTTTTTCCCCTTTGGGTAAACTCAACAGTAAGATCAACAGCTCAATAATCATTTGTTGAACAAATGACTTCTATGTAAGATTACAGATTTCCAAAGGACAGAAATGATCTCATCAATCTGTTTTAGTGACGTAATCCTTGACATATCAAAGGCTATAATCTTACTATCTACCCAAGAGATATTTATTAAGTTAGTTCTATATTTAAGATATTGTACTGTGGATTCGAGTAATAAAAACATAGTCCAAATAGTAAAACACATAATCCACTAGAAAAGACCTCCGACGCCAAATTCCCATCTATTTTATGGAGCTGTCCTGTGTTCCAGAATCACCTTTTACTTTGATCACATCAAACAATTCTAATGCCAAATGAAATCTAGTATTATTACTGATATTACTTGGATTACTGATATTGTCTAGGATTCAGTTTCATTTTGTAAACCAATTAATGAACAGAAGAAAAGAAAATATTTAAAGCAAACAGAGCACGTTTATTCTTTAAAGCAGGAGGGGTCCCAGGGGATGGTAGTTCTCTTAGACTGGCTATATATATTGTCCCTTGACATATCTCCTGGTTTGATTGGTTAAGGAGTAAACATATGCTTCAAGGAGTGCTGTGATTGGTTCCCACAGATCCATGGAGTTACCTCTCAGAGGTAACTCCATACCTCCTGCCATGTCGGAGATGGTCTTGGCAGATATCTTCTCCCTCCCCTGGAAAGCCTAACTTTCCCTCCCTGGGGTAGGAGGATAATTCCAGAAGACACATGTCACCTCTTATTCCAAATTCTACCCCAAACTCCATTCCTTTTTATCCACAGTTCCACACCGAAGATTTTCCATCTTATATTCTCCTAAACACATACTTGTTATTATGAAAATGACTTGTGATCAATGTTTGGGAAAGATATTTCATAAGAGAAAATAATCTACTATTAAATATCAGTCCTGAAAGCTTGGAGATCTTCCGAGCAGGAGAGCTTCACAAGTCTTTTCTCTCCTAGTTGCCAGCCTGCCACTGTATTTCTACATGTCTACCTTTACATATGGAGATTTTCTTCCAGAAAACTCCCAAGTTTTTATAATCCAGAAAACGTAGCTTTCTTGTAGTAAATTCTCTCTGAAATACATTCACATATCTTTTTTTTAATGAAGGAAACCCTGATAGGTTTTCCTTAAAGAAAGAGATAATTCTGTTTGGCATTGGTAACTCATTTGTAATCTGAGGTATTCAAGAGGCTATGTTCTGAAGGTCAAGGTTTGTTGCCACACTGAATAGTGTGATAATGTATCTTCCATTAACCAGCCAGAAAAAGTAAGAAATACTGGAAAGAGAAGAGGAGTAGAGGAAAAGAGTTATGAGGGGAAGAGAGGGGAAGGAAAGAGAGGGCAGAGGAAGGGAAGGTTGAGGAGAGGAAGAAAGGGGAAGGGAGGAACAGAGCTATTTTCTCTCCTTCGGGGGAGGTGATCTGTTTAGACAGAAGAAATCTCTCATCTCCTTTATTTCAATAACTGATATCTAAAATTGCATTAAGTTTAGTTTAAACTGTGCAAATTAGTCATTGAAATGCTCTAGACTGAAATCTTTAAGACTTTCACAAGAGTTTTCTCTCAATTACACTTCCCAGGCTACATTTACTTAGTTGGAATTTTGACCAAAGTACAGAGATTTATTCCTGTTAAGTTTCATCTTATTATATTTGGCCCATCATTTCAGCCTGTCAAGATCTCTTAGAAGCTTGATCCTGGCATGCAGTCTATTCGCTATCCTTGCCAACTTCATGTCAAGTGCAACTTGCTTAAGTATGTTGTTCTCTATCTTCACAGAAGCCACCAAAAATGGCTAACAGGCATGTGCTGTTTTGTTATAGGATTCCAAGAATGAAAAAGAAGATGAAATCACCAAATGAGACACGTAAGGACAAATATCTTTAGATTGGGAGTGAAGATCTGGTGTTCAGGCATGTGTCTCCTATTGTTTTTGGCATGTCCCTTACTAACTTATTTTGAGGCATGAGTTGATGTGGTGAGAGAAGGAGGCCAGGAATAAGTGGGTAACCTGAAGTGTTTTCATGTTCCAGAGTCGGAGTTAGGACAAGACAAAAGAACACCAAAAAAACCCTGAGCATGTAACATTTCAAAACCCTGATCAGGTAACATTTCAACCTTCCAATATATTCTATCACAGGCTTCTTGGTTGTCTCATCCCAATGAGGGTCCCATGATGGCCTTTTGTTTTTTTGTTTGGTTTGTATGGTGGAACTCGGTCTCACCATTGCTAGGCTACCATTCAACACTTGAACCATGTCTCCAGACTCTCTTTCTGTTGGTTATTTTTGAGGTAGGGTCTCACTTTCTGTTTCCTGAGCTTCCATCCTACTTGTACTTCTCAGCATTTTGTAGGGACTAGTTGGTGTGTACCACAGCCATTGTGCTTCCCCCAGAGCTGGGAATATAGGATATACAACTATGCCCAGCCATTGGAGGTGGAGTCTTGTGAATATTTTTCCCATAGACTGGCCTCAAACTGTGATCTTCTGGTTTCTACCTTCCAGGTAGGTAGGATTACAGGCTTGAGCCATTGTACACAGGTTAGGTCCTATGATATTTAATGGCTAGAAACTGACTTGTCAGAATTAGCTTTCCAATCTGAAATTAAGCTATCATCTTTCCATGCTCTCATTATTAGAAACAACTCCACCAAACCCAAACTAATTTTGGCTTAGTTAGGATACTTAATGGAATCTTTGTGACACCTATATTTTGCTATATGCTATTAACTTATTCTATGAAAACTTTCTCAGCCACGTTTACTGAGGGTCAATACTGCTATTCTGCATCCAAACTTCTACTCCTAAGATCGATGTGTAAGTGATCACATAGCCACAACACTTCTCCCTTTCTCTCTCCTCATGTCCATCGTCATTATTCAAGCATTCCTGTGTGTCTGTGGAAGTTTTATTCTGCTTTAAAATTACATGTTGTCTTGCCAATGCTGTTTTTATGTAGCTGTTTACCTGGTTAAATACACTGAAGTCCTATTTCATTTGCTTTTTCAATATTGAGTATTTCATAATTACTTAATGAATGGATGAATGAACTGATGAGACTGAGCACTAGGAACTATATATCTATCATTCCAGAGCCCTGGTTTAATTACTCATATTGCTAATATATCTTCCCATGTGTTAACACTTGAGACCTTAGCAGATGGCAACAGCAATAACTAGGTAATGCACAGCTATTCCTCACCAGTTATAAGCATTGAATTACTTACACACTCTAGTTGGCAAAGTCATAATGAATAAGTGCAGAGGATAAAGGGGAGTCAGGAAAATAATACTAATGGTATTTATTACAAAATAGTAATACCATTATCTATTTTTCGTGTGCATGCACAGAGATGGAGACAGACAGAGACAAAGACAGGACATAAAGTCTAGAGGACAGCCAGTCCCAGCCGTATTATTTGTTACAGTCCCCTGTTGCAATTTTACCTTTTCTTGGTTCACAAACAAGAAACTATGGTAGAGTTTTCAATCAGCTAAAGTCAATTATGTTAACTTATGCAATACTGATTAAATCTCTCCTTAACATTTTAAATTTTCATATGTTGAACTAAAATCAACTAGTTTCATTTTTGTGTTTTCATATTCCTTTGTGATGCTTGTAAGGAAGGAGTCATGATTTCTCTTTCAGGAACTATAGCCCAACACATTGCTAGAGACTGCTAGAACAGAATTAACCTGTACTTAAGGACTCATTTAGTCATCTCATCTTTAACCAAACACTCCCATTCACATTTTATGAACCCATGTCTGGGAACATGGTTCAAGGTGTTGAGTTCAAACCACAGTACCATTAAAGACAAAACAAAACCCCCTTCTTAATGAATCCCCTATTTAAGAAAAGGAAAGGAGTTAGGTCATCAATAAATGAGAGATTTTTGCAAATTTAGAGATTTTAACAAATTGAAGAAGTGATATCTGGTGAATTCATTTAGAAGAGATTTCCAGCTCAGAATGCACAGAAAGACTTATGTCCTCCACCCTCATCTTCAATCTCTCTAGATAACACTTGAGACTGAAAAGTGCTACGTTCAATTGAGGGCAAAGTTGGACATGGCACTGAAAACAAGAGGATAATAGAATATCTGTATTTGCAACACAAATCCTCCCCCAACACATATATCTTCCAGCATACAAAATGCACTGAAAATTAGGTAGAAGGCAACTTTTCTAAAGAAGCTGAAAATATCTATAGACTGTAACTTACTTAAACTTTCCCAAGCAAAAGATTCTTAGATATAGCAGTAATCTGTCTTTAATTAGAACTACCCATATATAGAGAGATACAAATTTCACCAGCTTCTTTGTGAACAAACAAATATTAAACAAACAGGAAATGATGCAGCAGAAATCCTTCGATACAAAATGGTGAAAAATAGAAAAAGCTCATAGTTGCATTTAAAGGCAATAATTAAAATGTCCAACCATATTCATTGGTCAAATAAATCCTGGCTCATACATGGAGCCTGATAAATATCATAAAAGACTATTTGTTGACATAATCATAGTACTTTAAATAAACTGATTACTAGATAATTTGCCAATAAATATAGTAAGGATATGTTTATATATGTGTATATATATATATATATATATGTGTACAGCTTTCTATCTAAAATATCTATCATCTATTTATCTGTCTATGTCAATCTGTTTTTCATCTATTTATATAATTTGTCTGTATTTTCATGTATAAAGAAATTCTGAAAGATTATGTGAAATTTAAATATCAATATTATTTTTCTCTATTTTTGTTCTCTTCCCCTTCTCTGAATGAACATATATTGTTTTGATGATTGATCTACAAAGGAACATTTGGTGGCTGTTGAAGCAGTTGTTTATATTGATTTTGAGTGTCCTAAACATTACTTTTATACCTCTGTAATTTACTTTCTTTTTTTTCTTTCTTTTTTATTTTTTGTTTCCACAACGGGGCTTGAACCTCATGCCCTTGCTTGGCTATCTATTAAAATCTAACACTTAATCACTTGAGCCACACCTCCACTTCATGGTTTTTGTTAACGTTCCTGTATGGGCAGGCTGTGAACCCTGATACTCAGATCTTGGCCTTCTAGGTAGCTAGGATTACAAGCAGCCATTTTTGTAATTCACTTTCTATCCCTAAGTTTTCATAAAAATTACTATCCGCTCAAGTAATCACAAAAAACAAGAAATGCTGCATCATTTTTCAACCTCATGCTATTTGATAGCATTAATTATTCTCCTGTTCCTTAAATTCTCTCTTCCATTGGCTCCTGACCCAATGTTCTCTTTGCTTCTTTCCTAACTACACTATGCTTCTGTCATTCTCCTCTTTTCTGGGCTTTCCTCCTTGCTGGCCTCCTTGGTGTTAGTGCTGTTAAAACAGTACTCTTGGCAGGGGGCTATTTTTTCCACTCTTCCTGAGTAACCTCATATATTCCCATTTGCTGAACTGTGATCAATCTGCTGTTTTCACATGAGTTTAATTATCATCTCTGTGCTGTTGACTGCCATCTATATTTTCAGTTCAGATTTCTCATTTTGCTCTAAAATGTCTAATGTCAAATCCCAACTAGATGTGTCAACTTGGATGTATTTGAAATTAGGTTTTGATCTTTCTCTTTGGCTCCATGCACATATAATTCTTCTGCACTTCTCAGTTTTACACACTGTATGCAGTTTCTCCAGCCAGAGATTTCCATCTGGGTTTCTCCTTCTGATTCATTCAAGTCTGGTTCCCATCAAGCTCTTTGTTTAATTGTTCGATTTCTATGTACATGTAAAGTGGTCTCAGAATTGTTAGGTCAAACCCCCTTGGGTAACAAGTTTATCCATTCAGGTATGATGCAAAAGCACACAGTGTGTTTTCATTTTAGTGTTATAGATAGTATTTATTTTTAGATTTCTGTAGGTCAGCACCTTTTTCTCTCTTTCTATACTACAATACTACAAAGTCCTTCCTTCTTTCCTTCTTTCCTTCCTTTCTTCCTTTCTCTCTCTCTTCCTTTCTTTCTTTCTCTCTCTGTTTCCTTCTTTCTTTCTTCTTTCTTTCTTCCTTTTTTTTCTTTCTTTCTTTCTTTCTGTCTTTCTTTCTTCCTGTCTTTCTTTCTCTCTTTTTTTAATAAGTCATAAGGTTTGAACTCAGGGCCTGGGTGCTGTCCCTGAGCATTTTTGCTCAAGGCTAACCCTACCACTTTGAGCCACAGCTCCACTTCTGGTTTTCTGGTGCTTAATTAGAGATAAGAGTCTCCTGGACTTTCTTCCCAGTCTAGCTTCAAACTGCAATCCAGATCTCAGCCTCTGGAGTAGCTAGGATTACTGACATGAACCACTAGCACCCAGCTATTCCATATATTTTAATAGCATTAGATTAGAATGTAATAAATGCCTAAAGATCCTTTGACTTCCTTTATGTGTTTTTAATTTATATAAAGTTCATCTTTGTGGTTTCAAACATACATGGTGTCAGTTGTCCACCATTTCAACTTTACAGAGTAGTTTTACTGCCCTAAAAGCCCTCGAAACTCACCGGGTAATCGTGACTCATGCCTATGACCCTAGCTACTCAGGAGGATGAGATCTGAGGATCACAATTCAAATCCAGCCCAGAAATAAAAGTCTATGAGCATCTCAGTTCCAATTAACTAGTAAAAACTGAAAATAGAAGTGTAGATAAAAATGGTAGATTGCTAGCCTTGAACAAATAAGCAAGTGTGCAAAGCCCTGAGGACCAGACACAGACACACATACACATACACACAGCCCTTTGAACTTCACTTCTTTAAATATCCCATTGTCCCAGAACTTTTAGAAACCAGTGGTATTTTACTATCTCTAAAATTTTATTTTTCTCAGAATGTCATCTTGTTGGAACCATACAGTAATATAGAATTTCAGCCTCCTTTCTTTGATTTAGCAATGTGTTAAGTAAATTTAAAATTCATTGTGAATACATTTAAGATTTATTCATGCGTTTTAATGATTTATTTTACAAGCCATCTTAAAACAGTGTCTGAATAATGTTGCTGCTTCTCTACCACAAATGTGATAAATTATAAACAACCAAAGACCTCCTGGTTTGGGGTTTAGGAAGGTGGAAAGCTCAAGAGCATAGGGCCAGATTTGGTGAGGGCCTTAGTACTCTCTGAGAACACAGAAGGATGAGTATAAATGCCAAATATACGTACTGTATGGATAATGGGAGAAATCCATCGATGAAAGCAGAAGTCCCGTGACCTAATCACCCCAAAAAGACCATACCTGCCAAGGCCATTGCACTGGCAAAAATTTACAGTGTGAGTGTTAAGTAAGATATATAAATCATAGCCATTCCATTGCATGGGTGGTGTCATAGTTTATTTAGCTGTCTGTTCTGATATCTTGGTTGCTTCTATATTTTAGTGATTATGAATACAGTTTGAATTAGTATTTGTGTGTCAGTTGTTTGGATATCATGTTTACATGAGTTAATCTACTATCTAGGAACATGATTGCTGGACTATATCCTCAGTTTGGATTTGAAAGAAATTTCCAAATTGTCTTTAAAGTGGCTGTCTAGTTTAGCATTCTCACCAGCAGTAAATAAATTGCTGCTACTTGACATCCTCCCCAGCGATTGCTAGTGCTAGGCTTTGCAGTTTTAGCTATCCTTATAATTTTTTTTTTACATAGTATCCAATTCTTGTCTAAATTTCTAATCCCCTAATAACAGAAGACTTTTTTGTTTTTAATTTAATTTTATTTTATTTGAGAACATACTGTACAGAGGGGTTACAATTACATGGGCAGGATAATGCATACATTTCTTACCAAGCATTGCAGCCTCCTCCTTTGTTTACCCTTCACCTTCCTTCCCAGCCTCCCCCCTCCCCCCCACCCAATCATACCCCCCTCCCCCCCACACCGACATTGTAAAGCTGGTTTTGACATGACATTTTGTACTTCTCATTGTTGCAACAGGTCCACCTGAATCCTTAAACGACTTGTTTGTCCCCATCTCCTCCACATGTTATACTGACATCAAATATAGTGAAAGCGGGGGTTACACTGTGGGGGAGGGACATACAAAGCAACAAAGAAATAATCTTATAAATGCGTTAGAAACACATGCATGAAAGAAACGAAAACATTAAAATACATATTTAAGGGTTCATTTTCCTAACATCACATTAACTGACCTTTTCCGCTTGACTCATACCTATACTAGATATTGCAAATAAGGGAAACCATGGGACCTATGTTTCTTTGGGCTGGCTTACTTCACTTAATATAATTTTTTCCAAACCTTTCCATTTCCTAACAAATGGGGAAATGTCATTCTTTCTGATGGAGGCATAGAATTCCATTGTGTATATATACCACATTTTCTTGATCCATTCACCTACTGAGGGGCATCTGGGTTGGTTCCATATCTTAGCTATGGTAAATAATGCTGCAATAAACATAGTTGTGCTGGTAGCTTTAGTGTGGTCTTGTTTGTAAACATTTGGGTAAATGCCCAAAAGTGGGATTGCTGGATCATAGGGGAGATCTATGTGAAGTCAGAAGACTTTTTTTTGTCGGTCATGGGGCTTGAACTCTGGGTCTGGACGCTGTCCCTCAGCTCTTCAGCTCAAGGTAAATACTCTACCACTGGAGCCACAGCACCACTTACAGTTTTCTGAGTGGTTTATTGGAGATAATCATCTCATAGACTTTTCCTGCCCAGGCTGGCTTTAAACTGTGATTCTCAGATCTCAGCCTCCTGAGTAGCTAGGATTACAGGCATGAGCCACAACACCCAACAAAAGACTTTTTAAAAAACCGGTAATGGAGGATTAGCAGAGTACAAAAGACATGACATCTAGAAAGATCACATTAAAAATAAATACTCTAAAAGGCAGACAATGGTAGGATAGATTTATAAAAATGCACACCATTCAGATTTAAGGTTGTAACTTAATGATAGAATACATATTTGTGTACACACACACTCACACACATACACACTCACACACACATACACACACACAAACAAGACCAAAACATAATTTATCTCTATGGTATCTTCTATATATAGATGTTTTCAGCTGCATAAAATTAAAAGGAACAAGCCAGGCACTGGTAGCTCAAACCTAAAGTCCTGGGTACTCAAGAGGCTGAGATGGGGGTATTGTGGTTCAAAGTCATCCTGGGCAGAAAAAACAGTGAGACTTCATCTTCAAAATAACGAACTTTTAAAGGCAAGGTTGGAACAGGGGCTGGAGTGGTAGGCAAGGAGGCTCAGTGAGGTTGAGGCCCTGAGTGCAAGATTCTGAGTTTAAATAAATAAGCATAAAAGGCACAAATCAGTGGAAAGTTTAAGGATGGAAAAGTATTTACACACTCAATAAACAAGAGAGAATGGTACTACTAATATCACATAAAACATTCCAAATGTTCCTCAAAACAAAGATACAAATAAAAAATGACCAAGAAAATAGGACAATTATTAGCAGTTTACGCTAGAGCAACAAAATGTAAAAAGCCAAAACTGACAGAAATGAAAAAATAACTAGAGCATGTAATAGTCATGATTCTAAGCTATACTATCTCAGTACTAATAACAAATAGAACCAGAAGATGGATCACCAAACTACAGACATTATAAGTCAACTAGGTCTATTTCACACCTATAGAACACTCTACTAACCAAGAGCACACACATTATTTTTGTAATGCACATGGAACATTCTGCAAGATACATAAGTCAGCCTCAATAAATATAAAAGTATTAGGGAAATGAACCCTAAGATATGAATTCAAATGTTTTTTTTCTTTCATGCAATTGTTTCTAACACATTTATAACATTCTTTCTTTGTTGCTGAGATGCACAAGTCCTCATGTCGAAAACAAACTTTACAACTGTGGTGTGGGAGGGGAGGAGGGCTGGGGAGGATTAGGTGGGAGGGCGGGAGGGGGAGGATGGGAAAGGATAAGGGGAAACAAAAGAGGAGGTTACAATGTTTGATAAGAAATGTACTCATGATCTTGCCCATGTAATTTTAACCCCTCTGTACAGTATTTTCACAATAAAAAAAATAGAGGTTCAAATGAACTATGAAAAGGAAAATAAATAAATAAATAAATATAAAAGTATGAAAAGCATGTGCTGTATAAGTTGTGACTACAATAAAAAATTAGAAATCATTAACACAAGGAAGTTTTAGAACTAAAAAATACATATAAAAACATACTCCTAAATAACCAATGTATCTAAGAAGAAATCAGAACAGAAATTGAAAAATGCCCAATTAGGAATGAAAATAAAAATATGATATGCAAATCTTATGAAATGCAACAAAAGTAAAGTGAATTGGAAAATGTACAGGCCTCAACACTCATGTTAAAGAGAAAATGATAAATAACACTCTCCAAAGAAAATTTAAAAGTAGGATACACAAGATCAAAACAAGGTAAAGGAAGACAAATGATTGGCATGAAAATAAATGCAATGTGTAGCTTGAAATACAGGAGACAAAGTCAAGATAAACAAATCCACTTCTTTCAAAAGACATTTCTCATGCCGGGCGCCGGTGGCTCACGCCTGTAATCCTAGCTACTCAGGAGGCTGAGATCTGAGAATTGCGGTTCAAAGCCAGCCCGGGCAGGAAAGACCGTGAGACTCCTATCTCCAATAAACCACTAGAAAACCGGAAGTGGCGCTGTAGCTCAAGTGGTAGAGCGCTAGCCTTGAGCTGAAGAGCTGAGGGATAGCGCCCAGGCACAGAGTTCAAGCCCCATGACTGACAAAAAAAAAAAAAAAAAGACATTTCTCTAGTTTGAGGAGGGAAAGGGAAAAAACAAAATGCAAATAGGGATACAGGTTAACCCATTCTAGCAATGAGATGTACAAGACACTATGTTGAAAAACGACCTTTACAATTTAGGGGGTGGGGAATGTAGTTATGGAGGTGGGAGGGAAGGTATGGTAGGGGAAAAACAAAGGAGGAGGTAACAATTCTTGATAGGAAATGTACTCATTACCTTGCTCATGTAACTGTCACCTCTCTGTACAGAATTTTCACAATAAAAAATCATTTTAAAAATTTATCTAAAAAGATGAAAGACATCTACAGTGAATGCTATAAAACACTAAAGAAGATTCTAGAAGATGGAAGGATTCCCCATGATCTTGGATTTGAATTAGTATTACAAGAATGAGTCTACTACTGAAAGCAATCTACAGATTCAAAGTATATGAAAGCTGACATTTATGTTATTAACACTAATACTTTATTTCCCTTTGTGGTACCAATAAAATAATGAAATTCTAAACAAAAAAGTAATAGATGCTTAGTTAGAATGACAAAAAAAGAGAAAAGTTAAATATCATGAATGAAATAAGAAACATCAATATTGATCTCCCAAACATAAAAATGATTATAAGTAAATATGATACAATAAACAATTGCTGGACTGTCAATTAGATAGCTTCAGTGAAATGAGAAAGGGCTTAGAATGATAACCAAAGGAAATAGAAATAATCTATAACAAGTAAAACTTAATCCAAAGATAATAAATTAGCATTCAAAAAACCTTTCCTAAGAGAAATTCCAGGACTTTGTTAATCCTGCTTGTTTTTTAGTTTCTTCCATGGTTTTTGGTGTCTGACAGGTGACACTTCCTCCTGCACCATATACTGTGTCAGATCTCTGTGGCAATCTGCATAGATGGTGTCAATTAGCCACCCAAGAGAATTTCCAGATATGCAGCTGTCTTTGGGACTATCAAAACATCTCTGAAGATACCAACAGGCATGTCTCTTGCTGCTATGCAACACACTGCTGGACACACAGGGCTTGGCTGTCCTCACTGTGTATCCAGTCGGCCTTGTTATTATTAGTGTGTAATTCTATAAACATGAAGACTTATTTTGTTTATAGAATATACATGCAGAAACATAGCATTTGTATATTCCAAGGTTTTATGAGGGTTCACTATGTTAGTAAATAAATAGTATCAAAGCCAGCCCTAGTATTTAGTAAACATTGTTTAAGAATTTGTAATCTATGGTTATTAAGGATGATTGTTTTTCTTTCTTTATTTTTTTTCTGGAAGTACTGAACCCCATTTGAACCCAGTGCCTTTAAGAAAATGTTCTATGACATGAGCCATGTCCTCAGCCTTTAAAAATAAAAGCTTACTTTTTGGAATCTCATACTTTTGCTGGGTACCATTATCTGTTCTACCATTATTTTACATGCATCTAAGATTATAAACATAGACCATCATGTCCAGATTATTTGTTGAAGTGGGTTCTTGCTAGTGTTTTGTTAGGGATGACCTTGATCTGAAATCTTCCCTATTTCTTCCTCATAAGTCACTTGGATTATAGGCATGAACTGCCTCATGTAGAATGAATGGCTACTGAATTATTAATGACTTATTAATGAATATGCCAGAACTTTAGTAATAAAGCACTATGATCAGAAAGAATCTGAAAAACCTAGTCACAATTTGAGGAATTGAGATGTCTAGAATTCTCTCTAGACATCTATGTGGATTTTATTAGACATTAGCAATGAAGATGAAATATCAAGACTCCAGGTCTACTAAGTTTAGGACAATGCTTGGTCCTAGCCACTGATGCTTGGTTGTATTTATCTGAAAGGAGAAATTATCATTTCAAGTATCTTATGATCATCACAACTCTTTGAAGTAAATATTTCTGTATCTTTCATGCTGCTAAGTCAGACATATGAACAATATATTGGGCAAATCATTGATAATTAGGCAGATTCAAGTCAGGACAGGATAGGAAGAAACATTCTCAAGATAATGTAATAAATACCCCTCTTGCCACAAATAGAGTTGAAAATCTATTACTGGAGTATCTACAGGTACTTTACATGCTGATATAAAAAATCATATCATACATTGAAATTCCACCTTACCTTGGCTAGAATGGTCATTATCAAGAAAACAAACAATAAGAGATCATGAGGATGTGGCCAAAAGGGAATGCTACCACACTGATTATGGAAATATAAACTTGTTCAACCACTGTAGAAAGTAGAATGGAGGTTCCTCAAGTAAAATAAACATAAAACTACCTGAAGCTCCAGTATTTCCAATTCTGGCATTTATCCAAAAATTACAAATCAAGATATAGTAAAGCCACTAGTGTACCCGTGTTCACTTCAGAATCATCACCATAGCCAAGGTATGGAAGCAAAGCCTAAATGCCACCCAATGAATGAATGGATCAAGAAAATATGGTAAATATACACAATGGAATTTTACTCATCCATTAGAAAGAATGATATCATTTACAAAGAAATGGATGGAACTGGAAAAATATGTGTTAATTGAAGTAAGACAGGCCCAAAGAAACAAAAGATGGATGATCTCCTTTATATGCAGAAAGTAGATTTAGTTTATAAATTTTTAAGTAAATACATTGGATGGTATGCAAGTATATACAGATATGTTAACTGAAATATGGTAGACTCAAGGGAGAACTCAAATAGTTTAATTCCTTAGAAAGGTAAAGTCATAGTTCAACAAAATGAACATCAGGAAGTGGGTACTTGAAAGGGGTAGGGTGAGGTCAAGGGGAAAGGAGTAGATGAATAAAGAGAAGAGGGGGGAATGAAGTCAAGAATTCAATATATATCTTATAAACTTAAGAAGAGTGAGGGAAGGGGTAGATATAGGAAGGACGAGTAAGAAAATGTTTAAAGGGACGACATTTATCAAGATGCACTGTATAAACTGCTCTGTGAAAAGGCAACTCCTTAACAACTTGTTAAAGATAATAAAAATGAAAATCATACCATACATGTCTTTCTATATAACTATACTGAACAAAATGCTAGAGTATATTAAGGACATCATACTGAAAGATGGAAAACCATAAGGATTCCTGGGCATTCTTAGGAAAAGAGCCAAGGATTCAGAAACCTTGCTTGAGTTCCCTGGTAGATGGTAACAAATTGTCATCCATATTTACTTCTATTATTAGCTGAACAATCAGCTTTGTCTCTCTTCTGAAACCTTTCCATTCTGTACAAGTAATCTTGAAGAAAGCAAAGGCAAGGAGAAAACTCTGAATCCACATTTATCTTTTCTTTTTTTCTTTTTTTTTCTTTTCTGATTTTTTTTTTCTGGGCCTGTACCTTGCACTTGGAGCCTGGGCGCTGTCCCTAAGCCTCTATGTGCTCAAGGCTAATGCTCTACCTCTTGAACCACAATGCCACTTCCAGCTTTTTCTCAGTGGTTTATTGGAGATAGTCTCATGGACTTTTCTGCTCAGG
This sequence comes from Dipodomys merriami, assembly GCF_024711535.1. Classification (NCBI taxonomy): domain Eukaryota; kingdom Metazoa; phylum Chordata; class Mammalia; order Rodentia; family Heteromyidae; genus Dipodomys; species Dipodomys merriami. The sequence continues at coordinate 2,880,750 of NW_027206501.1, forward strand.
CTAGCTTCAAGCCACTAAACTCAGATCTCAGCCTCCTGAGTAGCTAGGGTTACAGGCTTGAGCCACCAGCACCTGGCTTTTGTCTTTTCAATTTACCAACAAAAGGAGGATTGGTGCTTACAGAGTAATTACTTTATTCCTCCACTCTCAGAGAATGGATCAAGAGAGAGACAGAGAGACAGAGCCAGGGAGAATAGAGAAAAGATAAATGTGGCTAGAACAAGGGGAAGAGAAGTAGAATAAAAACTGAGAACTGCAAAGGTAAAAAAAGAAGACAGCTGGGCGCTGATGGCTCACACCTGTAATCCCAGCTAATCAGGAGGCTGAGATCTGAGGATTGCAATTCAAAGCCAGCCTGTGCAGGAAACTCCATGAAACTCTTATCTCCAGTAAACCACTCAGAAAACCAGAAGTGGTGCTGTGGCTCAAGTGTTAGAGTTCTTGCCTTGAGCTGAAGAGCCGAGGAACAGTGCCCAGGCCCAGAGTTCAAGCCCCACAACCGACACACACACACACACACACACACACACACACACAAAATAGAAGCAAGACCAGATCTGAGGAAAGAAAGGTATGGGAAAAAGGTGTTGAGAATTTGGGAAGAGACAATGAAGCAGTGCATTGAGAAGTAAGGAAAGATGTAAGATGGAAAGATACTCATTGGACTCTATCTACGTCCTCCTCATGGTTATAGAAAAATGTGACTAAAAATTAGTTGTTAAATTAAAAAAAATGTTTCTTACTGGAGCTTTCATTGATCTGAACATTGTTGTGGAGTTGAACTATACATATGTCTTGGTTTGTAAAATGGCAGGCAGTAGATAGATGCTGAATAACTAAATTTGACTAGTGACCTCTGAAAGCAACTAGTTCTACCTCCAGATGTCTTATCAATGTCTTATCAATTTCTGTACTTTATCCTGTTTTATCTTCATTTTATTTTATCCAGTTTCAACTTAGAATGTTGAAAGCCTCTCCTTTATTCAGCTTTCTATCAATCCATCATCAATCAATCCATCCTTTGTCAATCCATTCTTGGCTTTGCTACTAACTAAATGTCCAGATTTCCTCACTTGGCACATTGATAGAACTAAAGATAGAATGCCAGCACTACTTGTTTATATTTGCCCTAATAGTTTTTCTGGGAGCAACTTTAGAGGACAACTTCCTCTTTCCTTTCCACCCACAAACACATGCTAACCAAACACAATTTATGGGCTTAGAGATGATATAGAAGCAATTGTGACTTTCATGGCTTATACCTGGATTATGCAAATAAGTGAAGCCAAAAAGTGTATTAAAATAGGAAGTGATGAATTTAGTCAGTACTTTCTCTATCTAAAATCATAAGGCTCAGATTATTAAGCAATATTAGGGGGCAAAGTAAATGGATTTGCAGATCAAGAATAATTTACTAGATGACAATCAGGCTTCCACAACAACAGGAGAGTATTTAATTCACATTTTAAAAAGCAGAAGGATTATGAAAGGGGTGATATCCATCAAGATGCATTGTAGTCATAAACAGGTGATGGGGGCTGTCTACCAAGCTTCCAAGGCCCAAAGGTGAAACAACCCATCCTTTGAATTGCAGATATATCATGCTATTTAGACCCAGGATATGTAAATATACCATGTTGTTTAGCCCCAGGGAAATCCCACCTCAGATGACAGGCATGCATGAATCCCAAGAGGCAGGGGCAGGGACTTGGATGATAGGGTACTAAACCTATCAGTCCTGTGACTTGAACTTGGGAGACTCTTGAGTTTCTTATGATCCTACTCCCATTGCTGACCAGATTTTAGGGTCAGACCAGCATAGATGACATTATGCCAGGCCTCATGTTCTGGCTCCTATCTCCTGGCTCTGCTCTGGTCAGTCAGCATGGCATCCCACTTCAGCTCTCCATTAGGGCTGATGTGAGTTGTTGTGTTGTATGGTGAGAAAACAGAGAAGCCACATTTTGAGAGGTCGAATTTGGACTCTTTATTAAAAAGCCAGTGACTAAACGGTGACCAGCAGCCCCAAACAGAGCTTGCACCAAGCTTTTAAAGACAACAACCACATGCTTGGGGTGGAGACCAAACCTTAACAAAAATGGGCCTTACATGGACATACTCAGGTACCAGTAGAATTTTTTCTCTCTAGGGAAGATATACCTCAACCTTCCATATAGGGCAAATCTTTGAGGCTACTCAGTGGTGGGTGATTCAAGCCATTTAGGGAAGCAATCAAGGCAGAATCTGAGTATTCTTTTGGTGTAAGGTAACTTATCAGAGAAGCCACACTGTGGAAGATGGAAGTAGGGAGGTCAGGTCTGGCCGGCACCATATTGGGACACATGGTGGATGGTAGGGTCTCACATTTTGTCTTCCTGTCAGGGGAAGGAAATGTCCCTGTCTCCCCGGTGATGGGTGTGCCCGGATCCCTGGAGGCAGGGGCAGGCACTTGGCTGATAGGTTACTGAACCTGTCAGTCCAGTGCCTGGGACTAGGAATTTCCTGTGGCCCTGCCCACTGCACTGACCTATTTAAGCCCAGATCAGCACAGGCGCCATTCGTCCATACCAGGTGTCTCTGTGATTGTGTCCTGTGTCCTATCTCCTGGCTCCTCTCTGGTCATCATGATCCCAATTCAGCACTCCATCAGTGCTGACTTGATGTGTTGGTATTGTTTTTGTTCTTTCTTTCCTCTCTGGCCTGTTTCCTGTGTTACATGCATTTGGGGACTGCATGCCTTTGTAACAATGGGCTGTTTGCATACTGCTAACTGTGTAATAAAGACTCCAATATTCCATCTTCCAAAGTATGGCTTCTCTGATAAGTTACCTTACAACACTCTATGCAGAGGTTTCCTAAGGCTATGACATCTGCATTTCTCTGAAACAGAGCTCTCCTAGCTCACCTTAAGCTAAGCATCTGTATTCAATTAATGTCCTCTCTTCCTCCACCCAGTAAGGGGCACCAGGATGGCTGTAAGAAGTTACTTAGACTCAGCCTCTTTACTTCAGTTGGAATTGTTTTCCTGTTCTTTCTTTCCTCACTTGCTCTTATGAGTCAGTTTTCTAACAAAGTTAAGAGTATTCATAGGGCTGTAGGTTTTTGTGACAAGAGTCTTCCTGCATTTGCCAACTTTCCAATTAAGACTTCCAATTCAACCTTTCAAAATGGGCTTCTGTATCTCACTGACTGGATTCACTATTCAACACTACTTAAAGATAATTTTTTTTTAATTCAGAAGAGGCCAGATGCTGGTGGCTCACACCTGTAATCCTAGCTACCCAGGAGGCTGAGATTTGAGGATCAAGGTTCGAAGCCAGCCCGGGCAGAAATTGCCTGTGAGACTCTTATCTCCAATAAACTACTCAAAAACGCTGGAAGTAGCACTGTGTCTCAAGTGGTAGAGTGCTATCCTTGAGCACAAAGAGGCTCAGGGACAGCACCCAGGTCCTAATAGGTTCAAGTCCCAGAACTGGTAATTAAAAAAAAATCAGAAGGGAAGGCCCCACAAATATGGTGTCTGGAAAAGTTGGACACAGTTGGGTGGAGACACAGGTTTTGAGCTCCAGATATGCACCAGCCCTGCCAGGCTTGGCTGTGGATCCATTCTTGGTAACTGTAAAGGCATCACTTTGCTACTTCTTTCCCATTTCTCACTCATTTCCACTTACTGCTGAGATCACATCCCTAGATGCTGAGTCGGCTTTACTTTTCTCCACATGTCTAATGTAGTTTCCAGTAAAAGAAATAAATTCAAAAGAAACAAAAGAACAATTAGGATTGTGATAATACTGAGCTGAAAGGAGGAAAAAAATCCTAAAGAAATGGTGAGTAAATCTCAGGGCAGAAGCCAGCCATTTCAAACATTTTTTTTGTTCAGTCATGGGGCTTAAACTCTGGGCCTGGGCACATGCTGTCCCTGAGCTCTTCAGCTCAAGGCTAGCGATCTACCACTTGAGCCACAGCACCACTTCCAGCTTTTCGGTGGTTGATTGCAGATAAGAGTCTCATAGACTTTCCTGCCTGGGCTGGCTTTAAACTGTGATCCTCAGATCTCAGCCTACTGAGTAGCTAGGATTCAGACTTGAGCCACTAGAACGCAGCCCATTTCAAACACTTTGATGTCAATTTTGAAGAGCTTCCCTTAATCCCCCATCATAGAGAAGAAACACAAACTCTAAATGTCAGAAGAGAAATGATGTATGGATCTTTGAAGTAATACATTAACTGGGAAAAAGACCAGGAAGCAGCAGCTTGGTGATACAGCCTCATAGCAAAGTTCAAATCTTACTTAAGCTTAGTGACACAGACAGGGAGACAAGGATAAGCTGGCTGCTACTTAAGGACCGCAGCTCATATGGAAATGCGAGATCCACAAGAGACTGACAGAACTCCATACAAGGATGAAAAATGGCCACTGTGAGAGTTTGGGACAACACTGGTATAAAGAAATCACAGTACAGCCAGGCGCCGGTGGCTCCCGCCTGTAATCCTAGCTCACAGGAAGCTGAGATCAGAGGATCATGGGTCAAATCCAGGCCTGGAAGGAAAGTCTGTGACACTCTTATCTCCAATAAACCACTAGAAAACCAGAAGTGGTGCTATGGCTTAAGCGGTAGAGCACTCGCCTTGAGCTGAAGAGCTGAGGGACAGTGCCCAAGCCCAGAGTTCAAGCCCCACGACCGACCCAAAAAAAAAAAAAATCACTGTACAAAACTAGCTAGCTTCTGGGTGGGGCAAAAGAAACAAGAAGAGTCAACATCAAGGCAGGGTACCTTTGTGAGCCATGATGGACTCCAAAGGGAAGTTCATTTGTGCTGGGGGTGTGACATTACTGTCACTGCTTAGGGATGAGAGGCTGGAAACACTGCTTTTAGATTCCATTCCCTATAAAATCCATCTTGAAAAGGACAAGAAAAATAGAAACAATTGGAGACTGAATCCTTTTCCTCACTTATACACAGTCTTCTAGAAGCTTTCCTTTCCCTTGATGTCAGGGTTGTATTACCCAATCTGGGTATACACACTCCACTCCATCTGGTAGTGATAGATTTCCAACTGCTTCCCACTTGTAAAGAGGAGAGAGCCAGCAAAGGTTTTAATGAGTAATTGGTTTAATAGAGCATCTGGAAAAGTAGCCACATATTCAATTAGAGTAATTAACAATATACTTGCACAATGGCAACATTTTAAGTGAAGACATAAAATTTAAAATCAACTAAGAATCATTCCATACACAGCTGCCAAAGAATGAAGTTTTTCTAAAAATATCTAGACATAAAGCAAAAATGTATATGACAATGCTTTAGGGAGATAGGGTTGCTGTGGGTACAGCTATGTTTATATTTGAAACTCAAACTTTGGGACAGTTCAATCAGAAAGCACACTTTCAAATGAGGCACATGCCTCATGCCAGGTGTAGTATCAGCATTCTCTTAAGAAAGGACAATGATAAATAGCCCAACAAAAATCTCTGAATGGTTTTCTAACATTTGCTTCTATATCTTGTTCCTTCTGTGCCCAGTACACTTCTATTCCTTTTTCAAACTCTTTGAAACATTTATCACAGTACACCTAATATTGGGAATACATCAGAATGTATCAGAAAGGATACATCACAAAGAATGACACCATCCACCTCTCCTTCTCTTCTTGCAAATTCTTAGTGATAACTTAGTTTTCTCCCATGGTTGCATAAACATAGCTATTTTTCTCTGCATTTTAATAGTCTCTATTATTGAATACCTACTTACTCTGACTTATTGTGTTTCTTCTCTTAACAAGATTCCTCAGATTTAACACTTATAAAGCAGAGCAATTATCTAATATACATATATACAATGTGGATATATTATATATAATACAGATATTATATATACACATACAGATCAACAGTCTCAAGCAAGCAATGAATACACTTGGTGCATATGTTCATCTCACAACAGATGCTTCATCCCTCACTCTGGTTTTCTGAAGGCATCAAATATTAATAAAAAGCACTTCTGAATTCACGTACATAGGTCTCTAATACACTCTGACTTTGTAAAAGTCCATCTTTACTAGGTCTTTATATAGGCAAATCTTCCACAGTCAGGAATTCCTCAGGGCAGGCATGGTCCTGGAAACACAGATTGCTAAAGGTAGCAGAGCAAAAATAATGATTGTTACCATTTAGACTCAAGCAACTGAAAGGCAGATAGCCAAATAATGGCTATTTAGGAACTTTGTAATCAGAGCCAAGACTGCAGTAGTATTGGATGCTGACTACAGTGATTCTGTGCCTGCATATCTGGTACATTGTCAGCCAAATCATTTGTGATTAACAGCAATGCTAATTTTACTATTGTAAATTTAAGAACTGCTAAAAACTTAGTATAAAAATTTTCTAAAGATTGGACCAGTTTACACTCCCACCAACAGTAGTATGGAGGTTCCTCAAAAGACTCCACATAGAGCTCCCCTGTGACCTAGCAATCCCACTGTTGGCCATTTACCCAAATGATCACAAACAAGACCATACTAAAGCTACCAGCACAACTATGTTTATTGCAGCACTATTTACCATAGCTAAGATATGGAACTAACCCAGATGCCCCTCAGTAGATGAATGGATCAAGAAAATGTAGTATATATACACAATGGAATTCTATGCCTCCATCAGAAAGAATGGCACTGCCCCATTTGTTAGGAAATAGAAAGACTTGAAAAATTATATCAAGTATAGTAAGCCAGGCCTAAAGAAACATAGGTCCCATGGTTTCCCTTATTTGCAATAACTAGTATATGTTTGAGACAAGCAGAAATGGTCAGATAAGTTGATGTTAGGTGAAATGAGCCCCAAGATAAGGATTTAAAAGGTTTTTCTTTCTTGCCATTGTTTCTAACATATTTATAAGATATTTCTTTGTTGCTTTGTATGTCCCTCCCCCACGGTATAACCCCTGTTTTTACTGTATTTGATGTTGGTATATTTTGTGGAGGGGAAGGGAAAAAACAAATTGTTTAAATAGGGATACAGGTGGACCCATTGCAACAATGAGATGTACAAGTCGTTATGATGAAAAACGAACTTTACAACTTTGGCATGGGGAGGGGCAGGGGGAGAGCGTAGCAAGATGGGAAGGGATGGGAAGGGGAAACAAAGGAGGAGGGAATAATGCTTGATAAGAAATGTACTCATTACCTTGCTCATGTAATTGTAACCTCTCTGTATGGTATTTTCACAATAAAAAAACCTTAATAATAAAAAATAAAATGTAGATTAAAAGTAAAAAAAAATTTCTAAAGGTTTTCCTTTAGTTGGAATGGAGGAATGATTTGATATCATTAAACATTTTCAACCAATAAAAAGCAATTTTTAAAGGCAATTTAAAATGTTAAATGCTTTGGTTTCATTCATTTATTATTATATTAATTTTTAATTATCTTTTTTTGCCAGTTCTCCAGCTTGTCCTCAAGCCCTGGGAACTGAACTTCTTCGGCTAGCACTCTACCACCTAAGCCACAGTGCCACTTCTGGCTTTTTCTGTTTATGTAGTACTGAGGAATGGAACCCAGGAATTCATGCATACTAGGCAAGCACTCTACCACTAAGCCACATTCCCAGCCCAGTTTTTAAATTATCTTTAAGGAGTTGTCCAAAGGGATTTCAATTCAAGTTGTTAGTTTATGAGTAAAATGCAGCTTGTTTGTTTTTTAAAAATAAAATGTTTTTCTACATAGTTACCAGTTTCCTCTGAGAAATGCTAATAAACCCATTTCACTGAGTAGAATCTATGCACTACACTCAAACTACTGTGGACAAGATAAAAGGAAATAATATTGTGATAGCTTATTGAGCAGAATGCCTCCATTTTATGACTGTGCACCATCTTGTCACACACACTTCACTTCCTCCCCACCATCCTATCAATGGCATCTTCCCTATTCAATCGTGCACACTTTGCTTCTTCCTCCCCACTAGTTCCGGCTTGCTCAGGGACAATAAGCTTCAGGAAGCAGTTAGTTTCGTTCCCATTTGCTTGGAATCTATAAACTTCAGAAACAGTCTAGTGTCAGGAGATGTCTTGACTCAGGTGGATGAGCACAATGCCCAATGCAGCAGTAAATTAGATATGGGGCCTCTTGCTTAATACTGACTTCTGCTTCTGTTGTTTCCTGCTTATTGCTTGTAGCTGTAGATAAGGAAAAAGGGAACTTCCAAACTCAGAGTGAGGAGTATAGTAACCTGACTTGATAGGGAAACAGGCTATCTCACTTGGATACCTGACACCCTGAGAGTGCTCACTGGACAGCTATAAAAGACTTTCCATTGGCTATGTATTTTGTTTGAGTGGTGGCTCCTGGGAATTCCCATTTCAATATGTGAAAATAAATGAAGAAGGTGAGTGGCTATAAAGGCTCCAGGTGTGGCTGGAGGATCAGAGTTTGGAGGACCAGGTTTCTATTTCTTAGCTCAGTAAGATGGGCAGATACTGAACTGTTTGAACCAATGTTCAGGGCTAATGATACAGGTTCTTTGAGGCCTGGTAGTTCTTAATCCATCTCCTTATGTGTTTGGTGAAATGATTTAGCAATCTAACATTAGAGTCACTATATTAACATGCTGGTTCATCATCGGCATTGCTTGATTTATCTTTACCTTTGCCATTGCCTTATTTGAAGGTTATGTGTGATGGAATCAGCATGGTGTAAGGAAAAGTATGAAGTTTATTTACAGCCAGAGTCTCTGTGATGCCTTTATTATGATAAATTAATTAATTGTTGAACATGATAATAAGGATGAGGATCAAGAACAAACTTTCTGATGAACATCCTTGAGACTAAGTCTCACATATCTAGCCATGAAATCTGTCACATGAGTTTTATTATTGTCCCTATCTTGTGAATTAGGAAATAGACACTGACAGAGTTGATATACCTTGCCATATTCACTGACATGATAAACAGACAAAAATTTAAAATCCTACCATCTGTTTCCAAATCTTGGTCTTTATTTACTATGCCACAAAACAAAAGAGAGTAACCAATTTAGAGCAGCTGAGAGACTGGAAGTCAGAAGCATCACCGTCAAGCAATGTTAATTAAGACTAAGTTTCTGCAAACAGACTTCACTTAGCCTCCAAAAGAAAAAATTACTTGGAGTTGTAAAGATCTCTTCTCAACATCTCTTTAGCATCCCTACCAAATTTGAGTTTGATAAAAGGATAGCTCGTGATAACCTAGGAAGAAATTTCTAAGCGTGTTATTATGCATTAGAAAAATGCATAAGAACTGTTATTATTCTCCCAAACAGCTCAAAGAGGCATTTTCAAGAATGAAGACTACAGTTTTAAATCACTGGCTAAGGATATCATTTGAAACAAACCCTTGAAAACAAAACATTTTATTGTTAAATTTGCTAGGAATGCCATAAGAATTTGAGACTAATGAAGTTAATTTTGCAGCCACATTTTTGTAAGCACTAATAAATTGGACAAAGGGATCTCACTGATACTTACAACAATGTTTTTAAATCAAATTTACCTCATGTGTATTACTCTTTCTTACTCCTGTCTTTCCTCCTGCTTCATTTTTAATAGTATTGGAGGGCTTATTATGCCATTTTCATATATATATATATATATATATATATATATATTTGTCATTTCTCTGCACAGTCCTACATTTACAACTATGTCTTTTTAAGTCTAGAGTTCATCTATGAGAACAAACTTATCATTTTTGTTTATCTGGGATTGGCTCACCTGCTTAACATAATGAACTTCAGTTTTATTTTTTTCATTTTGTTTTTTTATTATGAAAATATTGTACACAGGGGTTACAACTACATGAGCAAGGTAATGAATACATTTCTTATCAAGCATTGTTGGCTCCTTCTTTGTTTCCCCTTCCCATCCCTTCCCATCTTCCCCTCTCGCCCCCCAAAACCCCAGCCCCCGGCCAAAGTTGTAAAATTCATTTTTCGACAAAACAACTTGGACATCTCATTGTTGCAATGGGTCCACCTGTATCCCTATTTAAACAGTTTGATTTTGCCCTTCCCCGCCACAAATTATACCAACATCAAATAAAATGAAAGCAGGGGTTATATCATGGGGAAGTGGCATACAAAGCAACAAAGAAATCATCGTATAAGTATGTTAGAAACAATCGCAAGGAAGAAAAAATATTTCAATATTTACCTTGGGGTTCATTTCACCTAACAGTAACTTATCTGACTTTTTCTGCTTGTCTCAGACATATGCTAGTTATTGCAAATAAGGGAAACCATGGGACCTGTTTCTTTGGGTCTGGCTTATTTCACTTAATATAATTTTTTACAAGCCTTTCCAATTCCTAACAAATGGGGCAATACCATTCTTTCTGATGGAGGCATAGAATTCCATTGTGTATATATACTACATTTTCTTGATCCATTCATCTACTGAGGGGCATCTGTGTTGGTTCCATATCTTAGCTATAGTGAATAATGCTGCAATAAACATAGTTGTGCTGGTAGCTTTAGTGTGGTCTTGTTTGTGATCATTTGGGCAAATGGCCAACAGTGGGATTGCTGGGTCATAGGGGAGCTCTATGTGGAGACTTTGAGGAACCTCCATAGAACTTTCAAAAGTGCTTCAACAAGTTTACACTCTCACCAACAATGCAGTAGGGTTCCCTTCTGTCCACATCCCCTCCAGCATCTGTTGTTATTAGAGTTCTTGATTATAGCCATTTTAACTGGGATGAGGTGGTATCTCAATGTTGTTTTGATTTGCATTTCTTTTATGGCTAGAGAGGTTGAGCATTTCTTCATGTGTCTATTGGCCATCCTTCTTTCCTCTTCAGAGAAGTTCCTCTTTAAGTCTTTAGCCCACTTATTTATGAGGCAGTTGTTTCTTTGAGGATTTGTTGTTGGGGAATTTAATTATTTGAGTTCTAGGTATGTTTTAGATATGAGACCCTTGTCCGTTGTATGGCTAGTGAAGATCTCCCAATCCGTGGGCTTTCTATTGATCTTGCTAGCTATGTTGTTTGCCATGCAGAAGCTCTGCAATTTCATGCAATCCCATTTGTCCAACCTTTCTTTGATTTGTTGTGTTTCTGGGTCACTATTAAGAAAATTTCGGCCTGTGCCAAGGAGACCTAGGGTTCCTCCTATTCCATCCTGTAATGTTTTCAGAGTGTCTGCTTTGACTCCGAGGTTTTTGATCCATTTGGAGTTTATTCTGGTACAGGGTGATATATAGGATCTAGCTTAAGTTTTCTACATGTAGTAAACCAATTTTGCCAGCACCATTTACTGAAGAGGTTGTCTTTCTTCCATTCTATTTTTTTTAGCTCCCTTATTGAAGATTAGATGACTATAAGTCTGTGGGTTCATTTCTGGATTTTCAATTCTATTCCATTGGTCCTGAGGTCTCTTCTTGTGCCAGTACCAAGCTGATTTGATTACTATGGCTTTGAGTACAGTTTGAAGTTTGGTATTGATATTCCTCCAGCACTGTTCTTTCTGTTGAGGATAGTTTTTGCTATTCGGGGTCTTTTATTGTTCCATATGAATTTTTGGGTTGCCTCTTCTATTTCCTTGAAGAATGAGGTTGGAATATTGATAAGAATCACATTTAATTTGTAGATAGCCTTGGGAAGTATTGCCATTTTCACGATGTTGATCTTTCCAATCCAGGAGCATGGAAAGTTTTGCCACTTTCTAAGTTCTGTTTTGATTTCCTTTTTCAGGTTTTTAAAGTTTTCATCATAGAAGTCCTTCACTTCTTTGGTTAAGTTAATTCCTAGGTATTTTATTTTTTGTGGGACTATTACGAATGGGTTTGCTTTCCTAGTTTCAGCCACGCTTTTCTCATTGTTGGCATACAAAAAAGCCATTGATTTTTGAGGGTTAATTTTATACCCTGCTATTTTGCCAAAGTTTTGAATCAGCTTGAGTAATTTGGGAGTGGAGTCTATGGGATTCTTTAAATACAAGATCATGTCATTTGCAAAGAGGGAGAGTTTTACTTCATCTTTCCTTATTTGGATCCCTTTTATGTTTGGTCTTGTCTTATTGCTGTAGCTAGGCATTCTAATACTAAATTGAAGAGAAGTGGAGAGAGTGGACATCCTTGTCTCATTGCTGAGTTAAGAGGAAATGGCTTTAGTTTTTCACCATTATGTTTAAAGTTGGCTGTAGGTTTCACATATACAGCATTTATTGTATTGAGGAATGTTTCCTGGATTCCTAGTTTTTCCAGAACCTTCATCATAAAGAGGTGTTAGATCTTGTCAAATGTTTTTTCTCCATCTATTGAGATAACCATGTAGTTCTTATCCTTGCTCTTGTTGATGTAATGAATTATATTAATTGATTTGCGTATATTGAACCAGCTTTACATACCTGAAATGAATCCTGTTTGATCGTGGTGTATGATTTTTTGGATGAATTGTTGAAGCGGACTGGCTAAAGTTTTGTTGAGAAGTTTTGCATCAATGTTCATCAAAGAAATGGGTCTAGCCGGGCACCAGTGGTTCACACCTGTAATCCTAGCTACCCAGAAGGCTGAGATCTGAGGATCTCGATTCAAAACCCACCTGGGCAGGAAAATCAGTGAAACTCTTCTCTCCAATAAACCACAAGAAAACCGGAAGTGGAACTGTAGCTCAAGCGGTAAAGCGTTCGCTTTGAGCTGAAGAACTGAGGGACAGTGCTCAGGCCCAGAGTTCAAGGCCCACAACCAGCCCAAAAAAAGAAAGAAAAAAAAGAAATGGGTCTATAGTTCTCTTTTTTTGATGAGTCTCTGCCTGGTTTTGGGATGAGGGTTATGATGGCTTCATAGAATGAGTTCGGTAGTCAGCACAACTATGTTTATTGCAGCATTATTTACTATAACTAAGATATGGAACCAACACAGATGCCCCTCAGTAGATGAATGGATCAATAAAATGTAGTATATAAACACAATGGAATTCTATGCCTCCATCAGAAAGAATGACATTGCCCCATTTGTTAGGAAATGGAAAGGCTTGGAAAAAATTATATTAAGTGAAGTAAGCCAAGCCCAAAAAACATAGGTCCCATGGTTTTCCTTATTTGCAATATCTAGTATATGTCTGAGTCAAGCAGAAAAGATCAGATAAGATGATGTTAGGGAAATGAACCCTAAGATATGTATTCAAATATTTTTTTTTCTTTCATGCGATTGTTTCTAACACATTTATAAGATTATTTCTTTGTTACTTTGTATGTCCCTCCCCCACAGTATAACACCTGCTTTCACTGTATTTGATGTCGGTATAATTTGTGGAGGGGAAGGGGAAAAACAAGTCGTTTAAATAATGTAATCATTATCTTGCCCATGTAATTGTAACCCCTCTATACAGTATTTTCACAATAAAAAATAAATAAAAATAAAAAAAAAGAATGAGTTCGGTAGTGAACATTCTCTTTCAATTTCATTGAAGAGTTGAGGAGTATTGGTGTGAACTCTGCTTTGAAGGCCTCGTAGAATTCCGCTGTAAATCCATCTGGTCCTGGGCTATTCTTAGATGGGAGGTCTCATATTGCTGTTTCTATTTCAATGCTTGATATGTGCCTGTTAAGGTGGTTTAACTCATCTTGGTTTAGTTTCGGCATGTCAATATTTGCTAGGAAAAGGTCCATTTCTGCCAAGTTCTCAAACTTATTAGCATTAAGTTTTGAGAAGTATTCCCTTATAATGTTCTGAATCTTGGTTGTTTCTGTGGTGATGTTTCTATTCTCATCTCTGAGTTTATTTACTTGGGTGTGTGTTCTCTTCTTTTTCTCATAAGATTTGCTAAGGGTCTGTCAATTTTGTTAATTTTTTCGAAGAACCAATTCTTTGTTTTGCTGATTCTTTCTATTTTTTTCAGATTCTAATTCATTTAATTCTGATTTATTTTTAATTATTTGTTTCCATCTACTGGATTGGGGATTATCTTGCTGCTCTTTTTCAAGGTAGTTCAGATATCTCATTATGTCATTGGTTTCAGATCTCTCCAATTTGTTGATGTTGGAACTCAGAGCTAAAAACTTGCCACTGAGTACTGCTTTTGCTGTGCCCCAGAGGAGGTGGTAATTTTTGTGTTTATTTTTGTTGACTATCATGAACATTTGAATTTCCTTTCTAATCTCTTCCATGACCCACTGGTGTTGTTCAGGCTCCATGTGTTACAGGACTTTCTTTGGTGGCTTCTGGTTTTGAGTTCTAACCTTATTCCCTTGTGGGCTGAGAGAATGCAAGGTATAACTTCAATGTTTCTGAATTTGGACAAGTTTGCTTTGTGACCTAAAATGTGGTCTATTTTGGAAAATGTTCCATGTGCTGCTGAGAAAAAACGTGTATTCTGATGCTGCTGGGTGAAATATTCGGTAGATGTCTGTTAAATCTATTTGATCTATGCAGTTGTTTAGGTCTGAGGTTTCTCTGTTGAGTTTTTGCCCAGTTGATCTATCTAGTGGGGATACTGGTGTGTTAAAGTCCCCGACAATTAATGTCTTGGATCTATATGAGATTTGAGAGAAAGTAGTGTTTCTTGGATACATTTGGGTGTTCCGTTGTTTGGCGAATAAAGATTAGAATTGTAATATCCTCCTGAAGGAGAGATCCCTTAATTAGTATGTAGCGACCTTCTTTATCTCTTTTAACTAATTTTAATTTGAAGTCTATTTTATCTGATATTAGGATTGCAACTCCTGCCTGTTTATGGGGGCCATTTGCTTGGTAGATTTTGTTCCAGCCTTTCACTTTCAAAATGTGTTTGTTTTTATGGGAAAGGTGTGACTCCTGAAGACAGCAGATAGAAAGATCTTGCTTTTTAATCCAACTAGACAGTCTATGTCGCTTAATTGGAGAGTTAAGTCCATTAATGTTAAGAGATAGGACTTAGAGGTATTTGGGAGTTCCTGCCATTTTATCCACCTTCTTGGGGTCTGTGGCAACTGGGTTCTTCCTATGGTTCTTGGATTCTCATTTTGGATGTGGTTTCTTGGCTTTTATTGTGGTCTTATTGGTTTTCTATGTGTCAGACATCTTTAAGTATCTTTTGTAAGGCTTGTTTCATGGAGATATATTGTTTCAATTTTTCTTTGTTATGGAAGGTTTTTATTTGACATTCGGTTATGAAGGAGAGTTCAGCTAGGTACAGTATTCTTGGTTGATAGTTGTTTATCTTTATGGCATGGCATACATCATTCCAGGCTCTTCTTGCTTTTGTTGTCTCTGCTGAGAAATCTAAGGTGATTCTAATTGGTTTCCCTTTATAGGTGATTGATCTTTTCTCCTTGACCTCTTTAAGGATCTTTTCCTTGGCCTGAATTGATCCTGTGCAGATTATAATGTGATGGTGGGATGTCCTATTCTGGTCTGGTCTATTTGGCATTCTAAAAGCTTCTTGTATCTGAATAGGCCTATCTTTTTTCATGTTTAGGAAGTTCTCTGCTAGGATCCTGTTAAACAAATTTCCTAGACCATTAACTTCTGTCTCTAGGTGCTCCTCTACACCCATTATCCTCAGATTAGGCCTTCTGATGGTGTCTTCCAAATGTTGAATAGATCTATCATATTTCTTGGATTTGTCTTGGATAGTTGTATGTTCTTTCTCTATAATATCTAGGCTGTCTTCAATCCCCGAGATTCGATCTTTTCTGCATGGTCTAACCTACTGTAAAGACTTTCTACTTTTTTTAAAAATTTTCTTTTCCTTCTAATTGGTCAGCTTTGATGACTTCAAATTCTTTGTTGGAGCTTTGTTTTAGATCTTGTATGAACTTCTTTACTTCCTTAATTTGGTATTCAGTGTTTATTCTCAAATCACTTAGTTGATTGGCTATGGTTTCCTTGGACTCCCATTCCTTCTGTTGGGCTCCATTCAACATTCCCTTTGTGGTCTCCCTGACTTCTTTCAGCTGTCTGTTTATAGATTTCATGAATGCCTCTATTCTCATCCCACTCTTGCAATTCCTGTATTACTCTTTGATTAGCTTCCTCATGTTCACACAATTCCTGTAGTTCTCTTTGACTGTTCTCAGCCTGCTCAAGCCATTCCTGACTTACTCTTTGTCTGTTCTCAGCCTGCTCATTCAATTCCTTTACTTCTCTTTGAGTGTTCTCAACTTGCTCACTCAATTCCTGTATCAATCTTTGAGTAGCTTCCTCATGCTCATGAGATTTGATCTTCAGTTTTGTCCATTTTTCCTGCAAACTACATGATTTCATTCTGTGTGTGTGTGTATGTGTGTGTGTGTGTGTGTGTGTGTGTGTGTGTGTGTGTGTGTGTGTGTGTGTGTGTGTGTGTGTGTGTGTGTGTGTGTACTGGCCCTGGAGCTTGAACTCAGAGCCTGGGCACTGTCCCTGAGTTTTCTTGCTCAAGCCTAGTATACTACTACTTGAGCCACAGCTCTCACTTTGAGTTTTTCAGTGGTTAATTGAAAGTACAAGTCTCATGGACCTTCCTGGCTAAGCTAGCTTCAAACCATGATTCTCAGATCTCAGCCTACAAAGCTAGGACTATGGGCATAAGCTACCAGTGCTTGTATAATTTCATTCTTCATCATGGATGAATAATACCTTGTTGTAAAATGACTATACTACCAAGAGGGAACAATCTAAAGATTCATTGCAATCTCCATGAAAATCTCAAAGTCATCTTTCACTAAAATTTTAAAAATAAATATAAAAATTCATATAGAAGCACAAAAAAAAATAGCCTAAGAAATCCTGAGCAAAAAGAGCAATGCTGGAGGCATCACATACTTGACTTCAAATAATAAAACTCTGTAGAGTTACATTGATAAAAAAATGACATGTTTCTTGCACAAAAATAGACAAATAGGGTAGATGAACTAAAAATATATTTACACAGCTACAGTCATCTAATAAAGTTTTATTGAAACCTCTTATAAGCAATCCAAAATGTATATGTGCCGGGCGCTGGTGGCTCACGCCTGTAATCCTAGCTACTCTCTGTCATTTTGTATTTAATGAGAATGTTCTAGAAGTTCAACATAAAAATTAAACTTTGTGAGTGAAAACTTTTTATTAAACCAATAAGTTGTTTATTGTTTGTTGGTTGGTTGTGAGGCTTGAGCTTGGGGCTTGGGCATCATCCTTGAGCTTTTCTGCTCAAAGCTAGAGCTCTATCACTTTAAGCACCATTCCTAGTTTCTGGTGGTTAACTGAAGCTAAGAGTCTCACGGACTTTCCTGCTACGGCTGGTTTTGAACCACAATCCTCAGATCTCATCCTCCTGAGTAGCTAGGCTTATAGGTGTGAGCCATTCGTGCCCTGCTCAAAACCAATCAGTTTTTAAACTGAAATGATCTATTTGACTCTAACCAGCAAAGGGTTAGTAATACATCCAAGACAATAAGTAATCATCAATTTCATTTTGGAAGAGTCATTATGCACAGGTCAGCTTTTCCAGGCTCACAGAGATGGCTGTGGTTTTGGTATTGTCTTCGATTGTCAGTAAAGAAATATGATTGTTTTCTTGACAAAATGTGAATGAATTCAGGAATATTTAAACCACAATGCCTGTTTCTCTGCTTTAGGAGAGCAAACATCTTTGCTAAAATGCAAATATTAGTTGGTGTGTTAGCACTTACAATTACAATGTTTCTCTCCTCTCCTCTTTTTTTCTTTCTTCTCTCTTTTTCTTCTCCCCTTCTTTTTCTCTCCCCTCTTCTCCTCTCCTTTCCCCTTCTTTCTCTCCTCTGTCTCTTTTCAGAGTTAAAGAGTGAGCTCAGGCCCTGCATATTCTAGAACAGCATGCCAGCCCTGAGCCACTTCTCTAGCGCTAGTGTATTGGTATTTTAATTAACAGCAACAGCTTAATTTAAATGTATATAAAATATTGGCTTAATAAAATGCTCATCTTGTAGGAATATCACACTTAGACTGTATGCACTTTATGTGAATGTGCTTGGGATAAGAAATGATATGGATGAAAATGCATAGTGTTGAGAGCTCAGAGTTGAACATTGTGGTAGGTGAATAAGTACATGAAAAAACAACATTCATTTTCCTGGACAAGAGGTAGGTGCTAGAAAGGATACAACATAGAATAAAGTATGTTCAGACAGCCATTTATCATCCTTCCCTGAAGTAATTAAGGGCCTATTACTTTAAAAGTCAAAGTCTTGCTATGTAGCTCAAAGTTTTCCAAAACTTTTGATCCTCCTGCTTCAGCCTTCTAAGTGCTTTTAAGCACAGAGACATTACATAACACAGGTCTCCCCTCATGTAATCTGTGATCCATCTTCTCTCTAAGACTTTCAACTTCACTCATTGGTTTAGGCTTTACCTTTTCAGGCTTGCAGAATTTGCCAAACATACCATCCATTTTCTTTTTCTTATATAGACATTAGGGCAGATAGAATGATATATGTGCAAGATGTGCTATGCAAAGAGCCCTGGAACAAAAAGTAATTCCTGAGTGTTTTCATCTTGCTAGTCATTATAGTAAAATCTTGATTTTAGCTCTCAGTGTATAGGTCAGTATGCTTTAGCATAGCTGGGAGAATTGACCACGTTTCTGGAGCACTTTACTAACATGTTGATTTTTCTATTTCTTCTCAATTTAAAAGAAGCAGAAGTTAAAAGAACCAGTTCCTGATTATGTATTAAGGTCAGTTGGACTACAGTGGTAGTGCTAAAAACCAAATGGAAAGATCATTGGATTGAGGTAAAAATGGGTGATTTCTACAGAGATTACCAAAACTCTTTCAATGTATGCTATTCAAGAGTTAAAGTTGCTGGTGCTGGTGGCTCATGCTTGTAATCCTAGCTACTCAAGAGGCTGAGATCTAAGGATCATGGTTCAAAGCCAGCCCTGGCAGGTAAGTCCATGAAACTCTTATCTCCAATAAACCATCAGAAAATCGCAAGTGGTGCTGTGGCTCAAGTGGTAGAGCACTCGCCTTGAGCTGAAGAAATGAGGGACAGCACCTAAGCCCAGAGTGCAAGCCCCACAACCGACCAAAAAAACAAAAAGTTTAAATAAATGGACTTAAAAATAGCAATAGCATAGATGTCCAATCCAAATGCTAAAGAATTGGGAAAATAACTAATATATTAGAAAAAGACTTAAGAATCACAGCCAAGTATAGCCACTCGCATCTGTAGTCCCAGTTACTAGAGAAGGAAAGGCAAACGAATAACTTGAGTCCAGGAGCTGAAGAACAGCCTGGTCAATATATTAAGAATCTGATTCAAAACTAACAAAAAAGGAGAAATAAAAAATAGAGCTTGGCCCTGGTGATACCTGCAATCTTACCTATTCAGGAGGTTGAGATATAAAGAAGATTGTTTGAAGCCAGCCCTGGAAGAAAATTCTGAGACTCTTATCTCCAAGTAACCAACAAAAAGTCACAAGTAGAGGTATGATCAAGTAGTAGAGCACTAGTCTTTAGCAAAAAGGCCAAATGAGAGTGTAAACCCTGAATTCAAGTCTGGTACCAACACACACACACACACACACACACACACACACACACAAACAAACAAATGTTGAAATAAATGTAATTTATTGTAATAAAATATAAGCAAGATAAATGCAAAGTTGTATGTTTAGTTTCAAATCTCCTCTTGCTAATTATGAGCTCATTAATAAGGAGCAGATATGACTGCCAAGTAAACTACTGTGGTTTGGGTTAGGGTGATAGAAAGTGTCTACTTATTCTGGTAGTTTTGTGTTGATCAGACATCACTGGGAAACATCTGTTCAATGATAGCTAAGGAGATTCTTACAGGATGTCCAGAGAAAAATAGTTGAAGTAGCTAGTGGTCTCAAAACCATTCTCAGGAGAATGAGCTGTTTATTTGTAGAATAAAGATCGGCAGAAAGCACATAGTGGGTGGCCTTTGGAATAGCATTTGTACACAGAAGATGGATTCAATTTCTTCCATATGACTTAAGAAGACAAAGCCAGAGTTGATGGGTCCAAGTTTAAAGAGAAACACATGAGATCCCAAAGAAAAATGATTACAGAAAATGTGTAGGGTTCCTGGGTGGAAGTAGCAGTGATTTGACTTTTTGGATTTAAAGGCACTGAGCTACAACTAAGGCAGAAATCCAAGGAAAAGGGTAATGAGTGCTTTCTTTTGTAAAGAGTCTTGAAGAACTAGCTGAAGGATCAATATTCAGAGATCTAGTAAATCTGGACTTTTTATTTCCTCAGGAACTAAATTTCTTCAAGATTCATCAGTATGAAGTTTTAGGGAAAAAGTAATTGCTACACTCCTTCAGGAGGAAAAGAAAAGAATAACAACCCTTTTCATACTGATCAACCATATAGCCAGTCTTTTCTATCAATTTTGAACAAGTTGATTGAGTATAATTCTTCTGTGAAAAGAAACATTTCTTCAACATTTCCAGTACACAACTATATTTCTCTAAATACATATCAATATTTTAGGGTTTTCTGTATAATATTCTTGTATTTATCTCTGGTAGATTACTAGACTCTTTTCATAATCTTTCTGTGATCTTCCCTAACATCTTAACATAATATTTTACCTTTTTTTGTCATCGTGGGGCCTGAACTCTGGGCCTAGGCACTATCCCTCAGCTCTTCAGCTCAAGGTTAACATTCTACCACTTGAGCCACAGCACTACTTCTGGCTTTTTCTGCTGAGGAATCAAACCCAGGGCCTCATGCATGTAAGATAAGCACTCTACCACTGAGCTACCTTCCCAGCCCCATATTTGACTTTTTGTAAGTGTGATCAATGAGAACAGAGTTTTGAAAGATGGACTGCAAAAATAAATTTACCTACAAATAAGGAAAGAGTTTGTTTAACATATATATTGTGGCAATTAGTCTAATTTCAAAGAACAGCATTTCATTATGAAGTAAGGGAAAGACTAGGTCTAAGTAAGTCACCTTGTTTCCACAGCCATCCTAGGGCTCCCAAGGCCTAGAGGTGAGACAAGCCAACCTTTTAATTGCAGATATACCATGTTGTTTAGACCCATACAAGATATGTAAATGCATCATGTTGTTTAGCCCCAGGGAAATCCTATCTCCCAGGTGATGGGTGTTCCTGAATACAGAGAGGTGGGAAGAGGGCAGGGCTTGGATGATCAGTGCCTTGAACTTGGGAGACTCTCTAGTTTCCTGGAAGGAAAGGGGATAACTGGATTTTAGGATGAGACCAGTGAAGATCCCTTTACACCAAGCCTCTTATGCTGTATCTGGTCTCCTGACCTTGCTCTGGTCAGCTTAGCATCCTATTTCAGCTTCCATTAGGGTTGATCTGGGTGGTTGGTATTGTTTTTCTGCTTTTTCTTTCCTCTCCTGCTCTCATGATTCCGTTTTCTAACAGTGTTACGTGAATGTGTGGGGCTGCAGGTCTTTGCAACAAGAGTTGGCCTGCATTCATCAGCTCCAGCTTTCCAATAAAGACTCCCAATTCAACCAAAATGTGGCTACTCTTTATCTTCCTGACTGGATTCACCTTACAACAATTAGAGGTTGAAATACCACTGAGCACAATGAAACAATCATAGACTTCTCTACCCCTGCAGAGAAGGAGGAAATGATTGTGGCATGATAAGGGCAGAAAAACCAGTGGCTGTAAAAAACGAATAATAAAATACTTTTGGAGAATTAAGAGAACCAACTAAGTGAGAAATACTCAGCATATACAAGATCATTTCAGGAGCTGAAAAATACTTAGGCCAAGAGATTGTATTTTCTCCTCATAGCCTATCATGGTTCCTTTCCAAAATGGATATAGGCTTTGAGTCCAAAGCTTGTCTGGTTCTTTCAACACATGGTCAGATGATCTCTTCTTTGTAAAGTGGAAGAGAGCTTCAGTTTCCAGAGTCCTGTCTGAAATGTACTGCATGTCACTCTAACAAAAAGCCTATTAGTAATAGATTCCTCTGAGAAGTCCTATTTCTCTACAGTTTTTGACTGCTAATGGCTTCCCTTTTGCAATTGCCATCATAACTTTCTTAAGAGGCAAAAGGAAGTGCATGAAAAAACATGTGGGAATCTTAGATGCTTCTTCATAATTTCTAGCTGGCATCAATCAACATCACACAAAACTAGTGGAATTCTTGGCATAAGTGAACACTGACAGCAAGTCTGAAGTGACCAAATCTGAGGAAACCTCTTGAAGTAAGGAGGTCAGGTTCGGCTAACACCAGATTGGCCACATGGTGGATGATGGGGTCTGGCATCTGGTCTTCATGTGGGGGAAGGAAACTCCCTGCCCATCACCTTGCAGGTGTTAGGTGTGCCTGGATCCCTGGAGGCAGGGGTGGACACTTGGCTAATAAGTTACTGAATCTGTCAGCCCAATGCCTGAGACTGGGAGTTTCCTGTGGATATTTCCCCCTGTTGGGGCCCTATTTAGGTCCAGACTAGCCCAGCTGCCAAAAATCCATGCCATGTGTCTCTCCATGATTTTTTCTGTATCCTGTCTCCTGCCTCGTCTCCAGTCATCTTGGCATTTCAATTCAGCTGTCCATTGGAGCTGAATTGGATTGTTGGTATTGTTTCTGTTCTTTCTTTCCTCTTTAGCCTGTTTCCTAGCTGTGTTATGTTCATCGAGTGCAGCAGGCCTTTGTGATAACAGGCTGCCTGCAGCCTACTAACTGCATAATAAAGATTCCAATATTCCATATTTCAAATTGTGGCTTCTGGGATGATTCACCTTACAACACTCTCAAGACAACCTGCTTACACTCAAGTTTGTTTTTTGTTTTTTGTTTTTTTTTCAGTCATGGAGCTTGAACTCAGGGTCTAGGCCCTGACCCTGAGCTCTTTGAGCTACAGCTCCATGGTTTTCTGGTGGTTAATTGGAGATAAGAGTCACACAGGGATTTTTCAGCCCAGGCTGGCTTCAAACAAGTGATCCTCAGATATCAGCCTCCTGTACACTCAGCATTTTGCCTCCAGGTAAAATCTTTGGTATGGATCAATGCATAAAATGACTTGTTACCCAGGGAAGTCTGAAAATGGGTTTTATTTTTCTAGCCTGAGTGACTGTGCTAGACATTGAATGGTAAATCTCTTGAGATCCTGCAGCTTTCTTAGATATGGAAGCTTTTTCCATCTCTCTTTGTCCTTTTTTTATTATTATATTTAAGTAGTTGTACAAAGGGGTTTCAATTCAGCATATCAGTTTCTAAGTACAGTGTATCTTGATCAATGTCAGCCCTTCCATTGTTCTCTCCTCATCTATCTCAGTCCTACCCATCCTTCAGGTTGTCTGGTTCCATGTTCACATATGATTATTGACTATTATGACTGCATTCACCCATACTTCTTCTCTCTATTCATCTGCCTTCTGCTGTTTTTTACATCCCATATTCCCCAATAGGTGTTTCATTTATCCCAAGGGAAGAGAAAATGTTTCCTTCAGAACAGGAAATCTCAATGGAGGGAGGAAGGGAAAGTGATCGAGGAAGGAGAGCACCTTTTGGCTTTTAGGAGATAGTCAATGCCTATAACAGCAGAAGGGATGGGTAGCAGCGAGCTGGAAGCCTACAAGGCACTTGTTATTTTCTTTTTGTGTGTGGGGCAGTCCTAGGACTGAAATTCAGAGCACGCTCCCTGAACATTTTTGCTCATGGCTAGTGCTCTACCACTTGAGCCACAGCTACACTTTTGGCTTTTTTCTGGTGCTTAATTAGATATAAAAGTCTCACAAACTTTTTGCACATGCTGGTTTGGAACCTCTATCCTCAGATATCTGCCTCCTTAGTAGCTATGAATGCAGGCATGAGCCACTGGTGCCCAACTCACTTTGACTGATTAGAAGTAGTCATTAGGCAGCCATCTTTGAGGTTGTACAAGTCCCTGGGCTTGGGGACAATTGAATAGAGACCAATGGTTTAGCCTGGGGAGATCCAGGCCTCTTGTGGCATTCAACAAGGGGACAATCCAGTTCAAATATCTACCTGAGACTGACATTGCAATTTCTCTGGAGCTTCTTGCTCACATATATTTTTTTCTGGTCCAAAATAGTGGGTGTTGATCATAAACCATTAACTAATAAGACAATAAGCCTTTGCCAAAGGCTTGACATTATTAATTCTTTCCTGATCTTTCCCTATGCCCTTGTAAGTTTCCCATCCAGGACACTGGGTCTTTGAGCATCTTCAAGATGTCCTCCAGGTCCTCCCACAGCTTGTGGTGCGTGTTGAAGAGTGGAAAATCCCAACTGGTGCAGATGGCCTTCTCCTAGGGGCCGCCCTAATGCACTGGCACTAATCCCTTCCTGGAGGTCAGAGTTCTGAATCCTGGGGTTGACAGGACTTGCTCCCACTCCTGGTGGCTGGGCACACAGTGTCACAAGCCGAAGCCCTTGCAGCAGCTGAGGTTTTGGTGAAGGAGAAAACGATCACCTCATCTGAGAGCAGTGTGGCAGGTGAGACTGATGGATTCCCACACAGCAGCAACAATGCCATCTGGGTTTGGTGAGCTACAGCCCAAATCGCACTCAGGGCAGACCTGTGTCCTTCATGCAGTAGGCAACACCCAGGGCAGGGGTGACAGTGTCCTGGGGCTGATCTGAGTTGGATGCACTCTCAATTCACCATGGACTGCTTGCTGATGTTGATTTTGATTTTGGGGGATTTTTTTGTGTTCAAAATGCATTATGAGCTTTATTTACATTTCACCCTTAAAAATCTAACAAATTTTACTGCTGGGAAGTCATCATATTAGAAATACATGAAGCATTCCCAGTTTAACAAAAATGAAAGAAAGAATAAATAAAATTTCTTTGACCACCAGTGAGATTGGACAGCCTCCATTTCCCACAAATAAATATTTTCTTGAATGTCCCTCTAAACTTCTACAGAGATGGTAGTCTCAATTCAGGTAGATGTGAGGAAATATTTTCAGAAGTCAAAATTAGAAAGAGGACCTCAACATTTTGGCTAGCAAAAAAGCAACTGCCCAGACAGCTCTCATCTTTGTAGGTGGAAAATAAAGAGTGAACAAAGCTACAGACCCTGTGACACTGACTGGTAGAATGTCTATATTTGAACTAAAAAGGTTCCCAATTCTGTATTTCATTTGGTCCATAGATTCCTTTTGGTGATGTGGAGATAGAGCTCTGCCTCGGCTTTTTGCCTTCCTTTTCTATTTTTACCTGGATTATATGCCAGACATCCTGAGAGATTACAAAGAGATTACAAAGAGGCCAGAGAAGGCTTGTGATGACTGGATTCTAACCCTCACACATGTGTTCATCACACTTTGTCATTTTCCTCTGTTTTCAGGAGTTCCTTGATAACTCAAGGTGACCTTCTCATTCCGTTTATGTAATTAACTCTGGGATAAGGAGAGAAGATCTTGAGTTTGTTTTTCTGGGTGATCTAATGGTTTGAGTCTGGGAGCAAGTTTAAAGATGTATAATGGTTTTAATATTAAAAAAACTGCAATATCTGGATCAGGTCCTTCATCTCTATGGTCTCCAACAGTGAGTCAATAAACATAGAGAGAGACGTAGAATGGCAAAGATTTACTGAAAATAAAAGATAAAAATGCTGCTAGATGAAGAGGGGTCTCATGAAAAATACTATGTTCTTCCTGTGAGGGTTAATAAGGTTTCTCTAGGAAAGAGCTATGTGATTTTCAAGATTGTTGGATGGTTTGAGGATCACATCAGTCACCAGACCAAGTCAGAGGTTCAGAGGTTTGTACAGCCTGCACAAACCCTCCATGTGTCATTTAGCTACTGTAAGTGGATGCCCATTCTAGGGTAAAGCTCTGGGGTGCCATTAGCCTGTTATTCATGTGCAAGTCCCCAGGGACAATGGACCATGACATGATGCCCAGAGGGCCACATGTGTGATATGATGTTTGGGGGTCTGAATACAGGACTGCTTAAGACCATGGTAAGGAATGCTGAATTGCTATGGGAGGAAACTTTTGCTCTGATTGCTCTTTTTCTGTTCTCAATGCTTAGAAACACTGAAAAATTACAGTGAAAGCTCACACTCCAAAATTTAGTAAGGAAATGATAGATAACTCAAGGGTATCATGGAGAATGGGAAGCAGAGAATGGAAGGCATACTCTGCAAAGCAGGGTTGGCGTTAATATTAGTCTAAGGGTGTGTGTGTGTGTGTGTGTGTGTGTGTGTGTGTGTGTGTGTGTGTGTGTGTGTGTGTGTGTGTGTGTGTGTGTGTGTGTGTGTGTGTGTTCATTAATTTAAAAAAATAAGGTAGCTCACTTTAAATGTGTAGTGATATTGAGATGCAGTATGTAAGGAAAAAAAACAAAGATAATTAAAAGGTCTCTGTATGAGCTCGATCAAAGACCTGTAACCTTTTCAGTATGCAATCTGGAACGCTTAGCTCTATGGGTCTTTTCTCTGGGGTGCTCTCGCTGATGCTAAGAATCAGTCAGTGTCTTGATTGAAGGATGCAATCTTGGCAGGCCTCCTCTGGGGACCTGAAGCAAGCAAGGATTTCAGAGTCTCCCCCTTCTACATTGCTCAGAATATATTCACTTAACACAAAATTTCTAGAAAATGAAACATGTCTATCCATTTGCAAAGTGTGGGTTTTCACTTGGACATTTTGAGAATTTTGAATGAGTGCATTTATATTATTTTGGCCTTTTTAAAAATTCTGTGATGTATTTATCCTTCCAATTATAGGATTATATTGTTGGATCTCTTTTATTTTTCTATTGCTCTGTACAATAAAAATCTTATTTTCAAACAAGCTAATTAATTTTAAATCACAAATGATTTGCAATCATCTTAAGAATCTTTCATGTCTGAATGCAACAATTACCCACTTAGACTTCATTTTCTGTGAACCCTATTGGTTTCAGAAAGCCCTGAAAAAAACAACATTGAAATGGATAGAGTTCCTGCCATGCTTTATATGTCCTAGTCAAATCCTCTTGTGTGGATAAAGTTGAGAAAGAAAAATACCACTTCCCTCAAACTAATCTGTCTTCATTTTGTAGCACACACTGAGTTTTTGTATAATTTAATTTTTGAAGGAAAATTAAGAGTGTTTTACAGTGCTTTCTCCAATATACAAATTGAATGTTGGCTTGGTAAAGGCAGATTTATTTCTGATGATTTTTTTCATGCAGATTTTATCTTATGGCTCAGCTTTGGGATACAGGAAAGTGCTGGATTCACAGTAAAATAGCATCACAAAAGAGCTCTGAGATAACAGAATGAGAGTTGGTGCTGAGAAATCCCTTCTTTGACTTCTTCTGAAAAAGCCATAAATAGTGAAAAATAGACATCTGCTAGAAATCAGATATTTTAGACGAAATGCAAGCTTCCATTTAAACACACATAGTGGTATATGCATGTATACACAATTAAGTTGACCATAGGATATGCAAAAGTGAAACTCCATGGAGTAAAAAAAAAATTTTTTTAGTCAGTTATGGGGCTTGAACTCTGGGCCTGAGCGCTGTCCCTGAGCTTTTCAGCTCAAGGCTACTACTAGAGCCACAGCTCCACTTCTGGCTTTTTCTGCTTATGTGGTGCTAAGGAATTGAACCTAGGACATCATGCATGTGAGGCAAGCACCCTACCACTGAGCCACCTAATCTTTTGACCAATTAACAGTTTAACAATATGAACATCAGGAAGCAGAGCATTTTGAATGGGACTAGGCTGGAGGGAAGGGAGTGGATAAATGAAAAGGAGAACAAGGTACAAATGCAGCCAGAATATTCAATGTACATATGAGATAAAGGACCCTGGGGGGGGGGCAGGGAGAGGGTAATGAAATGAGTCTGGGCAGAGGGAGGAAAGAGATGGGACAGAGGAGAAAAATGTATGAGGTGACTAATCAACAAGCACTAAACACTTAGATGGACGTTATTAATTGTAACCTCCCTCTTCCCCACTGAAGCTTGAAATTTATATATATATATATTTATTGTAAAAATGTTGTACGGAGGGGTTACAGTTACATGAGTAGGGTAATGAGTACATTTCATAGGGAGCATTGTTACCTCCTCCTTTGTTTTTCCCCTACCATCACTTCCCTCTCCACCTCCTCAACTCTTCCCACCACCCCACCTCGACATTGTAAAGTTCCTTTTCCTGTACATCTCCTCGTCACAATGCATCAGGCTTCATCCCCATTTAAGCATTCCCCAATATCCCTTCCCCTTCCCAAATTATAAAAATGTGTATACAAGATGCAGAACACTGGCATCAAATCCAGTGAAAACAGGGGTTATACCATGGGAAAAGAACCTACAAAAGAATCACATAGTGCATTGTAAGTACATTAAAAACACTAGCAAGAAAGAAAAAACCACTTGTATCCCTGTCTTGGGGTACATTTTGCATAACATTATCTCATTTGGTCATATGTACATAGCCTTTGACCGTCTATGCTTGCATGGAGGTACCTCAAAAAATTCCACATAGAGCTCCCTTATGACCCAGCAATCCCACTTTTGGGCATTTACCCAAAGGAGCACAAATAAATCATACCAAAGCTACCAGCACAGCCATGTTTACCGCAGCATTATTTACCATAGCTAAGATATGGAACCAACCCAGATGCCCCCTCAGTACATTAGTGGATCAAGAAAATATGATATATATATATATATATATATATATATATATATGAATTCTATGCCTCCGTCAGAAAGAATGACTTTGCTTCATGGAAATGGAAATGGAAAGACTTGGGAAAAAATTATATTAAGCCAGGCCCAAAGAAACATAGGTCCCATGGTTTCCCTTGTGTGCAATGGATATTTTTTAAAATGCTAAGTAAGATACAAGTCGATAGTCTCAAATCCATCAGTGCTTTCTTTCTCCATTTATGATGCATTCGGTAAACAACTTCCAGGGTAAGCTTCAGAGAGATTTCAGGTCTGAGCTCAGATATTCCAGGAGGCTGAGAACTGAGGATTATGACTCACCACACACCACACCACACACACACCCTATATTAATAAAGGAGGATGTTAAGCATTATCAAATAGATTATTTGCAAATATGAAATGAAACAAGGTAATCTGATAGAGATGTTATTTTTTTATTGTGAAAATACCATACAGAGGGGTTACAATTACTTGGGCAAGGTAATGAGTACATTTCTTATCAAGCATTGTTGCCTCCTCCTTTGTTTCCCCTTCCCATCCCTTCCCATCTCCCTAGAGATGTTATTTTTGACTGAGCTGTGTCAAGGAGTATGACAGAGGGGATGAGATCAATTAGAATAGAGTGTAAACATGTGTGGAGATGTAATGATACAATCTCCCCTCCCTGTGTAACTGATATAAGTTAGTAGAAAACGTTTCATCTCATTTATTAATAAGGGCAATCATGAAGGGCAATCATGAAGTGAAGAAACAAGCAATAGTAAATGCTGGAGAGGATGCAGTGTGCGTATGTGTGTGTGTGTGTGTGTGTGTGTGTGTGTGTGTGTGTGTGTGTGTGTGTGTGAGAGAGAGAGAGAGAGAGAGAGAGAGAGAGAGAGAGAGAGAGAGAGAGAGAGAGAGAGAGAGAGAGAGAGAGGAACCCTCAAATGCATTGGTAGGACTGTAAATTAGGACAGCTATAATGGAACTAAGTTTGAAGGTCTCTCCAAAAACAAAACAAAACAAAAAAAAAGAACTATTATATGATCCTACTACATTGTAACTCCTGCACATATACACTCACAGAAAAAAAGGCAGCATACCATAGAAATGTCAGCATACTCATGTTTATTGTGACACAATAGTAAATTATAGAATCAACCTAGCTACCTAACAATAGAAGAATTGGTAAAGAAATAATTGTATATATGCACAACAAAGTGAAATTCACTCATAAAGGAGAAGGAAATTATGTCATTTACAAGAAAATGTATCCAATTGGAAATCATCATGTTAAATAAGATAAACCAGATTCAGAAAGGGACATTCAATATAACTATCCACCCATCAGTCACTCCCTTATAGTAAAGAAATCCAGCATTTTGAACTATACACTTCATTATTGTTATCTTCAGTCACCCTACTATGTTATAGCACATTAGAAATTCTTGCTTCTACAGAACTGTAACTTTGTACCCATCAATTGTCATCTCTCATTTCCCCTATTCTCCTGTCCTCTGATAACTGTCATTACATTCTTAATTTCTATGAGATCAAACTTTCAGATCTGAAATATCAGTGAGAGCATGAAATTCTTCTTTTTATGTACTAAGTTTATTTCACTTCCAGTTTCAGTGATACAGACTTGTGTATATATGACATTCCATATTACACAAATACCATATTTGAACTATTGTTGCAATAAACATGAACCTGCAGATGTATCATTGACATAGTGATTTTATTATTTTCTATACTAACTTTCTAGTATGTTTCAGTGTGCCAATCCTGTAGCCAGGGCACTGTTCCAGATCACTTTTTTCTTTTTCTTTTTTCTGTACCACTCAAAGCTAACCACAGTTCCATTTCTTTTTGGGTGGTTAATTGGAGATAAGAGTCTCACAGACTTTCCTGCCAGGGTTGGTTTTGAACCACACTCTTCAGTAAACAAGATATATAAACTGAAAGTAATTAGAAAGAAAATATATCATGCCAACACCAACTAAATAAAGGCAGAAATAGTACTTCAGTGTACAGTTCTTGCCTAATATGCATGAGGCTCTGAGTTCAAACACCAGCATCACGTACACACATAAAAAAATGACAAAAGTGGCTTCATTATACCACATGTTGAATACTAAAGAAATTGACTCCGGCAAGGACAATCATTGTGTAATGATAAAGAAGTAGATCTATTAAAAATTCAAAATATCAATACAAAATTTCTCAATAGAATTCTGGCCAACCACCATAAAAACTAATAAAAAATAATCATACACTGTGATCAAACGGAATTCCTTCCAGGGATGCAATGCGGGCTGAATATATACAGATCAATTAATGTCATTCAGTGTATCAATAGGAGCAAGGACAAGAACCACATGATCATCTAAATCGATGCAGAAAAAGCATTTAACAAGATCCAACACCTTTGTATTATAAAAACTCTGGATAAGCTAGGAACCCGTGGAACATTCCCTAATATAATAAAACTGTATATGACAAATATATAGCCAGCATTATATTTAATGGTGAAAAATTAAAAACATTTCCTCTAAAAT
This sequence comes from Dipodomys merriami, assembly GCF_024711535.1. Lineage (NCBI taxonomy): Eukaryota > Metazoa > Chordata > Mammalia > Rodentia > Heteromyidae > Dipodomys > Dipodomys merriami. The sequence continues at coordinate 2,911,855 of NW_027206501.1, forward strand.
CAGGAATGAGACATGGATGTCTGATCTCTCTATTACTCTTCAACATAGTATTGGACTTCCTAACTACAGCAATAAGACAAGAGACAAACATAAAAGGGATCCAAACAGGAAAAGAAGAAGTAAAATTCTCCTTCTTTGCAGATGATATGATCCTGTATTTGAAGAACTCTCCCAAATCACTCAAGCTGATCCAAAACTTTAGCAAAGTAGCAGGGTATAAAATTAATCCGCAAAAATCAGTAGCTATTGTGTATGCCAACAATGAGAAGAGTGCGCTGAAATCAGAAAAGCAACCCCCTTTGTAATAGTCTCAAAAAAAAACCCCTAGGAATTAACTTAACCAAAGAGGTCAAAGACTTCTATGATGAAAAATTTAAAAACCTGAAAAAGGAAGTTAAAGCAGATTTAAGGAAATGGAAAACCTCCCATGCTCCTGGATTGGGAGAACTAACATTGTGAAAAAGGCAATACTGCCCAAAGCTATCTACAAATTCAATGCAATACCTATCAATATCCCAACCATATTCTTTAATGAAATAGAAGAAGCAATCCAAAAATTCATATGGAATAATAGAAGACCCCCAAATAGTAAAAACAATCCTTAGCAGAAATAACAGTATTGGAGGAATATCAATGCCAAACTTGAAACTCTATTATAAAGCTGTAGTTATAAAAACAACTTGATACTGGCACAAGAACAGGCCTTAGGACAAATGGAGTAGAATTGAAGAACCAGACATGATCCCACAGATCTATGGCCATCTAATCTTCAATCAGGGAGTCAAACTTATCAGGTGAAGAAAGACAGCCTCTTGAACAAATGGTGCTGGCAGAATTGGCTATACACATGTAGAAAACTGAAGTTATATCCTTATATATCACCCTGCACCAAAATCAACACCAAATGGATCAAAGACCTTGAGGTAAAAGCAGAGACCCTGAAAATATTACAGGAAGGGATAGAGGATATGTTAGGGCTCCTTGGCACAGGTCAAAAACTTTCTAAATAAAGATCCAGAAACACAACAAATCAAAGAAAAGCTGGATACATGGGATTGCATTAAACTACAGAGCTTCTGCATGGCAAAGGACATAGCTAGCAAGATAAATAGAAAGCCCACAGATTAGGAGAAGATCTTCACTAGCTATACAACAGACAAGGGCCTCATATCAAAAATATACCTGGGGCCCAAATAATTAATCCCTCCAATAACAAATCCTCAAAGAAACAACCACCCCATTAATAAGTGGGCTAAAGAATTATAGAGAAACTTCGCTAGAGAGGAAATAAGAGTGGCCAACCACATGAAGAAATGTTCAACATTTCTGGCCATGAAAGAAATGCAGATCAAAACTACATTGAGATTCCATCTTACCCCAGCTAGAATGGCCATTATCAAGAAAACAAATAAAAACCGAAGCTGGCAGGGATATGGCTAAAAGGAAATTCTATTACACTGTTGGTGGGAATGTGAACTTGTTCAAACACTCTGGAAAGTAGTCTGGAGGTTCCTCAAAAGACTAAGCATAGAGCTTCCCTATGATCTAACAATCCTACTCCTGGGAATTTACACAAGTGGTCACAAACAAACCCACACTAAAGCTACCAACATAACTATGTTCATTGCAACACAGTTTGCCATAGCTAAAATATGGAGCCAACCCAGATGCCCCTCGGTGGATGAATGGATCAGGAAATTTTACATATACACAATGGAATTTTATACTTCTATTAGAAAGAATGACATCACCCATTTCATGAGGAAATGTAAAGACTTGATAAAAGTTATATTAAACAAAGTAAGCCAGACCCAAAGAAACATAGGCTCTATGGTTTCCCTGATTTGTAATATCTAGAATATGTCTAGGATATTCTTAGCAAAGGATCACAATAGCTCAATAGCTGTGTGCATATGACAACATATCAAAAGGAACTCTAAGAAATGGAAACAAGAGGTTTTGTTTAGTGTCCTGGATGTAGTTATTTCTTTTCTCTTTCATTTTTTTCCTTTGGTTTATTCCCTATAGTCACTGATTTGATAACTGTACCCTTTTCTTGTATGTAAGTTTATCTGATTTGGGGTAAGGAGGAGGAATCACAGCAAGAGTGGGACAAAAGTGAACCAAGTCAACAGTGATACTCACTTGACAGTACATAGAAATTAACTTTACAACTTAGAAGGGAGAGGAGTCAGGGAGAGGATGAGGAGAATGTGAGGAAGGGGGTGACACTGTTCAAAAAGAAATGTACTCATTACCTTACTTATGTAACTGTAATACTTTTGTATTTCACATTACAATAAAACTTAGAATACAAAATAAAAATAATAAAATAAAACACAAAACAATCCTAAGTATATATAAACCATGCAATAGGATTAATTTATGTTGGGGGGGAGGAGGAAGGATGGAAAGGGATGGGAAGGGGAAACAAAGGAGGAGGCTACAATGCTTGATAAGAAATGTACTCATTATCTTGCCCATGTAATTGTAACCCCTCTGTACAGTATTTTCACAATAAAAAATAAAAATTAAAAAATTAATTTATGTGAAACTGAAACTTAAGCTAAGCAAATGATCAGTTATATGCTGGGATGTCAGTGTTAAAACTCTTGTGTAGCATGCACCACAAGGCTCTAGCTTTGATTCCCAGCACTTCACTTAAAAAAAATCCGTAATTATTATTTCAGTATTCTATCAATAGGAATACAGAAAAACTCAATAAAAAACAGAATTAAAAGAATCCAATTGCTATCTATAGAATATTCCACTCAGCAATAGCAGCTTATTTAAAGATCATAACCAGGCAACAAAATAAATTTCACAAATTTGAAAGAACTGAAATGACATTTTGATGGCGAACGACTTAACCTAAAGCACTCACTTTCCCCCTGACAGCCATACCTTAGACCAGACCTTGCTGCAGACCTCACTGAACCATCTCCCTGTCCTGTGTCCCCAAACAAACATACCCTGAAGTTTTGGAGAAGAGAGCCTCAAATCAAGGCCACATCTGACACTGATGCTCCAATGAACACAGCTGCTGTTGAAACCTTAATACTCCTCAGTCAGAACAACATTGCCCACCACCCTTCAATCTTTCTGCCGAGTCTTTATAGAGCTCTAGTTGTAAGGGGGAGGAGGGTTATGCCATTTCCCCATCAGCGGTGCTGAAATAAACATGGTCGCCCTTCCCAGGCTTCACTCTAGAATAAAGCCTGCTGGTCAGTTGACTTCACTTTCTGTTCTTTCTTCTGATACTCTTATGACTCAGTTTCCTTACATATATAATTTGTTTACTCGTTGTATGACATCCAAGTAGAATTCAAAACAAAAATAAATCCAACAGGGAAGTGGCTACACTCTAAAAAATGAAGCAATTCATTTGTAAAAAATTAATGATCCAAAATAAAAAGGAAAAATTCATTAAACTTAATAAAAATGAAAAAACAGCATATCAAAATTTCTGGGATGCAATTAAGGCAGTCCTAAGAAGGAAATTTTGGGTGCTATATATTTTCTTTACCATAGAAGAAATCTCATTTAAAAAAAATAAGAGCAGAAAAACAAACCTAAAAAAACCAGAGGCAAAACAATACAAATTACAGCATATCTTTCAATAAATTAAAAGTAGTAAAAAAAAAAAATGAGCAAATCAATTGTTTGAAAATATTGTCAAACCAAGCCAGGCGCTGGTGGCTCACGCCTGTAATCCTAGCTATTCAGGAGGCTGAGATCTGAGGATCACGGTTCAAAGCCAGCCCGGCAAGAGAGACCGTGAAACTCCTATCTCCAATAAACCACCAGAAAACCGGAAGTGGCGCTGTAGCTCAAGTGGTAGAGCGCTGGCCTTGAGCTGAAGAGCTGAGGGACAGCGCCCAGGCCTAGAGTTCAAGCTCCACGACCGACAAAAAAAAAAAAAAAAAAAAAAAAAGAAAATATTGTCAAACCAGTTCTTTGGACAGAGTACTCTACGGTGATTAAGCCTCTAAGCAAGACACATTTAAAAAAAGAGAACGTAATTTATTGGTATCATGAATAACTAAAGGAAAATCATTTCAGACGCTAAAGAGACCAAATGGATAAAACCACAAAGAAATACTACTATATATGCCTTCCAGAATAGAAAAAAAAAACACAAATGTAATTACATCAAATGTTTTTGAGGATGCAGGGAAACTGATCACTCTTACTATAGTGCTGAAACGAAATGGGAAAATAAATGGCACAGCTACTTTTGAAAAGAGGCAAATTTTGCAAAACAAAAACATTTATATGCTTTATGAAGAAATAATTGAACTCTTGAACATTTAGACCAGAAATAGGAGAAGTTATATTGACACAAAAACCTGTCACTGAACATCCACAGCAGCTTCACTTGTTTGCAGTAGTAAGAACTTCAAACAACTCAAATGTTCTAATACACAATTAAAATAACTGTTTCCTTCATGCCAGTGTGCTTAATATACACAACCTGGATATCGTTAAATAGAATTTTGATGCACAAATGTCAGTCCTGTGTGATTCCATTTACGTAGAGTCCTTGAGCAGAGGTGAATACAGACCAAGGATGTTAAGAACAGAGATAGCACAATGTAAGATTCTTACAACTGAATCTTTCATTTCTTGATTGTTGTGATGATATAAATCTACATGAACTACATACATAATTCACATACACATAGAGATGCACACGTAAATTCATGTAAATATAGCAGAAACAAACCATGCTCTGTGGATTGTACCAATGTCAGCCTCTAGAGTTGTTAATATACCATAGATATTAAAATGGTTCCACTAAAGGAACTCCTATGTAAAATACACTAGAACACGGAACATAATTTCTTGTAACTTCCTATGTATTTCCTATTGGTATTTCATTGTTTTAGAAATTAAAGGGCTAGAGTAAATCAGCATGTACACACTTTGCTTTCAATTTTAAACAAAAGGGTGTGTCTGCTTGATATTAGGTTGTAATACCACTAGCTAAAAGCAATCAAGCACTAGCTACAGGTCTACTCTGCTTTGAACTACACATGTACTTCTTACAAAATCCCCAAATTGACATGGTAGTATCATTTCAGTCTCTTTTGTGGTGACCAAATAAAAGACTGGAAAGGTTAAATATGTTTCCCATGATTTCATACATTCAGTGTCATATACAACATGGAAAAGTGGAAAGTGTGATGTTTTGAGGAGTAAAAGTAAAAGGGACCCCACAGCAAGGGAAAATTAAGAAGACAAATATATGTGGCTATTTGGTACTCCTTGGATCCACTTTGCAATTTTACACAAGGAATGTATTCATCTCATTTAAAGGTGAGAAGTTTCGAACTGTATACACTAGAAAATTTCTCCTAAGATTGGCCTTTGTCTTCATACTAAAATTGAAGTGCAGGAAATTTGACTAAAATCTGTCAGCCCATTTGAAAGTTAGTGGGAAACAAACTGGTGTAAAACACTAAAGGTCTAATCGATTTCACTAGGTGCAATCAATACCTTTCTCATTCCCAATTCAGCAGGCAGCCCTATTTTAAACATCCATGTAAGCCAAGAATGACTAAAAACAGCATTTGATTTTTACCACATACTGTTAGCTGAAAATTAACCACAGGATAGCAGAAGACAGAATATTCAATAACAAGTTCATTTCTCTCATCTTTATGAAAAAGTTCTCTTCATGTAGCTCATGTAAATTAAAAGTACTTTATAATGTAAATATGAAGAGTATAATAGAAATTTTATTTGATTTTTAATGTGTTTTGTATGCCAACTAATAGTTTTTGTTTGGTGTTAGAGTAATTTTGTGATTCAAAAACAGTAGTGTATATGCAATCATTAATTTAATATACTTGACTTACTTAAATGCTGACTGTTTAGTCTTTCATCTTAAATTCTACATTTCTGATGTCGTAATTATGATGCTTTTATGTATATCAAACACAGATGTCAAGAGTAATCCTTCTGCCAGGTGAGAGTGGCTTATGCCTGTAATCCAGCTACTCAGGAGGTTGAGATCAGGATCATAGTTTGAAGCCAGCCCAAGCAGAGAAGTCCATGAAATTATTATCTTCAATTAGGCTGCAAAACTGGAACTGGAGGTATGACTCCAGTGATAGAGCACCAGCCTTGAGCAAAAAGCCAAATAAGAGCTCAAGGACCGAAATTTAAGTCTCACTAATGGTACTACCTCCCTCCCCCCCCCCCCCAAAGTAATAAATCTCCTCAATTTCAGTAGAGTTTATTTATTCTCTTAACACATTATCCCACATTTAAGAGCCAGATGTTATGTTAAGTGTTGGGATATATCAAGTTAATAAACTACATCAAAGTGTTCACATATGACCAGGCCATTTTAAGTCTAAAATCGATGTCACGCTATTTTAGTCTAATAGAAATGAAAACATCATGGAGACTTTGAAATCCCATAAGGGGAAAAAACTCACCAACAATCAAAATTATAAATTAGAAACCTTCTTCGAGGAACTGCTCAAGATGATCCTAGAAGTATAGGATAGATGTGGCAAAGGCACATCTTTTGGGCAAGTCTTTTGGGTATTCACAGAGAAATCTAGACTCTAGTGTTAGAAGTGAGTCTTAACTGAAGGATCAAACCACATAGTCTGTAATGTAATGAATGAAGGGGAAATGTTCAGTGTATATGAATAGGAGAATGAAAGGAAGATTTGCATTACAAGACCAATATGTGGGGGATTGTTTAAGGCGAAGGGCTTGAGAGGTTGGCCCTGATTGGGACCAGAAGTTATTGCATCACTGTGAGAAGTATCGCATCATTATGAAATAATTACACAAAAGCAATGGTAGAAGAAATGGTGATTCAGGTTAGCTTATGAGCCTCTACTGTAGACTATGGAGAAAGATAAATTTACACCTGGGACAGATATGGACAATACTAAAATAGTCTAATATTTCCTCTTTTCTCTAGATCGGTTTATTTTCATTGTTCTACTTTAATCAAGTCATCTCCAATTTGTTGTTAAGCACATTGGTAACTTTTAGTAAATATAGATATTTTTTCAATGCTAATTGTCTAAGAAGAAATGTGAACCATATGGCTCCAATTTCCTCTTAGGCCTTGACTGTATCTACTATAAAACACTCAGATTTCCTCACTCCTAATTGTAACATAAACACCCCACTGGAACCTGTTTCTATTGACTGTTTCCTCCCTTGACTAGGTAGGGTTCATATGTCTCATCTTTCACAAATACAGGATTTTTTGAATTGTCTACTCAATTCTATGTCTAATTTCATCATACAAACTAATTTCCATTTTTTTCTTGCTTTTTGTTTGATGAGGGAGTTCACTCAGCTGGACTCAAACCACAAGTTTCATTTAACTACTATTGTCAACAGCTGAAATGACAAAATTGGCTCAGCCTTCTAGCTCTTTGCCCTTGGTAATTTATCATGCTAGTAAAGTTCAAAATTCAACCAAGAATAGTGTCATGCTTTTTTTTTTATTGGTGTATATTAATTGTACAAAGAGCTGGGTTTCAAAAAGGCCTTTTCCTAAGTGTCTATAATATATTTGTGATTGTGTTTCTCCTTTGCTTGTTGACACTTCTGCTCCCTCCCCACAACTCCTGCTTTTCTTCCTGTTCTTTAATCATCTTCCTTCTAATTTCATGTCTCTGCCTTTTCTAGGTTCTAAATATGAGAGAATTTATAATATTTGTCTTTCTGAGTTGGCTTATTTTGATTAACATAAAGGTTTCAGTTCCATCCATTTTCCTACAAATAATCCAGTTCATTCTTCTTTTTATAAATTTTAGGAGCTTCCTCTCTAGGAATTTCTTGTTAGTATGTTTTCTTAAGTCTCTGGTCATGATGGAAGTATCAGGGTCCATTCTTTAACTTCTGTTACTAAACAAGACAATAGTGTTCTACTTCCAGTTCTAGTTTCCCAGCATTGCAGCCTGGAGAAAAGCCATACAAATAGGATTTTTTTTCTCACTTCACATTTTCCAAACATCATATCCCCCACTCAAGTGTGTTTGAGTAATTGTCTGAACTGATTCGGAGAGAATATAACTTTAGATTTGTGCCACAGCCAGCCTACATCGAGATAATTCACCATGACCAGAATCAGCCTCTGACCATTAGTATATGATAGTCTCTTGATCACCCCACCTTCCCTCCCTTCCCTTTCCTCTTCTCCCTTCCCCTCTCCTCTCCTTTCCTCATTCTCATCTATTCTCTCTTCTCTTCTCTTCTCTTCTCTTCTCTTCTCTTCTCTTCTCTTCTTTTCTCTTCTCTTCTCTTCTCTTCTCTTCTCTTCTCTGCTCCTTTCCTCTCTGCTCCTCTCCATTCCTCTTCTGTCTTCTCCTCTCCTCTCCTCTATTATTCCTTTTTATTTTTCTGGTGCCAATACTAGTGCATGAACTCAGGAGCTAGCACTCTTGCTTGTTTTGCTATTTATCAGCTAGTAGTCTATTGGAGCCACACTCCAACTCAGCTTTTTGCTGGTGTTTTGGCTTTTAATTATTTAATTTTGGGGGGTTTGTTGTTGCACTTGTTGAAGATAACAATCTACCAAACTTCCCTACTAACTGGCTTCAAACTAACATCCTCTAATCTCAATCTCCTGAGTAGCTAGGAAAAGAGGTATGAGCCACCAGCAGCCAACTCTTTTTTTTTTAATTTCTTTAAATATATCACATAAACATGTTTTATATTTTCACCTGATCATCCTGATTCTTGAATATTTTATGCATCTATTGCTTCTTATATTTCTTATTCTGCTTTCTTCTTTATCCAGTTATGATTATTTGCTGATATGTAAACTCATATTTGTTGGTATATATATATTTGGGGGGGGGTCCAGTCGTGGGGCCTGAACTCTGGGCCTGGGCGCTGTCCCTCAGCTCTTCAGCTCAAGGCTAGCGCTCTACCACTTGAACCACAGCACCACTTCTGGATTTTTTCTTTTTGCTTATGTGGTGCTGAGCAATCGAACCCAGGGCCTCATGCATGCAAGACAGCACTCTACCACTGAGCCACCTTCCCAGCCCTGTTGGTATGTTTTTATACTTTGGTGTCTGTCTGAATTTAATTTTCCCCCTGAAAATGTCTAGTTTACATTTATTTTGGTTTTCAGGTTGTTTTTGTTTGATATAGAAAAGGATCCTCCAAATATCAATACCAAATTTCAAACTCTACTACAAAGCCATAGTAATCAAAACAGCTTGGTACTGGCACCAGAACAGACCCCAGGACCAATGGAATAGAACTGAAGACCCAGAAATGAACCTAAAGACCTATAGCCATCTAATCTTCAATAAGGGAGCTAAAAAAAATAGAATGGAAAAAAGACAGCCTTTTCAGTAAATATTGCTGGCAAAATTGGTTAATCATTTGTAGAAGACTAAAGCTAGATCCTTATATATCACCCTGCACCAGAATCAACTCCAAATGGATCAAAGACCTCGGAGTCAAAGCAGACACTCTGAAAACATTACAAGATGGAATAGGAGAAACCCTAGGTCTCCTTGACACAGGCTGAAAATTTCTTAATAGAGACCCAGAAACACAACAAATCAAAGAAAGGTTGGACAAATGGGATTGCATGAAATTGCAGAGCTTCTGCATGGCAAAGGACATAGCTAGCAAGATCAATAGAAAGCCCACGAACTTGTTCAACCACTTTGGAAAGTAGTATGGAGGTTCCTCAACGACTGCACATAGAGCTCCCCTATTACCCAGCAATCCCACTGTTGGGCATTTACCCAAATGATCACAAACAAGACCACACTAAAGCTGCCAGCACAACTATGTTTATTGCAGCATTATTTACTATAGCTAAGATATGGAACCAATCCAGATGCCCCTCAGTAGATGAATGGATCAAGAAAATGTGGTATACATACACAATGAAATTCTCCATCAGAAAGAATGGCATTGCCCCATTTGTTAGGAAATGGAAAGACTTGAAAAAGATTATATTAAGTGAAGTAAGCCAGGCCCAAAGAAACATAGGTCTCATGGTTTCCCTTATTTGCAATAACTAGTACATGTGTAGGACAAGTAGAAAAGGTCAAAAGCTATGTACATATGACCATATAAGATAATGTTAAGCGAAATGAATCCCAAGATAGGGACACAAATGTTTTTCTTTCTTGATATGGTTTCTAACATATTCATAATGTACCATGTGATTTTGTTGTTTCTTTGTATGTTGCTCCGTCATGGTATAACCCCTGTTTTCACTGTATTTGATGTGGGTGCCCTGCATCTTGTATATACACTTCTCTAATTCTAGGAGTGAAGGGATAAAACAAAATCCTTAAATATGGATACAGGTTGACCCATTGTAACAATGAGATGTGCAAGACACTATCTTGAAAACAAACTTTCCAACTTTGGTGGGGGGGGTGTAATAATTGTGGAGGTGGAAGGGAAGGTATGGTAGGGGAAAAACAAAGGAGGAGGCAACAATGCTCGACAGGAAATGTACTCATTACCTTGCTCATGTAACTGTAACCCCTCTAGTCAGTATTGTTACAATAAAAATGTAGAAAGAAAGAAAGAAAGAAAGAAAGAAAGAAAGAAAGAAAGAAAGAAAGAAAGAAAGAAAGAAGGAAGGAAGGAAGGAAGGAAGGAAGGAAGGAAGGAAGGAAGGAAGGAAGGAAGGAAGGAAGGAAGGAAGGAAGGAAGGAAGGAAGGAAGGAAGGAAGAAAGAAAGAAAGAAAAAAAGAAAGAAAGACTCACAATCCAACAAGATGAATACCAGAAAACTGGTACTTGAAAGATGTTAGGGAGGGAAGCCAATAGGAGTGAATATAGATGAGGAGAGGAAGGGAGGGAGAGAATGCTGTCATAATATTCATATCTTATGAAATTAAGAAAGCTGAGGGGAGGGTTGGGAGAAATGGGGGAGAATGATGAGTGATAAAGTGTGACATGGATTAAAATGCATTGATTCATAAACTGAAAAAAAAGAAAGAAAAGGATTCTCCAACCTACACTAAACTAAATTTTTGCTTCTTTTTTTTTTTGGGGGGGGGTCCGGTCGTGGGGCCTGAACTCTGGGCCTGGGCGCTGTCCTTCAGCTCTTCAGTTCAAGGTTAGCTCTCTACCACTTGAGCCACAGCACCACTTCCGGCTTTTTTCTTTTTTGCTTATGTGGTGCTGAGGAATCAAACCCAGGGCCTCATGCATGCAAGGCAAGTGCTCTACCACTGAGCCACCTTCCCAGCCCCTATTTTTGCTTCTTTTGAAGAAGAAAGTAGTGGGAATTCTGAGCTCAAATCCTTGTGGGGACTTTTCCCCTCTCCCTCTGGAGACACACATGTAAGAAGTGCAGGAATATTTGTATGTGTCAGTCACCTTTAAAAATGGATGCTGATCTGGGCTGGGAAGGTGGCTCAGTGGTAGAGCGCTTGCCTTGCATGCATGAGGCCCTGGGTTCAATTCCCCAGCACCACATAAGCAAAAAGAAAAAAAGCCAGAAGTGGCACTGTGGCTCAAGTGGTAGAGTGCTAGCCTTGAGCTGAAGAGCTGAGGGACAGCGCCCAGGCCCAGAGTTCAGGCCCCACGACTGGACCAAAAAAAACAAAACAAAACAAAAAATGGATTCTGATCTGTAGGGGTTTTCCTTTTAGGGGTCTGTCTAATTGAAGCTCCTATTTTATAATGGAGCTAAGTATTATCTCTTGAATTCACCTTCTTCTACCTTATTGTGCATGGGATTCATCTCTAGAAAATTAGAGATAGAAAAATATTCATAATTTCAGTGATTTCTTAATTTATTAAATTTCTGCTTTATCATAATTTTTTATCGTTTCCTAAATTTCTGCCTAATGCAGCTGATAATTTAGGAAGACACATTTTTAGCCAGCATTTCAGTGTTTGGTAAATGAAAAGACTTTCAGGATATCTACTAGCTAATATATTAATATATTATATATTATATACATTAAATATATAATACACTATATTTTTGTAACATTTTATACTCTCTAGTCTAATAAATTGTATTATCACATCTTTTATAATATGAAATATATTATTGTTATATATTTATATATTATTATATTTTGCTTAATATATATTGTATCATATGGGATATGTCATATTATGATATAATATGATAATATTGCATTATGATATTATGGCAATATCATATTATGATATATGATATTATAAAATGATATAACATCACAAAATGATACATACTTCAGAGAGAAATATTTGTTGTAGTTTTAAGCAACTCATGTTTGAATTCCTCACTCTTGTTTATATAATCCAAGTTACATGACAAGGTCACGGGAAAAACAAATTATTGTAGGTAGCTGAAAGTGACTTCAGCCCAGAATCGTGCCCGCAGTGTACAGCAGGCAGAGCATGCTTTGGCAGATGCATCTCCGTCATTTCCCAGGCGGAGGCTGCATTGAACAATCCCTTCAGAAACGGCAAAATGGGTTTAGCATACATGATCGTGCTGCTGACTCTCTTAGAACTTTGTTAGTGCTACCACCTATCTACAAAGATAGTTAAAACTAAGTAGGATTGTGAAAAGATTAAATTCTATCCTTTTCGAGAGTACCTCTTGAAAGGATCACACTTGAACTAGCCAGAGCAGACAAACTTGCAACAAATCAATATAAAGTCAGACATAGAAGTGCAGCTCAAGCAGTAGTGTGCCAGCCTTAAAGAAAAAAGCCAAGCTATAGTGCAAGGCCCTGCATTCAAGGCCCAGTATCCGCATACATACACAAAAAAGTATATAGTTCTTTTTTTATTTTGCCACATACTACAGAGGTTATTACGGCAAACACTATCACACCTGACTCATATTGTCTTCACATTATGGTGTGTGTGTGTTTGTGTGTGTGTGTGTGTGTGTGTGTGTGTGTGTGAGAGAGAGAGAGAGAGAGAGAGAGAGAGAGAGAGAGAGAGAGAGAGAGAGAGGGAGGGAGGGAGGAAGAGGGAGAGGGAGAAGGAGAGGGAGAGGGAGAGGGGGAGGGAGGGAGGAAGGGAGGGAGGGGGAAGAGAAAGAAAGAGAAAGAGAGAGAGGAGAAAGAGAAAGAGAGAAAGGGAAAGAGAAAGAGAGAAAGAAAAGAGAAAGAGAAAGAGTACTGAGCCTGAATTCAGGACCTGGACTGTACCCTTAGGTATCTCACCAAGAGCTAATGCTCCACCATTTGAGCCAAAGCTCCATTTCCATGATTTTGGTAAGAGGAGATAAAAGACTCAAAGCCTAGCTTTGAGCTGTAATTCTCAGTCTTAGAATTCTCAGTGTCTAGAATTCCAAGTGTGAGCCACTGGCTACTGCCTTGATCTTCACATCTTTACAGTAGGTCAGTAAAATGTGTGGGGGCAGGGGTGTGAGGGGGATGAAGATAACCACATAAACCCAGCATTTTCTCTAGCCTTGAAATAGCAACATTCTTTCACTTCCCTGGTTATTACATTTAATTCAGTAAGGGACACCAAGTGAGAATCACTTTGTTCCTCACTAGGAAGGTATAGCTGTCTCTTTCCCTATCTTCTGGCAAATCCAATTTTCTTACTCTTGATGAACATCCCTGGCATTTCTCTGAAACGTCCTCAAGACTGGGCTCCTCTCAGAATGAGACTTCATTATCAGCCCTTACATTCTCAAGAAATAGATTTGCATTACTTACCAACTGAAATGTCACTCCGGTCAATATACATGATATAAATACATTGTATGTATAAGCTTGTGAATATGAGTGTGGCTACAATGTTCAGTCCAGGCTCATTCACACATTTAGAGTTATTCCCAAGTGTTCACAGAGATAAACATGAAGAGTCCTAACACTCCAAACCTTTCAATCTAAGAAAGCAATGAAGCAGAATAAAATCATAGGTTGAATGGAAAATTTTTAGAGTGGCTAGATATATGGTTGTCATTTTTCTAGATCATGTCATTTTATTTTTATTTTAATAATTTGAAGGGAAATTTCAAAAACTATAATTCCTTAGAAAGCCCAGATCAAAGTTCAGCAAAATAAAACACCATGAAGTGAGTACTAGAAAATGGTGTGGTGGGGTCAATGGGTAAGGAGTAGAGGAATGAAGAGGAGAAGAGGAAAAGAATGCAGAAGAGAATCCAATGTATATCCTACAGAACTGAGAAAGAAGACGTGGGTAGGGGAGGAAGGGGTGAGAACATCGAAAAGGGTGACATTGATCAAGATACATTATATTCATAAACTGCTATGTGAAATGGCAACTCCTTTGTACAACTACTTAAAATAATAATAAAATAAATAAATATATAGGAAATACAAAGCCATTTTTGGTTAAAAAAGAAAAGAGTACAGTCCAGTGATGCTCAGTACATTTGCAATGTTGTGTAATGGTCCCTAGTTTATAGTTCCAGAAGTTCTATTATCTCAAAGGTAACTTTTACCTATAAAGTAGGTACTCTCCATTCTTCCCTTCCCCCGGCCCCAACCCCTCTAACCCCACTTCCTGGCCATCATTAATCTGCTTTCATTCTCATGAATTTGTTTTGGGGAAGCATTTCATACATACAGGATCATGAAACAAAGGCCATTCTATGTCTGATTTCTGTCTCTCATCTTAATATTGTTAAAGGTTCATCCATGTTATAGCATGTATCATTCTTTTTGTGGTACAATATATCATTGTATAAATATAACACATTGTGTTCATAGAATTTATTAGATGTAAATTGTTTGCCCTTTCAACCATTGTGAAAGAAATATCATAAACATTCCCATATTCAGCTTCACTACATTCCCAAATATTTTAAATTTTCTGGATAGAAGCATAGGAATGACTGCTGGGTTATATGGGAATTATCATTTAACATTTTTAACTTTTTGATGAGTTGCCACACCTTTCACCAGAATAACTGTATCATTTACTTTGCCAATCCCAATGTACAAGGATTCCAATGTTTGGAAATACTCATTAAAACTTGCTGTTTTTTATGCTAATTGGGGAGGGGGCTTGAACTTGGGGCTCAGGTGCTGTCTCAGTATTTTTCACTCAATGCTGTCACTCTAACACTTAACCCATAGCTCTTCTTATGGCTTTTTTTTTTTTGGCTGGTTAACTAGAGATCAAAGTTTCATGGACTTTCCTGCCTAGACTGGCTTTAAATTGTGATCCTCAGATCTCGGCCTCCTCAGTAGCTGGAATTACAAGTGTGAGCCACCAGCGCCCAGCTGTTATTTTCTGCTTTTAAGATTGTATAGCTAATGAAGATCTTCTCCTAATCTGTGGGCTTTCTATTTATCTTGCTAGCTATGTCCTTTGCCATGTAGAAGAATGCAATCCCATTTATCCAGCTTTTCTTTGATTTGTTGTGTTTCTGGATCTTATTTAGGAAGTTTTGACCTGTGCCAAGGAGCCCTAATATATCCTCTATCCCTTCCTGTAATATTTTCAGGGTCTCTGCTTTTACCTCAAGGTCTTTGATCCATTTGGTGTTGATTTTGGTGCAGGGTGATATATAAGGATATAACTTCAGTTTTCTACATGTGTATAGCCAATTCTGCCAGCACCATTTGTTCAAGAGGCTGTCTTTCTTCATCTGATAAGTTTGGCTCCCTGATTGAAGATTAGATGGCCATAGATCTGTGGGATCATGTCTGGTTCTTCAATTCTACTCCATTTGTCCTAAGGCCTGTTCTTGTGCCAGTATCAAGCTGTTTTTGTAACTACAGCTGTGTAATCAAGTTTGAAGTTTGGTATTGATATTCCTCCAACACTGTATTTCTGCTAAGGATTGTTTTTACTATTTGGGGGTCTTCTATTATTCCATATGAATTTTTGGATTGCTTCTTCTATTTCATTAAAGAATGTTGTTGGGATATTGATAGGTATTGCATTGAATTTGTAGATAGTTTTGGGCAGCATTGCCATTTTCACAATCCAGGAGCAGGGGAGGTTTTTTCATTTCCTTAAATCTGCTTTAATATCCTTTTTTTTAAGTTTTTAAAGTTTTTATCATAGAGGTCCTTGAGACCTCTTTGTTTAAGTTTACTCCTAGGTATTTTATTTTTTAGTGGCTATTCACTAGCTATACCACAGACAAGGGTCTCATATCAAAAATATACCTAGAGCTCAAAAAAATTAAACACCCAAGAACAAACTCCCAAAGAAACAAGCACCCCACTAATAAGTGGGCTAAATAATTAAAAAAAGACTTCTCTGGAGAGGATATAAGAATGGCCAACAGATACATGAAGAAATGTTCAACATCACTGGCCAGAAAAGAAATGCAAATCAACACCACATTGAGATTCCACCTCACCACAGCTAGAATGGCCATTATCAAGAAAACAAGTAATAACAGATTCTGGCAGAGATATGGCCAAAAGAGAACACACAATACTGCTGGTGAGAAGTAAGCTGGTTCAACCACTCTGGAAAGCTGTATGGAGGTTCCTCAAAAGATTAATCATAGAGCTCCCTATGATCCAGCAATCTCACTCCTGGGAATTTATTCAAATTATCACAAACAAGGCCACACAAAAGCTACCAGCACAACTATGTTTATTGCAGCATTATTTACCATAGCTAAGAAGGGAACTGACCTAATGACCAATAGATGAAAGGATCAAGAACATGTGGTATATATACCCAATGAAATTTTATGCTTCTATCAGAAAGAATGACATCACCCCTTTCATAAGGAAATGGAAAGACTTGGAAAAAATCATATTCAGTGAAATAAGCCAGGCCCAAAGAAATATAGGCTCTATGGTTTCCCTCATTTTTAATAATTAGTATATGCCTAGGATAGTCCTGGCATAGAATTATAATAACTCAATAGCTATGTACATATGAACATACAAAATGATGCTAATTGAAATGAACTCCAAGACATGGAAACAACATGTCCTTTTTGTTGGTTGTTGACCTTATTGTCACCAATGTACTATATCAAGTTCTTATTTTATTTTATTTCATTTTTCTTTTTCCATTGGTTTATCCATAGCAATCACTGTCTTTGGTTCTGGTACCCTGCATTTTGTATATATATATACATTGTATATACATATATGATTTGGGGAATAAAGGGGAATAAGAAAATGCTGAAACGAGGACAAAGGATGACACATTGCAACAATGATACTCACAAAACACTATGTTGGAAATGAACTTTACAACTTCAAGGGAGGGGGGAAGGAGAGGGAGAGGGAAGGGATAATGGGAGAAAAACAAAGGAGTGGGTAACAATGTTCGACAAGAAAAATACTCATTGACTTATTCATGTAACTGTAACCCCTCTGTACAGCATCTTTACAATAAAATAAAATTTAAAAAATAAAAAGATTGTAGTCACCTTTCTGGGTATAAAATGGTTTCAATTTGCCTTTTCCTAATGACAAATAACAGTGAGAATCTTCCTCCTCCTCCTCCACCTCTTCCTCCTCCCTCTCTCTCATTCACCTCCTCCTCTTCCTTCTTGTTCTTTCAAAATACTGGAGTTTGATTCTAGGGCCTCCTTATTGTCCAGATTGCTTGATCAGCTAGTTTTCTGTCATTTGAGCCATGTCCTTAGTCCTAGTTTTTGCATAGTATTTTGTAGATGTTTCCTCATGTGCTCTTTTGCTCAGGATGGTTTCAAAACTGGATCCTCTGGATCTCAGTTTCCCAAGTAGTTGAATAGCTGTTCATGTGTCTCTGAGATATTTCTAGTTCTTCATTATGAGGACATCTGGTTAAGTTCACGCACATTTTATAATTGACTCTTCTTTTGTGGAGGGGTCGCTGATACCAGGCCTTGAACTCAGGGCCTTGTGCTCTTGCTCAGCTTGTTCGCCCATGGCTGACATTCTACCACTTGAACCATGCCTCATTGATGTATCATCTGTGACTGATTTTAGATTATAAATAAAATATGTATTATTATTTAATATTTATTATGTTTTTCAGACACTTGACATTCAGTTTTTAAAAGGAAGATCCAGCACCCTTGTGACATCAAGAATGTGCATATGTTTTGAATAGATTGCAATGAAAATACACAGGAAAAGAAAAATACATTTTAAGGAGCATCTCAAGAAAATTTATTAATATTAATGAAAAATATCATAACAAATATTGGCATAATTTTCTACTCTCCAATCAACTGTCCCTACAGTTCAAATAAATGTTCATATATACAATATACAGTTCATATATGTCCTGAGTCTATATATTATTTGCACACCCCTCTATTATTAAAAAGTTGTGGTCAATGCTAAAAATTGTAGTCTGATTTTTATAAAAGCAATAGTCCAACATTATTAGTACCATGGAGGATATATTCCAAAGCTATGGGATAAACATAACCTAAACTGAAAGGAACTTGTGTGTATTATGCCAGAAGAATCACATCTTTTCATGAGGGTTCTTAACGAGGCAAAACCTCTTGAGAGAAGACTACATGCTGATTGATGCTCTCAATGTTAAAAAAGCAAGTTCATCCACTACAGAAAGGTCACTAGTGAATGCAGAAAATAAAAAGTATTCTATGTTTATTTGTCATTGATAGCAAGAAACTCAGGGAATAGTCAATTCTATTTATTGAAAAGAAGTTATAGGTGTTAAAATGTTACTGGTACAAAAGTAGGAATTATGAAACTAAGAAAATTAGTACTATAAAAATCATTCTGGTTACAACTGTCCTCACCCTACTTTTCTTTTTTACACCTTTGAAAATGGAAATTGGAAATTCATATCAATTCTTAGTACTGAAGAAAACTAAGACTAGAACTAGTTGGTTGAACTTACTACCTAAAATCTAAAAACAATTACCATAAAATATCTGAGCTATATATATTACCTGAAACTTCTAGGAGCATCATCACTGGCTCATAAAGAAGTTTCAAATTAATATGTTTGTATTGTCTTCCTCAGATGTGAAGGAATTGATTATTTAATTAAAACAAAACCTTTTTAGAACAAGATTCAAATCATCTACATATACAAAGCAGTATGTCTCCCAATGTCTCCAAACCCTAAGGACTCAATATTACCTCTCTGTCTTTTAACACAACATCAGAATGTCATTTACTATCTAATTAAATCCAAGATGAATAGAGTAAATTACCATTGACTTAGAAGCCTTCCGTTCAATGTTTTTGAACATGTTTCCTCTCGAGATGTCTTCAGTAATTACTAGAGAATCCTTGTGCCTCTGAAGGTGACTCTTCATGTGTCTCTACTTTTTTCCAATCATGTCGGTGTGATATAGTTTTCACTGGAAATCACAGGTGGTAAGACTTGGAACGAAGCTGGAAGAATCAAGCAAGTTACTGAAACCTGTCAAATTAGAAACAGGCTCCTTTGACCGTGTGTGAACTGACAGTGTGTACATGTGAATGCTATTTTTAGGCCTGAATATTATTCATACCTATTTCAAAAATCTCTGATTAATAGGCAAATGAGCTTCCTAGATTTGCTAATGACACAATTACAAATGATTTACAAATTTGCTAAAGGTGATCTCCATTGGTCTTGCAAATTGTCAGTGTATTATTTTGTTGTGTTTGCATTTGGCTTACAAGACTTGACAACAGCAAGGAATTCTAAGTGTACTCTTCTGTGTGCAATTCTGCATGAATCTGTTCCTTCATTCTGCCCAACATTCTGGCGTCTTCGTCTTCATCTGATGTGGAAAGCAACAGTAAATCTGCCTGAGGAGGGAGGTTTAAAGAACAGAAGAAAATAACAACTGCAACATTAAAACCCTAAAGGCTTCAGGCACCAGTAACTCACACCAGTAATCCTAGCTTCTCAAGAGGCTGAGAAATCTGTAGGATCCCAATTCAAAGCCAACACAGACAAAAATGTCTGTTAGACTCCATCTTCAAAAATAACTAGCAAAATGCTGTGCTGTAGATGTGCCTCAAGTAGTAGAGCACCAACTCCAAATAAAGCAAGCCAAACAAGTGCTGAATTCCAACTCTAGAACTGGCACACACAAAAAAAGTTCTAATGCTATGGATGGAAGGTTAGAATGGTGAACTTAGAAATAAACACTTGGGTGGGGGGGGGGGGCAATGGCTCACGCCTGTAATCCTAGCTACTCAGGAGCCTGAGATCTGAAGATCTTGGTTCAAAGCCAGCCCAGACAGGAAAGTCCATGAGACTCTTATCTTCAATAAACCAACAGAAAACCAAAAGTGGTACTGTGGCTCAAGTGGTAGAGCACTCACCTTGAGCTGAATATATCAGGGATGGCATCTAGGCCAAGAGTTCAAGCCCCACAACTGACGGGGAAAAAAAAGAAAAGAAAGAAACACTTAAAAATAAATAACTTAGAAATAAATCACTCCAATAATATCATAATCATCTATTTGCTAGAGAAGGAAAACCAATTAAAGTCACCTTCACGTAAAAGTAGACATCATAGATGTCAAGGATTTTATTTTTTATTTTTTTATTTTTTTATTATTGTGAAAATACCATACAGAGGGGTTACAATTACATGGGCAAGATAGTGAGTACATTTCTTATCAAGCATTGTTGCCTCCTCCTTTGTTTCCCCATACCATCCCTTCCCCTCTCCACCCCCACCCCCCTAACACCACCCCCTTACACCCCCCACCCCACCAAAGTTGTAAAGTTAGCTTTTCGATGTCAAGGATTTTAAAATGCCACTGACTTAGTGATGAGTTAGAAGAGTCTCAGTGTTGAAACAGAAAGAGAAATTGGGATGCCACTGAAAGGGCTATGGAAGTTCAGTTTTATTTATGGCTCTAAAATAACACAAATATTATTTGAGCATGGGCCTGGAAAAAAATTGTGTTAATCAGGTTCAGAGAAACAAAGGGTGCATATTTTCTCTCATATGTGGAAGTTAGGTCTAATTATATATATATATATATATATATATATATATATATATATATATATATGTACCCATGTAGGTTCATTTGTATGTATATACAAACTCATTAACTGAGGTATGGTATATGCAGGGAAGAATTCTTATGGTGTGACTCTGAACAACTAACCTACAGTCTAACAAAATGCCTGGAAGCTGGTACTTGGAGTATCAGTGGGAAGAGTGAGGTCAAGGGGAGGGGTGTAGGCAAATTGTGAGAGGAAGGAAGAACAAATGCAGTCACAATCAACCACATATGTGAACATGGAAACTAGGTAAACTTGAGAGGATGGTTGGGGTTGGGAGAAATGGGAGAGAATGATGGAAGGGGTGACATTGATCAAAATCCATTGTACTTGTACATGTTGAATTAAAACCCCTTTGTACTGCTAAAGAAAATTTAAATATTCAAAGTTTATTTTTTATTGTGAAAATACCATACAGAGGGGTTACAATTACATGGACAAGGTAATGAATGAGTACATTTCTTATCAAGCATTGTTGCCTCCTCCTTTGTTTCCCCTTCCCATCCCTTCCCATCCCCCCCACCACGGCCAAAGTTGTAAAGTTTGCTTTTCAACATAATGTCTTGTACATCTCATTGTTGCAATGGGTCCACCTGTATCCCTATTTAAACAATTTATTTTTTCCCTTCCCCTCCACAAATTATACCAACATCAAATACAGTGAAAACAGGGGTTATACCGTGGGGAGGGGACATACAAAGCAACAAATAAATATCTTAGAAATATGTTAGAAGTTTAATCATAAAATAACATGAACCTGGATATCATAGTAGAAATGATCAGCATTGCTCACCCAATTTGGAGTAGTGAGTTGTTGATAATACCTCCCAGGATAATTGGGTGAATATGGAAGTAATATGATCAAGTAGATTGAGTTGGCCTAAACTTTGGGAATAGCTGTGAGATGCTGAAAAGGGCCGGGATTCCCAGGTCTTTCCCATGGGGAATGAGCTTCATCATTTAAATCAACCTTCATACACAGTTGTGAAGGTTGTAGTTTGTATGAGCAGAAATACCACAGAGGAGAGAACGAAATTCTGCAATTTAGCCATCCTTTCAGCTATGAAAACCCTGAAAATAATAGGTCAGCAGTAACTGAGAGCTGAGCAAATCTTTACTGATACTTTAAATGATTGCCCTCTGGATTCAGAGAAGGAAACCAAGTTGCTAAGGAGCTTGTGGGTATTTTAATCCAAATTCACATGTACACACCTTTACACACACACACACACACACACACACACACACACACACACACACACACACACACACACACACACACACACAGACTCCTTGACCCCAGACAGACTCATCTATTACTCAACATACTTATCACATTGACAAGATCTTTTGAAGTCGGCAGGATAATCTTTGTAGGACATATGTAAAGAGCAGTGAGTCACTTGGCTTTGCCAAAAGGCACTTCAATTATCTGAAAAAACACAGAGAAACAGTAGCAAAAACACAGTAACAGTAGCAAACTCAAGGAAGTCAGAAAACAATTGGGATGTTAGGTAAAATCAATTTTAGTTTCAAAAATTTTTTTAACTTGGATTAAGATCCATATATAATTCATAATTCAAATCACTGTTTTGATATATTATTATATTTCACTTTAAAGCAATAAGAGAAGATTATGCTGGGGAGTATAATATACATTTAAAAGTTCACAGAATAATGAAAAACCCATTCATCAAAAATAGCATTAGCTAATTTTACTGAGTACTTTCCACATACTAGACACTTCAAAAATATTTATCTGAATTAAATCATTATAATAACTCATTACCTTTTCCAATCAACCTTATGCAATGGTTTCCATTACTGTAATCTTTCGAGGAGGAACTGATGCACAATTACAGAAAAAAAACTAAATTAAGCGACTTATATTTTATCAACTACATAAGATCCACAATTTTAAAATTTACAAAATTAATAAGTGTCTTTCTATACTAGCAATGGAAGCAAAATATCAACTAAAAATACTGTTTTGATAGACAAGATAATGCTCGCACATTTATACACTTTTTTCTTTATGAGCTCCGGGTGTGTGTGTGTGTGTGTGTGTGTGTGTGTGTGTGTGTGTGTGTGTGTGTGTGTGTGTGTGTGTGTGTGTGTGCTGGTCCTGGAGCTTGAACTCAGAGCATGGGTGTCATCCCTGAACTTCTTTTGCTCACTCGCACTCTACCACTTGAACAACAGCACCACTTTCAGCGTTTTCTGAGTTGTTTGCTGGAGATAAGAGTCTCAAGGGGACTTTCCTGACTGGGCTGGCTTCAAACCGTGACCCTCAGATCTTAGCCTCCCGAATAGTTAGGATTACAGGTGTGAGTGAAGAGTTGTTGATTTTTTAAAATACTGATGATAAGAGCATGGTATTACTAGGCTTTTGCCAGTTGCACCTGTATTAACAAATGACTTAGATAAATGTTGAGTCAGCACAGCAAGGAACAGTTCTTTTTCCTCAATTTTTAACATAACTTCATGTTTATCAGTTTCTATTTGTTAACTTGCTAGATTACTGTGCTGCACACCCTACAAAGGTGTAACCTTAACACTGGAAGTAATGATGCATGCTTGCAATCCCAGCACCCGAAGAAATCACAAGTTCAAGCCAGTCTGGGCTACCAAGTGAGACTCAGATTTAAAAAATAATATAAACTTAGGTGATATGTGGAGTTGGGAGAGATGGCATTGATCAAGATGCATTGTACTTGCTTGGTAAGAAATGTATGCATTATCCTGCCCATGTAATTGTAGCCCCTCTGTACAGTATGTTCTCAAATAAAATAAAATAATATTAAAAAAAAAGATGCATTGTACTTATAAACTGACATGTTGAGTTGATTATTTTCTTTCTGTGATAATTTATAGAACAATGCAATCTTTAGTGGAACACTTAATATCAATAAAAAATTCTGAAAATATTTCAAATGACCAGAAATGCTTGACTCAGAAGTTTTCGTGAAAAGTTGGAAGTAACACCTCTACTTGTAACTGAGAAGGCTTCAGCTAATGGCCAATGCTGTGGTCAGTTCCTGTCAGAATCACCTTTCTACATGAGATTTGAACATGCAAATCATGACACACATCTTGGGCAGCAGCTCCAAATTGCTATTATACTTAATGAACCAGGGAAGTCACAAAGTGACTTATCTGTGTATTCTGCAGGTATTCTTAAGTAGAACTGAAACTGTTCTTTTTTTTAAAAAAATGTTTTTTATTGTGAAAAACTGTACAGAGGGGTTACAGTTACATGAGCAAGGTAATGAGTACATTTCCTATCAAGCATTGTTGCCTGCTCCTTTGTTTTTCCCCTACCATGGCTTCCCTCCCACCTCCTCAACTACACTCCCTTCTCCCCGCACCTAAATTGTAAAGTTCGTTTTTCGACGTAAGGACTTGTACATCTCATTGTTGCAATGGGTCCACCTGTATCCCTATTTAAACAATTTGTTTTTTCCCTTCCCCTCCACAAATTATACCAACATCAAATACGGTGAAAACAGGGGTTATACCGTGGGGGAGGGACATACAAAGCAACAAAAAATCACGTGGTTCCTTATAAATACATTAGAAACAATAGTAAGAAAGAAAAAAAACCATCTGTGTCCTTATCTTGGGGTTCATTTCACCTAACATCAACTTACCTTTCCTTTTCTGCTTGTCTCAGACATATACAAATATTGCAAATAAGGGAAACCATGGGACCTATGTTTCTTTAAGTTTGGCTTACTTCACTTAATATAATTTTTTCCGAGTCTTTTTCCATTTCCTAACAAATGGGGCAATGCCATTCTTTCTGATGGAGGCATAAATTCCATTGTGTATATATACCACATTTTCTTGATCCATTCATCTAAGGGGCATCTGGGTTTGTTCCATATCTTAGCTATGGTAAATAATGCTGCAATAAACATAGTCGTGCTGGTAGCTTTAGTAAAACTGTTCTTAATAACTAAACAAAACTGCCATTAGTAGAAAAAAGGACTTCCTACAGAACAATAGCATTCTGGAGAATCATAAAGGGTTCAAGTCTTTGTAAGAAGTAGAGAAAGAAATTCAATTTCAACCATATAAATATTTTATAAAACATCTAGAAGTGGACAAAACACAGACTACTAATGCAGTTTTGCATTTAATTTAATTTTGCCTCTGATAATTTGTCAAGTTCATCAGACTTTGGGACTAGTATTACTTTATACTTTTGATTGTGTGTGTGTGTGTGTGTGTGTGTGTGTGTGTGTGTGTGGTTTGTGGGGCTTGATCTCAGGACCTGGGTGCTGACTCTATGCATTTTTACTCAAAGCCAGTGCTCTATTACTTGCACTACAACCCCACTTCCACCTTTTTGGAGGACAATCGAAGTCTCAGACACTTTCATGTGCATGCTGGCTTCAAACCATGATCCTCAGATCTCAGCTTCCTGAGTAACAGGATGACAGTTGTGAGCCACAGGTTCCTGGCTTACTTTGATAGCTTTTTTTTCTTGCTTTATATTTCCTTTGGGTCACTGGCATCAGAAGTCCAAGCTTTGTACTTCCCGTGAAGGAACTCTAATGTTTTTTTGAGCCGTACTCCTCCCCACCCACAGACATTTCTTTGTTTTTATTTATTTATTTTTCCTATAAAATCCAATTTTTTTAGCTAATGTTTTTAACTAATCCAGTGTTTTTAATTGTGGTCCATCCTTGGACCACAATCCTCCTATCTAGATCTGCTTAACAGATTAGAGGATGTGTCACTACTGCCTGGCTTATTTGTAGGTAGGGCTTTCCCTAGTTTTTTGCATGGACTAGTGTTTTGTTTTGATTTTTTAAATTGTATTTTATTGTAAAGATGCTATATAGAGGGGTTACAGTTACACGAGTAATATAATGAGTACATGTCTTGTCGTCTTGTCGAACATTGTTACCCCTCCTTTTTTTTCCTACTATCCCTTCCCTCTCCTACTGCCCTCTCTTCCTTCCCCCCACCTAAGTTGTAAAGATCACATCCAACATAGTGTCTTGTGAGTATCATTTTAGCAATGGATCATCCTGTGTCCTTGTCTCAGCATTTTATTATACCTCTTTCCCTCCCCAAATTAGATAAATGTATATACAAGTTATAGATTACCAAAATCAAATACAGAGACAATAAATAAATAAGACAAATATATATACAAGATGCAGGGTACCATAATCAAGTACAGTGACAACAGGGGATATACCATAGGAGGAAGACCATATAAAAGAAACAAAAAAAGAAATCACATAGTATGTTAAAAACAACAACAACAAAGAAAAACCTCTTGTGTCCATCTCTTGGGACTCATTTCGCTTAGCATCATCTTATAGGGTCCTATGTACATAGCTTTTGAGCTTTTCTGCGTATCTGATAACGTTATCCTAGACGTATACTAGTTATTGCAAATGAGGGAAACCATGGTACCTATATTTCTTTGAATCTAGCTTACTTCCCTTAATATGATTTTTTCCAAGTCTTTCTATTTCCTAACAAATTGGGCGGTGTCATTCTTTCTGATGGAAACATAGAATTACATTGTATGTGTATACACACACACACACACACACACACACACACACACACACACACATATCATATTTTCTTGATCCATTCATCTATTGAGGGACATCTAGGTTAGTGTTGAACTATATTCCTTCTCATTGCCACCACCTGAGTAGTTGGGATTAAATATGCAACTTATTCTGCCCAGCCTCTTATTTTGAGTTTTTGACACATTTCACACAGTTTAAAATTTGAATTAGACTAGAATGTCTTAGCCGTACTTCAGTTCTTTATATGAAATACCCTATTGCCACAATTCTTAGCATCTCCCTCTAATTTAATGTGCAGAACTAGGTGATAGAATAGTTTTAGATATTGAAAGAATTTCTGATATCTTTTTAAATTTTTTACCATTATTATTAACGTGTAAAGGTGATGAGAAATCTTTGTACTCAGTTTACTTCAAGTGAGACTCTAGGAATTTAAAACTATATTTATTGATTTGAAATTGTCTAGCAAATTGGTAATGACTCCAACTGGGACAAATGCACTGATCAACATATATAAATGTGTTTTCTTAGGTGAAACAAAACTTGAGATAGGAAATAGAAAAATAAAATGATATCAAGTAAAATAAAATGAATATAAAAGAGCCATCACAAAAGTTTATTGTCTATTTTAAGATATACCTAAGCAAAAGTTTGCATGCAATAGAGAAGTTTTCATATTTTATTTTCTGCCTAATAAACCTTGCTTTATTTCCATCTGTAGCATTGCCTGGGGTTTTTTAATTGCAATTAAATTCCTAATGCTATTTCTTAATGATAGAACAAAATTAGAACAAGTGGACTCCTGCCAATTCCCCAGTCATTCATTTTGTAAACTTCCTATTCTCTGCCCTCCTCCTGTGAATAAATCAAACCTATAAAGTCCTACTGCGTAATTCTCCTTCATCTTGTGTTGAAAATTGTTCTTTTTTCCAACACTCTGATGTGCAATTGAAAAATTCAAACGGCTAATAAACAGCATGGATTCCTAGGTTGAAGAGCCGGCCATCTGTGCACCGAACACCTGGGTGTAAAGAACGAAGTCCCCCATTATTGACTCAAAACGTGACAATAAATCAGAGAACTGTGGGATGTTATCATACTTTAAATTAGAAGGTGCTAATAACTAAATGCCATACAGTGCACTAAAGAGGTTGCTTCAGTTTCTCTTCAGTTTTCCTTCCTTACATTCTTCTTTATGTAGTCAAGTTGTCCCAGATTATAGGGGACATGCTTATCCTAAAAAATTCCTTCTTGTTTTCCTAAAATTGAATTTTTACTGCATAACCTGAATTTTATATGGCAAACCTAATTATATGTATAAATGTCTTGGAAATATTTCTGAAAATAATCTGGTCTTTCCTATGGATCAATGTGAGATTTTCACATATTTGGAAAACAGAAATACTCAATGATGATCATCCTATAAATTTTACACCTTGATTCAACATGGAAATTTGTTGGATTTGCTGTATTTGGTAGCTTATCAGAAGGCAAACATTTTTTAAAAGGCCTTTTCAAAACAGAATGTGAAGCTCATAGAATCTCTATAAAATTACTCTGCTTTTTCTTTGTAGAATGAAACAAGTATGGCTGTGGTCCAATAAAACTTCACTTAGAAAAAGAAGTGCTGTTTAATTGATCATGCCCAAGTATACTTTTTGTCTTTTATTATCCATTAGGTTTACTTGTGGATTTTAGTCACATTCTAATTATTACAAATGAGGGAAAACATGTAATTTATGTTTCTTTGGGTCTTGACTTACTTCACTTAATATAATTTGTTTCAAGTCTCTCCATTTCCTTACAAATGGGGCAATGTCATTCTCTCTGATGGAAGCATAGAATTCCTAAACATTCACACAGTGAAACTAAAGGAGGATATTCTTAGGAGAAGATCAGATGGGCTCAATAGCTACATGCATAAGATCATATAAAATGATGTTTATCAAAATGAACTCCAAGAAATGGAAACACAAAGTTTTTTTATTGTATTGTTTGCTGTTCTTTTTTTCCCTTCTATTTTTTTTTCCTTTTTGTCACTGTTTTTGATTTCTGTACCTTTTGTCTTGTATGTAGGTTTTTCTGATTTGGGGAAGCACAGAAATGTTTGGACAAAGGATAAACTAATTCAGCAGTGATGTCAGTAAACACTATGTTGAAAGTGAACTATACAATTTGGGTGGGGAGGGGAAAAGTAGGAGAAAATAAGTGATGGGGCAACACTGCTCAAAAAGAAAAGAAATTTACTCATTACCTGACTTATATAACTGTATGTATATCACCTATGTATATCACCATTATGATTAACAAGAAGAAAAAGGAGAAGGAGAAGGAGGAGGACAAGGAGGAGGAGGAGGAGGAGGAGGGGGGAGGAGGAGGGAGAAGAGGGGAGCTAGAACATGGGTTGCAGCAATCCAGCCAATGATAAATTGAAATTGCTCCTAAAAGATGTTCCAGGGACATTAAATTTAATTTATTGAAGAATCAGTCCAGTCAATCATCAAAATAGAAGATTATGAAGAGAAATGAAATCAAACTTTTTTAACAGGCATTTGCTTTTTCCCTCTGCTATTGAAGGGAAATGATTGACATTGGAACATTTGAGTTTGAAGCATTAATTTGAATAAACAAATGTGGTACCATGTACTATTATAGTTTTTAACAAAGAGAAATGCTGTCATTTTGCCAAATTACTTTTTTACAATGAAAATATTTAAAATTAAAAATGATGGTGAAGCTGGGCACTGGCCAGGATTAAGCTTTGAAGCCAGCCTGAGGAGGAAAGTCTTTGTCTCCAATTAGCCAGCAAAAAGCTGGAAGTGGAGCTGAGGCTCAAATGGTAGAGTTGCTAGCTTTGAGCTAAAAAGCTGAGAGAGCACCCAGGCCCTTAGTTCAAACCCCAGTATCCACACCCACACACCCACACACCCACACCCCCTGCCCCATACACACATGAAGATAGTGAGACTTGTGATCTAAAAGTGGAAAATTTAAACAACCAACCCAAAGTAAGTTTCCTCTCATATATAGAGACCATATAAAGATCATACAAGATCATAAAAACACACATACATTTTTGTGTGTGTAAAAAGTGGTTGTAATTGTGGCACTGTTTCTGGGGACTGGGGAGTAAAGGATAAAATAGTAGGTGATAGCACTGAAATATATTACATCGATGAATGAAGATAGTAAAATGAAACTCACTGAAAGCTGTTTAACACCCATTAGTACTAGAGAAGGGGAAAGAGAAAATGAGGGCACCATCTGATTAAAATACTGTATGACATGTGAAATACCATGAGCAATTAACATATACTTAAAAATGAATGACAGGAATGTAAAACAGATCTTTGTCCAGGGTAGGGGTACAAGGGGGGAGTATACAGAAAAGGTGAAGGAGGATAAACATAGTCAAAATTCTTTACATACACATGCAAAACTGGAACAATGAAGCTTATGGTGGTTTGGGAAGAGGACAGGGGGATGAGGGAGAGTGATGGAGGGGACTGATCAAGGTACGTTGTGTGCATGCAGAGACGTGTCTCCATAAAATCCCTCTTATGACTAATCAATGTGAATAAAGTAGGAAAAACTAACACTGAAGAAGGCAAATGAAAAAGCATCGTGTTACACAAGGCTAGCTGAAAGGCAGACACATACCAGGGTATGGCTGGAAGGATAAACAGAGTGAGAGGTTTGGGTAGCATCCAGGTCTCGCTGATGAGCAGTAATTAGATATGGTTTCCACAAGAGTGTAAAGAAAGCTAAGAGGGCATGCAAAGAGAAGAACAAAAACCACCAAGGTCCATGGAAGGATGAAATCAAGTGATGTCTTAGACACCTCCCTGGCGAGAGGTATAGAAATGAGAGCCCAGTGACTGGCTTTGTCTATGATCTCTTGCCAGTGACTACCTGTATTCCATTTGAGAGTTGAGTCACAGGTGACAGGCACACCTGAAGGTGCAGGAAAGCCTTTGTACTGTAAGCACAGCCTGCTCGTAGAAGGCTTTAGTCTGTGTGGGAAGGACCCAGGCACACACTGAAAATCAGCCAAGCATGTGACAGCCAGTGATGTATTTCAGATAATCCATTGTCACAACTCTTTCTCTTGCTAAATTTGAGGTGCAGATAAAGAGATGCCAAAGGAAATTGAGTGGAAAAAAATTACTTTATTAAATAAGTTTCATTTCTCATTTTCATCATCATCAAAGCCAGAATAAATCTGATACAACAGCAACTGGAAATGACTAAAATGAAGTAAAGAGATTATTGTCATTAGAGGTAGCCTTGTGGCAACAGGAGGAAAGTGTCTATGTAAAAGAATGGAAAGAATGAATGCATGAGGGATGACACAACCAGAGCCAGAGCTCAGAATCAATTTGATGGTCTCCCAGAAGAGAAACATCAGAAATGACCAATATTTTAATTATATGAATTGGCTAGTTTATAAAATATAATTCTCCCCAAGTTAGACTACAGATTTAGAAGCAGTGGCCCAAGAAATTTAGTTATTGTCTAATTATCATCATGAAATTGGTAAATGAATAGTATTATCAAGGGAGTTTACAATTGAGATCAAAATAGCTAAACAACAACAATAAAATCTCCAGCTTCTTCAGGGAGCTACTCAGGAGGGAGAAATCTGAGGGTCAAGGTTCAAAGCCAGCCTGGGCACAAAAATCCCGGAGACTCTTATCTCTAATTAATTGGCAAAAGTGAATGTAGGAAAAAAAAAAAAGTGAAGATGCAGCTCAAGTGGTAGAGATCAACTTGAGTGAAAAAGGCAAGGACTTGAATTCAAGCCCTTATACTGGAAATATACCCCCCAAAAATACTAAAATGAAGCCACTGGATACCCTGAAAGAAAAATTCATCTTGATGGAAGCATGATAACTTTTACAGAGTACTTTTTAAGTATAGGGCATAGTGAAAAGTATCGCCATAGTAATATTAATAGCTCTACTTCTTTTACTGGGAAAAATTCCTGAGGCCTGGACAGATTAAGGAATTTGGTCAGAAACATAACTAAGATGTGTCAAGGCAGAGACTCTACTACAGCATGCCTCACCCACAACTCAACACAACAATTTTTGTGATGCCCAGACTGGCATATACAGTCACTCAGAGTGCACCAAAGGCCACAGCTAATATGACCCTCCTTAATTAGGGCGTTTGCATCTGACACTTGTGAACAAAATTTCCTATTGCAGATCACAAACTGTTAATTTCTTCTTCACTTATGGTGCTGGTTCCTGGCTCAGCAGTTGTGTCCTTCCTTCTCTCTAGTTTGTGGACAGTCCTATGGATATTCGTGGGTGGAAGGCAATCTAGTTTTCTGACTAATCATGTGCAATGATTACTTACGGGAATTCTATTCAAAGCATAGTCCTCAAAATTGCTTGCTAGAAAGAGAGAGCTTCCCATACTCCAATTCAGACCTGCCAGCTCAGTACACCTGGAGGGGAGGGCAAGGATCTGCATCTTACCAAGATCCTGAGATGAACTGTAAGCCTATTAAGTTTGAGAAATACCAGCTAAGAGGATTTACTATGGCTGTCACTCTCCCTCACAGGAGAAGATTCATGACTCTATGAGCTGGCTTCCAGAGCTTAAAATCCTCTGTGCTGGGAGCTCAGAAAAGCCACTCCCACTCCCAGCTGACCAGAGACAACAAGGATACAGACAGATATTGGATATAACTACAACTGACAATGTCTGTCCTTCATAGACAATGTATAAATTGTATATTTTGCTTAAGATTCCCAATGATATTGATGAGATAAAAACAACAACTTTATCTTTGAATCAGACTTGTCATGGCTCTCAGCTACTCACTGTCTTTGGTTTGTCTCAACAAATCTCTCTCTCTCTCTCTCTCTCTCTCTCTCTCTCTCTCACACACACACACACACACACACACACACACACACACACACACACACACACACACACACACACAGAGCTGTAGCCTGCCAAACTAAGGGTTTAGAGTCTACTTCAAGAGCTGCTGTGAATGCACAAATAATACAAAATAATATAAACAATAAAAAGCACTAGACATTTTTTAGCTATGTAGAAATCTACTTGAGCAGAAGTTCATCATTTTTTCTTAAGTCCTGATGAAGAATCCATAATTTAAAATATTAAACTTGAATTTGAATCATCCACAACCCATTTCAGTCAATAAAAATTATAGACAAATGAGGTTGTTGAACTCTCAATTTCTCCAGTGTGGTCAGTTAGATTTCTTTTAATTGTACTATTCATTTTCTTCCTATTTATTCATTTTTGTACCTGTCTCCACATCTTACTTTCTCTTTTGCCTCTTAGTCACTCTACCTTTGAAGATTTTCTGTCTCCCTCTTTGTGATCACACAAATTATTTAAATCTGACTAAAATTTCTTTAGAAGGTTCCAATCCGGATTCCTGTCACTAATGGTTTAAATTCATCCAACATATTGGATAGAGAAGGAAGGAGAGGGCTGGGAAGGTGGCTCAGTGGTAGAGTGCTTGCCTTGAATGCATGAGGCCCTGGGTTTGATTCCTCAGCACCACATAAACAGAAAAAGCCAGAAGTGGCGCTGTGGCTCAAGTGGTAGAGGGCTAACCTTGAGCTGAAGAGCTGAGGGACAGTGCCCAGGCCCAGAGTTCAGGCCCATAACCGACAAAAACAAAAAAACAAAAGAGAGAAGGAAGGAGAGACTTGTAGATACAGCAAGACATGAAGACTGAGGTGAGATATGGTGGGTTCAGGAATTACAGATGTCAAGTATTCAGGTAGATGAATAAATAATGAATGTATAAGCAGAAAGCTAGCCAATTCTAGAGATAAAAATATTCTATAAGAAAAGGACCACTGGATTAAGATCAAAGGACTTCAATTAATTATTATCTGGGCATCTGAAATTGAGTTTTCATGGTCAATTTAATCATATAAGCAATAGAACAATTATTCATCTCTTATGAATGTGCATGTCTATTCTTGCACAGAGAATTGTCAGAATCTCAAATTTTGAGTTAAATATGTTCTATTTCCTAATATTCTGTTAACATCAGCAAGATTGACATACAGCTTCTGTGTAACTTTTTCAAAAAATAAAAATAAAGAAATTCTTCAAGCCAGGCACTTACAACTTAAATTCTAGCTACTCAAGGAGCTGAGATCTGAGGATCATGGGTTGAAGCCAGCCTGGCCTGGAAAGTCTGTGAGACTCTGACCTCTAGTTAACCATCAAAAAGTCTAAAGCAGAAGTGTGGCTAGAATGGTAGAGCTCTAGACTTGAGCAAAATAGCTCAGAGACAACACCCAGTCCCCCTGACTCTCTCTCTCTCTCTCTCTCTCTCTCTCTCTCTCTCTCTCTCTCTCTCTCTCTCTCTCTCTCTCTCTCTCTCTCTCTCTCTCTCTCTCCCTCTCTCTCTCTCCCTCTCTCTCTCTCTCTCTCTCTCTCTCTCTCTCTCTCTCCCCCTCTCTCTCCCTCTCTCTCCCTCTCTCTCCCTCCCTCTCTCTCTCTCTCTCTCTCTCTCTCTCTCTCTCTCTCTCTCTCTCTCTCTCTCTCTCACACACACACACACACACACACACACAGTACTTTGACAAATGAATAGTTCAGGATAAATGGTCCTTTGTGTATTTTTCAAAGGCATTTCTGAGTCTAATGGTTGATCCAAACAGAAGCATTGTCAAATGTGCAGCCACTTGGTGTAAGAGAACCCAGACACAGAGAAACTATGTTGGCCTCGTGGCCATCTACTATCATTTGAGTACTACATAAACATAAAAAAAAACTATACCAGCAAACACAACTCAATGATAGTTTAGGGATAGTAGTCTTTTATAAAGAAAGAGATTCTCAACCTAAAATTCAGGATAATATGACCTCCAGAAGAAAGAAATTGAATGTAGTAAGAAAAATGCACATTATTGGCAATGTCCTAGTTCTCAAATTAGGCAGCAGGTGTGCATTTCATCTATACCTATCATCACTTATATTTTGCATGCTTTATGTGCATAAAATATTACAAAATATTTAATCATGATATTCCAAATTGTATTATTGTGCTATATAAATCTAGTATAATTCAGAAATGTCCCTCCCCCATGGTACAACCCCTGTTTTCACTTTATTTGATGTTGGTATAATTTGTGGAGGGGAAGGGAAAAAACAAATTGTTTAAATAGGGATACAGGTGGACCCATTGCAAATGAACTTTACAACTTGGGCGCAAGGGGGGGCAGGCACAGGGAGGGGGGTGAGATGGGAAGGGATGGGAAGGGGAAACAAAGGAGGAGGCAACAATGCTTGATAAGAAATGTACTCATTACCTTGCCCATGTAATTGTAACCCCTTTGTATGGTATTTTCACAATAAAAAATAAAAGAAAGTCTACCAAAGTTATGGAGACTCATATTTGAACACAAATAATGTACATGCCTGCTTTGAAATATGTTTCTAATTGATTTTAAAGCAAAGAAAATACCTTTCAATCAAAGGACACCTAGCCCTTCTGTTTGGGGGAGTTTGTGAATATAAGAATGGAAATTTCACCTTTTTTCCAAAAATAATTCATAACTTAATTTTTCTCCAAAGAAATTCTAAGTTTTACAGGGATACTGGCATGTATTTCAAAATGAAGTTTTTCATATATAACATGTATTTTAGTTCTGTAAATGTTACCATGGCATGAAGGGGGAAATAACCTACTATAATAATCTTAAGAAATATTTTAAGTAATTTTTAAGTCAGGATCATGAAAATTCTAAGTAATAAAGAATTGTTGAATTGCTTCATTATTAATACATTGGATAGATGTGATGTTTCTTAGGATATAGTTTAAACATAATAGATGACTGGATACTACGCAAGAATGAGGTAAGTTTTGTGCTACATGACCATACTCTAAAACTACAGAATCAGTGATGGTGATCTTAATGTAAAGATGATTAATGTGGCAGGTTACAGGGAAACAGGAACAAACATTGACAAAATGTGAGATATAGGCAATATACCAACTAGTCTTGTTTAATAATAGTATAAGAATGGACCCAATATATTTTAATAGAAGCAAATGTTTACTAGAAATAAATGTTAATTCCAATGCTTAGAACCAAAATCAGTAGTTAGAAAGGATCTAGTGAGCCAGGCATTAATGGCTTATGCCTGTAATCCTAGCTACTCAAAAGGCTGAGAGCTAAGGATCAAGGTCTGAAGCCAGCCAATGCAGAATATGCATGACTTGCTTATCTCCAATGAATGAACAGAAACAAAGAAGCTGGAAGTGGCACTGTGTTTCAAGTGGTAAAGTAGCTTGAGCAGAAGAAGCTGAAGGACAGTGCTCAGACCCTGATTTCAAGCCCCAGGACCAGAGTGTGCACACACACACACACACACACACACACACACACACACAAGCACACACGTAACTGAGGGAATCAGTGACCAAAAGTGAATTTAACCCCTATGTTTATTAATGCAATAGGATGTCTACAAGTGAAAGGATCCTTCATTACTTAAAAAATGCCCCCATATCTGAATGCTGTGTCTTAAAAGCATGTTGCAGGAAACATCCAGGAAAATGAATTCTTTTGGGTCAACATCATCCATGAAATTGAGAATATTAAGCCAAAGAAGAGAGGATGACATAGCAGGAAGGGGAAGGTAAAGCTCTGCAGTAAGTATGATTTTTCAGGAACAATAAATTATTTGATTTCTTTTTTTTTTTAATTTGGGGTCTGGTTGTGGGGCCTGAACTCTGGACCTGAGCGCTGTCCCTCAGCTCTTCAGCTCAAGGCTACCACTTGAGCCACAGCGCCACTTCCGGTTTTTTTCTTTTTGCTTTTGTGGTGCTGAGGAATAGAACCCAGGGCCTCATGCATGCAAGACAAGCGCTCTACCACTGAGCCACCTTCCCAGCCAAATTATTTGATTTCTATATTATTTTTTAGTTTGCATATTATCTCCTTAGAAAGTAAATATATGACCAGAGGAAGGAAAATCTGTGTGTGTGTGTCTGTGTGTGTGTGTGTGTGTGTCTGTGTGTCTGTGTGTCTGTGTGTCTGTGTGTGGGTGTGTGTATGCATGTGCCCAAGAGTGCTGATATTGAACCTGGGCTTAAATTCAGGATCTAGGTGCTATTCCTTAGCTTTTTCCCTCAAGTCTGGAGCTCAAGTTGAGCCATAGCTCTACTTCCACCTTTTTGGTGATTAATTGGACTTTTCTGCCTTGGCTGTGCTAAAATCATCATCCTCAGAGTTCAGTCTCTGATTAGCTAGGATTATAAGTGTGAGACACCAGCATCTGGCTGGATGAAAAATTTTAACACAGCTAATAACAGTGGCAAGACCCAAATGCCAAGCACAGACAGTAGTGGAATTCTTGAGTAGATGATATGGAGTATAAGTGATAGGGTGAAACACAGACCTTGACTTCTTCAACTCTTGAGTACTTTGGGGTCACTACAAGGGTGTTATAATTAATAGATAAATAGATAGATAACCATATATGTTATACATAATATACCCACTTAAAAAGGTATGTCTCAAATAGCTGGAGGAAACAAGGATATTGGTTGCCTGCTTAAATAGAACATACAGTAACAACAACCACAGATAGTCATGCCAAGTGATTCACATACTCAACTCTATTTAGTCCTTCCAAAAATAAGGAAGTTACTATTATCCCAACTTGTCTGATAAAGAAGACCACGGGGCTGGGAAGGTGGCTCAGTGATAGAGCGCTTGCCTTGCATGCCTGAGGCCCTGGGTTCGATTCCTCAGCACCACATAAGCAAAAAGAAAAAAGCCGGAAGTGGCGCTGTGGCTCAAGTGGTAGAGCGCTAGCCTTGAGCTGAAGAGCTGAGGGACAGCGCCCAGGCCCAGAGTTCAGGCCCACGACCGGACCAAAAAAATAAAAATAAAAATAAAAAAATAAAGAAGACCACACTGAGAGCAGAAACAAGGACTAAAATTTAAACTAGAATGAATTTGAAAAGCCAGATTTCTTGTCTGATTAATTCAGTCGTTGTCAATTCTAGCCAAACATTAAACTTGTCTGGAGTGTTATTTAAAATATCAATATCTTGGATCCCATGCCTAGAGATTCTGGTTTAATTGGTTTAGAGTAAGACTCAGGCATTCATATAAGAAAAGTAAAGTAAAGTGAATCTTTGTCAAAGTGACTCTAAGATGGAGTCAATCTTATGAACTATTACATTAGGCTATTCTGTTTCCTTTCCCACCCTTTCTGTGGAGGTCATTGTAGCATAAATCAATACAAGCAGAGACAAAGTTTGCTTTTCACTACTTTCTAACCTCTATTTCACCTCAGAAAATGGAAGTCTGAATTCCACATTCACCATCTACTCTATGACATGCTAAGATGTCAATTAACTGCTGCCTGACGAACCCTGTCCTTTAAATATCTCCTGCATCATCTGACACTGAGATTAGAGCATCATTTTTGAAATTGTGCTTGTCTCAGTTTGTAAAATATCCTCCTGCACTTCCCTGCTGCATTTTCTTCCTTTCCTTTCTTTCCTCCTGTCTCCTCCTGTCTCTCACCACAGTTGCACTCACCACGTTCTCAACCCAGTTCCACACTACCAGGTCCCTCCCTAAGGAGAACAAAAACAACATTTATCATCTCCATCTCACTCTCTCCCTAAGTCTGAATTCCATAGATCTAGCGGCCTATGCAGAGTATCTCAATTTTCTTTGTTCTATGCTAAACGTACCTGGACCTTCCTAGTATTACTTCCCAGAAACAAGGAGTTGCTTTGTTATACTGTACACAGTGGCACAGAATAACATGTCTAAAGGACAGAGTATCACCACCTCTCAACTTCTGAGGGGAAGAGAATCCACCAGGCCTCCCAACCTCACCTCCTAAGCTTCGGAGACCATTTGTCCTGCTGATGCCAAAGCAAAAAATTACTAAGGCCAGGCATCAGTGTCCATACCTGTAATGCTACCTATTCAGGAGGCTGAGATTTGAGGTTCAAAACTAACCTGGGCAGAAGAATCCCCAAGACTTTTATCTCCAGTTAATCATCAAAAAGTGGGATGTGGGGGGTATGGCACTAGTGATAAGGTTCCAGCCTTGAGCAAAAAAGCTGGGCAACAGCACAAGGCTATGAGTTCAAGCCTCAGTACTCCAGAAAATAGTAGACCTTAGAAATAAGAAATAGAAGTGTGTGTTGCTAAGTCAGCTTCAAGGTTCTCCAACTTTGCTACTGAAACACAACCACAGGTGAAATTACTTGTAGTTATGAATGATTTGCTCTTTTTTGTTTATTACTGTAACTAGATTGTATAAGCAATATTTTACATTTAGGTATTTATATAAATATTAACTTATTTCCTAATTAGTTACATATATTTGTGTAATTTTACACTTTTTTCTCATTTCTGAGGTCACACTTGTAAAACAAATGCTACTTTCAATAATCCCAAAGACTGCTTGCTTCTGCAGCTCATATACTAAAATTGGAATGATACAGAGATTAGCATGGCCCCTGCGCAAAGATGATATCTAAATATGTGAATTGATCCATATTTTTAAAACATGATCCTCAACAGAAAGAACAGTGCTGGAGGAATATCAATACCAAATTCCAAACTCTACTACAAAGCCATAGTAATCAAAACAGCTTAGTACTGGCATAAGAAGAGACCTCAGGACCAATGGAATAGAACTGAAGACCCAAAAATGAACCCACAGTCCTATAGCCACCTAATCTTCAATAAGGGAGCTAAACAAAAATAGGATGGAAAAAAGACAGCCTCTTCAATAAATGGTGCTGGCAAAACTGGTTATTCACCTGTAGAAAACTAAAGCTAGATCCTCATATATCACCCTGCATCAGAACCAACTCCAAATGGATCAAAGACCTCGGAATCAAAGCAGACACCTGAAAACATTACAGGAAGGAATAGGAGAACCCTAGGTCTCCTTGGCACAGGCCAAAATTTTCTTGATAGGGACCCAGAAACACAACAAATCAAAGAAAGTTTGGACAAATAGGATTGCATGAAGCTGCAGAACTCTGCATGGTAAAGGACATAGCTAGCAAGATCAATAGTAAGCCCATGAACTGGAAGAAGATCTTCACTAGCCATACAATGGATAAGGTCTTCATATCTAAAATACACTTGGAACTTGAAAAATCAAATCCCCCAACAACAAATCCTCAAGGAAACAACTGCCCAATAAATAAGTGTGCTAAAGACATAAAGAGAAACTTCTCTGAAGAGAAAATAAGAAGGGCCAATAGACACATGAAGAAATGCTCAACCTCTCTAGCCATAAAAGAAATGCAAATCAAAACAACATTGAGATTCCATCTCATCCCAGTTAGAATGGCTATAATCAAGAACTCTAATTAAACAACAGATGCTGGAGGGGATGTGGACAGAAGGGAACCCTACTGAATTGTTGGTGGGAGTGTAAACTTGTTCAACCACTTTGGAAAGCAGTATGAAGTATCCTCAAAAGACTCCACATAGAGCTCCCCTATGACCCAGCAATCCCACTTTTGGGCATTTACCCAAATGATCACAAACAAAGCCATACTAAGGCTACCAGCACAACTGTGTTTATCACAGCATTATTTACCATAGCTAAGATATGGAACTAACCTAGAGAAAATGTGATTATATATATATATATATATATATATATAATGGAATTCTATGCCTCCATCAGAAAGAATGACATCGTCCCACTTGTTAGGAAATGGAAAGACTTGGAAAAAATTATATTAAGTGAAGTAAGCCAGACCCACAAAAACATAGGTCCCATGGTTTCCCTTATTTGCAATAACCAGTACATGTGTAGGACAAGCAGAAAAGGTCAAAAGCTCTAACTGTGTGAATGTTTAGACTGCTATTTAATTAATCTTGTCCAAGAGTAATTATTTGTCTTTTACTATGCATTGGGTTTACTTGTAGGTTTATAGACACATTCTAATTATTACAAATGATGGAAACTATGCAGTCTGCGTTTCTTTGGATCTGGCTTATTTTGCTTAATATAATTATTTGCACATCTTTCCATTTCCTTACAAATGGGCCAATGTCATTCTATGCTTTCTGATGGAAGAATAGAAATCCATTGTGTATATATACCACACTCTCTTGATCCATTCATCTACTGAATATGGAATCAACCACTGGGTTGATTCCATATCTTAGTTATTGTAAACAATGCTGCAATGAACATGGTTGTACTGGTGGCCTTAGTGCCCATTGGTTTGTGGTCATTTGCATAAATGCTGCTTTCCAGAGTGGTTGAACAAGTTTACATTCCCACCAACAATGTAATACCATTCCCTTTTGTCCACATCCCCACTAGCAGCTATTATTGTTAGTTTTCTTGATAATGGCCATTCTAACTGGGTGAGGTGGAATCTCAGTGTTGTCTTGATTTGCATTTCTTTTATGGCCAGAGATGTCAAGCATCTCTTCATGTATCTATTGGCCATTCTTATTTCTTCTTCAGGGAAGTCTCTCTTTAAATCTTTAGTCCACTTTTTAATTGGGTTATTGTTTCTTTGAGGATTTGTTTTTGGGAAGTCTAGTTTTTTTATTTCATCTTTTAGATATGAGGCCCTTGTCTGATGTATAGCTAGTAAAGATCTTTTCCCATTCTGTGGGCTTTTTATTTATCTTACTAACTATGTCCTTTGCCATGCAGAAACTTCAGCTGTCTGCAATCCAATCTTTCTTTGATTTGTTGTGATTCTGGATATTTAGTTAGAAAGTTTCGACCTGTGTCTAAGAGCCCTATTGTTTCACCTATCCCTTCCTGTAATATTTCCAGAGTATCCGGTCTTACATTTAGGTCTTTGATCCATTTGGAATTGATTCTGGTGTAATGTGATATATAAAGATCTAACTTCCATTTTTTGCATGTGTATAGACAATTCTGCCAGCATCATTTGTTGAAGAGGCTATCTTTCTTCCATTCATCCTGTGTTTTTGATTCCGTTATCAGATATTAGGTCACTGTAGGGTTGTAGGATCATTTCCAGGTCTTCAATTCTATTCC
This sequence comes from Dipodomys merriami, assembly GCF_024711535.1. Lineage (NCBI taxonomy): Eukaryota > Metazoa > Chordata > Mammalia > Rodentia > Heteromyidae > Dipodomys > Dipodomys merriami. The sequence continues at coordinate 2,953,329 of NW_027206501.1, forward strand.
ATTGATCCTCAGGCTATTCTTATGCACATACCAAGCTAGTTTTTTTTTAATTACTATTTGTAATAGCGTTTGAAGTTTGGTATTGATATTGCTCCAGCACTGTTCTTCCTAACTATGGTTTTTATTATTTGGGATTTTCTATCATTCCACATGAATTTTTGTATTGCTTTCTCTATATCATTGAAGAATGTTGTTGGAGTTTTGATGGATATTGCATTGAATGTATAGATAGCTTTGGGAGTATTACCATTTCTAGGATGCTAGTTCTTCCTATCCAAGAGAATGGAAAGTTTTTCTATTTACTTAAGTCTGCTTGAATTTACTTTTTCAAGTTTTAATCATAGAGCTCCTTCACATCTTTAGTTAAGTTAATTCCTAGGCTTTTTGTTTTTTGAGGCTATTACAAATGAAGTTCTTTCCTTACTTCAGCCTTGCTCTTGTCATTGTTGGCATACAGAAAAGTATTGATTTTTGTGGGTTAATTTTATACCCTTCTACCTTGCCAAAATTTTGGATCATCTCAACTAACTTGAGAGAGGAATCATAGTGTTCTTTAGTAACATTTTTTATAGTTTATCTTGCCCATTACTAAAGAGTGTTTATCTTAACTTATTTATCTCTACCATATCAGAGTATAAGAATATTATAATATCCCCTTATCTACTTTCATTCATTATAAACAAAATAATTTGACCAAATGTAAATTAAAGCAAATAATTCAATATTGAATTCCAAATGTAAATATGAATTATAGGCTCAGGAGGTGCTTCAATATAATTGTATGATAATTATATGAATTATATGAATGGATGAATCAAGTCATTTATAATAAAGTGCAAATGCTTTGTAATTTATATTAAGAAAAAAATCCAATTAGAAAGTTTGCAAACGTAGTCATTCTATTACTGACTATATTAACTTTGTCATATTAAAATCATCTCCCCAGTGTTAAATTTTTAAATTAATTTCTGACATAATTTCCTTTTGCTTACAAGTTTATATGCACATGGAGCATGGCAGATATAATAACATTGAATAGATTCCTATATTTTGCTTTATAAATTTAATATAAGACATCATCTTCACTGTGTTACATGTAAGACTTGCTGGAACTTGCCTATGAGCACAGATTCTGCAAAATAACTTAGTATTTTATATCTTCCTTCAAGTAAAACTCAACAGTGAGATAATTTGCAGTTATCTTGTCATAAAACTTTGTAATAAAAATGATTCAATAACTTAAATTTTTGTCTCTTTCAATACTAATTCTTGATAGATAATTAGTAGGTAAAATGTAGTCATTTTTCAGGGTAATTCACCACTAGGAATGTTCTTTATTCAAGAAGGTATAGAATAGGTGATCCAGGGATGGATTTTACTTGTGCTTATAATGTGTAAACACATTCTAATCCATTAAATAAAAATCTCAATGGTAAAAGAGGATATGCACCCCTTGTCTTTCTGGGTCTGATTTACTTTACTTAACATAATTTTTCCAGATTCATCTATTTCTTTGCAGCTTTTGTGGAATCATTCTTCCTAATGGATGAATAAAATTCCATCAAATATATGTACCACATTTTCTTGACCCATTGGTCTATCTAGGGGCATCATTACTTTAAACATACATTAGCTCTAATGAATAGGCAGCAGTGCACATGATGCAGTGTACATGCTTGTGCTGGTGGCTTTATTGAATCCTAATATGTATTTTTCTGGATAAATGTCCAAGTGTACTATGGTTGTATCACAGGATAGTTCTGTTTCAGGGGGGTATCTCCAACTTGCTTCCCACAGTGGTTGCACCAGTTTATATTCCCACCAGCAGTATAATTAAGGTTCATTTTCCCCCACATTCATACCAGCACCTGTTGTTTGTATTCTTGATAAAGGCCATTCTAACTGGGGTGAGATGGAATTGCAGTGTTGTCCTAATGTATCTAAGCTAAGCAGCAGAAAAGTGACTACCTTATGGCTCTTAACTGTCCTGATACTGGTGATAATATAGACAATAACAGATAAGCAGAAAAATATGTGAGGAGTGATATGGTCCTATTTTATGAAACTGAACTGAGATAGCTAAGGTCCTGCTTTTCTCTAAGGGAAGAGATGTACTTGGAGAACTATATCAATTTTTTAAAAATAAACACCTTTAAAGATGAGTGTACTGAATACATTCTCAGAAGATTCCCTTCAGGCTAAGCTCTGATCTCAAATGTATCTTCATGAAAGTTAAGAACAAGGTTTGTGTAGATTTCTTGAAATTTTTTGAGAAAATGGACATACTTTAAGGCTGTGACTAAGAATGTGAATAAATTTAGAAATCAAACAAAATAGAATCATTACCATGGCATCTATTCATCAAGTGACATTAGAAATCAGGAAATGAATTTTTCCTTTACTGATCTTAGGGGTTTGTTTCTTTTTCAGCTTTAAAATAGAAATAATAATACCTAACATTAAAAGCATTGATTGAGACATCATGTGCCAAGAAATCAGCATATCTTAAATTAATAAATATTCACATAATAGCCAGACTGCAGACATTTTTACACTCTCTTAATGACCTTTATATCGTTTAGCAAGTAATAGAGTTAGGAGAGAAGAGAATAAGACCACTTACTTTAATAGTCTAAATTATAGCTTCTTTTCTATCAGTGCTAACTTTCTTGACTTCTTTTATATGAATGAATCTCTGCAAGTTTAAATATATGACTTCATAAATTCAAAAGTTTGCTTGGAATTGTGTCTTTAATTTCTTTTAAATTCTCTCTCATATCTTTGTTAGTAGAATATTCAATGGCAAGGGAAAACTTTATCACACTTCATCTATAAGTTATTTAACCCTTTTCAGCAGTAGAATTACTAATTACTAGCTTCTTCCCTGGTGTTTGCACAAATAGTATATTATGTATTTTATTATCTTTGGTTAGTTGTGTATCAATTTTTCTCTTAATAGCATGTAAGCTCCTTAAGGAACAGGAGAATGGCCTATTTGTACTTGTTGAAGTTATTGTGAAAAACAGCTTTAAGATATAGACATTGACCTGAATTGTGAAATGGTAGCTTGTCTATACAACACCTTAATGATAACAATTAAATTATATTACTATATATAGGCGTTGTATTATGTCATTAGCAGGAACATGGATGTGAAGTTAGTCAGGCTTAGAGATACAAAAACATAGATGTTGTCTTTCATATGTGAAAGTCACATCTAAATTATAAATACATGTATGTAAACATATATAGAATCATATGTATATATACACAAACATATTGAAGTATGATATATGCAGGGGATAATTCCAATGGTAGAACTCTTTTGAACAACTAACTTACAGTTAAATGAAATGAATACCAGGAAGCAGGAATTTGAGATCTCAATGGGGAGTGAAGTCAAGGGGAGAGTAGTAGATGAATGAACAGTAAGAATGGGAGAATGCATTGAAAGTGGTGGCATTGATCAAGATGCATTGTACTCATAAACTGGCATGTTGAAGTGAAATCCCTTTGTACAAACACTTAAAACTAATGTAAAAAAATTAAAAGAAATAAAAAAGAAGAAAGCAAAAAAAAGTATATATGTAGGCTTTGGAGGGGGGGTAAGTGAGAATCTTTTTGGCAGTGACATCAGTTGGTATATGGAAAGCCACTGGGAATGGAAAACTATAGTCAAACATTCGGTTTGATTTTCTATAGAAATGCTACAAACAGGAGAAGGGGGATAGAATGCAGTCAAAAATCCAGTACATACAAAACTAAGAAAATGAGGGAAGGGGCTGGTTGGAAGGGATGGGTAGGAATGATAAAAGTTGTGACATTGATCAAGATGCAGTGTATTCATAAACTGCTTGTTAAATGACAGGTGTTTTGTACAACTATTTAAAGATAATAAATTTTTTTAATTAAAAACTTTTTAAATTTAAACAATAGGGACACACACACACACACACTCACGGGGGAACAGGGCATTTGAGAGCCCTCTTGATGTGTCACATCTTGAAGCAGTAGCTTCTGATTGCTGTTTTAACCTACATTTTCTCTTTTTTATTGTTGTTTTTAAAGACTGTGCAGCTGGGCACCAATAGCTGCTGGCTATAATCCTAACTTCTCAGGAGGCTGAGATCTGAAAATCATGATTTAAAGCCAACTCAGGGCAGTTTATCTCCACTTAACTACCCAAACAGCTGGAAGTGGGGCTATGAATCAAGTGGTAGAGTGCTAGCTTAGAGTGGATAAATCTCAGGGGCTCAGTGACAGCACCCAGGCTCTGATTTCTAGCCTGTGCACACACATACACACACACACAAAATATTATAAAATAGATTATTTACTTTTTTCCCTTTGAAGATTAAGAGAATGATATCTCTAGTCATTAAGGGTCATTAACTACTCAAGATCTCAATAACAATGATAATGTGGTTTTTGTTCCATCACTGAAGTTATCAAGATATAAATATAACTTACTCCACATACTCCTTGAATTCTTAAAATAAAACAAAGATAAATAATTCATGATAATCACAATAAGGTCACAATCATAGTGAGGACAATGCAACTTGTAACAGAAATAGGAATATTAATTCACACTGCTAGCTGTGGAAAAATAAAACTATCTTTATCTTCTGAGAAATTGGTTTTTAAAGAACTATTTGCTTTTGTCACATACTCTAATAAATCATTTGCTTAAGTGAATGCAATATTTTTGGAGAAACATTAAGCTTATTACAGCATATCTAATAAACACTTCAAGAAGTTCATCTCTCTAGAATAAGTTAATAGTTTAATAGAAGTAAGGGAATGAATTAATTTCTCTGTCTCTTCTACTTAAATTTTATACTAAAATTTAAATAAATCTGAAAAGCCTATGTCAAATTAAAATATTTTTAAAATATAAAAAATAATCATAACTACCATTAATGATAATTTCTAATACATTTTAAGGAAAATAAATTTTCTGAAGTTAAATTACCACATTTCTTACTGTGAATAGAAAGACCTAAGTCAGGTTCATGTTCACAAGAGGTAATTTTCATTTTACTTTTATTCTTTATTGGGAATATGGAAATTGAATATAGAAATTGAAATATGGAAATTGAAAGATAACTTCATTGTGCTTTTTAAAGAACTCAAAAATATTTTATTTATTGAAATATCTAGAGAGAAAATTGGTAGTTATTTGAGGTAAATTGTCCAACCCTTCAATTTTTGGGACTACAATTTCATTCAAAATTATAGGTCACATTGAGATATCACCTCACTCCAGTTAGAACAGCAAAAATCAAGAACTCTAACAACAACAGATGCTGGAGGGGATGTGGACAGAAAGGAACCTTACTTCATGGTTGGTGGGAATGTAAACTTGTTCAACCACTTTGGAAAGCAGTATGGAGGTTCCTCAAAAGACTTCACATAGATCTCCCCTATGATCCAGCAATCCCACTTTTGGGCATTTACCCAAATGTTTACAAACAAGACCACACTAAAGCTACCAGCACAACTATGTTTATTGCAGCATTATTTACCATAGCTAAGATGTGGAACCAACCCAGATGCCCCTCAGTAGATGAATGGATCAAGAAAATGTGGTATATATACACAATGGAATTCTATGCCTCCATCAGCAAGAATGACATTTCCCCATTTGTTAGGAAATGGAAAGGTTTGGAAAAAATTATATTAAGTGAAGTAAGCCAGGCCCAAAGAAGCATAGGTCCCATGGTTTCCCTTATTTGCAATATCTAGTATAGGTATGAGTCAAGCGGAAAAGGTCAGATAATGTGATGTTAGGAAAATGAACCCTTAAATATGTATTTTAATGTTTTCGTTTCTTTCATGCGTGTGTTTCTAACGCATTTATAAGATTATTTCTTTGTTGCTTTGTATGTCCCTCCCCCACAGTGTAACCCCCGCTTTCACTATATTTGATGTCAGTATAACATGTGGAGGAGATGGGGACAAACAAGTCGTTTAAGGATTCAGGTGGACCTGTTGCAACAATGAGAAGTACAAAATGTCATGTCAAAACCAGCTTTACAATGTCGGTGTGGGGGGGGGGAGGGGGGTATAATTGGGTGGGGGGAGGGGGGTAAAATTGGGTGGGGGGAGGGGGGAGGCGGGGAAGGGAAGTGAAGGGTAAACAAAGGAGGAGGCTGCAATGCTTGGTAAGAAATGTATGCATTATCCTGCCCATGTAATTGTAGCCCCTCTGTACAGTATGTTCTCAAATAAAATAAAATACAATTAAAAAAAAATTATAGGTCATTAACTTTTTATCTTTCTAGTATTTTTGTTAAAAACAAATTCTGATTTTGGTAAATTTAAATAAACTATTAAGTCTAAAACATTCCCATGGCATTGTTTATTCCAGAAAAGTTTATTAGTAATTCTTTCTACCAACATTAAAAATTACATTATAGAGGGGCTGGTAAGGTGGTTCAGTGGTAGAGTGTTTGCCTCACATGCATAAGGCCCTGGGTTCAATTCCTCAGTACCACATAAGCAGAAAAAAGCTGGAAGTGGTGTTGTGGCTCAAGTGGTAGAGTGCTGTCATTGAGCTGAAGAGCTGAGGGACAGCGCCCAGGCCCAGACTTCAGGCCCAACGACCGACAAAAAAAAAAAAAAAAAAAAAAAAATACATTATAGGGCTGGGAAGGTGGCTCAGTGGTAGAGCGCTTGTCTTGCATGCCTGAGGCCCTGGGTTCGATTCCTCAGCACCACATAAGCAAAAAGAAAAAAGCCAGAAGCGGCGCTGTGGCTCAAGTGGTAGAGCGCTAGCCTTGAGCTAAAGAGCTGAGGGACAGCGCCCAGGCCCAGAGTTCAGGCCCCACGACCGGACCCAAAAAAAAAAAAATACATTATAGAAAAAAGTGATATTTAGCAACTAAAAAAAATTTAAGTAACCAAGTACAGTCAATATAAACCTAGACGAAAATGCAGTACAAGTAGTCAATAAATACATGAAAAAAATGCTCAATAACCCTGGACATAATGAAAATGCAAATCAAAAAAGCACTGGGATTTCATCAAAAAAGCCATAATCAAGAACACACATAGTAGAAATACTGAAAAATTAGTAGAAATGTTGGAAAAAGCAAATCTTATACACTGTTGGTGGACATATGAACTAGTGCAACCATTATGAAAATCAGTAAGGAATTTCCTCAAAAGTGAAAAACTGTACAATCTAGCAATATTGTTCTTGACCATAAGCCCAAAAGGATGCAAGTCAGGATACAATAAAGGCACCTATACACTCATGTACATTGCAGCCTTAGTCATGATAGCCATGCTATGGGAACAGCCCAGGTGCCTTAAAACAGATATATGGGTCAAGGCAGAATAGTACATATATACAATGGAGTATTATGCAGCTATACAGAAGAATGACTTAATGTCATTTGCAGTTAAATGGATGGGTTTGGAGAGCAACATATTATGCAAAGGAAGCCAGGTTCAGAAAAGGACAATGGCCAAATGGGTTCTCCCAAATGTGGATGCTAGACCTTAAAAAGCCATATCCATAAATACAAATATATCTGCATATATATGTCTGTGTGTTGAAATGATAGTAAGAGAATATTATGAATATATCTACATTCGTGCGTTGTGTGATCTAAATCAAAGGGGACAATTCCTTAAAAAGAAATTTTACAGCACTTATACAAATATAAGTTGACAATCTACACTAGTACTTCTAGAAAAGATAGTGAATTGATAATCATCTTTCCAAACAGTTCCCCAGTGGAGTAGCTGATAAAATTGACTAAACTCTAAAGGAGGAAGTGGTGCTATGGCTCAAGTGGCAGAGCACTTGCCTTGAGCTGAAGAGCTGAGGGACAGCGCCCAGGCCCAGAGTTCAAGCCCCACGACTGACCAAAACAAAACAAAACAAAAGCCTAAAGGAAAATTAAGCTAATTTCTATCATCTCTTCCAGGAGACACTTTTTAATCCATCTCATCAGGTTATCATTATTCTAATATCAGACCCCAAAAGATTTTCTTTTCTTATTAATCTTTATTGAAATGGTGATGAGCAGGGGGTTACAGTTACATAAGTAAAGTAATAAGTACATTTGTTTTAAAACACTGTTACCCCATCCCTCATTTCTCATGGTTCCCCTCCATACTCCCCCTGCAAGTTCTAAGATTCATATCCAATATAGTGTCAAGTAATATCAATGTTGTATTAGTTCATCCTTTGTCATGCTGTTTCTGTAATTCCCTTTCCCTTCCGCTACTCAAATAATCTTATATGCAAGACACAAGGTACAGATAATCAAGAGAAAAAAAAAGAAAAAGAAAAAAAACTACATACAGGACATAATAAGAACCTCTTGGTTCCATATCTTAGAGTTCATGTTGATATGCTTCATTATATATGGTCCTATGCACTAAGCAATTTGGTTATTGAGATCTCCTGTTGTACATATCATAGACATGTTCTAGTTCTTACAAATGAGGGAAACCATGCAACCTACTTTTCTACAAAAGGTTTTCAAACCTATCAGAAAATATATACATATATATTTATGTGTGTGTGTATATATATATATATATATATATACTTCCTCCAAAAATAATCAGCAAATCAACTTCAATATTCTGAAAATAACCCAGTGGGATTTATGTCAATTCAAGGTTTGACAATGAATTACTACCACCTACCACATCAATAGGCAAAAAGAAGAAAGTCAAATCATATCAATAGGTACAGAAACAACATTAACAAAATCCAACATCCATTCACTATGTTTTGTTTTGTATGGATACTTGGGCTTTAACTCATAGCCTCACATTTCTGCTTGGCTTTTTACACTCAAAGCTGGCACTAAATCACTTGGGTCACATCTCCATTTCTGACTTTTTGCTGATTAACTGGAGATAAGCTTCTTTTAGATTTGTTTGCTGGAGCTAGTTTGAAATCATGATCCTCAGATCTCAGCTTCTTGCTTAGCTAGGATTACCAGTGTGAACCACCAGCACCAGAGTGTTCATGATACTTTTTAAAAAATATTAAATTAGTAAGAGGAAACGTGCCAACTTGGTTTAAAAAAAAAGTACTATTAAAAAAAGCCTATAGAGCTGGATGCCAGTGGTTCACGCCTATAATCCTAGCTACTCAGGAACCTGATATCTGATGATCACGGTTCAAAGCCAGCCCAGGCAGGAAAGTCCATAAGACTCAGCAACAATTAACCACCAAAAAAACAAACAAACAAAAACCTATAGAATAACAGATTCTCTTGACAGTTAGTGAAAGGGCTCTTGGACAGGACAAAATAGAAGATGAAAATGGTTGATATATGTTCTATATCTGCATGGAATTGAAACAAAGAAACCTGTTGGACTTGTTCTGAGAAGGAAAAGAGGGGGTGAGGGAGATGAGGGAGGGGGACAGAAAGGTTGAGTTTGATCAGGAGACATGTATGCCTGTATGTAAATATCACAAAGAAGCCCCATTGTAGAATTAATAGAGCTAATTACAATAACTACAGTGAAGAGGACGCTTCTTGGAGGAAAACCCAAGCTTTCCACTTATCATACGAGACATAACAGTTTTTATTTATGCTTCCCTTTCTCTAAGTTCTTTGCAGACATTTAATTCATGGACCATTGGCAACTATAAAATTACTCTCCAGAGTTGCCTATCTCAAGTTTATTTGATGCCCAAGTAATTTAAAAATGATTACATACATACAGGCAGTATTCCAAACTGGAAGTCATTATCTATAAAATTTTTATAAGCCTTAAAACTTGAAAATATTACCATTATGTGCTAAAGGTATAAAACTCATTATAACATGAGCAGATGTTCAATGTCAACCTTCCAACACTTGGGTATTGGTGACTATTGCTTCCACATTAGCACACTGATTAAGTGACATATGTTAGGTGCTTACTCTCTGTTCCCTTAGGAAACGTTCTTTCCTAACAATGTTTATTAAAGTTATTTTTCTGAAATTTAGATTCTAGAACAATATAATACAACCATGCAAGTATATTTATATACATGTATATTCATACACATATATGTTTTTCCTAAGAACTTCTTTCTAATATTCATTGTGTACAATACATGTATTTTCCTCTTTTTTTTAGAATGTTGCTTAGTTTATTCATTTTTAAAAGAAAATATATTATTTTTTATTTTTTTAATTTAATTTTATTTTATTTGTGAACATACTGTACAGAGGAGTTACAATTACGTGGGCAGGATAATGCGTACATTTCTTACCAAGCAATGCAGCCTCCTCCTTTGTTTACCCTTCACATCCCTTCCCAGCCTCCCCCCTCCCCCCAATCCCAATCCTTCTCCTTCCCCCCCTTCCCCCCCCACCCCCGCACCGACGTTGTAAAGCTAGTTTTGGACATGATAACTTGTACTTCTCATTGTTGCAACAGGTCCACCTGTATCCTCTTAAGAAACACTAATATATATAGAACAGGATTTGGAAGATTTGATAGATGTTATAGATTAAGCCCTAAAGAATAAAATAGAATGTTCCATCAGTTCTATTAACAGGATCCTAAGTGAATCAGCAGTATCTTCTTTCGTACTGTAAAAACTGACAAAAATGTGAACATATTGATATTTTCAGTCATTTTTTTCTCTAAGAAACTCAGCTAGAAATAGTATATACTATGTTCCTTCAAAAGCTGTCTGAGAAAGAGAGAAAAAAAGAGAGAGAATGAGAAATCACTCACCCTCTACATGAAGATGGAAAATCTTTAGAAAAGATTCCAAATCCAGTACCCCACAGGATTGTAGTTTGACAGATGGAGCTTTCAGGGTCAGTAAACCAATGACGTCCTTCTTCCCCTCTAATAAAGGTCTCACATCATTTTAATTTTCATCTTCGTTATATATAAAATTAATTTCATAAAAACATTCAAATAATTATAGAAAATAATAAAAGCAAGATATGTCATCATTAAGGTTAGGGTGTGTGTATGTGTATGTGCACATGTGTGTGTGTGTGTGTGTGTGTGTGTGTGTGTGTGTGTGTGTGTGTGTGTGTTGGAGCTTGAACTTAAGGCCTTTTGTTCTCACTTTTTCACTCAAAGCTAGTACTCTACCACTTAAGTCACACTCCTATTCCAGCTTTTTATTAATTGGATATTCAGCTTCAAACACAATCCTTAGATCTTAGCCTCTTGAGTTGCTAGTATCACAGGCATGAGCCATGGGTATCCACCTTACTCATTACTTACACAACATGTGGGTACAGAACCCCCAGCTCAAATCAAGCAGCAAACATTCAGTGATGACACTTTTTTCTTAAAGATCAGGGATTATTGGTAATGAAAAGTTACCCAAATGTCCTAGGTTTGGTATGTTCATATCCTCTAATTAATATAGATTTTCTTTAAATAAAATTTTAGTTACTGAGCCGGGCACTGGTGGCTCACGCCTGTAATCCTAGCTACTCAGGAGGCTGAGATATGAGGATCGCGGTTCAAAGCCAGCCCGGGCAAGAGAGACCGTGAGACTCCTATCCCCAATAAACCACCAGAAAACTGGAAGTGGCGCTGTAGCTCAAGTGGTAGAGCTTTGAGCTGAAGAGCTGAGGGACAGCGCCCAGGCCCAGAGTTCAAGCCCCACGACTGACAAAAATAAAAATAAATAAATAAATAAATAAAATAAAATGCCATATTCAAAATACCAAAGAACATTAAAAAATGCCATATTCAAAATACCAAAGAACATTAAAAAAAAATTTTAGTTACTGAAAGAAAAACTACAAAGCCACTTTCCATTCTGTTGTAATTGTATTTCTAAACTTACTGAATTGTATAGTTTTGACCTAAATATCTGTTGTTGATGTAAACCAAAATATATTTTTTTAAAAAAACAGCCACAGACAAATAAAACTTATACCTTAGATACAAAAGAAAAAGCTTTTAAATGATGGAACATCAACTCTTGGAAAAGTAAAAGCATGAACAACACACTTCAGGAAACAATTGGATATTTGCTTTGACAACTTTTGAATGAAACATATAGCACACATTGCATGTTATGCTCCAGAACTAAAATAAGTTGATGGTTTTAGTCTAAGAAATAAAGAAAGCAGTAAGTATGATCATTCGCATTTCAGAAAGTTCCACCATCTCATCATTCCTGGAAGAGGCTGCTCACGGTGTCTGGTGTTCTCTGTGTGTTTATTCTACACAGCGTCTTCTGTACATGTTGAAGTTTGTAAGTGCCTCTCAGTGGAAGCTACACTGTGTGGAATGTGCAGTTTGTGTTGTGTAACTTGCCTCTTTTTTTGGTAGTGTATCTCATTTTTCAGGCCATTTTATGACCCTGTGGAGCAAAGAAGAAGGACCTCTTTTGTCTTCTCTGCTCAGTGAGCTTAGTGCCATCTGCTGCATGCTTCCAGCTACTGTAGTGGGAACTATAGTTAAGAGGAGTTTGGGAAACTGGAGAGAGCTGGCCTCATAGTTACTAATTCACAAGCTATGAGTAGGAAGGAAATAAACTTCAGAAACTGAGACTATCTTAGAAACATTTATCAAAAGAGACTCGCATAGTGATTCCTTCACTTAAGTTTTATATAATGCACTCCATGGCTCTTCTTATAATGTCTTGGTGTAATAATTTCACCTAAGAATTGATTTAGCTTTAACTTTAGTTCTTCCAAAATGAAGCTATTTTTATTCAGCTTGTTTCTTAGATAAGTTATAAATGCATCTGTGGGAAAAAAGATAATTTAATGGTATTAACAATTATGTTCACTGGTGGATATTTACATATTTTAGATAAAGGATTTCCTTTTACTTAAAAAATACATCAACAGGACAGATATAAATAGATATTAAAAAGCAATAAGCCCAAAGATATTGCCAAAGATTACCAAAGAGAGTCTTGTTTATTATGTAAAATACCAGACACAAAACCACTAGAGGGGATTGTCCTAGCCTACATCTCTAAAACTTGCAACCAGTCTTCTCTATAGCAATCCCTCGAGCTATTTTTTTTCTTTCTGTTCCAGAAAATTATACCTTTCTGTCACCTTGAATGCAGACCAATTTTATCTTCCAGATAGTTAAAAATTCTATTCCCTGTAGTGTTTTAAGATCATAGCTTCCTGCAAAGCTACATTGCTTCCTTCATTTCCTCAACATTGGAAATGAACCAGACTGAAGTCATGTGAACGGTGTTTAATTATGTATAAAACAAACCATCATTGTAAAGCCAAAAGAAATCTGAAATACTAAACTAAAAGGATGTGAGGGTGGATATGATCAAAAGCATGGCAGCCTACTAACAATTACATTGCAAAATATTCAGATTTTCTGGAGAAATTTTTTAAGCAGTTATTAATCCTAGAAGAATCTCTGTGAAAAATAGAGTAGAGCCTATTTCTATTTTAATAAATGTTACTTTGTGTACAAAAAAGATAGGCATTCACAATGTGTAATGCAAGTTGCAACCTTGGAGTTCTTGTCAAACACACCCTAAAATAAGAAGGAAAAGAATACTTTCCTGCCTAAAGCACCAAGAATATCTGCTTGTCTGTCTCCAGAATTTTACTTAGGACTACTAAAGAAAAGTACTAGAAAGCTACCGACTCTGTCCTAAATATCCCCGTTTATGACTCAGTCATGAAAGGCCTTAAGTTCCTTTTGACAGCTCTTCTACACCCAAGTTATCTCCTACATTTGCTTTTTCTCACAATTCTGAGTGGCATATTTTCTATCATGGGAAATTACATTACAAGAAACAGCTGTATGGACAGAGGAATGCCCAGAACACCTGCATATGCAGGGTGAACAAGCCATGACTGTATGATAGGCCAGTTTGCTTATCCTAATCTATATATGATATACCTACTATTCATCAAGGTCTTTTTTCTTGTCAATATTTAACCTAAAATTGATCATTGAAAGTAGTACTGAAACAGGCAATTAAACCAAATGCATCTGACTTGAAGACATATGCCTTTTTCTGAGAAAGATACTGATAAACATTGAGAGCTGTACAATCACAGTCAGATCTACTCTCTTCAGAGACTTGGCCCATGAGAAAAAGCACCTTTCCAGCTTACTATTCCCTCTGCACTTCATTTGATTCTTTATCACTTCATATAAGATGATGCTAAGTGAAATGAACCCCAAGCTATGAACACAAGAGGTCTTTCTTTGTTGTAGTTGTTTTTAATGTACTACGTGATTTTTTTGTTTCTTATGTATGTTTTTCCCCCTATTGTCCCCTGTTGTCACTGTACTTGATTATGGTACCCTGTATCTTGTATATACATTTGTCTAATTTAGGGAAGGGAAGTGAAGAGAAGTGAAGGGAAGGGAAGGGAAGGGAAGGGAAGGGAAGGGAAGGGAAGGGAAGGGAAGGGAAGGGAAGGAAAGGGAAGGGAAGGGAAGGGAAGGGAAGGGAAGGGAAGGGTAATAACAAAATGCTGAAACAAGGACACAGGATGACCCATTGCAACAATGATACCCACAAGACACTATGTTGAAAATGAACTTTACAACTTCGGTGGGCTGCGGGGGGGGGGGGGGGAGGAGTCAGGGAGGTGGGGAAGGGAAGAGATAGTGGAAGAACAAGAGAGGGGTAACAATGCTTGACAAGAAATGTATTCATTGCCTTACTCATGTAACTAACCCTTCTGTACAACATCTTCACAATAAAAAAATTAAGAATTCACTTCAATCTGCTGCCTTCTTATCCTGATATACTTAACATAATGCTTAGATCATTATAGATATTATTTTTTAAACCAACAATATCATATTATCACTTTCTAGGTCCAATACTAACACTTGGTTCTTGTACTTCCTTCCTTCTCCTCCTCATGACTTTCATTTCAGACATTGTCTCCCCTCACAGCCTCTAGCACATCAGTGCTGCTCTCACACTTACTTTCTACCTGTCAGAGCAGGGAGATCCAAAATCCTCCTCAAATATAAGCCATATAAAAAGGTCAAGAAACAAAATCAGTCAAGTGAGATGAATATAAAATTTGCAGGAATAACTTGAGGGAGAATGAAAAACAAGCTGAGGATTGACTGAATAAAGAATGTCATCTCTAAATAATAGTGGCTCAATAAAAAGTTAAGGGGCTCTTGCAAAATTCCAGGTAGGCATACAGAAACAAATGCCTTTTGAGGTTGTTGTTCTAGTGATTTAACCAACATAAAGTATCTAGTATTGACCAGCAGAAAAGTGAAAAGCCATTCCTAAGGCTTTGCTAGATGTATGCTTTGTTCAATGCCTGGAACTCAAACTCCAATTCTACAAGGGCCCTCACTCAGCTCTACCCTGGGATTTAAAAAACTGAATCCTCCACCTTCAGGACACAGGTGGACCATCTCTGGTCTGCAGCAGGATAAATATTCTCTGTTCACTAAGTGTTAAAACAACCCCACATCCAACGGTGAGCCCATCTGCATAGTTTTCATTTATTTCTTATAGAGAATATCATTTCAGAATGACATAGTTCTGCTTTCCTTTATGATTCATTTTCCCCAATTGTAGTAACAACTGTTTTGTTGAATAATAAATATCCAAATAAATAAATGTTGTTGGATAATATTAATTTTCATGTAACATGAAGTAGTGTACTCTGCTTTCTGGTGTCATCACAGCACTAAACAAGACAATGTAACCACTTAACATTTAGTATTAAAAAGTCACCGATAATCATTTTCCCTTCATTTTGAAAAGTACCATCACTACTTATCTTGAACCTCTGAAGATCTTCCTATTCTGCTAACTCCTGATATCCTTAGCCGCTACTGAGGAGCTGGCTGTCACTGAAGCCAGCAACTCTGCCACTGAAAGCAAGCCACCCTTATGTTCCTTTTATGTTTGAAAGACTGACTCTTTGCCTTGGTGTTTTCACATTTTTCACTATCATATATGTATATGTTTGCCTCTCATTTTCTTCTAATATTATTGGCACAATTATGGTTCACATTTCCCCTATTTTTCCTCAAGGTTAAAATTTTGTAAAACTAGAGAGGGTGCTGGTAGAAAACATCTGTACTGTTAGCTACTCAGGAGATTGAGATCTGAAGACTCAGTGTTAATGCCAGACTGGATAAGCAGGCTTAGGCCCTGTGTGACTTCAATCCCAGTGCTGCCACCAAATATACATATATATAGATATGTGTGTGTATACACACATATGCCCTGGACTGCACTCTTCCTACCTATACCTGTGACGTATCTTGGCTGACGTGCACATCACCACACCGCTCTTATTTGCTGAGATGGAATCTCACTAACCATGCTTTAGTTACTTTTAAATGACAGTCCTCCTAAGTGTTTCAGGTATAGGTGTGAGCCACTGCTTTGGACTAGTTTGCCAATCTTTTTAACTATTTCTCTACTAAATCTTTCCACTGAAGTCTTAATTTTAGCTGTTGTTTTAGGATAAGAAGACTGATTTGTGTTTTTAAAAATCAGTATCACTTCTTTTATACTTAGCTGCTTCTTATTTTCTTCTGTTTTCTAGTATATTTTAGCTCACAAGCATAAGTTATTTATAATATTTTGTTAATTTCAACAGTTGAATTCCTTTTTCTTTTTTTTCCTTTTTCTTTTTTATATCAGTGAATATTGGTTTGAAAGAGTCTCATGTTTCCACACACGTATTTTATATACTTTGGTCCAATTCTTTCCCTTTGTTGTCTCAGCAGGTTTCATGATTCTATTTTGATGCCTCTTGTTAAATTCTTCTTTATGTTCACCCCACTCACACATTCTCCTCCATGTTTAAATTTTTCCTGAATCCCTTCCATAGGCTGCTGTCAGTCAACGGTGTCTTTCCCTGCAGATTGCCTCCCTCTGATAGTATCACTGCTGTTACACTGAAGTTGGGTAGAAACAATTTTTGAAGTTTGTCCCCTTATCTCTACATGCTGCCCAAACCACAGGTCACCTCCAGAAGCTGTATCTTTCAGCACACAAATATCCTGTGGACAAAAGCAACTTCTAATATTCAGTTCATCCTACCTTTTGGCTAGATATAACTTGCTACCAGGTAAGCTCACTTACTTTTTTATTATTAATTTACTTTGTTGTTATTATAGTGGTGATGTACAGAGGGATTACAATTACAATTACATGAGTCAGATACTGAGTGCATTTACTTTTGTACAGTGTCTTCTGTTCCCTCATTCTCTCCCAGTCCCTCCCTCCTGTCTCCACCCACGAGTTGTATAGTTCACTTTCCTCAGTGTCCAGTGAGGACTGGACACTGCTGCGTTTTTTTCAACATTTTTTCTTTACCCTCCCCCAACCTTTCTGAATATGTTCACTTGAATACACCACACACATCGTAAAGAAGACAGAATCATCAAAAACTAAAAACAAGAAAGAAAGAAAGAAAGAAAGAAAGAAAGAAAGAAAGAAAGAAAGAAAGAAAGAAAGAAAGAAAGAAAGAAAGAAAGAGGGAGGGAGAAAGAAAGAAAGAAAGAAAGAAAGAAAGAAAGAAAGAAAGGAAGGAAGGAAGGAAGGAAGGAAGGAAGGAAGGAAGGAAGGAAGGAAGGAAGGAAGGAAGGAAGGAAAAGGAAGGAAGGAAGAAAGAAAGGAAGGGAGGAAGGAAGGGAGGGATGGAGAGAGGGAGGGAGGGAGGGAGGGAAGGAAGGAAGAAAGAAACAAAGAAAAAAGAGAAAGATAGAAACAAAGAAACAAAGAAAGGAAAGAGAAAAAAAGGAAAAAAGACATCTCTTGTTCCCATATCTTCCATAACTTGAAGTTTGTTTCAGTATGTATATTTTTATATAAATACGAAGAGGTACTTGGGCATTGCACCTTTATGTGAGCCATATGATAAGGACACCTGCACATCCAAGTTCATTGTTGTGATATTCACATATGGAAACAGCCCAAATGCCCCACAATAGATGAGTGGATCCAAAAAATGTGGTACCTATAACAATGGAATTTTCTACAACCATTAGAAAGAATAAAATAGTGTCATTTGCAGGGAAATGGATGGAATCATGTTAAGTGATGTAAGTCAAGCTCAGAAAGACAAAAGGTGCATGTTCTCTCTGATATGCAGGAATTAGATCTAAAAATACGCTGAGATTTGATAAATTATACAGGATTCTAGATACTCACGTCTTAACAAGTTTGTAGTAATGGAATTTAATCATTCATCAGGAAGTATGATATTACATCATTTGCAGAGAAATGAATGGCCCTGGAAAAAATTATATAAAATGAAGTAAGTCATGTTCTATGAGGCAAAGATCACGTTTTTCCCCTCTCGTGTGGAAGTTAGATCTAAATCATATGTGTGCGTGTGTGTGTGTGTGAGAGTGAGTGTGTAACCATATACAGGATCAAATGTGTTCGTGAAAGAATAGCGTATGCAGGGGAGAATTCCCATGGCATACCTTTTTTGTAACCTTTTGTACAACAAACTACTTTTATAAAGATAATGTTTTAAAGACACACAAAAAAAGAGAGGTTAGGAGAAAAAATGTTTGTTGTGTGATGGAGCCTACATGCCACCCCTAGCAGGTGCCAATTCTTCATCTCTGGGGTAGGGTGGAGGAGGTTCCTCAGGGAGGTTGAGGCACACCCAAGGCAATGGAACACTGGAAACATCTGGCACTGGTGGATTTGGACAGCTGTGGCACAGCTGGAGAAAGCTATCACCTTAGCCTATCAACTTTGCGAGGTTGACACAGACAAGGTGGAGCCTGTGGCATCAGTCCTTAATGGGAGGTTTTCTATACTTGAGATTGGATAATGTAGTAGGAGCAACTATGCTGAAAAACTACTACAAAATTCCTAATGCATGGTGAAAGAGTATTGTCTAGCTCTCCCCAGCTCTCAGATATTAGTCCTTTGCCAAAGCCCTTGTCACAGGGCTGATAGCTAGCTATTCTGGGAAAGTATAGCCTGTGAACGAACACATGAAGTACTGCTATCATGAACCTTAGTTTCCCACTTCCTTCCATCACCGGAAAAGTGAATGCTTGAGCATTTCTTAGTAACTCTTCTGTGGACAGAATTGGAAAACAACTAGCTAAATAAGGCAATGGGTTCCTGATGCTAATGGAAGAAAGAGAGAATGTCAACTTCAAAGGAAGTGGAGCAAGCGTTTACTTATAGGCTTGTTCAGTATGGAAGATATCCTCCTTTTTCTCCCTCTAAAAAATGTATGTCTGCCAAACCGTGTATACTTGAACGTTTTTTACTGATATACCTAGTAGACAGAGTATCTGATCACTGGGTGACAACCTGAGTTGTCAGTTTTCTTTTCCTTGCTATTTCCACCAACTAGAACAATTGCACCTTTACCAGACATACTTGCATTTGTTCTGGGTACTTACTTTTTTGTCAGCAGAGAGCTTACTTTCTGTAAGCTTGGAAAAGGCTGATTAAACTTTACTTAAGAACTCCTTAACAATCTTCTCTAAGATTGTACAAGGTAAATAAAGTACTAGCTGCATCTGTAGTTTATTTCTTAAAAGAGAACTTATAACAATAAAAATGGAAGGTTTGAAACATTTTTCCATCATTTTTGTTGTCATTTCAGGATTGTGTGTGCCCACTAAATATCATTTGACACTTTTTGAAAGTTGGAGTCATGTCAAATAATACCAGTTTGGAAATCACACAACATACACTCACATACACACACACACTCACACACACACACACACACACACACACACACACACACACACACACACACACACACTTTGTTGAAGGATTCTAAAGATGTACCTTTGGAGGAGAAAAATTTAAGGGACCTCTATCAGAGATAACCAGGCCATAATACTCCACAAAATCAGTCACATAACCGTGGAGTCAGTATTTTGTTATTTATTTTTGAGGCTTTTTCTTTTTTCTTTTTTTCTGTTCAGATGTACATTTGCCAAAACTTTTTGGCACAAATACAATGAAAACATAGAATGGAGTATAGGGGGTGAAAGAGATCAGATTTACTTTTCCATACTAATCCTGTAAGTTCCTTTTCTGTGGAAAATTTCTAAGGTGAGTGAACTTAAAACCATTTAACAACTCTTTATGTTTTCATTTTTTAACCAAAATGTGTTAATTGTCACCAATAAACTCAAATAATCTACAATAGCCTCATGAGCTCTGGAAACCTTACAAAATAGAGTCTGTGAAGATTTGAATAAGAAGGGAGTCCTATCCCCAAAATCTCAAATCTTGACAGACTGTTAATTGAAGGCAGATATCTATAAATAACTTCAAAAGGCAACAGTGAATGTGAAATGCAGATTCTTGGTCAGCAGTTGTGCCAGTGCTATCAATAAGGAGTAATAGATTCTAGGCTCCTTGAAGAAGAGGGAAGAAAACACTAACAAAAGTAGATACAATGACCCACAAGCAAACCCAAATGAATATACAATGAAGATGCTCCCATTGAAACCTTCTAAGGTAAAATAGAAAGTTAATGAAGTGATTTACAATACTGGCTGGAGAAAATGGAAGGAGAGTGTGAACAGAGAAGGTGAGGAAGAGTGAATATGGGCAAAATACTTTGAATTCCTTTGATGCAAATGGAGCAATAAAGCTTCTTGAAGTTGGTTTGGCAAGGAGGATGAAGAGGGAGAGTGATGAAGAGCTGGGAGTCTGATCAAGGTACGTTGTAAATAAATATGAACATGTCAAAACAAAACTAACTTGCTAATTTTAAGAGAATTGTGCTTTAAATTAAGACAAATGAGGACCTCCACACTGAGTATATATTTAAGAAACTACAGCAGGAGCTGGGCACTAGTGGCTCACTCATATAAACCTAACTACTCAGAAGGTTGAAATCTGAAAATCCAGTTTTTATGCCATCCCAGATAGAAACGTCCACAAAACCCTTATCTCCAATTAGCCAGTAAAAAGCTGGAAGGGAGGTGTGCCTCAAGCGCTAGAGAGAAACTTTGAACAAAAAATGTAATTTGAGTCTGAGGACCTGAGTTCAAGCCCCAGTATCAGCACACACATACACTCCCCCAAATATTACACACACACATATACACAGACACACACACACACATACACACACACCTGCCAAACACACATAAGAAAACTATAAGTGTGGTTGATGTATGCAAAATAAGGTCTGTTCTGATAACCATTAAGATACAGGGTACAGGGCTGGGAAGGTGGCTCAGTGGTAGAGTGTTTGCCTTGCATGCATGAAGACCTGGGTTCCATTACTCAGCACCACATAAACAGGAAAAGCCAGAAGTGGTGCTGTGGCTCAAGTGGTAGAACGCTAGCCTTGAACTGAAGAGCTGAGGGGCAGCACCCAAACCCAGAGTTCAGGTTCCATGACCAACAGAAAAAAAAAAAAAAAGATACAGCATAGAATTAGATAATTTATCTCATGGGATGGGAATTATTTACTTTCTCTAGTTATATTAAGATACAAATTTTTCTTATAGTACTTATTGAAGACAGTTTTTCCAATTCTTTTCATGAAGAAAAGAGCAGATATAAAATACATATAAAACATGTATGAAGTAGGCCTGGCACTGGTGACTCACATTTGTAATCCTGACTACTCAGGAGGCTAAGACCAGAGGATCACAGTTCAAAGCCAGCTTGGTCAGGAAAGTACCTGAGACTTATCTCCAGTTAACCCACCAAAAACCAGAAGTGGAGCTATGGCTCAAAGTGTTAGAACATTAGCCTTGAGCAAAGAGCTCAGGGACTGCACCTAGGCCCTGAGTTCAAGCCACATGACAAACAACAACAACAAAAATTAAAATGTACACTTCTGTACAAAAAACAGCAAAACAATACTGCAGGAAACAGACACTTGCAGCCTACTCAGATAAGCTTTGGTTATTATCACTTACTAAGCCTCATAAACATTCTCCTCAACCCATTCCCTGCCATTCCCACCTCCCCTACATGTATTTTCTCTATCATTTCATTGTTACAGAATGCTTTTCAAAAGTTGCCAACTACGTTTCTACATGCAAGCAATGTATCAGGTACTTCTGCTTGGTCAGTAGGATATAGAAACAGAATTTTAAAGTGTAGCAAAAACATTTTATTCTTCTTTTTAAATTTTGATGTCAATAGTGGGGCTTGCCACAAAAAATAAAATACCTAGGAATTAACTTAACTAAAGAAGTGAAGGACCTCTATGATGAAAACTTTAAAATCTTAAAAAAGGAAATCAACATAGAACTTAAAAAATGGCAAAACCTCCCATGCTCCTGGATTGGAAAGATTAACATCGTGAAAATGGCAATACTTCCCAAGGCTATCTACAAATTCAACGCAATACCTATCAAAATTCCAACCTCATTCTTCAAGGAAATAGAAGAGGCAATCCAAAAATTCATAAGGAACAATAAAAGACCCTGAATAGCAAAAACGCTCCTCAATGGAAAGAACACTGCTGGAGGAATATCAATACCAAACTTCAAACTCTACTATAAAGCCATAGTAATCAAAACAGCTTGGTATTGGCATAAGAACAGATCTCAGGACCAATGGAATAGAATTGAAAACCCAGAAATGAACCTACAGACCTATAGCCATCTAATCTTCGATAAGGGAGCTAAAACAATAGAATGGAAGAAAGACAACCTCTTCAGTAAATGGTGCTGGCAAAATTGGTTTACTACATGTAGAAAACTTAAGCTAGATCCTTATATATCACCCTGCACCAGAATCAACTCCAAATGGATCAAAGACCTTGAACTCAAAGCAGACACTCTGAAAACATTACAGGATGGAATAGGAGAAACCCTAGGTCTCCTTGGCTCAGGCCAAAATTTTCTGAATAGAGATCCGGAAACACAACAAATCAAAGAAAGGTTGGACAAATGGGATTGCATAAAGTTGCAGAGCTTCTGCAGGGCAAATGACATAGCTAGCAAGATCAATAGAAAGCCCACGGATTGGGAGAAGATCTTACTAGCCATACAACGGACAAGGGTCTCATATCTAAAATATACTTGGAACTCAAAAAATTAAACCCCCCAACAACAAATCCTCAAAGAAACAACTGCCCAATAAATAAGTGGGCGAAAGACTTAAAGAGAAACTTCTCTGAAGAAGAAAGAAGGATGGCCAATAGACACATGAAGAAACGCTCAACATCCCTAGCCATAAAAGAAATGCAAATCAAAACAACATTGAGATATCACCTCACTCCAGTTAGAACGGCAAAAATCAAGAACTCTAACAACAACAGATGCTGGAGGGGATGTGGACAGAAAGGAACCTTACTTCATTGTTGGTGGGAATGTAAACTTGTTCAACCACTTTGGAAAGCAGTATGGAGGTTCCTCAAAAGACTTCACATAGAACTCCCCTATGACCCAGCAATCCCACTTTTGGGCATTTACCCAAATGTTTACAAACAAGACCACACTAAAGCTACCAGCACAACTATGTTTATTGCAGCATTATTTACCATAGCTAAGACATGGAACCAGCCGGGTGCTGGTGGCTCACGCCTGTAATCCCAGCTACTCAGGAGGCTGAGATCTGAGGATCGCGGTTCAAAGCCAGCCCGGGCAGGAGAGACCGTGAGACTCCTATCTCCAATAAAACCACCAGAAAACCGGAAGTGGCGCTGTAGCTCAAGTGGTAGAGCGCTCGCCTTGAGCTGAAGAGCTGAGGGACAGCACCCAGGCCCAGAGTTCAAGCCCCACGACCGACAAAAAAAAAAAAAAAAAGACATGGAACCATGGAACCAACCCAGATGCCCCTCAGTAGATGAATGGATCAAGAAAATGTGGTATATATACACAATGGAATTCTATGCCTCCATCAGAAAGAATGACATTGCCCCATTTGTTAGGAAATGGAAAAACGTGGAAAAAATTATATTAAGTGAAGTAAGCCAGGCCCAAACACAGGTCCCATGGTTTCCCTTATTTGCAATATCTAGTATATGTATGAGTCAAGCGGAAAAGGTCAGATAATGTTATGTTAGGAAAATGAACCCTTAGATATGTATTTTAATGTTTTTTTTCTTTCCTGCACGTGTTTCTAACACATTTATAAGATGATTTCTTTGTTGCTTTGTATGTCCCTCCCCCACAGTATAACCCCTGCTTTCACTATATTTGATGTCAGTATAACTTGTGGAGGAGATGGGGAAAAACAAGTCGTTTAAGGATTCAGGTGGCCCTGTTGCAACAATGAGAAGTACAAATTATCATGTCAAAAATGAGCTTTACCGGGCGCTGGTGGCTCACGCCTGTAATCCTAGCTACTCAGGAGGCTGAGATCTGAGGATCGCGGTTCAAAGCCAGCCCGGGCAGGAGAGACCGTGAGACTCCTATCTCCAATAAACCACCAGAAAACCGGAAGTGGCGCTGTAGCTCAAGTAGTAGAGCGCTCGCCTTGAGCTGAAGAGCTGAGGGACAGCGCCCAGGCCCGGAGTTCAAGCCCCATGACCGACAAAAAACAAACAAACAAACAAAAAAAAAAACAAAAACGAGCTTTACAATGTCGGTGGGGGGGGGAGGATGGGGGGGAGGGGAGAGGCTGGGAAGGGAGGTGAAGAGTAAACAAAGGAGGAAGCTGCAATGCTTGGTAAGAAATGTATACATTATCCTGCCCATGTAATTGTAACCCCTCTGTACAGTATGTTCACAAATAAAATAAAATAAAAAATAAAATGCCCTTCAATAATCATGAAACGACAACTCACCACAATCAGTTTTGGGCATGTTCCACTTTATTTCAGGATAATGTTATTTTTTATTGACTGACAAAATTGCTGTAGCTTAATACATTTTCCTGCATTAGATTTATTTTTGATGTCACTGGGGTTTGAATCCAGTGCTTCATGCTTACTAAGATGAGACTACCACTTAAGCCATGCCTCCAGCCCTGATTTTTACTAGTTGTTTTTAAGATAGAGACTTACCTGCAATTCATGCATGCACCTGAGCTCTAATCTGCCTACTAGGTTTTCTTTTGTTGCTGGAATGGATTACAGACATGTGCCTCCGTCCCAGCTTTGCTGCTTTGAGATGAAGTCTCTCTGATTTTTCTACCTAGGATGGCCTGTAACTATCACCTTCCCAATCACAGCATCCTGTGTGGTTTGGGATGATAGGCATAGGCCACTGCACTAGCTACAGATTAAATAAGGATCTTGTGATCTTTTCTTCACAGGCTGGGCTCAAATCTCAGTTCTTTCCATTTCAGCATCCCAAGTAGCTAGAATTATAGACTTGAATGCTTCACTGTTAGCAGCTTTATGCAGCTCTCACTAGGCAATTTTTAATCATGCTTTTAAATTTTATTTCATTTAATGAATCAAATAAAACTATAATTGAAGTTTTCACTGATGCATGTGTCTAACAGTCTTAGTAAATTATTCCACATTTCATTTTAGGTTTCTACATATTTTTAAAAATGTCATCTCTATAGTTTGTTGGTATGGTATGTTATAGAAACTATATTTTCATTTTTTGTTTTGTTTTGTTTTTGTTTTTGAAATTAGGTGTGTACAAGGCTATCCTTAAACTCTTCATCTTCCTAATTCAGCTTCCTAAGTATAGGGATTATAGGTATGAACAAAACCCAGCCTCAATATTTTCTGTTTAGCCACCTATATTCCCAAGTTACTGTACATTTGTCAGCATTGTCACTTTTAAGTAATAGTGATATTTTCTTAATGGATTTAAAAATCTATGTTCACAAGCCCCTGGGATCAGTTGTGTGTGTGTGTGTGTGTGTGTGTGTGTGTGTGTGTGTGTGTGTGTGTGTGTGTGTGTTTTAATGGATATTTACCTTGTAGGTTCTGGAGCCAGGATAATAGCACACTAAATGTAGATGTATTGCTCCTATTTCTGTTCACTGTTGATGAGTACTTAAGCTGATGCCATGTCTTGGTTATTGTAAATGTGCTGCCATAACCACGGGTGCCTAGGTGTCTATTGTGTGCTGGCTTTGATTCCTCTGGATATATCACCAGGAATGGTAGAGCAGGATTGTATTTTTAGTTTTCTGAAGAATCTGCATACTTACTTCCATAGTATTTCTACTAGCAGTGTTGTTTTCTCCTTGAGGATGACCATTCTGAATGGCGTAAGATGGATTCTCAATGTTGCTTTGTTTATACTCCTTTGATGGCTAAAAATGTTTAACAGTTTTTCACGCATTTATTGGCCATTTCTACTAATTTTTTGAAAACTGCCTGCTCAACTCATTTGCCCTCTTACTATTTTACGACTAAACTTTTGAGTTCCATATATTACTCCCTTCTCAGAAGGATAGCTCGCATATATTCCTATACTGTAGACTGATTTTCACTTCTATCATTGTTTCCTTTGACCCAAAGGAGCTTTGCAACTTGATAAAATCTCATTTATCAATAAAAAGCTTTGCACAGTGAAAGAAATAGTATCAGGAATCAAAAGAAAGACTACAGAATAATACAAAGTCCCTGCCAGTTATTCACTATATAAAGCATTAATATTCTGAATATATAAAGAGCTCCAAAAATAAGGCATCCAAGGAATGAATAACCAAGAAATCAAGACAGGTGTTGGTGGCTTATTAATCTAATTACTTAGAAGGCTGGGCTCTAGAGGAGGATTAAACCAGCCTGGTTAGAAGTGGTGCTGTGGCTCAAGTGGTAAGCGCTAGCCTTGAGCTGAAGAGCTCAGGGACCCAGGCCCATAGTTCAAGCCCCACAACTGACAAATACACACACACACACACACACACACACACACATCCTGATTAGAAAAGTCCCTGAGATTCCATCTCCAATTAGTCAGGAAAATATCAGTCTGAATGTGTGGATCAAGTGCTAGAGCACCAGGTGTGAACAAGAAAGCTTGGGAAGAGCATGGGGTGCTCAGATCAAGCCATTTATCAGGACTAAATAAAGTAAATAAACAATACAAATAACAAATGAGCAAATGAATTAGACAGTTTTCAAAGTATAAACTTCTAAGAAACACATGCAGAAATGTTCAAAATTTTTGCTGTTATTTCTTGAACTATTGGAGCTCTATTAAGACAGTTGTTGCCTAAATCTATTACCGGAAGAATTTTCCCCTTTCCTTCTACTAATTTTTTTTCAAAGTCTATAGTCATGCATTAAAGACTTTCATCCATTTCAATTGATTTTTCTGCAGAGTGAGAGATAGGGTCATAACTTCAGTCATCTACATGTGGATGTCTAGTTTACCCCATTTCACTTGTTGAACAGGCTTTATTTTCTCCCATGCATGTTTTTGGCACCATTGTCAAGAATCAGGTGACTGTAACTATGTAGGCTCACTTCTAGCTCCTCTATTCTGTTTCATTAGTCAATATATTTGCTTTGTGATGTTATTGCTATTAGTATGTGTATGTGTTGGGTCTTGAACTCAGGAGCTGGGCACGGTTCCTGATACTTTTTACTCAAGATTCTCTGCCACTTCCAGTTTTTTGGTAGATAATTGGAGAAAAGAGTCTCATTGACTTCCCTGCCTGGTCTGGCTTCAAACTGCAATCCTCATATCTCAGGCTACTGAATAGCTAGGCTTACAGGTGCAAGCTACTGGTGCCTAGCTTGCTGCGACATTATTTTAAATTACACAGAATTCTAGCTATGTCCCACCTTTCCCTGATTACATACTTTCCCTTTGCCCAATTGTACTAGAGTTTTGTTTATTTGACCATTTCAAATAATATTTAATTCTATTGATCTCTGTTGTATATGTGTTTGTTTTATTTGTTGTTGTTGCATATTTACATTTATTCATTTGGGAAATCTTTTAAATTTCCTAATATAATTATTTAAAATTCTATTTTCCTTTAAGAATTGTTGAATTCATCATTTTTTGATGGGAATTTTTTTCATTATCATTCAGCTCTTAACAATGTGTGTTATATAAACATTATAGAATAAGTAATTTTAGTATGTTGATAAAAAGATCTAAGTATCCCTGAATGGAGATTAATGCAATTAATCTGTTAAAGGTTAAGGTTATAAAATGTGTTATTCAAATATACTATACTCTTACTATGTCTCTGATTGCCAAGTTTAGTCTCCCATTCAAATATGCATTCATCTTTTTATTCCAAATATCTATGCATCAGCAGTATTATTTAAAACAATGTTTATGACAGTTAAAATTCCCACACCTTTCTAATTGAAACCTATTTCCACTTTGATCTGTACTTATGTGTTTTTTCCCTTTCCAAGGCAATATTTACAAAGTTGCACCATGTATTTATACTTACTTATTAGTTATTATTTGCTCTTAGGATTAAACTCAGGACTTGTACGTACAAGGCAGGCACTCTATGACTTAATCAATCTCTCCAGCCCCTTTGTACATTGCTTATTTTCTAAATAGAGTCTTACATTATGTCCAAGCCAACCTGGGCTGTGATCCTTCTAAATGTGCTTCGTTATCACTGTCACTAAAGATGATATATATATACTGCTGTCCCAAACATTGTAGTTCCCCAGGACCTTATCTAACAGGACACTATGCCCAAACATTGGTTGAGATACAGACTCAGCAACTTTTATGACTGTGATGGACTCAGACTGTAAGTATCTAGAAATAAAGGCTTGGGGCACTATGCCCACTTATATCACTTACAGAATATATTTTTCCACTCCTCTATTTTTAACTCGAATGTAGATGGGTGACTGTTAAGGGGAAACAAAGGAGGAGGCAACAATGCTTGATAAGAAATGCACTCATTACTTTGCCCATGTAATTGTAACCCCTCTGTATGGTATTTTCACAATAAAGAAAAAAATCACAACTGAAATTCCTTGTCTTTTAACTCAATCAATTATATTTTATAGTCTCCCAATTTAAGTTAAGAAATGCAATAATCATACAAAAACTCAGAGTACTTTGCCCAAATATAGCTAAAACAGTCTAAAACTCACCTAATAAGGCACCAAAGGTTTCAGATTTACATAAAGTATTGAAACTTTCATATTGTTTAATGCCTCCCCTAATGGGTTCCTTATTGATTCTCTTATGCCATAGTGTATCTATTCTCTAAATTTTGGACACAAATTACGTTGACTGTCTATATAAGAACAAATAGATTCTATTACATAGCCCAATGAAGAAGTTATATTTTAGATGTCGTAGGGATACTATCCTAATTGGAGCTAGATGTTAGTACCCAAGATACTTGGTCAAACAAAACAAAACAAAAAAAAACAACAACATAAGTTACATACTCAGAAAAATAACATTGGCAAGACACAGACATTATCAAGAACACAACTAAGACCTTTCCATAAGAACTGCAAAATCTGGCTCCCTAAACATATACAAAACTTAACAGTTTGGCTGATGTATGTGTAGTTGCATCACAGTTGGCTTTCATTCCAGACAGTAAATTTTAGCAAAACATTGGTAATTATTGGTGATTACTGCAAATACCTAAGTATTAGGTCTCACACACAAACACACACGCACACACAAGCATACAGATCTTTTGGATTTTTGTACTACTAATTCCACAGATTTGTCCCTTTTTCCTTTTCTTGTCATATTTTTTTTGGTTTATTAATTTTGTTTTGTCAGTTTAGATATTGATTGGAATTTTCACTGTTTCCTTCTATAACTTTGAAAGTTAAAAATTTTAATTACTATTATTTTATTGGTTGCCTTTAGCATTGACATGTAGTACCCTGGTTTTCCAACAAGACACCCCCAACACTGGGTCAACTAGGCTAGCAGTCTTTATTGCCATGTGGCCTCTGCATCCAGCTTGCAGAGCTTAGGAATGCAACCCCGATTTGCAGATCCAATAGGCCAGAGCAAGCAAGCTGGGGGTACAGAAGGGAGAATTACACAGTAGGAATTTGGCAGTTATGCTTGGCTCCCTTCTCACCCATTTCTTGGATTCTGCAGAGGTCAGGCTTGACTCTGGTTATTCAGGTCACTGTGCCTTCTGCATCACCCCTGACCTAGAGAGTCCCCATGTCGGATACTGATCATTGTACTACTACTTAATGAATTCCAGTAACCTGGTGTTTAACTCACTAATTCACTTCAAGCCTTTGGAATTTTTGGAATTTTTGGAATCTTTGGAATTTCTACTTTTAATAACTAGCCTTGAGGATTTGTTTTCTACAGGAAGATCCTGCCTTTCAAGTTTGGCCCTATTCTTAATAATCAATGATTTTGCTCTGTTTCTAATTTCACAGTTTGTATTCTTTTGGGGGGGATCATCACAGTCAGAATCCCTACACTGAGAAAAGCCATCTTTTCCACCAAAGTGGGTGACTTCCTTCTTTCAGTCTTATGAAAGTTCCTGTTTTAGACAGGTGGCTTGACCTTGCTTGATGGAATCAGGTGGCTTGACCCTGCTTGATGGCATTTTACTTACATTCTCTTCCAGATACACTTTAAGACATTCTGTTAACAAGCTCATTAAATTTTAGTTACATTCTATTCTTGTTATACTTTAATTAAGACATCAGGTTACAGGCTCACCTGGTCTTGTTAATTAAGACATCTTATTTCTGTTAATGAAGCCACATCCTGTTAAAAACAATTTTGTTTTTATCTTTTTCAAACTAACCAATCACAAGCAGATTGTGAACTTGAACTTGGCCAATCTAAGCAGAGGGGCAGGGCCTGCTGTTTAAGGATAAAAGGCAAGCAGCAGCAGCTACTCTATGTACTTGAAAACAGGATTTTGGTTGATTTGCACTCCCTTCTGCTCAGATGTAAATTTTGCTTTGCCAGGATCCTTTGTTTTTGTCTTCACTTGTGACTTGAGGGGTTCTTGGAGAACACAACACACACACACACACACACACACACACACACACACACACACACTAGATAGATAGATAGATAGATAGATAGATAGATAGATAGATAGATAGATAGATAGATAGATAGATATAAAATCAAATATGGGGAATCATCTGGGATCTTTTCATCCAGGAGGGGTACTCTGGGAAACAAATTTGTTTCCTGAGGGAAACAAATCCCTCATCATTGTTTCAGAGAACCTAGGTTGTTGGTTGACTAGTGTTCTTGTATTAGAAAACCACCTTGGGCCTGAATTACCTCAGCAACACAGGGCCAAGCAATTTCAGGCATGTACAAACCAGGGCAGGAAACACCACTGATTGATAATATTTGGTTTTTGGAGTATGTGCTCTTGTATTGGAATGAAATGTGTTTGAGACACTTGTGGAGTTCTGATCCTCAGTTCTACAAGTATTCAGGTGTCTATATTCAGCTTTCCAGTGGTTCATGGGGAGGGACCTAGCAGGAGTTTGTATTGCTAAGGAGCACCTTCAATTTGATATCACCCTGCAAGGGAATCCATTGGAGACTAACAAAGCACAAGGGGTATTTTGTGAGACATCTGCAGATTTGAGAAGTGTAGCATCTACAGAGCTAACCTAGTAAAGTGAGACGGGGAACATTGTAAGTGCAAAGAGCTCTGGGGAAGAAGAAGCTAGAAAAAAGTCCATTAGGATGGATGCTAAAATACTAGTTTGATAATCCTTGAACCACAGGGACAAAGATGTAGGAAATGATCAAATATTGCTGCTTCATCTGGACCCAAAGACCTCTTCTTCAGCCAGCTATCTTGTGACCAAATTTTGGGTCATATGAGGACTGGGTTTGCCAATTGCTTACATATGTTAAGGACAAGGTTCCAGAAAGTCAGGAAGAAACTGAATGAACCAGGCCTGCACCAGATATAGGTGTGCAGAGAGGGAACTAATGGCAGAGATTATACAATATAGGAAAGGCGAGGAGGAGGTGTGGCCACAGCAGATGTGTAAGTGACTTCAGAGCCTGGGTCCTTTCCCTGCTCACAGTCAGGTGATTGACAGTTGCTGGTGATTACAGGTTTTGGCAGATGATTTCTGGTAAGGCTACGTGCTTCCCTTCACAAAACAGGGAGGGGAGGAAGGGGCTGTTCTGGTCAGACCTAACCTCCAAATTGGACTCCCTTTCCTGTTCACCTTCTCTTTATAATCCTGAGTCTGAGTATTTCCAGGCAGAATCCCAAGACCAGATGGGCAGTCTGGCCAGAAGCTTCCAAAGGCTCAATCTTAACCCCTTCCTGAACTCCCAGATAACTCTCCCATCACGTTCAGCCCCACCTCCAGTTTGCAGTTTTTTTTCAAGCTCCAAAAAGAGCTGCCACTATGTCAAAAGGGCATCCAGAAGCTCTCCTTTCCCTCATTAACCAGAATGCAATCACAGGCCCTTTACTCACTTGGAGAGGTCCAAATGGAGGGGGGAACTGACTAGCAAGATAATCCAACATTTTAAGAAAGAATTCAAACCCTCTCTTGAAGAACCACATGGGATCATGGAACAGGCCCACAAATCTCTACCTGGGCTGAACGCATGTCCATCTTGGGAATCTTATTGTCTGGGAAAGAGAGGACTAAAATGAGGACAGCAGCATGGGTCCTGGGGTTCCACCCACAGGCAGGAAGTTCTCAACTACTCCCACTGGAGTACTAATGATCCAGGCCACAGAAGAGAAATGGGAGATTTGAAACATGACCATTAAAAGGATGAGACTTTGATGCATTGCAAGGGAAAGATGAAGTACCTGCCAACTTCCTACACAGACTGAAAAATCAAATGAGAAGTTAAATACTTAGAAGAACAATATTAGCAAGAAACAAAACTTAGAAAACTGACATTAGCAAGAAATAAAACATTATCAAGAACACAGCTAAGACCTTTCCATAAGAACTGTAAATCCTTGCTCACTGAACATACACAAAACTTAACATTTTTGCTGATGCATATGTAGTTACATCACAGTTGGCTTTCATTCCAGACAGTAAATTAATGTGATTGTTTCAAAAACATAAACATTAGAAGTTCGAAAGAGAGAGAATATTTTGATTTTTTGTGCTACTTATTCCAAAAATTTGTCCCTTTTTTCTTTTGTCTTTTTTTGTTTAATTTTGTCAATTTCAATATTGATTTGAATTTTTTCTCACTTGTTTCCTCCTACGTCTTTGAAAGTTAAAGTTTTTATTTCTCTTATTTTATTGGTTGCCTTTGACACTATTAGAATGCCTACCCCCATCCTTTCTTATCTTTTGAAAGTTCCTCCTTTGGCCCTGGTTGAATGAATTTTAGTTACATAAATTTTATTTACATCCTATTCCTGTTACACTTTAAGACTTCCTGTTACAAGCTCATTAACTTTCAATTACATCTTATTGCTATTATACTTTAATCAAGACAACCTGTTACAAGCTTATTGAAGTTCAGTTACACCTGGTCCTGTTAATTAAGACATCCTGTTCCTATTAAGCCACATCCTGTTTCTTTAAAAAAAATTTTCTTTTGAACCTCTTCAAACTAGCCAATTAAAAGCAGCTTGTGATCATGATCTGGGCCAATCTGAGCAGAGAGGCAGGGTCTGCTTCATTAGGGATACAAGAGCATCACCTGCCTGTTATATTTTTGCTGATGATACACCCTTTCGTGCAGAAAATTTGCCTTGTCAGGATATTACTTTTTGTTTCTGCATTTGTGACCCTGGTGGTTTTGGAGAGCATATTTATATCACTACTTCAAAACATTCTAAGCCAGACACCAGTGGCTCATGACTTTAATCCTAGCTACTCAGGAGGCTGAGAACTGAGAACTAGAAGCTAGATCCAGCAGGAAAGTCCATGAAACTCTATCTCCAATTAACACCAAAAAGTCAGTAGTAGAGCTATGGCTCAAGTGGTAGAGTGTTAGCCTTGAGTGAAAAAGTTAACCAAAAACATGAAGCCCTAAGTTTAAGCTCCAGTACTGGCGCACAGATGCACATGCATACACACAAATCTGAAAGTGCAATTTTCACTCCTTTAAATATTTTTAAAAATTTAAATTGGATCACCCTTTCCTGAGATACATGAAGTTAAGAGAAACCATAGTTCCACCTGCTTTCAACTGCCTTATGCGATCAATGTTGTCACATTTACCCATGCATTTAGCACATTCTTTTAATTCTCTTTTGCATTTTCCGTGTACAATGGCTTTCTCTTTGACCAGAGTCCATCTTATTTTGAACTTTTTTCAGTGGGTGTGTTTTGGTGGCAAACTCTGTTTTTTTTTTCTCATGTGGCAACTTATTCTTTATTCTGCACAATTATTTTCCTCAAGTATACAACTCTAGATTGATAGGTGTTCACTCTTACACAGTAACAATGTTTCACTGTTTTCTGGCTGCTCTTGCTGCTGCTAAGAAGTCAGTAGTCAGTTAGAAAGTTTTCTCTTTGAGTAGTTTTTTTTGTAGTTTTTCTGTCTATATAAGCACTCTGTAGTTAGTTTAAACTAGAAAAGCTCTATATTCACTTATTTTTATTTCTTGGCTGTAGACTGACAATTTTATAGATACATGAATGCTTTCCCTAGTTTGGCAAGTTTCTGAGCCAGTTTCAACATTACTTCTTCCTTGTTCTTCATTTCTTAAACCGCCAATTATTTAAATTAGATTTCAGTCTGCTTATATTTTCCCTTTTTCTCAGTGTTCTCCATTCTAGATAAAGTTTTTAGATCCTTTTTCTAGTTCATTGGGCTTCTCAATTGTGTAATCAAATCTCAGCTCCAATCACTTTTTATTTCAGCATTTTTCATTTCTGAAATTTATATTTAATTCTTTTTCAGATCTACTTGTATAATCTTAGCTCCTCAACTATAATTTTGTCCTTTGTTGTTTTTAAAAAGCAACCATTGGAAAAATTATTTTATGGCTTGTATAATAATGCTAAAGTCTAGTTGTTTCACTAGTTTAATTCAGTGTTTTGTCTCCTTGGGATAGTTTCTTCGGGCAGTGCAGGGGGTTGACTCATTGCTTTGCACTTGCTAGGCAAATACTCTGTCACTTGGGTCATGCTCAGGGCCATTTGTTTTGTTTTTTTTTTTTGGATACAAGCTCAATTTTTGCCTAGTAAAACCTGGACTATGTTCCTCCTGCTTATGATTCCCACTATATCTAGGATGATAGATGCCTTTCACCAAGCCCAGCTTTTTATGTTCAGATGGGGTTTCATCACCTTGTCTGGGTTGTTCTTAAACTGTGGTTTTCCCAATCTCTGCCTGCTTTGTAGCTAGGATTATAGGCGTGATTCACTATACCCAGCTCAATCCAGTTTTTTATTTTCCCCGGCTGGTACTTATTTGTATTGTTCTGCTTCATTGAGTTTAACTTTGGTGATGATCTTCCATTCATCTGCCAGTATTTGCTTTAGACTGACTTGATACTGGATAACATGAATGCTTTGCTAAGTTCCCAAGAACACATTAAGTTGGAATACTTCCAATTAAAATACTACTAACAACATTTTAAAATTACCCAGCTGATACAAGTTCAGTCACTCTGCAAATGCTTGTTTTATAACCTGTTAATGATCATTTGTACACACCCCTCTCCCTTTAATCTAATGTTGTTTTAAGAGAGGCAATAAGTTGCACAGTCTTTTTCTATTAGCTCTTTAATTGAGAATTAAGGACCCATGGGGTTATATGCAGGGGGAATTACTTGTTAGAGTCCAATTTTTGCAATTCTTTTCTCTTCCCCTATTTCTTCCTATTTTCAAACTCTATGAAAATGGAATTTTATGTTCATGCCAAGGTTAGTAAATATTTTTAGGGTAATAGTTCTCCATAGCTGTCAGAATTGTTATTGTATACTTTCATCCCCAACGCCAAAAACAAATAACAATATAATGCCCTTATTATGTCAACTATTGTGTGTGTGTGTGTGTGTGTGTGTGTGTGTATGTGTGTATGTGGCACAGAGACAGAGACCAAGAGAGAGAAGAGGACAGAGAGTAGGGACAGAGAAAGAAACAGAAAGAGAGGGACAGGGACACAAAGAACATAAAAAAGGATAGATAAGCACAGAGATTAAAGAAGTAATAACTTTCATTAACTCTGCTAAATTCAATAACTATCAAAATATTGCCAGTGTCTGATAATAACATGATATGTGTGCTCATTTGAAGCATTTTTTGATCATCTACCATTTTCAGTTTCTGAATCCATGGGAACATTTCAGGAAAATCCTCAACATAGAATAAGTATGACCCCTGACAGCACTGTGTAATTTTTTTTTTTACTCTCCTGGAGAGGAGGGAAAAATAAACCCAGGTTCTTGTGACCTTTTTCAGCGGGTTCAAGAGATGATAGGAAAGATTCATGCCTTTTGACATAAAGATGAATGCTGTAGACAAGATTTCTGCCTGTGGTTCCTAGTGCACAAGAATCTATTAGAAACTAATAGACTGGCTGCAGTGATTATGGCTGGCATTAGGCTGTGACTGCTCAGTTCTTAATGTAATCCTAGCACCCACACTGACATCAACAATAATTATGCTAGTGAAGTGATACAGCCTACAGAAAAGTACATGCTTCTAAGAGTAACATCCCATATGTGGTCTAACTAATTAGATGGAGAAGTAAGATTCCTCCAGAGGGCAGGGCAAAGGACTGGCTGGGAAAATATTGCACTACAGGATCAAGGAATCTTCCTCTTCCTCTCCAGTTGTTCTGTCTTCCAGTCCTATCATTCTTTTATATCCATTTTCCTCTTTGTCTTTTATAAAATAAGATGATATATTTTTTATTGTGCCAGTACTGGGGCTTCAACTCAGGGTCTAGGTGCTGTCCCAGAGCTTTTTTTGCTCAAGGCTAGTGCTCTAATACTTGAGCTGCAGCTCCACTTCTGGCTTTTAGGCAGTTCATTAGAGATAAGAGTCTCCTAGACCTTTCTCCCCAGGCTAGCTTCAAACCTTGATCTTCAGATCTCAGCTTCCTGAGTAGCTAGGATCACAGGCATGAGCCAGCAGTGCCCAGCTAATGAGAGGGTTTATTAGATGATGTTACTCTATTTCTTGCCTCAACACTTCCACAGCTATATGTTCCAACACTTCAACTAGACTTTTAGGAGTAACATTTAGAGATGAAGAGGGGTTGTGCCTCATCCAGAGGCTCCCAGTTTCAGGGAAATTTTATTACTTTGATGAGGCTGGGGGGTGGTACACTATACACAAGGAGTTGGATTGCAAAGTGAAAAGTTCTGGTGATGTGTGTGTGTGTGTGTGTGTGTGTGTGTGTGTGTGTGTGTGTGTGTGTGTGTGTGTGTGTGTGTGTGTATGCACTGTCCTACAGCTTTAACTTTAAAGAAAGATTAAAATTTAAAATATGAAATATATTTTACTATGTTTGAATGGGTTGAAAGTCAAGCACTACCAGAATAAAAATTGATACCTATTTTAAATAATGAGGATTGTGGGTAATAGGATGAAGGACTCAGAATGAAAAGTTTCAAAACACAGACTATAACAGAGAGAGATTATTTAGATTCACATATATAAAATTTTCCATATATTATACTTGAGAGCTACTAAAAATACAATTATATGGATGACTCAGTAATGTTCAGTTTACCAATTAATTGTGTTGCTTTACAAGCAACAACAATTGAATACATTACCATTCCATGAAGTGGAGGTATGGTTCAAGTGGTAGAGTTCCAGCTTTATGCCAAAAAAAGAAAGGGAAAGGCCATGTTAAAGACCCAGTACTGGCACAAACAAAAGAAAATGTAGCACAAGGTTAATAATTCTCATTGAAATGGAATTAGAACATTGCTCAAGGAGCTTTCATAATTCAAATTTGAAAAGTAGCTTTGTTTTTCTAAAAATAACTTTTCTTGAATAAAGAAGGTTAAGAAGCATAGTAGATTAGAAAAGATTAAGACAAACCTAATATTTTGAGAGTCTGTGTACCCATATGTATATATTTATAAACACATACCATATATGTGTATCTATGTATATATGTGTATATGTACACATATAATCAATAAATCTTTATAAAAACATAAGTTTGATTTATAAAAGATTGAAAACAAAGGGGAAACAAAGGAGAAGGCTACCATGCTTGGTAAGAAATGTACTCATTATCTTGCCCATGTAATTGTAACCCCTCTGTACAGTATTTTCACAATAAAAATAAAAATAAAAAAAGATTGAAAACAAACTTCGCTCTTAAATGCAGGTAAATTCATTCAATAAAAACAATTACCAATTTTTTTCCTTTTAATATTTTGCAATACTAACAGACTTCTTTCTACATCAGAGACTGTCATTACACAAGAACATTTTAGCTACTATTATATACATAAGCACATATAACTGAAGTAAAAAATCATAGTCACAGTTTGATATAACTCTTCCAAGGTTATGATTCTTGAAAGGAATGTGCTATTTTTTAATTCCTCAAAAGGATACATTTGAAAATATTTGTATGCAGCTGATATTCAAATCAAACATCCATTCCTATTTTCTCAAAAATATACCTCTAATGAGGTAGTAAACAGGCAACTATAGTTTTAAAATTAACAGATTGATATTCTATAGCCATTTTTGTATAATGAGCTCTTGTATAAATATGTCATATTAAATTTGAATAAACCTGCGGTGTCACTTGAAGGGTTTATATTCTAAAGCAATCAAAACATGGTTTGTCTTCCTGGGTGCTGATGCTCACACCTGTAATCCTGCCTACATAGGAGGCTGAGGTCTGAGGTTCATGGTTCAGAGTCAGCCTGGGCAGTAAGGACTATGGGAATTTTTTAATCTCCAGTTAACCAGCAAAGACCAGGTGCTGGTGGCTCACATCTGTAATCTTAACTACTGAGGAAGCTGAAATATGAGAATCCCACTTCCAAGTAGGCCTGAACACAAAAGTCCTTGAGATTCTTAATTAACTACTAAAAATTAACTATTAAAAGAAAATTAACAACTAATTAACTACTGAAAAGAAAATATGGGATGTATAGCTGTGGCTCAAGGGGTAGTGTGCTAGCTAGCCTTGGGCAAAAAGATCAGAGCCCAAGCCCCGAATTTAGGTCCCATGACTGACACATAAAACAAAAACCAGGTGACATTGTCTGAAAAGAAATGTACTCTTTACCGTATGAAACTGTAACTCCTTTGTATATCACCTTTATAATGACAATAAAAAATGAAATTAAAAAGCTCTAAAATTCCAAATATAAAATAGAGACTATACTGATCACCATACATAACAAATATTACCCAAAGTTCCAGCAAGCAAAACTCCCAGCTGGATACCTTCACAGTCTGGCAAGGTTTCTCACCTTCAACTTTGGCGACATTTGGAGCACATAAAGCTCTGTTGGGGCAGATATCAGTTACTCTGTGAAATGCCCAATAGCATCTCTCACCCATAGCTCCTGATACCAGGAGCTGGGCTGACCTACAGTTCTTGCCTTCCCTGCACTGTGCTTTCGACATTACAAATATTCTCTTGGCACTAAGTAACCAGTAATGTAAAAAACTAGCTCTGGATAAATGAATATTTATAATAAGCATGCTAGTTGCTTTGGGTTATAGATTTGAATAACTTTATTTTTCAACTAGGACTGAAGCTTGAACTCTAGGCCTAGATATTTTCCCTTAGGTTTTGCTCAAAGCTGGGGTTTTTCTACTTAAGCCACAGCTCTACCTTTGGCTTTTTTTCTGGCTAATTGGAGGTCAGAGTGTCACAGACTTTCCTGGGTAGCTAGGATTACACGGGTGATCCCTCAGCACCCAGCTATAGTCCTGGATAACTTTTTATCATTGCACGTTATATATTTCAATTTTCTCTAAAAAGATTTTTAAGCTTTAAATAAGTGACAGGCTGGACTGATGGGGGTGATGTTTGTTCTTCATTTTGATACATGGCAGGATGTGAACAATTGCTAATAGACTTGATGAATGGATGAGGATAATGAAACATGAGTCTGATCTAAACTTAGATGTGATTAGTCATGTCTCAGCTAGTGAAGCACTGGAGAACTCAGGGAAGGATAGGCCCACCTTTAAGGGTCAGGCCAGGACTTGGGTGAATGGCTTTGCTGCATTTGGGGATATGAAACAGCAGTATCTAGACTGAAGAGTGTGATTCTTTTTATGTGTCAGTACTGTGGCTTGAACTAAAAGCCACTATGCTCTCCTTTAGCTTTTTGCTCAAGGCTGACACTCTCTCACTAGAGCCAGAGTTCTGTTTCTGGCTTTTGAGTGGTTAATTGCTGATAAGAGTCTTACGGACTTTTCTGCCCAGCTGACTTTGAACCACAATCTTCAGATTGCAGTCTCCTAAATAATTTGGATTACAGGTGTGAGCCACTGACACCTTACAAGAGTGTATATTTTACCTAACATTATCTGTTCCACAAAACACATGAGCACTGCTGGAGTCAGGATGACATCCAGAGATTCAAGTAGGTAGGCAGGCAGATAGTTGGCATTGAGGAATTCAATTAACGAGACACAGGACTCCAGTCAACAAAGTGGGACACAGAATCAGTTTTTGAGGATGACTGAAAAAACCAAAGATGAGACATTGCCAAGACAGAGAAGTAGTCGGGGAACAGTAGAAAGGGTTGAAATATAGAAATGACATGATCACATAACAGAGCTAAGACCTGTGGCTGGACTAATAATCTTCCTTCACATTGCAGGAACAGATTTGTGGTGGGTTACTGTGCTTTGAATAGGAATATTTTAAAGCACTAGCTTGCTATTATGTTAAAACTGTATACACACACACACATATGTATGTATATGTACTGATGGGAATCTGCTTTGTATCATTATAACAACATGTTGCTCCCTTTTCAGCCCAATTCTTTTTATGTATCCAAAGACCTGTATGAAGGACTTGCCTCTAGGCCCATTCTTTCTATGTATCCAAAGATGGAATATGAAGGATTGACTTCCACCCTGTTTTCTTAGGTGCATACAGATACCAGACAAGCCACCAAAGATAAGTGCAGACTGCCAACTCCAGCAGGACAATTTCTCTAAGCCTGGCTGTAAAGAGTCCATCGTGGGCCCAACCGAAAAGCCCCCCACCTCCCTTGACCTAGGGTTTTTTTCATTAACTTCTGCCTCCTTGTTCAGACCTCATAAACCCAGCTCCTGTCCCAGCTTGGACACACAGTCTCCAAGCCAGCGGGAAGGCTGTGTCCCTTGTTGCTCTATCTCAATAAACAGTCCTGCCTGTGGAAGATCAAGTCCAGCCTGTTTCCTTCCTTTCTCCTCCGGAAACCCGAGAAAGGAGAAGTGTCAGGAGTCCCCTCCATCCACCTCCTGGCTGCCTCTCATAGAGCCGTTTACCCTCACTCTTTCTGTGGCCTCTCCCCTCCGGAAGACCCCCACCCCGCCCCGTGCCTCTTCCTCCTCTAGCTTCTTCTTCCTCTCTCTGGGAGCTCTGATCTCCAAGCAGGAGGCTCTTTGCCATTTGACCAACTCCACCCACCACCTAAAAGCCTTCAGGACAAGGTAACCACACAGACCAGGGGACTCCAGGAAGTCCCCCACTCTCTGTCTGTGGGGTCCCTAGAGACTTCAGGAGTCTCTCTCTCTCTCTCTCTCTCTCTCTCTCTCTCTCTCTCTCTCTCTCTCTCTCTCTCTCTCTCTCTCTCTCACACACACACACACACACACACACACACACACTTTGCTGACCCCATAACATCCTTTAATTAGGACTTTGGGGACTCCCTCTCCTAATTATTGGGCACTTGTTCATTTGCCTTCCCAAAGGCATTGGTGATCTGAAGCAGCCAGACAGGCCACTCTTATAGTCCTACCAAATTTTCCAAAGTGGGCTCTAAATTGTTTGTTCCCAGAGGCATCCCATTGGCAATCTCAAGACTCTGGGCTGACTGATTTACAGTCTAAGAAAACTGATTTGTTTGTCTACTGAAATCGGTTCTCACTATCATGTAAATAATGGCCACCATTGGCCTGAAGTTTAGAACCTTCAACTTTACTCTTACTGATTTAAACAATTCTCCAATGAAATGGTGAGGATCTGAGGTCCCCAAGCTCTCCTCTACCTCCACTCCAGTGCAGCCGTCCCCCACTCTGCTCATCCTGTTTTGCCCACCAAGTCCTTCTGTATCTAATCTCCACTTGAGGCCACCACCTCTGTTCTCCTGCCTTGCTCACCAAGCCCTTTTCTGCCATGACCTCCCAATCATCTCCTCTAGAAAAGTAACTCCTTATCCTGTAGCAGCTCAATCTGTCTCTCACCCCCTTTTCCCTCCCTCCATCCCTCTTTCTCTCTTTTCTTTGATGACCTCTAGCACCAAAGATCCTTTTCTCATTCCTTGCTCTTCTAACTACTCTTGCTATCTGCAATTGGTCCAGATTCTCTAAGCTAAAACCGACTGCTCCAAGCAAACTCCTTCTGTTGAACTCTGTCCCTGTGCCTGCCTACCTGTGTAGCTGACACAAGGTGGGGCTGAGCACAAATCTCCAAAGGTAAAACAACAAGCTAATGGCCCTGCTTAAACTCCCTCTAAACAAGCCCCTTCACACTTAATATTTCTCAACCCCCTTCTATGGCGAATACACCTTTTTCCCTTCCAGACCCTAAATAAATAGGCCTCTGCTCTGACTCTTTTGTTAATCTGTCATAGTGGTTGGCTGGTGTAATATCTGAGTTGCCTTGCAGCCCTGTTTGTTTCTGGGGGTTTGCAGATGGGCAAACTTATGGGAAAAGCCCCACCTTTTGCCTGCCAAATTCAAGCGCCAATTCAAACCAAAATGTTCGTTTAAACAGCTACTATAAGGCAGACTCTAACTCCATTGGCCACCTGAGTGTGGCCAGGCTTTACTGCATAAATTTTGCCTTTAAAAATGCTAGCTTGTGGGCCATTTTGGGGTGACACCAACCACATAAATTCATTTGTTTAAGGAAAGGAAGTTTGTGGACTGTGATGATCCCCCCCCAAAAGAAAGAATATAAAATGTGAAATTGTGCAGAACTATGCCTCAAGTTTCCTTTTGTGTTTTTACCCCACCTGCACCTTGCTTCCTCTTTTATTACCTTGAACAACTCTTTCCAATCACTGATTAAAGGTTGCTAATTATCCACATTCCCCAAGAATTGTTTAAGGTCAACTTTCTGTCCCCTGTCTGTCCCCTGACTTACCTTCTATGCCCCTATGTCCTATACAAGCATAAGATGTTTTAATAAACTTTGTCTATACCCACATGGTATGGTCCCTTTCTGCCTACCAGACACTGCACTCCCGGGTCTCATTGGGTGAACAGCAATAGCTGGTAAACACACTGAGGACAGCTTCTCTCTTTTACTGCTCTCTCCCTTTCCCACTCAAAAGTCCCATAATAAAAACAAACCAGTCCTTTTTATTTTGGGGACTCAGACAATAATCCAATCCTTTTTGCTTTCCTGAATCCACTCACTTCAAAATCTAGATTCTTGATTTCCCCTCTAGGAGGCTGAAGAAGAGAAATCCCTCCATTTCACCTCTTTCCTATCAGATGCTCTCTCTATCCAAATGTAAGTTTTGTGTTGAAAGAGTTAATTATAAAATGTGCTGTTTGTTTAAAGGAAACATCTTTATTAAGGGTAGTAGTAAAAGGAATGAGACCCAGCTCGGTTCCTAGCCAGCTGTGACTAAGAACACCAGGAAGAAGATAAGGAAATGTAAGAGGAAAGCTAGTAAAGAAAGGGAAACTGAGGAAATGCCTTTGGATAAGAAAGTATTTGGAAAGTAAGAATTGTCTTAAATGTTTGTTCCAAAATGGAAAAGATAGAAATTAAGACAAACCCCAGAAGGATCTAGTAGGTGACAGTTGGTATGAGTATGTAATAAATTCTTGTAAAATAAAGCTTATTAAAACTGGTATGTGATCAAGCTAGCTATGATTTAAATACTGTTGTAACACCAGCATGTCATTCTTTATGTCCATCTAAAGTCAATTATCTTTAACCAGTCTGTGTATAAGTTTGTAAGCAACCAAGAAGGAGATGTGACAATTCATATAAGGACATGGTTTAGCCCAGATCCTGCCTGGACCATCTTGCCTACCTCCACTATGATAAAAGTAGAGTGGACTCCTGCCTGATTCCTTGTGAAAGGCTGCTTTAGATTTAC
This sequence comes from Dipodomys merriami, assembly GCF_024711535.1. Lineage (NCBI taxonomy): Eukaryota > Metazoa > Chordata > Mammalia > Rodentia > Heteromyidae > Dipodomys > Dipodomys merriami. The sequence continues at coordinate 2,997,232 of NW_027206501.1, forward strand.
AAAAACTGAGACGCCTGTGGGACCTTACCCAGCCTGACCTGAAAAAGCTCACTATGTTGTTATGCTATTGAAACAGGGATAGGCCAGGAGAGTCTCTTGTGAACTTTGGTTATCAGGTTTTCTGGGCAGCCAAGCTATACTACATCTATGCTAAAATTCTCATCCCATCTACTGAGTTTTGTCATTGCAGAATTCCGGCAAGTATTTGTTGGTAAATTCTGGATAGGGTGCAAGTAAGCCCTACTTATTCCCATTGATCTTTTTGTTGTTTAATTGGAAATAATAAAGGGTTTTTGTGGCAAAGATTACAGTTCCAAGCCAGCCTGGGCAGAAAAATCCATCTGAGACTCCATCTCCAACTAACCAGCAAAGAGCCAGGCTGGAAGCTGGCTCCAAAGTTAACCAGCAAAAGGCTGGAAGTGGCACTGAGACTCAAAGTAGTAGGGCACTAGCCTCAAGCAGAAGTGCTCAACATAAGTGCCCAGGTCTTGAGTTCAAAGCCCGTAAATGCCAACTGGGACAAGTTAACCCAACAACAAACATCTAGACCCCCAGGATGATGTGAGAGGAGTAAAAGGAGATAATGTCCCATCAGTCACTTTGTGCCAGCCCTTTCAAAATTAACCAGAGCCAGGAGATCAAGAGAACATAGTTAATAAGCATGCCTAGCTAATATCCATACCTTTCTACCTTTTAACTAGACAAGAACTTACATGCTTGCCTTTGTTACCTGTTATTTGCATTTATAGTAGCCTCTGACTGGTTATTCCTAGCCAGTCTACTACGTTCTAAGTTGCCATAACCCTAGACACCCCCCCTTCCTGCTCCCAGGCCAGTTATTCCTCCTTTCCTGGAGGCCACAATTGGGCTTATGCTCCAAATGGAACTTTTCTGGCCCATGGCCAGTGTGTTTTCTCCTACATCATTCATGTTAACTGATCTTGTCAACTTGTCAGATTTTTGTCTGACCTTTTCAAAAGTTTCCTTTAACAGGATAACAGCCCCCCACTCAGGACATCACCTGGGAGCACGTCAAGGCCATCCTATTACTGCAGGCAACCAGAGGTTTCACTTACACTGTCATGCCTCATCCAGTACAAACCTGGACCCTGAAGACCCCAGCTCCAGTGACTTCTAGATGCCCCTATGTCAGCAGGAAGTAGCCAGAAAAGACTACGGCATCCCTCAACTTTTTATAGTCCTTCAGGGTTTCTCATGATGGGAATCTGCTTTGTATTCATTATAACAACATGTTGCTCCCTTCTCAGTCCAATTCTTTTTATGTACTAAAAGACCCTATATGAAGGCCCATTTTTTTCTATGTATCCAAAGATGGAATATGAAGGATTGACTCTTACCCTGTTTTCCCAGGTGCATACAGATACCAGGCAAGCCACCAAAGGTAAGTGCAGACTGCCCAACTCCAGCAGGGCAATGTCTCCAAGCCTGCCTGTAAACATTCCATCATGGGCCCAACAAAAAGCCCCACACCTCCTTTGACCTAATGGCTTTTTCATTAACCTCTGCCTCCTTGCTCAGGCCTCATAAAACCCAGCTCCTGTCCCAGCTTGTACCCATAGTCTCCAACCCATGGTAAGGTTGTGTCCCTTGTTGATCTATCTCTATAAACAGTCCTTGCCTGTGGACAATTGAGTCTCTCCTGTTTCCTTCCTTTCTCCTCCATCTTCCCAACATGTACACACACACACACACACACACACACACACACACACACACACACACACACACACAAATACTCCTATTTTTGGATTTAAAGTGTCCAAACTTTTTAGAATAATTTAGAAAAAAAGTATCATTACTCTGAGTAAACGCATCTCAACAGAGAAAGCGGGTCACAGTAGCACACACATACCATTGTAGCTGTGGGAAGGAGCATAAATAGAAGGATTCTGGATCCACAATGCCCTGGGCAAAAAAGAATAGAAGGGGCTGGAAGCATGGCTCAAGTGGTAGAGTGCCTGCTCAGCAATTGTGTAGCCCTGGGTTTGAACTCCAAAACAGAAAAATGAGGAAAGGAAAATGGAATGAGAGAGGGAGGAAGAGAGGGGCAGTGAAGAGAAAGAAGAAAGAAAAAGAAAGGCGATCAGAGGAGGCGAGTCTCCAAGCATGAATGGCAAATTTGTCTTTTTCAATCAACAACTTGAGCCAAAACTCCACGTCTGTCTTTTTGGCGATTAATTGGAGATAAGAATATCATGAACTTTCCTGCGCAAACTGGATTTGAACACTGATCTTCAGCCCCCTGAGGATTGCAAATGTGAGCCATTAGCACCAATCTTGTCATTACTTTGAACAGAAAGAAGTAAAGGCTTAATGGGATCCAGGAATCATAATTCAACACATTAATTTTTTCTGAACCCAACTCAGAGTGTATTAAGAAACACATTTAAATCCTCATTGTTATTTATTGCTTCACTTCAAGTCTTATTACTAAAAAAAACATTGGTTTTTGTTTTCTTCTTGAAAGTACTGGATGATATCAAGTCTTATGGCTCCCAGCTTTTCACTTTTCATTTAGCATCAAGAAATACCTTCATTCTTATAAGTATTTTTTTATTTAATTTTTATTGTGATTAAGTGATTACATAAATTTCACAAATTTCAAGTATTGTGAGATAGTGACAATTAAAGTCACAAACACATTCTAACCTTCATGGGGCAAATTGTCATTTTGTAACAATGACAATGTCTCTGAAGTTTGTGAATTCTATGAGCTTTGACAATGCAGCTATTTCCACTACATCGGTGATACGTATATTTTTTTTCCTTTTATTTAGTGCTAGCTGTTCCTTCTATCTCTCTCATTCCCTCCCTCCCATCACTGTCCTTCAGTTGCTTAGTTTGTTTTCATCAATGTCCAATGCAGCTGAAGGGTCCCTCTGTTGTATATTTCCCCGTTTCCCTCTGATTCTGTGTTCTCCCCCTAATTTCCGTCACATCTGTGCATATATACCATATATGTGGTCAGCAGCATGGGGTCATGTAGTAATGATATGACAAGATGAATGGAGGTCCTTTGTTTCTCAAGTCTTGATTACTTTGATTACTTTTTTTGTGTTTAACTTCCACATATCAGGGAGACTATGTGCCGTTTGTCTCTTTGCTCTTGGCTTACCTCATTCAAAATGATTTTTTCTAGTTGCATCCATTTCCATTTGTCCTTTCTAATGGATGTATTTAGGTAATTTCTACAGTATGCTCTGTTATTAAGAACTAGCATGATTCCACTGTGGTCAGATAGAATACAGGGGATTATGTTGATCCTCTTGTATTTGCTTAAATTCCTTGTATGAACTATGATATTGTCTATTTTGGAGAAAGTTCCATGGGCTGCTGAGAAGAACGTGTACTGGGTTGTTGTTGAGTGGAAAACTTGAGATATGGCATCATTTAATTTGGAGGCTTCTTTGCCAATCCTCTGGTTGATAGACCTGTCCTTTGGTGAGAGAGGAGTATTAAAGTCTCCTAGTATTATTGTATTTGGATCTATTTTATTTTGTATGTCTGAGAGTATTTGCTTAACATATTTGGGTGTTCCAATGTTGAAACTATAAGTTGATAATGGTAATATCCTCTTCTTGGATTGTTCCCTGTATTAATATGTAGTGTCCTTCTTTGTCTTTTTGTATCGATTTTAACGAAAAGTTTATTTTGTCAGATATCAGGAAGCCAACTCCTTGCTGGGAGCATTTGCATGGTAGATCTTCCTCCATCCCTTCACTTAGGGTTTGTTTTTATCTTTGGCTGTAATATGGGTCTCTTGAAGGCAACAAATAGATGAGTTTCTGATCCAATCTGCAGTTCTTTATCTTTTGATTGGTAAATTAGTTCATCAATATTTATAGTTATTATGGAGATGCACTGTGTTTCCTGTCATTTTCCTGCTTTCCTAAGTTTTGCTTTTTTCCTTTCCTCCTGTGCTTACTAAGTTGGACTTCTAGTGATATCTGTCTGATGTGAATCCCTGATCTTGGTTATATTCTTCAGTTTGTATTCCTCCTCTTAATATTCTTTGAAATTCTGGCTTTTTGTTTATGAATTCACTTAGTTTTTCTTATTATTAAAAATTTTAGTTCCTCCATCGAATGTGAATGCTACCTTTGCTGGTATACCCATCTGGGTTGGCAGTTATTGTTTCTCAGGGCTCGGATGGTGCTTTTCCTGGCTTTCCTTGCATTCAGTGTCTGTATGGAGAGATCTGCAGTGATTATGATTTTTTTTCTCATGATAATTTAGCTCCTTCTTTGTTTTTGCTGCTTGCAAGATTGTTTCTGATCTATCATTTTTACTATAATGTGCTTAGAAGTGTTCCTCCTGGAATCCTTCTTGTTAGGTGTTCTGTATGCTTCTGTTATTTAGGCAAGATTTTCTCTTTTAAGATTGGGGAAATTTTCAGTGACAATCTTATTGAACAGGTGTTGCATTCCTTTATTCTGGTATTCCTCACCTTCATCCACCCCAGTCATATGAAGGTTAAATTTTTTGGCACTGTCTGCTTTTTCTTGGACTTCCCTTTGGAATAGTTTAAGTGTTTTTTTTCCATATCTGTGACTTTTTTTCCAGTTGCTGCATTTTGTTATCCATACCTGATATTCTATTTTCCATTTCATTCACTCTGTTACTTATGGCTTCATTGTGGTTTGCATGGAGGAAACTGAACCATTTATGACTTCTATGTTGGTCCTCAGAGTATTAATCTCATCTCTTAACGAGGTGTGTACTACATCTAGTTTTGAATGCATCTCCTGTTTGAAATCCTGTATCTCTTTTGATGATTCATTTCTTTGTTCTTTGTTTCTGATCTATTTATTGCTTTAATTCTTGAGTCATTGCCTCTAACATCTCTTGGATGTAGTGTTTGTCATCCATTTCTGTTTTGTTTTCACTGGAGCTCTTCCCTGGGTGGCTGCTGGCCTTTGGAGGTGGCTTGCTATCTTGGATATTGATGAATCTTGTAATTTTTTTTTTGCTGTGATTTTTCTCATGACAGTTCAGGGATTATTGGAGACCAATTCCAAACTCTGTTTTGGTCAATAGGTGGCTGTCTTTGCATGGTTCTGGGTTGGTTCCTGGATCAATTGATGAAGTTCGCTCTTGGCCCTGGGTTGGCTGAGAGAGTTTTTACCTAGTCTCAGTTCTGCAATGGGGAGAGTCAGACCTCCAGCTGCTAGTCTGACTCACTCTCAGCTATCTGTTGGAGATCACAGGTAGTTCCCTCCTTCAGCCAAGGACTAAGCAGCCTAGACTGCTTGTGCTCCCTCCTATCTGATGGAGCTCTTGGCAAGAGCAGGTGGGCTGGGTGTATTCTCCCAGTTGCTGGAGTCTGGTATGAGTTCTTGATTATAATGAGGTGCTGGTGGCCTGAGCTGTCCAATCCCCAGGATACACAGGTCAGGGTCTGGTGGGATTTGGGCTTCTGGTTCTCCTGCCCGGGACACACAGGACTTTTGCTGTCACAGGCACAGTTCCCTGGGGGTGCAGTTCCTTGCTTTCCACCCTCTGCTGATGTGTGTGCTCGGCTTCTGACTTCAGTAGAGACAGGTGGGTTATGCAGCTCAGGCACTGGATCTCCAGGCCTGGCCCTGGCTCCCTGTCCCCAGCCTGGGACACTGGTTGGACTCAGGTGGGACATGTGCTGCTGGGTTTCCTGCCTGGGGTACGCAGTTCAGATTTCTTCCATGGCTGGCTGCTGTGGCCCATGGGTGCTGTTCCCAGCTTGGGCATTTGTGCTCCCTCCCAGGGGTGCTCTTAGTCAACACTGGTGGACTGGTGTGCTCCACAGGCTGGAGTACACAGTTTTAGTGGGACCTGTAGTCCAGTTTGTAGAGGGAGGGGTCTGGGTCAAGCTCTAGTGGTTATGCCAGCACTCGTCTCTCTTGGGAGGGGAGGCTGTCCCCTATGAGGTACTCACTTATCCTGGAACTGGTTGGGAGCTGTCCAGCAGTGCTGCATCAGATTACTGTTTCTGTGAGTTGCAGGTCACTGGTTGCCACAGCACTCTGCATTCCGTTGAGATGATTGTAGGCTGCTCTAGGTCTATGTTTCACACCGTCTCTGTTTGCGCTGTCCGGGTTGGCACTGCAGGCATTATTTGGGCTGGCCTCCTATGGACAGTTGTAGTTCTGGGAGCCCAGTGGCTTTTGGAATGGTTTGGAGCCGCTCTGCTGGCGAGGGCCGGGGAGCGGTTTTGTGCAGGTTCCAAGCTCTGAGCTTTTTCTGTTTGCAATCAGCAGGTCCAGTACTTTGCTGGTGTTCTGCAGATGACCCTCAGTAGCTCTGGGGTCTCTGGCAGCCCCAGGCTGGGCCAGCCCATGGTCTGGTGCTGAATTGTGTGGCCAGCAAAGGATGGGGGAAGGGTCTTCGCACTTTTCCATTGTGAAATATTTTCCTTTTTTTTCTTTTCACCTCCTGTTTTTTTCTGGGTGTTCACCTTTTTGCTGTTGTCGATCTCTTGGGGAAACTGAGCGTTGGCACTTGAACTCTCTGGTTGGTTGGAGAGAGCTGTGGTGTTTCCCTACTGTCCTGTTGCCATCTTGGTCCCCCTCCTCTTAAGACATTTTTAGTTGATCTTTCTTCCTCAATATGTTTCTGTCTTACATATCAAATCACACGTAAAGATGAAATCCATCCAGGAAGGAAAGCCCCCAAGACTCTTATCACCAATTAATTACAAAAAAAAAAGTGGAGCAGTGGTTCAAGTAGTAGAGCACTAGCCTTCAACACAAAAGCTACAAACAGCACCCAGGACCAGAGTTCAAGCCCCAGAACTAGCCAAAAAGAAAACAAACAAACAAACAAAAAACCCCAAAAAGTGAAATCCCAAACCTTGATGACATTTGAGGCTATCCTCCCATCTCTTCATTGTCTTGCTATTTTGTCCCATCTAAATATTACACCAGAGTAGTGAGCTTGAACTTTGCTGCTTTCTGTTTTCAAGAACAGCTGGCTCTGATTACAAATGTTTTTCTTGTGGTGCCAGGGCTGGGGCTTGATCTCCTGGCCTTGCGTTCTTACTCAGCTTTATTCACTAAGGCTGGTAGGTGCTCTGCCACTTGAACCACACCTCCATTTTCAGCTCTCTACTGCTTGATTTGAGATAAAGTCGTTTATGTTTTTATGCCTGAGCTGGCTTAGAACCCAGATCCTCAGAAATCAGCTTCCTGCATAGCTGTCCACTGATACAATTAATGCTTTTTAACCTCTTGCAGCATTTCTATCATCTTTCTTTCCATAATGTACAGCCTCCCAGCCATAATGCTAGTGATTCAAGACAAGACAGGCATTGGTGGCTCCCACCTGTAATCCTAATTATTCAGAAGGCTGAGATGTGGACCATTGTGGATTAAAGGCAGCCTAGTAAAATAGCTTGAGAGTCTCCATCTCCAATTAACCAGCAAAAATCTAGCCTGCAGGCATGGTGCAAGTGGTAGAGTATCAACTGAGCAAACAAGCCCAGAGTCCAAATCCTGATATCCTAAAAATAATCTAGACTTAAAAAAGTCATAGGCCTGAATACCCTGGTCTCTTTTTTTTTGCAGCTTGCTATTTTGTAGCTGACACAGAAAATCACAGAAAGCATTATTTCAAGTGAGCCAATAAATAGTAACACAGCTTTTCAAACATAATTATAACAGACTTTTAACCTTAATAAGGCATTATACAGAAACCTCATATATAAAAGAGAAAAACAAATTTCTGGTGGAAACTTTAGGAACTTGAATATTCTTTCTTCTGCTAAGTTCTGTCCTGTCTCTCTTCTAGCTCTCCACAGCACTATTGGAAAACTAGGCTAAATATTGAGCAGTTACCAGGTGCTTTTAAGTATTTTTCTGAGTGATTTCATCAGTTCCTCAGCATTTCATTATGAATAAAATCAAGTAAAAGCTGGATGTTAGTGGCTTAAGCTTATAATTCTAACTACTCGGGAGGCTGAAATATGAAGATCTCTGTTCAAATCCAACTCAAGCAGTTAAATCTGTGAGACTTGTATCTCCAATTAATCAACAAAAACCCAGAAGTGAAGTGTAGCTTAAAAGGTAGAGCACTAACCTTGATGGAAAAAGCTAAGGGACAGTGCCCAGGCCCTCAGTCTAAGCTCTGTTACTGGTGTGCACATAGACACACACAAACACACACACACACAGCACCAAATAAAATGATATAGTTTATACATCATTCGACTCTGCCTGATAAAGTGTAAGACATGATACTTTATTAAATAATCTGTTGGAGAGCGAAATAAAATCAATAGAGATGTTCAAATTGTCTCAGGCCTCAAAATATGCAGTTCAACAATGTCCATCAATCTTGAAGCTCAGTGATCCAAATGGCTGTGTTGACTCAGATTGGGGACCAACAACAGTGGCTGTTTCTGGCTTTCAATTCATAGTTGATTTAACATGGTATTTTGTCTAGAGCCTTCCTTAAGCCCACCCCTCTGCTTACTACTTCTTCCTGTCAATCACAAAAATTATGTACTATCTTCAAATTCTCACTGCTTTTCAGGGTAACAATCTTTCTATTCATCTTTGATTCCTCTGACTTTAATGATTTGACTCCTCTTGTTCATCTTTGATTCCCCTGATTTCTGGTGGGCTCAATCCTCCTTTTCATCCCTGATTCTTCTGACTTCCTGTTGGCTCCTCCCATGGGGTGCTCAGCAATCTCAGTGTTTTTCTGAAAGAAGTAGGAATATATAGTGTTTCTGTGCATCATTCTCCAGCAGCTCATTTTCTGATATCTAGTTCCTGCCTAGATTGTTAGCCATAATACCTTGCCTTAAATCTCCTGGCTCCTGCTTACATCTGTGTCTTCATATAGACCCTGGCTTCAGTAGTATACAACTCCATATCATTCTCACCCAACATCAGCCCTTCAGATTTCACATTTTTTTCAAATGCTTTTTCTTTGAGGATTCTGTGTTTATCAGAGTCTAATTATTCCTAATTCCTAATTATTCCTGAGGAATAGCTAGCTTATTGCATTCTTTAGGAAATCCTTGGCAGCTTCCTGTGAGTGTCTGCATAACCCTTTCTGAACTCATCACCAAGTTATAATTACTTACTCATTTATCTTTCTCTCCCACTGGCCCATAAACATGAGAGGAATCAGGAATATTTTTCATCTCTGCACTACTCTAGTTAGCATGGGACCTGTTGATTGATGATTGCTTGTTGGAGGGATGAATATATTGGGGAGCTTCATAAAAGATGCTCCCTTCATTCTCTTTTGAACAAAGTAATGGTAAAATGTCAGTACCACTAGGGGGCACAGAATTATAACAGAATGTTCTAGTACATCAGCTCAAAGCAGCCATTTCCCTTCTAAACTAATGTGCTCAATTTCTAAAAAGGTATACTTTTAGAAAAATTAAATGACTACTCAAATTATTTCCTCAAATAATTGACTTAAAGATGGAGTGACATTGTCATATTCACGTACCTGAACAAAATGAAATCAGTTATAGCCAAAAGCAATAAACATGATTTTATTAATGAATGTAGTATTAGGGAAAAGATCAAAATGAAAAGAAAATGTCCAGATATTAATACCACTAAGAATTTTTGAATGTTTTTAAATAAAGAAAATAAATAGCAAGGGTACCAAACAGCTCAGTTAGGTAATCCCTTGCCTGTTATGTGTAAAGCCCTAGGTTGGGTCATCAATACCAAGTGAGAGAAGGAAGATGAAGGAGGGAGGGAGAGAGGAAGAGAGGAAGAAAGGAAAAGAGAAAAGGAAGAAGAAAAAAGAAGGGAGAAAGGGAGGGAACGAGGGAGGGAGGGAGAGAAAGAAGAGGAGGAAGGAAGGAAGAAAGCAAGACAGCTATCTAAAATATATATATATATATATATATATATATATTTTTTTTTTTTTTTTTTTTTTTTTTTTTTTGTCGGTCGTGGGGCTTGAACTCTGGGCTTGGGCGCTGTCCTTGCACTCTTCAGTTCAAGGCAAGCACTCTGCCTCTTGAGCCACAGGACCACTTCCCTAAAATATCTTTACATGAAAAAGTCTATTTCCACAAGAAAATGAAGAGAAATATTGAAGGTATACGTTTAAAATAAAACCCAAATATTCTTTTAAAACCAACCAGAAGAATCATTCTAATACTTTCCTTCATAAAAAAAACCATCAAATTACCTAGATTAATACAAAATAATTAGGTTTTTAGTATTTTAATTTTAAAAGGGTTAGTAATTTACAACTTGGATATTGGGGTTTTTTAGAATTGTTGGGAGATCTAGGTTATTTTGTTTGATCATTATAACTACTATTTTCAAAAAGTTATTAATTTATCAGGTGCTGGTGGCTCCTACCTGTAATTCTAGCTACTCAGTAAACTAGGATCTGAGGATCATGGTTGAGAGCCAGTTTGGAAAGAAAGCACATGAGACTCTTATTTCCAAATAACCAACAAGAAACTGGAAGTGGAGCTGTGGCTCAAGTGGCAGAGTGCCAACCGTAAGCAAAAAAAAAAAAAGCCAAGCAGGAGTTGGAGGCTGAGTTCAAGTCCCAGTATTGGTTCACACACAAATGAAAAATTACTATCTTCACCTTGGTACTTCCTCCAGAAATTGAGTAATGCTGTAGTATGTACTTAGAAGGTTATCATCAGAATCAAGAAAAGTAATTAGATAACCATGGGGCCTAGTAACACTGAACACAGACAAAGGATTTGCTATCATTTTGCTTTGAATGATGGTAACTATTCTTAGAAAAATAAATTTTAGTAACTGCTGGGGTGGAAATGGCGAGACCTTTTGAAGTGCTTTCGTCTTGAAGCACATTTCTCTGTTCCTCTATCAACCTTTCCTTACAGCCACAGACATTCACACCTACCTCTTTTTGGTACCCCTGGGCCAAAAGCTGTTCTAAAGGGTTTCTGACTCATTCACCATGTGATGCATGCCTGAAACTCCTACTGTTAGAACTCTGTGCAGTCTGGCCAGCCTCAGAGACTCTCTGTTATTTATTGTCCTGGGTTCTCTGATGATGTCTGGTTATTGGAGTAACAACTTGAGAATCTTGTATCCTATCTCTTAGAGGTAAGAATTCTCAATGGACAAATGGTACTTCGGAATACCCTGTTGATCAATTTAAAATTGTGACAAGAACTAAATATGCTTTCTGACCCAATGGTTATTAGCATACATAAAATTCAATATAAGCTGGTTGCTAGTAATTCTAGCTAATCAGGAGGCTGAGATTTGAACATCATGATCTGAAGCCAGCCTAGGCAGACAAATCCAAGAGACCCTTATCTCCAATTAGCCAGCAAAAAGCCAGAAGTGGAAGTGCGAAGCCTTGAATAAAAAGGCTAATCAAAAGTGAGGTGCCTTGAGTTCAAGCCCCAGTTACCTGTACACACAAAAAAAATTCAGTCCAGTTTTATGCTTATTGGTTAGATTATGGCTTGACAGGAAGGAAATAAAGGTGATTTGTAGGAGGGATACAGCTGAAAGATCACTTTATTTAGGAGTTGGAGATTTCAGTGATTTTTCCAAGCCTACATGCCAAATTGCTGGGCTTTATGTAAGACTCTAAGCAGCAACCAACCACAGATTTCCATTAGTAAATTTCAAATTTGTTCCAATGGTTAAGAATTCGGTCTTATCATCAGTGCTATGATTAGCCCAGGAATCTCACTTGGAATCAAAGTGCAGCCACAGCACTGGAGACCTTCATCTTTACCACCACTATTCCACACTCACACACTGATGTGAACCATGAGTAGGAACTGATGAACCTGTGTGTTGCAGAAGAGTTGTAGCAAATGGGAAAATAGGCTGGTATGGAGATAAGAAAAAAAAAACAGTAATGGCTCACTAACATTTTTTGAAAGCAGTCAAAAATCTAGTTATTCTGCCTTCTTTGTAGGCTCTGGCTGATATTTTTTGAAAGCAGCCAAAAATCTAGTTTTTCTGCCTTTGTAGGCTCTGGAAGTCTTTCTTGTTATCTCTTCCTCATAGAAGGATTTCTTTAAGTTTTCCTCCTCCTCCTCCTCCTCTTTCTCCTCCTCCTCCAGCTCCTCCTCCTCTTCCTCTTTCTTTTCATTCTCATTCTTCTGGAAGCATTGGAGTTTACTCAGGACCTTACACTTGCTGGGCAGGCACTCTACTCGAGTATGCCTTCAGTTCTTTTTGCTTTACTTACTTTTTAAGTAGGTATTTTTATTTATACCCATGTCAGTGTGAACTGTTCTCCTATTTATGCTTCCCTCATAGCTGGTGCAAGCCACCATGTCCAGACTTTTATTGATTGAGATGAGGTCTTTTAAACTTTTTGCCTGAAGTGACTTCAAACTAAAAAGAACAATCCCCCCAAATGGCTAGTATTATAACCATGGGCAACTATGCCCAGACTAGAAATTTCAGTATCATTATTCCAGATTCTCCTTTCAGAAGAAAAATATAATGGGAGAGAGAAGACACAGAAATAAAATATTTCTTGTAACTATGTTCAACTGAGTCCACCTCCATATGGACTTCAGAAAATAAGCTTTGAAGGTCATAAATTTCAGGCAGAAAAGAAATGGTTGAAAGCCAATATGTTTCAAAGGCCAATCAACATGCACATACTACAATAAACATTTGCCTTTGAAAAGTATATCTGTCATTTACCTTTACCTCTATATCTTCATAGGTCTAATGCAATCATTATGCATGATATATACACAATATTGTTTTAGTCAGGGCTCATTATGTTTACTTTCTTTTCTGATACTTCAGCAAAAAAAGAAAAGGCAGTTTCCTAGCAACATCTATATTCAAGGGAACAACAACAATAAAAGCTTAATCACAAACATTTTATTTTCCCCAAAGTTGATTCCTGTCTGTGCAGCGAAGTTAGGTAGGTAGCAAGTATGCATCTCCTTAGCTTTTCCTCCTGTGAATTAAAGGGACAGTGAATACAATTTGCAACTTATGCCTGGCTTTCCTAGCAATTGAAGGGTTTTATTGTCCATTTGCTCTTGGATGTCATTAGTATCAATGATACGAAGGAAGAAAGAGTGGATTGGGATTCGAGATTGCTGGATTCCTAGTAATCCTTACATGAATTACTAGTTGATATATCAGTCAGTACTGTTTTTTGGATTGTTTATTTCCAAATGCCTGTTATTCTGGAAGGGTGCATTTCAAGGGTCCTTCCTAGATCTAAAGCCCTACTAACCATCACATCTCATTTTATTTTTAAAGTTTATGGGAAGCCAGGTACAGAGGGCTCATGTCTATAATCTTAGCTTCTCAAGAAGGGTGAGACTGGAGAATCACAGCTTGAAGTTCTGTCAGGCGGTAAAGCCCTAGAGATTCTTAGCTCCAGGTGGCTCCTATTCATAATCCTAGCTACCCAGGTGGCTGCAATCTGAGGATCACTGTTCAAAATCAGCCCTGGCAGAAAGTCTGTGAGACCCTGGTGTCCAACTGAAGGCTGAAAAGCCAGAAGTGAAGGTGTGGCTCAAGTGATAGTGCATTAAGTCTTGAGCCCCAAAGCCAAAGAACAGTGCCCAGACCCTGAGTTCAAACCCCAGTACAGGCACACATGCACTCATACAAAAGCCCTAAGTGAAGGTGAGGCTTAAGTGGTAGAGCACCAGCCTTGTGGGTGAGAGATGAGTCCCTGAGTTCAAGCCCTAGTACTGGCAAAGTTTATTGGCATTCATTCAATCAACATCACAGTTTCACTCTAGTATTCCTTCCTCCCAGGAAAGCATCTTTGGGAAATGAAGTAGCTGGCTGCTCTCCAAAGAAACACGTGCCTGTGCCTAGCTTTCTGGAGACTTCCTGCTTGCTGGCTGCTTGGGAGGTGGGGGTCCCCAGGTGCACGCAGAGGAAATGACCTGACTGACCTCTGTGGTGGAAGTCTACACGTCTTCCTCCTCCTTCCTTAGGAGGAAGTGGCGTTCATTTCACTGCCTTCAGAAGAGCCAAGTTTCTCGAGTTGAAAGCATGTGCACAGCAGTCTCTGCATCTTTCACCCCGAAAGTCCCTGCACAGAAACTCCGTGGGGAGTCTAAATATAGCAAATAACAAACTCCCCCTCCCCCGCCTTCAGCCGGGGTCCCCTGTGCAGCTCGAGGATTGGAGGATGGCATATCCCCACACTCTTCTTTGCATCTGCCTGGAAGAGCGGGCACGGAGCAATCGCTCTCGCACCTCCACAGCGCGTGGGTGTGAAGTGTATTAGGGGAAAGCAAGAGTGACTCTGGGTGCTGGCACTTGGCTCGCAGTCACGTGGCACCACTGCCAGCCACCGGGAACAAGCAGCCACAGTCTCCTGTCCAGAGGAGAGGCCTGTGGGTCTCAGGAGCAGGCCCCAGGGCTCCCACCTATAATAGATAAGAACTTCAAAATGAAAAAGAAAAGAAAAAAGAAAGCATTTAAGGGGAGGCCACAGCAGCTGCCCGCAGGCGTGGTGCGCGTGTGCGCTGTGGGTTGGGGCGGTGGGAATGCGCACCTTGCTGCTTGTAACTTGTCATTGTTTTCTTTCCTATTTGGGAGGAAAACTACTCCCTTGGAAGAAGTGTCCAAGCCTGGCTTCTTCTCAATTTCCCCACGCTGGATGTGAGCTTGAACTGCTTAAGGTTTTGACTTAACCATTTTATTTTTTTTTTTTTTAATTCCAATTTAAGTTTATTTTTTGGGGGAAGTATCTTTGAAAGCCAGCGGCACTGTGGCCTCGCCTTCCGCCAAGGGAACTGAGCCCAGATCGGAGTGGCAGGGTGCTAGACCTGCACCCCAGTGGGAACCCCAGGCAGTTGGTTCTCGCACCCCATCTCTATAATCAAGTCCGTGTCAGCATCCGCGGCCTGGGGGTGCGCCCTGGACACCTCATCCTCTTGGATCCTTCTCCCAGCCCCTGAGACTTGGGCACTTTTCTGACTTCCTGAGACTTAAATGGAAATTTCTTGACTAGGGAACTGGGTTCGTTCTCCCCGGCTTGGCTGCCAGGTGGAGCCCGGGGGCAGCTCACCCACTGCGGAGAAGCCGCTGTGGAGTTTCACGCCCTCCCCGCACCCCACCCCCGGGCTGGGAAGGAGGGATGTTCAGTCAACTCGAGGGCGTCTGTCTGAGGCTGGGATGGAAAGTCACCGCCCGCAGGCTGCGTTGAGCGGCGGGAAGACGCCGGGTCCCCACCTCGCCCTCTCCACGGCCGCGTCCTTCGGGTGTGCCGCCCACTGAGCTGCCCACGGCTCGCCACCAGCGCGGGAATCCCAGCGTGGGTCGCGCTCGCCCGCTCGCTTGAGGACGGCCGGGGACCCGGAGGGCAGGCCGGGGCCGGGCCGGCTGCACCCCCAGAGGGAAGAGGGGCAGGACCCTGCCCGGCGAGGCGGGGCAGGGCGACGGACACCTCCGCTCCGTACGCTGGGCACCCCACCACCTCAACCTAGCCGACAGCTCCGAACTACCCCCCCCCCCCGGGGAAAGCAAGTCTAACTCTTCCCTGAACTGGACTCAGGTGATCGGTCCTTTACGGGGAGAAAGGGGTGCAGGGGAGTGGAAGGAGTGAAGAAGGGGGGTTGCGGCTGGTGTGTGCGCGCGTGGGAGCGCGCCCCGGAGCGCCCCACGCCTGGCTTGGGGGTACTTGGAGAAGCAGGCAGCGGTAGCCCCGGGAATCAGAGAACTGGCGAAATCCTCTCCGAGGGACGCCCCCAACAGGTCCGGATCGCGACGAGGAAGCGACGGGCGGCTAGAAATTGGGCGCCCTCGGCCTCCTCCGCGCGCCCGCCGACCCCGCCCCGCCCCGCGCCGCCCCCCGCCCCGCGCCGCTGGAGGTCGCGGGCCGCCGGGCGCCCCGTCGGCCGCCCGCTTCCTCCTCGGAAAGCGGCGGGCGCACATGAGGCCGCGGTCGTCCGGGCGAGCGCGGGCGCCCCCCTCGCGGTGCCCGTGGTGATGCCATGCCCCGCCACCACGCGGGTGGAGAGGAGGGCGGCGCCGCCGGGCTGTGGGTGAGGAGCAGCGCGGCGGCCGCGGCGGGCGGGGGGCGCCTGGGCAGCGGCATGAAGGATGTGGAGTCGGGCCGGGGCAGAGTGCTGCTGAACTCGGCCGCCGCCAGGGGTGACGGCCTGCTGCTGCTGGGCACCCGCGCGGCCACGCTGGGCGGCGGCGGCGGCGGCGGCGGCAGCGGCGGCGGCCTGAGGGAGAGCCGCCGGGGCAAGCAGGGGGCCCGGATGAGCTTGCTGGGGAAGCCGCTGTCCTACACCAGTAGCCAGAGCTGTCGGCGCAACGTGAAGTACCGGCGGGTGCAGAACTATCTCTACAACGTGCTGGAGAGACCCCGCGGCTGGGCGTTCGTCTACCACGCGTTCGTGTGAGTACCCGCCGCCCCTCTCCCTCCTCCCCTGCGCGCGCCCGGCCACGCCGGGGACCCCTCCCCACCGGTGCGCTCGGAGCCCGCGACCCGGCCGGACGCGCGCGTGCGCGCGTGCACACACTCCCAACGGAGCGCGCGCGCACGTGGTGGGTTTTATTATTACCATTATCATTATTATCGCTATCATTATTTGCTTGCACGTGTCGGTGCTCTTGCAACCTTTCGCCTCCCCTGCTCCAGCTCCTCCATCTCTGTAGCTTGAACCCCCTGATCCCCTCGGTCCCCTCGGTCTGGCGCCCCAGGAACTGCTAGGCACCCAGCAAAAGGTGGATTTTAGGTTTCTCAGCTAATTGGGATCGGGGAGATCCTGAGCTAGCATAAAGTTCAGCCGAAGCGGGGAGAGGCACAGAGACGGCACGTTAGCGGGGTTCCGGGGTGATGGCGGAGGGGGAGACAGGTCCTCGGTACCGGGGGAGGAGCAGGGAAGCTGCTAGATGGTGGAGACAGCCACTGGGTTCGGAGTGCGCCCGGAAACACGCCTGGCCACCACCAGGGTCGCCACCAACGGCAGATCTTGTCAGCGCGTGGAGCAATTCTTGTCACAGAGAAGGTGACTAAGGTCGAGAAGAGTGAGCCAGGCTGGAGCGTGGACCCGGGCGACGTGGGGCGCTAGAGCGCCGCGCCCAGGTGTGACCCAGGAAGCGCGAACCCACCCGCCACATCTGCCCGGAGTCAGCTCCGTGTGTGTGTGTGTGTGTGTGTTTGTGTGTGTGTGTGTGTGTGTGTGTGTGTGTGTGTGTGTGTGTGTGTGTGTGTAAGCCCCTCGCCGTCTAGCAGAGAATGCTTAATGAGAAAACGATTGGAAGCAAATGTTTATTTTCCCCACAGGCATTTAAAACCTTTTAGTGGCTTTAAAGTTTACTACTGTTTTCCCCACAAGGTCCATTCATTCAGTCTCCTGTTAAGAGTCCAGGTTTTACACCCTGTTTCATTCGTGGTTTTTTTTTTTTTGGCCCTTCCTCTTTTTCATTTTTTGCCTTTTGGCTTTCCACTCTTCATACTTGTTGCCTATGCTAAGATGAAATATAAACACGATAGACGATCTTTAGAGAAAGTTGCAATTGCCCATGCGTTCCTTCTTTCCTAGGAAAATTCATTTTGAACACATAACCTAGTTTCTTTCTGTATCATCTGTACATATCCTCATCTGAGACAGGCTGGCACCAACATGAAAAAAATATTTTTTAATACTTGGGGGAAAGAACTAGGTTTGTAAGTACTGAGCCTGGAATTTGACCACGTAGGACTCAGGAAGCCGTGGAGGCTACAATCCGTGGGGCTCTGGTGTCTGGAAAAGTTTACAATTCCAGACTGCTGTGAGCTTGTAGGATTCACTGAAAGCTCCCCTGTAACTTTCATTAGTATTATTATTTCTACTAATTTCACATCCTTATTACACCAAAAGGGATTAAGTTCTATCATTCGCTGATTGAAGATCATATTAATGTAGGATGTAGATACTGCAATTAATATTAGTCATAGAGAAACACCACTGATAAGCTTTTCTTCCCTGGGTTGGTAGAAAATCACTCTATTATTTAATGAGTCCAATAAGTTATTTTGACCTGTTTTAGAATAAACTCAAAATTTAGCAATGATGATACCTATTTTGGCAGCAAATATATCATGCCTATAATAACTTTTTACAAGATAGGCTTAACATATTCATGGCTTGGAACTTTCAATATGATGACTTTGTGGTGAATCATATGTTTTATCCACCTAGCAGTGCTTTTTATGATAGATATGATATAAATGATAGGATATGCTGATATGATATAAAAACATGATATGTTGATATTGAGAACATGAAGTTCTGCTTCATATACTTCCAGCAGTAGGAAACAGTACTGTTTTAGTTGCTACATAGACTTGCTAGGTACACATTAGCACAAGGACTGCTTGTAATTTTATTTTATTTATTTCATTTTAAAAGTAATTATTAATTGTTTGTAATTATTAATTCTTGTGATGGTCCTGGGGCTTGGACTTAGGGCTTTGGTGCATTCTCTTGAGTTTTTTCTTAAGCCTACTGCTCTATCACTTGAGCCACAGCACCAATAATGGCTTTTTGGTGGTTAATTGGACATAAGAGTCTCATGGACTTTTCTGTATTTGAACCACAGTCCTTAGATACCAGCCTCCTGAGTAGCTAGGATTACAGGCACCCAGCTTAAATGGGTTTTGGAATAGCTGGACTTTACACATTAAATTAATAAATCAAACTTGCTTTGAGCTGTACATCTAACAAGACCACTAATAACGCAGGAAATTACAAGAAAATCACTTCTAGAAGAGGTGTAACTAACTAATTCCCTGCCAGCCTGGGAATCCCCAAATCTTACTTTAATAACAGTTTTTGTAGCATATTAAGGTTCCTGCCAAGAAACAAGTGCACTGTGATTAATGAAGCACTTCAGGGATGAATTTACTTGGTAGACCAATGTTTATACTGCCAAGAAACAAGAAAAGTGTACTTAAACTTATGCTTTAGGTAAAGAAAAACCTCTGTTAAATATGCAAAACTCATTATATAATGATACTTTAATGATATAAAATGTGGTTTTAAGAGTACTTATTCTAAGCTGGATGCTGGTGGCTCATGTCTGGAATCCTAGGTACTCAGAATGCTGAGAGCTGAGGGTGTGGTTTGAAATCAGCCCTGGCAGAAAAGTCCGTGAGACACTTAGCTGCAGTTAACCAGCGAAAAGACATAAATGTTGCTGTGGTTCAAGTGGTAAAACACTAGTCTTATGTGAAAGAGCTAAAGGACAGCATCCATGCCTGGAGTTCAAGCTCTAGTATTGGCCTGAGGATGCCCGTGCACACACGAGTACTTAGCCCACCAATAAGAGATATCTGAAATGTCTGAAATACTTACTTGCAGTTGGCGAATCGGGGGATTAGATCAGTGTCATTGCTGTACTTTTGGTTTTATGGGTAGCATTTCCTGCCTTTAGCTGTTCTTCAGTTTATTAGATGAGCCATTAAAAATAGAAGCTGACTAATTTCCTTGAATGTTGTTTGATTTTTCTTAGTCCCCCTTCCTTTCGGGAAAATTTTAGAGTCATGGTGGTACTATGTAGAGGAATCATAGTGGGATTCTCTGTATAAATTTGCCTTGCTGTAGGAAATGTGGTTCTGAGAGAGTACACAGGAAACAGTAGTGTAGATACATCTTACTTACTTAACACTCCCCCAGTGTATATTTGCCTGGTTTAAGACCGTGGAAGAAGATTCATAAGTATTTTTAAACTAGAAGAAATATTCCAGACACCCAAGCTAAAGGCCCTGAAGGCATCCCTTTTTTCATACTTCCTCCTTCTGGCCATCCAAATGGTCATTCTGTCCTGTTTATTTACTCATAAATATTTTGGAAATACATTTCTTTAAGTTCTTTGCTTTTCCCACCTCTGCCTGGTTCTAAGTACCTCTGCATGGGATGATTGTAATACCTACCTGTTTAATCATCTCCCTTCTATTAAGGACCTTGTAGCAGGAGTCTCTGAAACCATAGCTCTAAATGTAAGTCTTTTCACTTCCTAAAAATGCAGATATTTATTTATTCATTTTTGGCAGCACTAGGATTTGAACTCAGCACCTTCTACTTGCTTGCTAGCTGGCACCTTTCCACTTCAGCCACACACTTAGTCCTTTTACTTTTAGCTATTTTTGATATAAGACCTTGCATTTTTTTGTGTAGGCCAACTGGAACCACATTTCTATTTACTTGTCCTGTGTATCTGAGTTGACAGGCCCACACTGAGCTACTGATTGAGATGGCATCTCACAGAGTTTTTGCCCCAGGGGCTTGGAATCATAATCCTCCCAGTTACCTGGATTTTAGGCATGAGCTATTGAATGCTGTTAAAATGCAAATCATGTATTATTCCCATGCCTTAAATCTTTCTGTTATTATGTCTTATTAATTTGTACATGTGTTTATTTTATTTTATTTTATTTTTATAAAAGCTGAGTGGCAATGAGCCTGGGAAGTAGCTTATTGGTAGAATGTTTGCCTAACATGCATGAAGCCCTGGGTTTGATTCCAGGACCAGCTCCAGGACCAGCAAAAAATCCAAAAGAAAACAACAAAAAAGCTGAGTGGCAATTATTAATTATAGTATGTGTTGATTCCCAAATTAGTAAGAGAAAGACCTCTACTTTTAAGGATGGAAAAATTCTAGCATGTGGTGTTTACAACCATATGAAAAAGTGTGACACAATATCCATGATTTTTTTTTTTTGGTCGGTTGTGGGGCTTGAACTCTGGGCTTGGGCACTGTCCCTGCGCTCTTCAGCTCAAGGCGAGCGCTCTACCACTTGAGCCACAGTGCCACTCCGGGTTTCTAGTGGTTTATTGGAGATTAATGTCTCACGGACTTTCCTGCCCGGGCTGGCTTTGAACCGCGATCCTCAGATCTCAGCCTCCTGAGTAGCTAGGATTACAGGTGTGAGCCACCAGCGCCCGGCATTCATGCTCTTTAGAGGAGGTAGGTTACCAAGCTCTATGAGAAAGGAGAAGGTAGTGGAGGAGATGAATGCAAAACCATCAGCAGTCTCCTAAGTAAAAAAATGAGACATGAGCTGACTTTAGACAAATGAGTCCTTAATTTGCACTTAGGCAAAAAAGGGAGAATGAAGTCCTGATGGAGAAAGAAGCTTATGTAAAAGTTTGGAATTGTGAATCGGCGCAGTAATTGTATGTGCTCCCAAGAATTTGCAGGACAAGACCATGTAAAAAAATCACGTTGCCAAATGCAGGTGGCTCACACCTGTCACTCTAGCTACTCAGGGAGCTGAGGTATGATGATCATCAATCAAAGCCAGTCCAGGCAGAAAATTCTATGAGATGCTTATCTTTATCTAGTGAACTAGCAAATGAAGCTGGAAGTGAAGGTGGGCTCAAGTGGCAGAGTGAAGAAGTTAAGGGAGAGCTCAGAGTCCTGGGTTCAAGCCCTAGTACTGACAGCAAAAAGAAGACAAGTCATATAGCTAACATTTGGGAGCCTCAGATGCTAGCCATGGAATCTGGTCTTTATCCTATAAGTAGTATTACACTGTGATGAAAAGGAAGAAAGTGAGGCAATCAGGTAAGAATTTTGGCAATACGTACATTTTTATCGGCTTAAAAAATGAGCTGGAACTGGGCGCTGGTGGCTCACACCTGTAATCCTAGCTACTCAGGGGGTTGAGATCTGAGGATCACAGTTCAAAGACAGCCCAGGCAATGAACCACTAGAAAATTAGAAGTGGTGCTGTGGCTCAAGTGGAAGAGTGCTAGCCTTGAACTGAAGAGCTGAGGGACAGCGTCTAGGCCCAGAGTTCAGCCCCACGACCGCAAACAACCGCAAAAAAAAAAAAAAAAAAAAGAAGAGTTGGCAGATCCAAAATGGAGTCATTGTGGCCTATTGTGAGATGGAAGCCACTGTATCAAATTTTCATTCAGTCTTGTATTCCTTTTTTTATTATTAAAATACTGTACAGAGGGGTTACAATTACATGGGCAAGGTAATGAGTACATTTCTTATCAAGCATTGTTGCCTCCTCCTTTGTTTCCCCTTCCTATCCCTTCCCATCTCCCACCCCCCAGTCTTGCATTCTTTCTGCAAACATCTATTTACTCTTTCTAATATAACATGTGCTGGTCTAGAAAGATGAGAGAAGATTGCCCAAGAAAAGAAACCCAGACAATAACTTTGAAGGAAAAGAAAACATTAAGATGTAGAATTGGCTGATTGTTTTCACCAGTCCAACACATAGTATGAGAACACAGATCTAACCTGGGGATTTGAAGAACAGAAATGCCATCCATGAATGCATAGGAAAGAAGGCATTGTAGAGTGTAAGTTCACATTTGGGCATGTTATGTTTTAGATGTTTTGGTTTTTTTTTTTTTTGACGGTTGTGGGGCTTGAACTCTGGGCCTGGGTGCTGTCCCTAAGCTCTTCAGCTCAAGGCAAGTGCTTTACCACTTGAGCCACAGCACCACTTCTGGTTTTCTGGTTGTTAATTGGAGACAAGAGTCTCATGGCCTTTCCTGCCCAAGCTGGCTTGGAATCATGATCCTTAGATCTCAGCCACCTGAGTAGCTAGGATTACAGATGTGAGCCACTGGCACCCAGCTTGTTTTAGATGTTTTTGAGTCATTCAGGTTGCTGTTGAAAAGGATCAGAGAATAGTACTGAACTAAATACAGGCCTTTTCCAGGAGGTTTTGGATCAACAACCAGAACTTTTAAAAGTATGTAGTATGATGATGATGACTGAACCAAATGCAGGTCTTTTTCAGGAGGGTTTGGATCAACAACCAGAACTTTTTTAGGTACATAGTATGATGATGATGATGATGGTGGTGGTGGTGGTGGTGGTGGTGGTGGTGGTGGTGGTGGTGGTGGTGGTGGTGGTGGTGGTGGTGGTGGTGGTGTGTGTGTGTGTACTGATGGGGGCTTGAACTCAGGGTCTGGGTTCTGTTGCTCTACCACTTGAGCCACAGCTCTACTTGTGGCTTTATGCTGGTTAACAGGAGATAAGAGTCTCATAGACATTCCTGCTTGG
The DNA here is from genome assembly GCF_024711535.1 of Dipodomys merriami. Lineage (NCBI taxonomy): Eukaryota > Metazoa > Chordata > Mammalia > Rodentia > Heteromyidae > Dipodomys > Dipodomys merriami. The sequence goes on from NW_027206501.1 coordinate 3,020,181, forward strand.
GCTCAAATTTCTGTTTCTTGTGATTGCAGACATGAGCCACCAGTGCCTGACTAGTAAGATATTTTTGGATAAATGAATCTGCAAAGCTCAAAATTAATCTGATATTTAGCTTGTATACTTAGGCTTTTGAGGTTCTAGTAGTTTGTGTTAGTAAAATCAGTGTGTAGGGGAAAAAATGAGATAGTTTAGGGAATAGGCAATGAGTTACCACATGGTAAAGAAGAGTCTTAGGAACATCAGAGCCAGCCAGTGGGTGGAAGAATACAGAAAACATGTGCAGAAGAACACCCGAAGGCCAGGGGGAAAGCCAGGATAACTTGTTTTTATGAAGGCAAATGAAGATGTGCATAAAACCAGAAGTTATGGTCAGCAGTTTGTGGTGCTGCAGAAATGTTTTAAAGTTGGGTTAGATTTCATTGGATAGCTCAGGTTGGAGACTACTGTTGAGCTTCCCCCATAGCAGCTGAAGTGGTGAGTGTTAGGATTTCAGTAGACTGAGAATGGTTAAAAGTAAGCTCCAGATCCACTGAGACAGTTCACAGGACCTTCAAGTTATGGCTATGGATTCTCTATCAGGCCTTATTGTAACTTCTCCTCTTTAATATGCATTCCAGTAAAATCCTTTCTGAACTGGTCTGTCCTGTATTTCACCCTTGTCCTTTTGCTCAGTGCTGTGCTTGAGGACCACTTCTTGCATTGGCTTTCCAACTCCTATAGTGTCTTCAAAATCTAGTGTTTGCAGACTGGAATCTGAGGATCAAAATTCAAATCCAGCCCAAGCAGGAAAGTCCATGAGACTATTGCCTCCAATTAGGCAACAAAATGCCAGAAGTAGAGCTGTGACTCAGTGGTAGAGCACCAGCCTTGAGTGAAAAGGCCAAGTGAGAACATGAGGTCTTGAGTCTAAGCCCCAGTGTTGGCATTACAAAAAGAGAGAAGAAAAGAGAAAAAGAAGAGAAGAGAGAAAAGACATGCAAGGATGGTTTCTGTCTTTCAGGATGATTCAGGTCCTGTTGTCTCAGGTTCTATGGTATTCTGGGATATGATCAAAATAGTATTCCCCCAACTCCCCTCACTGTATGGTCATTTCTGGCTACCTTTTCTGTGTTTCTTGTACAAAGAAGAACATACCCACACAGGAAGTGTCCTACTTACCTATGAATCTCAAGGTCCAAGCAGTGTTTTTTTGTATCTTGTAGACCCTCTATAATTGTTTCTTTAAGAGAAAGTTAATCATTTTCTTGGAATCCTTCCATACAGGAGTTTTAGGATTAAGATGAAGCTAAAAGAACCACCAGGTCTTTCCAGTTTTCTTAGAAGTAACATTTAAGAAAATGATAACCAGTGGGAAGCGGCCTCAGAGATCAGGGCTTTGCTCTCAGCTTGACAACTAATTAGCTGTGTGACTTAGAGGAAGTTGTTTTATCGTTCTGGGTCTTCAAATCTTCATCTTTGTATGGTCACCATGATAGTGTCTGCCATCCAACTGAGGTTTTTTTTTTTTAGACGTATATGCTGCTATTATTTATTATAACATCACCCTACTTCATAGAATATGTAAACATTTGCCTAGATGTCATTGATGTTTTGCCTTTTTTTGATTATGCAACATTTATAACATCATCTGACTTACAACTTTTTGTTCTGAAGATTCATTTTATTTCCAGGCAGGGGAGAGAATATTTCACAGTTTGTTAGCTTGTTGTGTGACTTCAGTTACTCATAGTAAATGGTCCTTAATCTGTTCTTTTGCCCCAAACTTGCAAATGTTCAGGTGTTAACAGCAGACTTTGTACCCCAGACTGTGACCATCTGTCCATCTGCTCCTTTCTTATTCATTCTTCACATTTTCTGTGAATCCAGTATTGCTCAAATTTCATTCAGCAAACATTGGGTATCTTTGGGGTGCCAAGGCCTAGATGAGGCTATTCTGGTCAATATAAGCAATTGTAATAAGAAGGAGTTCATTTCAGAGGGGAAGACAGAAAAACAGAGAAATAACTCAATATGGTAAATGCTTAGTGAAAGTGTATATACACCAGCATCCAGCTGAGGTTTTGAAAGACAATGTTGGGTGTCTAAAATGCAATCATGAAAGGAAAAGAGTAAGCTGGGTGCCAGTGGCTCATGCCTATAAACCTAGCTACTCAGGAGGCTGAGATCTGAGGATTGAAGTGCAAAGCCAGCCTGGACAAGAAAGTCCATGAGACTCTTATCTCTAATTAATCACCAGAAAACCAGAAATGGCGCTGTGACGCAAGTGGTAGAGCACTAGCCTTGAGCTGAAGAGCTCAAGGACAGAGCCCAGGCCCAAAGTTTAAGCCCCATGACTGATGAAAAACAAAAAAAGGAAAGAGGATTTTCATCAGTTCCCCTCCTCACCTGTGAGATAGAAGGTGGCATTAGTTGTTAAAACTTTGCTCATAACTCTCAAGATCTCTGCCCACAATACTCCTTTGCTTGAAGGAGAGATCTGTTTCCCATCCATGCATACATCATCCCTAAAATCAGGGGTTCCCTCTCTCTTGTTCATTGCTTTTTCCCCCCGCCCTGTTCATGCCTACCATGTAAATCACTGTGTAAACATACATCATTACTCTTACTGACACCATCTCCAAAATACTCCAGTAGCTCCCTTGTGGAAGATGGAATTTTTTCCTTACTGGCCATTGTCTGTGTCTGACACTAGATCCAATTAATTGCTTTATTATTTATGAGAAATTCTGTTCTGAATTAAGTCTATGTGTCTAGAAATTATACTTGAATTTTATTGTTCTTCCAAGTTCCTTAAAAATCACTGACTTCTAGATACAGAGAATCTTTGTAGTGATTTATCTTTAGCTGATACAATACTGGTATACTTCATTTCCTTCAAATTAATCTAATTTTAGAAAAATAAACAAAGTTACAATAGTTGAGGACCTTATTGCTGTTCGAAATATTGTAAAGTGTGAAGATACTTAAAACTTATTGGAAATGCTGAAAATAGTAGAGCCTAAAAGAAATAATACACAGCAAAATAATATTTTTTTCCTTTTTTATTTATATAATTATTTTCTACCTTTAAGTAGGGGCTTCAATTCAACATGTCATTTATGAGTACAGTGTATCTTGGTCAATGTCACCACTTTTCATGAAAAGAATATTTCAAAATGAAATAAAATCCTGATATAAGAATCACTATAAACAAGGAAGAGAGCCAGCAGCCTTTTGATAATTACTTGCAATGAAGTAATGCCAATTTTATTTTTTAATTGCAGATGGTCCTATTGGCAGACCAAAGTGCCAGTAGAGCATGTTTGATCCCAGACCAGTGGTGTGAAACCACTAGAAGCCCAATTGTCAGACAGTCACAGTCATTATGGTTAATGACTTGTCCGTGTTTCCAGTTTAATTTTCTTTTTCTTCAACCTTGTATGAGGATGCTATTTGAAGTTTTATTTGGTTGCAACCTGGGAAACCAATTGGCCACACAATTGCATTTTTTCATAAACAGTGAAATACTTGGATGAGTCTCAGAGTTTCAAGCATACCTTCTAATTCTTTGTAAGTTTGAAGTGTGAGCTTCCTAAATTAAATTAAATCTATCGTTTCCTACTTTTAGTAGTTTGAACTTTTTATGTTGCTCACATATGATTATTTATGCATGCATATATTCCAGACATACACAGAATTAACCTAAATATATCTTTTTGCAGAGATTTTGTGTCAGTGAAAATATTTACATTTCTCTTTGTTTTGTTTCACCAAAGGTAAAATGAGGCACTTGAATAAAATGCGATTTAGAAATAAAAAGGATTTTACATTTACTCTTGGTATTATAAAGATGGTCTCATAATTTGAACGATGTTTAAATTTACCTATATATGAAGAAATACACATTTTTTTTATAAACTCAGAGATAATATAATGGATGCAGTTTCCGTGTTTGCATGCTAAAGAACTATAATTTTATTTTGTGGATGTGGAGCAGCCTATGAGACAGATAGGACTTTGACAGATAATAATTCTAGTACATTTTATTTGGGATATGGTCTCACTGGACTTGAACTCTTTTTTTTTTTTTTTTTTTTGGTTGGTTGTGGGGCCTGAAATCTGGGCCTGGGTGCTGTCCCTCAGCTCTTCAGCTCAAGGCTAGCACCCTATTCCACTTGAGCCACAGCCACAGCACCACTTCCAACTTTTTCTGCTTATGTGGTGCTGAGGAATTGAACCCAGGGTCTCATGCATGCAAGGTAAGCACTCTACCACTGAACCACCTTCCCAGCACCTGGACTTGAACTCTTTATGTATATATTCCAAACTAGTCTCTAACTTGCAATCTTCAGGCTTTTGCCTTCTGAATGCTGGGATCACAGGTATGTGATCCATACCATATTGCCATTGGATTTTTCTTTTAGATTTATCACACTGTCAGCTCTATGACTTATGGCTTGAAAAGGACCACAGTGGACATGGAGGACCAATTTTGAAACTTACTCCAACCTTAAGCAAGAGATAATTAGGGTGTAGACTGGGAAATGATAGCAGGATGGAAAATATATGCTGATAAAATTGGAATGTATTAACAAATGATCTAATGCAGAAAATGATAAAAGAAGGTCAGATTGGTTATTTCCAGCTTCTTTTCTTGGATAGTTTACAGATGTTAAACACTTTACTGAGATCAAGCATGCAGATGGAACAACTGGTTGAGGAGAATGTGAGATGTAAAAATGTGAGTTTAATCATAGAGATAATCTGCTTGCAGTGCTGGTGGGCTGTCCAGCTACACATGGCCACATAGCTTGTGGATGATGATACAGCAGTAAAGAGTAAGAGAAGCAGGAGAAAGATGGTGACCTGAAGCATACTAGCATTTGAAAGATGAGCAGAAGATATGAAGAATTTAATGAAGTGTACAATGAGATATAAAGAATCACTAGATCCTCAGAAGATGACAAGGTGGTTATGGAAATAAAGTGTTATGTGAAACCAAGAGTTTCACAAAGTAATCAACTATGAAATAGGGGAGTGGCTTAGTATAATAAAGAACAAGGATCAGGGTTGGGCATCACTAACACCCATAAACACTATACTTATAACTGCACAGGGAAGAGGTTCAGGAGCTGCATGTCTCCCAGACCTAAATGCATTGGAGAGAATTGAACTAGAGTGAGATTTTAAATTCTACTTTCTGTTTCAAGTCATTGGATGAACATCTCAGCTTTCTGGTTTGTAAATTTAGCCTAGAATAATCACAGTTGTCTGAGTTCACAGTATGTATAAGACATGGGCAAGGAATTATAGGAGTAAATGATAAATAAGAGATAGTCAGTTGCCTTAAAGATTTTACTTTAAATCTAGAGTGGTATTAATTCACGATTTACTTCATCACAAATGAACCCTCAAAACATATTTAAGAACTGACAGGATCAAAGCAATGTCTGGCTTTTCTCCAGTGGCGTTTAGTGACTGCTGCAATAGAAAGGATTTACCCTGTACAGACCACTGATTGCCTGTTCTCCTGACCCTTTGGGAAGTTTCCAAGCTGGGTATTTAGCTGCTTGTGAAGGTGGGTGGGTGTTCAATACAGGGCATTCCCACACAGAAACCAAACACAGGAGTTCCCACTGATCATAGTAATTTCTAAACAGTAGTAATTAAACTGGTTAAGCTCAATGTTCTCGTTAATAAAACATTCTGAGTATGTTTAATTTGCTCCAAAGTTTTTAAAATAGAAAGGTAACTGATGACACTTCATAATACTGTTTGAGAACTCCCCCTCCCCCAATGGCTTGAGAATAATAATAACCTAAATGTTTGGTTCAAGAAAAGGACATTCGGATTTTTCAGTATATAGTTTAAACTTCTAATATGTTTAATATTTTATTCATTGACTTTCTTCTTGTGCCAGTTTTGGAATTTGAGCACTATCCCTTGTTTTTTTTTTTTCCTCAAGAATTCTGAAACCTGAAACACAGCTTCTCTTCTGACTTTTTGGATGTTAATTGGAGACAAGAGGCTAATGGGTTTTCCTTCCCAGGCTGTTTTGGAACTATAATCCTCAGATCTCAGCTACTGAACAGCTAGGATTATAGGCGTGAGGCACCAGCACCTGACCAGTCCCCACATCCCCCTCTTTCCCCTAAGGAACTGATTATCTAGTCTTCTATTACCTCATTTCAGTACATGAGCGTCTGACACATACTCTTTCCTTGAAACACATTGGGAATACTTTTTCCCAGTTGGTCAACAATCTTGAAGAATTTGAAAAATGGGCTCTTTTTTCAGCAAGACCAGAACACTTGTGCATCTGAGGCCAGGAATTATTAGGAATATGTACTTGCTGCCATCCCGAAGATACTCTTCATCCATTTATTTGAAGCTACCTTTTAAAATTTCATTTTGTGTGTGCGTGTGCGTGTGCGTGTGTGTGTGTGTGTGTGTGTGTGTGTGTGTGTGTGTGTACATATTGTGTAACCTGGTGCTCTATCACTTCAGCTACACCTCCACTTTCAGCCTTTTTTTTTTTTTTTTAAACTAATACTTAATTGGAGACAAGAATCTATGGATTTATCTGTCCTGGCTGGCTTTGAACCTGATCCTCAGATCTCAGCTTCTTGAGTTGCTAGAGTTATAGGTGTGAGCCACCAGTGTCCTGTAACAATTTTTTTTTTAACTAGAGCAGCATTTAGATTAAAATATTACAAGGTAAGATTTAATTTGACTTAAATTTGTAATATAGATGATAAAATTCTATAGTTCTTTTTTTGCCCAACCAAATGGAAAAGGCAGTACAAAATGGCAATATAAATGACTTTTGGACAGTACACTGAAAACTTTCAAGGTAAGTTCTTGCCTCTAAGGCATTTCAACTCTTTTGTAATACTTGACATGTAGAAGAAATGACCTGTTGGAGACAATCATTTTACCAAGCTTGAACCTTCAAGTGGCCATCCAAGTATTTTTCTAGAACAAAGCCAACTAAATTCCTTTAGACTGAGACTCATAAAGGTGTCAACGGAAAGAAATGGGTTAGAATTTTCTTCATGGAACAGACTACTTGAATTAATACAGCCCAATATCATTCTTACATTGAGATGGCCTGTTGCCAGTGGCGTGGGTGGTAGGTGGCTGTAGATGTTTCCTTTGTTCTTGGGTATGCAACTACACAGACAGGAATGGTGCCCTCAAAGGGTGAGGCAGATGGTCTGACAAGGCCAAAGACAACTGGAATTTGTTGGGAATTGGGGCTTTTATCCAAAAAGATGGTATTGCTGAATCAGGAGGATCATAGTTCAGAGCCATCCTGGGCGGGGATGTTCACAAAATTGTTTTCCTATTAATTACCAAAAGCTAGAAATGGAACTGTGGCTCAAGTTGTATAACACCAGCTTTGAGCGAAGAAAGCTAAGAGAGAGACCAGGACCTGAGTTCAATTCCTCGTATAATCAGAGAGAGAGAGACAGAGAGAGAAAGACAGAGACAGAGAGAGAAAGACAGAGACAGAGAGAGACAGAGGCAGAGACAGAGAGACGGGGGACGTGCAAGAGAGCAAGAACAGTTATGTTATTGAATAGCTAGAAATTGAGGATTTTCTTCAAATGATCTGGCATTTGTATATGATCTGTCCAGATGTGGGATGCCTAAGCATGCACAATTGATCATTTTGCCATTCCAGGTTTAACTTTGACTTGAGGAGTGGGCTCTCCATGGAGGATATAGAGCCATACCTTAATACTCAATTTTTAGGTGTATATTACTATGTTAATTGTTGTTTCTAGAGTGGAGCCTATTATGTCAATAATCGGTCCCAGGTCAGACCATTGGTTTTAACTCCTTTAAGGGTTGCACACCTACATGTTCATGCCAATAGTTTTTCAAGCCTTCCAAAGATGGAACAGAAAATAAAGTAGCAAAGAAAAATACCTAGTCATCATATCTGGAAGAAATGTTAGGTTCCAGACACTGATTCAGACCAACACTGCAGCCCCTCATTCCCTTCTCTGTAGGATAATAACAATAACTTCCCTGAAAAAGGAAGTGAGAGATTTCTAGTTTCTCTTGTAAGATTCCCTTACATGGCTCCAGAACTTTTGTATCCAGTGTTGGAACAGAGGAGTTTTTTTTACAGATGACTGTTCTTAAACTAGTTGTGTCACGCTCCTGATAGCTGCTTCCAGAGCTCATGGATTCAGAGTTTTATTCCAGGCTTTGGGGCAAGAAGTAGATAAAAGAGTAAGTTTGTAAGTAACATTAGGTGAGGTGGCCTAGACAACCATAAACAAGAGTACTTAAGAAATGGTTACATTATGCTGGAGAAAATGGAATATTTCTCTAATAATACAATTCACTATTGTCATCAATGTTCCTCCAAAGTAATAACTAAAAAAAAACCCAGCTTTTTGTTCTTTTTCATTGGCTCAAATTCTATTTTTACGTTACAGTCTTAATATATATTCCCAAAGCATGTGGTAGAATATTTAAGGGATCTATTCACAACAGTCTATCATGTGCTGCTTTTTCTCTCTTCCTCCTCCTCCTCCTCCTCTTCCTCTTTTTCCTTTCCCTCCCTATCCTTCCTTTCCTCCCTCTCCCTCTCCTCTTCCTTATCTTCCTCATCCTTCTCCTTCTCTTTCCCCTTCCACTTCCTCTGCTTTTCTTTTCTATGTTACTAGAGTTTGAACTCAGGGGAGTCTTGTGTTCACTCAAGTTGCTTGCTTGCTAGCATGCTCTACCTCTTGACCACACTTCCACTCCTGCTTTTTTTTCTGGTTATTTTGGAGACAAAGCCTCATGGATATTTTTGGCTAAGACTGGCCTCAAACCTCCATCCTCCTGATTTCAGCCTCTGGAGTAACTAGGATTACAGGTATAAGTTACCAGTACCTGGATTAATTATGTTTCTGTGCTTTTTTTTTTCAAGGGCCACATGCAAAGTTAGGTACCTGGATTAATTGTGTTTCTGTGCTTTTTTTTTTTTTTTCCAAGGGCTGCATGCAAAGTTAGGTTCAAATTAGGCTCAAATTTAGAAACTCAGGGTAGGATTCCTTAGAGTTTCTTTAAGTTTTCTAATAGCTACCAATTTTTTCTGGAATACTCATATTTAGCAAGTGGGTTGTGGAAGATCATCTTTCCTATTTTATAAGCTAATTACTCTTTGATGGTTGAGAAATGAATTAGAAATTAATTTTGCTTACAGATGGAACTATTTTAGGAAAAAAGCACCATGTTTAAAAAATCCGAATATGTTTGTAATATGAATTGCACTTACCTTAAAAATATTTACGATATAGGGCTGTGAAGGTGGCTTAGTGGTAGAGTGCTTGTCTCGCATGCATGAGGCTCTGGGTTCGATTCCTCATCACCATATAAACAGAAAAAGCTGGGAGTGGTGCTGTGGCTCAGATGGTAGAGTGCTAGCTTTGAGCTGAAGAGCTGAGGCATAGTGCCCAGGCCCAGAGTTCAAGCCCTACAACCGACAAAAAAAAAAAAGAAAAAAAAAAGAGTTACCATATAGTCTACTGAGTTTCATTATGAAATATTTTCTGTAGAGAATGAATGTCTCAAATTAAGGCAGCAATTAATAACAGACTGCACAGAGCTGGGCCTGGTGTGTTCTCATGGGGAATATGAAGGAAGGGAGAATAAGATGTGAGGAGTAGTGAAAAGAAATGAAAAAGTTCAAGCTTTAAAACTCATGCAAGCGTGGCTATGACCAAGCAGCAATTGGTTGGTTTTTAGGTAGAAAAAGGATGCTCATATGGACTTCTATCTTGCTTGTCTTTTGGAAGAGGAAGACAGAATTACAAGTTACCAGTATAAAGGTGATATGAAAAGTTAATAAGAGAGTACAACAGTAGAAATATAAGGAGGTGAGAGAATAAGAGGGGAAAAAAAAGTAAATTAGGGCAATCTAGCATTTGTGAGAGTACCAAATCTCAAACAAGAACTGCAGCAGTTTGAAGGCATTAACAAAGAGATGAGGTTGTACATGTTTTTTTAAAAAAAGACAGTAGCGTAGAAAACTGAGATAAAAGAAGAAGCAATGAGGATCTAGAGCCATGTGTGGCATCTACAGCACCATGTGGTACAGTGACATCCAAATTCATAGTATAAGTAACGAACAAACAAATAAATGTTCTAGAAAAAAAGAACCAGAGCAACTCTGCAAATAAGTGGTGCAGTGTGTGGACAGAAGCAATCAGCATCTTTTTTTTAAAAGTGCATTTCTTTTTTATTATTGTTATTATAAAACGTGATATACAGAGGGATTATAATTACATAACTCAGGTAAAGATTACATTTCTTTTTGGACATGTCACGTATTCATATACTGTTTTGTAGCATAGGAACTTCTTGGTACAACTATTTAAAGGTAATAATTTTTAAAAAAAGAAATGCAATCAGCATCTTTAAAAGCACATCAAAGCTGGGCACTGATAGCTCACTCCTGTAATCCTAGCTACTCAGAATGATCCTCTGAGATTAGAGGATTGTGGTTTAAAGCCACTTGAAATCTCAGTGCCCTGAGTAGCTTGGATTATAGGCATGAACCACTGACACTGGCCCAGGTGGAGTTTTTATATGATCATGTAGAAGCCTCAATGTTTAAGATTCAGAGGATTTCTCTAAACAGTGGTATGCAGGAAAAATTTGAAAAAGGAGATGTAGCCATAACCCTCTAATGGCTGTGTAGCTACATTGAAGGGAATACAAATGTTCTAGAAGTTGTATACACACAACATGTATGACCTTGGGAAAATTGAAACCCCTCTAAATCTGACTATGTTACAAGTGTGGAAATAATGAAACAAGCTAAGTGTGTGTGTGTGTGTGTGTGTGTGTGTGTGTGTGTGTGTGTGTGTGTGTGTGTGTGTGTGTGTGTGTGTGTTGGAACTAGAGTTTAAACTCAGTGCCTCAATGTCTTTGCTTTGGGTTTTCTGTTCAAGACTGGTGCTTTACCACTAGAGCAACAGCTCCACTTCTGGCTTTTTGGTGACTGATTGGAAGTAAGAGACTTTCCTCACAGACTTTCCTGCCAGGGCTGGCTTCCAAGTATGACCTCATATCTTACCTTCTTGAATAGCTAGGATGACAGGTTGAGCCACCAGCGCCAGGCTCCAGACATGGTTTGGAAATTCCTTATATAATCACTGGTAGGGGGAAAACACAACAACCATATAGATTTATATTTCCTTATGGATAGTATTTTTAACCTCCTAAAGGAAACCAATACTTCTGTAGACAGGCATATGTGAAAAAATAAAGAGTGCTCAACAAGTAAATAAGTGAATTAATTAAATAGCACTTGATTCACAACCACATTGTATTTGTTACCTGAATTATATATTATAAGACTATTGTATGTTCAAGTTCTGTGACCTGGAACAGATTTTTTTCCCCTTCAAATCAGGAAATATTTTATCATCTTTTTTATTTTGGAACCTCTGAACCTCTTGTTGTGACACATTTAAAAAGCTAAAGAACTCTAGTTGGAAGGACCTTTGGGGCTTGTTCCAACACTGCCCATTTACATCAGAAAACAGTCTACAAAAAAGTTAAGCCGGGGCTGGGAAGGTGGTTCAGTGCTTGTCTTGCATTCATGAGGCCCTGGGTTTGAATCCTCAGTACCACATAAACAGAAAAAACTGGAAGTGGTGCTGTGGCTCAAGTGGTAGAGTGCTAGCCTTGAGCTGAAGAGCTGAGGGATAGTGCCCTGGCCCAGATTTCAAGCCCCACAACTGAAAATAAAAGGTTGCACCATTTGCTCAGCACACATTGCTGGTTGGATTTAGCTCTGGTGAGCAGGCCTGCCACTACACTTGTAGGTCTGTGGCCTTCCTTAACCTTATTCCTCTGGAAGGTATCCTGTTTTTATTTTTGTTTTGTGTTTTTTTTTTAATGTGAAAAGTGACATTCATTTTAAGTGCTATGGTTTGTTAACTCTGCAGAAGATATTTTATCTACAAGCATTTCTTACCTTTTCACTCTGTGTAATAGCAGAAACAGATTTCCTCCTTCTAGAAATGCCTAGTAGCTAGCAAGAGATATTCATGTTTATGATATTAATTAATGAATTAACTTTATTTATATTTAGTGCTAGTGCTGGGGCTTGAACTCAGGGCCTGCGGACTCTCCCCTTAGCCTTTTCACTTCAACCTGGTTTGTGCTCTACCACTTGAGGCATATCTCCACTCTGGCTTTTTGCTGGTTAGTTAGAGTTAAGTGTCTGACTGACTTTCTAAGCCCAGGCTGGCTGTGAAATGCAATTGTTAGATATCAGTCCCCTGAATAGCAAACACAGTGTGGGCCTGTATTATTGTTGTTTAAGGGATTTCAACTCAACATGTCACATTATGAGTTTAATGCATATTGGTCAGGGTCATCCCATCAACCTGTCATGCCAATCAGATCTAACACACTTTTAGGTCCGAAGAGACTGGGATCTAGACCAGCGAGACAAGATCCTATCTCCTGAAAACTGCCACCCTACCCATGAAAAGAGAGGATGATCTTCAGCTTTCAGATTTTTGTCATGAATGGTTAAAATTAACTTGAATTTGATTCTCATGTTCCTAATACTTCTTTATGTATCAAATAAACTTATGGTAGTTATCATTAAAATGTAGTGGTTCTATTAATCAATATTTGGAGAAAGACAGTTGGATGGCTGTTTAAAATCATGACCCTGATAGTGACCGTTTTTGCTTGGCTTACCTCATACACTCAAATGTTGGAGTGTAGTATATGTTTCTTAATGCATTTATTATTAATCTCAGAAAAAATTGAAGTGCAGAATTAATTAATTGTGCTGGTACTAGCCCTTGAACTCAGGGTTTGACACCCTGGTTTAGATTTTCACTAAAGTTTGGCACTCTATTACTTGAACAACAGCTCCACTTACAGCTTTTTGATAGTTAATTGGTGATAAGAGTTTCATGGATTTTTTTTTTTTTTAACCTCGGCTGGCTTCAGACAGCAATCATCAGATTTCAGCCTTCTGAGTAGCTAGGATTACAGGTATGAGCTACCAGCAACTGGCTTCTATTTATTTATTTATTTAATTTTATTTTTGTTGTTGGTCACTGGGCTTGAACTCTGGGCCTGGGCGCTGTCTCTAAGCTCTTCAGTTCAAGGCAACAGCTCTGTCAGTTGAGCACAGTGCCACTTCCGGTTTTCTGGTGGTTAAGAGTCTCACAGACTTGCCTGCCTGGGCTGAATTAGAACTGAGATCCTCAGATTCAGCCTTATGAGTAGCTAGGATTACAGGCGTGAGCCATCAGCACCTGGCTTTCTATTTAATTTTTATCAGCAATTCTTTGTGCCCTATTTCTCTCCTGAAACTCTATAGCATTTTTTCTCTCACCATGAGGTGAATATTATTCATCCTGAGCTATATCACCAGCCAAATACTTGAGGGAGGTGATCAGATGGAAAGAAAGAGGCCCCTTTCTCTACCACATAACTAACACTTTGTGCCTTACAGAAGAGAGTTAGTTTAGCACTAACAGATAAAAAACAGTGAAAAAGGCTGCCTCTCCTCATGAGTAGATTTGTCTACAAATGTAAAGCACTTACCCTAGCCATCTGTGGCATAAAGGGACCCTGTGATCTTTCAACTCTGACCCTATCTTCCAAAAAAAGTCTAATTAGTTGACATTCATTAAACATCTTCAGACAGGATCTGCTATACAGCAGTGGCAAATTGCAAGGCAGATTTACACCCTTTGTAGTGATATCAGTTTATTAACATTTTGATGCCTTCTGAAGACAGCCAAACAGTTTTATGTTTGGTACAGGGTCCATAATTTAATCCACAGATCTGTGTAGCCTGCAATAATAAAAGCACAGCAGTGTTTCTTGAAGCAGTGTTTTGTCATTTAAAACATTCAGAGATTATCTACAACTACTATTACCAGCGAGTTAAATCATGCAAGGGAAAACTCCTTTGAAGAGATCGAGGTCGATATACATGATATCTTTCTAAAATGAATTATTAGGCTCATGGTGGCGCATGCTGATAAACCTACTTAGGAGGCTGAGATCTGAGGATTGAGGTTTAAAGCTGACTCAGGAAAGAAAGTCTGTGAAACTCTTATCTTCAATTAACCACTCCAAATACTCAGAAGTGCACTTTAGATCAAGTGGTAGAAGGCCAGCCTTCCAGCCTTCCAGAGACTGCACTTAGGCTCTGAGTTCTAGTCCCGGTACTGGCACAAAAAAAACCCAGTAAAACGAACAACATAAAATGAAGTATTAGCTGAAAAAGTATGGTATAAGACATTGTGTATAGAATCATATATACATACTCACTTTTCTAAAGTAAGACCAAGGCTATACAGTAGGTTTGTTAGTTTGTTTCAGTTGAACTTGATAGCCTCACAATGAACATTGAGTTAGCAAACCCTGCATCGTTGTTTATACTGGAAACACAGGGATATGTTCTAGAAGCCTTTGTTCACAACATTTTGATCAGCTAGTGAATGGCTAGTGTTGATTTCTTAGCATTGAGTACTCAGCATATCTGAATGCAGCTTCTATTCTCTGTGTTCTTCCATCAGGCCCATTGTGGCCTTCTTGTGCTTAAGAAGGGCTATGTACTTCAGTAAGTCCCTCAGCTTTGTCCAGTGTTAATCTGGGAACAACAAGAGACTCAACTTCCTCGCTGATGTTCATGTACATGAACATGTACATGATGTTCATGTACATATGATCTGAACAGTGCTGCAGCAGTTTTGAGGGCTGCTAATTAATTTTGATGAGGTAATCTTGCAAATATGGGTTCTGGATAATGAAGATCCATAATGCAACCAGATTCATGCATGTGCACACGCGCGTGCACACACACACACTTTCTATATGCATGTATATAAATGGGAAGTTGCTAGAAGCATCAAGAGAAAGCTTGTTGAAAGTTATTGGGAATAAGGCTGTGGGCTGGAATGATATGATGCGTCTTCTTCTCTCTGTCTTGTTTGCCTTTTTATTGTGTCCATCACAGATATCTTTGTCTTCTCTGTCCCCTTTCTCTTCTGCCTTTGCTTCTACCACCACCATCATCATTCTTTTGGCAAGTCACGGACTCTCTTCTGCCTTTGCTTCTACCACCACCATCATCATTCTTTTGGCAAGTCGCGGACACTTCAGGAGGAGGTCTATAGGGAAGAATTTATTCCAGTCAAATTGATCATAGTGAGTATCCACTGAATCATACTCTTAGAAAAGACAGTCTATATGATTTGCATATACATTTTCAAATGATTTTTATTACTACTAAGTATGACACTTAGAACATGAGTTCTTAGGGTGGTTTGTGCCATACCTGTTTCCCTGTCTCCCAAGCCCCCAGGAAGCTCTGAACTTGGGAGTGTTTCAGGATCAGCAGTGTTTTTGATTAAGTTTCACTGCATGTCATCAGAATAAAAACTTAGTATGTAGAAAATAAGCACTATCAATAATATACTACTGGAAATTAGGTAGTATATGAATATGATGCACACTTCTGGTCAAATTCCAGCCTCTGGACTTCCTCCTTCTTCTTCATAGTGGCAGAACAGATGATGAGTCCTTTGGTTTGGTCACTGTCAGCCGTATTATAGATGTAGTCTCAGTATGCATATTTTCCATTTTTCCCCTCAGTATATATACTTTCTTTCTTTCTTTTGTGCCAGTCCTGAGACTTGAACTCTGGGCCTAGGTGCTATCTCTGAGCTTCTTTTGCTCAAGGCTAACACTTTACTACTTGAGCCACAGCTAGATGTGAGCCCCAAGGCTCTTGAATTATCTTTTAAATGTGTCATTGATAATTTGTGACTTTAGGAAACATGGGAAATATATGTATAATTTTTTCTACCGTGTATATATGTTTATGTTCTTTTCATTTATGTTTATTTATTTATTAAATTCAGGGCCTAGGCTCTGTCCTTGAGCTCCTGAGTAGGTAGGATTACAGACGTGAGATGGTCACCCAGCTTGTTTGTATTCTTTTGTTGAAAGAAGCCTGGAAAGAAAGTGACTTCTGGCTTCCATGTAGAGATTTCCATTTCTTCTAGGTACTGGATGTGGTGTGCAGTATGCCTAGTTCAAAAGGTTAAGCTGAAAGTGCTTTAAGAAAGTATATAGAAGACATGCCTGTATTTAATTATAGCTATGATATATTATAATTTATAATCTCTGTGGACTTTTTACCCTGTGGTTGTTGGGAGACTGTAATTTAAAATGATTCAATTATTTTGTAGGATTCCATTCCTAACAGCATTACTCCATCTTTCACTCTATCTCTTCTTCAATATTGAGAACAGTGTATTTTACATGTTTATATGCATATGTACACATATATAGTCAAGATGTGTGAAAAACACCCCTTCATTTGAAAAAAATCAATAAGGCTTGTAAAGAATAATTTAGCAACAAATGGTGGGAGTATTTTAAGAATAAACTTTGTAAATCTATGTACCTCCAAAAATAAAAATAGTGAAAGTTTAAAAATGTTTACTTTCCTCACTAAATATGACAGTTGCCACAAGTGGAACAGCTTGTCTACTGGTGTCTCATGTCTATATAACTATGAGTGCTTAGGGAAAATGCATGTACCTATCTATTAATATGCATAGCTGACTGTAGTCTCTGTACACAGTGTTCAGTGAAAGCAAACGGTTCTTTTCTAATGAATCTGTGTAGAGCTGGTATGTGTCTTGTCAGCCCAGGCTTCCTTGAGCTTGAACTAACTTTCTAGCTGGGATGGAGTTCTCTGTGACTGATCCTTCTGTCACACACTGTGAGGGCTTACTAGTGGCTGTGATCAGTGCACAGCTCAGATGTACTATTCTCTTTAAAAAGCACTAGTTAGCTGGGTGTTGGTGGCTCATGCTTATAATCCTAGCTACTCAGGAGGCTGAGATATGAAGAGTGCAGTTTAAATCCAGCCCAGGCAGCAAAGTCCTTGAGATTCTTATCTCCAATTAACCGCTATGCAAAAAGAGGTACAGAAAAACCAGAAGGGGAGCTGTGACACATTATGAAATTAAATATTTCCCTTTTATTTTATTTGTACAGTCAGTCAAGTAAACATCGAAGACCTACTAAGTACAGAACTTGAGCAAGATGACTCAGTGAAGTTTGTAACAAGTCCCACACTCCCACATAAACAGCTTTATAAAAAAGTTGATCAGAGGGATGAGATCTGAGGATCTCAATTCTAAGCCAGCCTTGTCAGAAAAGACCATGAGACTCTTATCTCCAATTAACCAGCAGAAAGCCAAGTGAGAAGGTGAGGTTCTGAGTTCAAGCCCCAGTATTGCCACAGAAGAAAGGAAAGAAGGAAGGAGGGAAGGAAGGAAGGAAGGAAGGAATGAAAGAAGGAAGGAAGGAAGAAAGGAAAGAACCGTGGTACAGAGAAACCTGTGGTACAGAGAAACCTGTGGTACTTAATTGAATGAATATTGATAGCAGGCTCATTATGTATCAAAGCATCATGCCAAGCACCACATATACTATGTTGGATGAGGTTGGACTCTGACAGTGCTGTGAAGGGCAGAAGGAGGATCACGTGTTCCCTGAGACCAGTGAGACCACCATGGGTGATTATTTAGATGAACGCCGAAATGTACTTAGAATGAATATTGCAACATTACCAGTATTAGAGAAAAAGTTCAAAACCAGGTAATTAATGAGAATTGTGATATAGTAAACTGCCGTACAGTAGTAGAAAGGAATGGATTAGGAATACTTGAATCAATGTGGGTATATACTCAAAATGTTGAGTAAACATAAAATACGTAGCTGGATGCAGTAGTGTATGCTTGTAATCCCAGCATTTGGAAGGCTGTGGTAAAAAGATCATGAGTTCGAGGGCTCTATAGCTAGATGTCAATACAAGGTGCATTTATATAGCGTGAGACAGACTACCTAGTATTCAAAGATAGGGAGGCCAATACTTATAGATTGCTTAGCCCAGCATGTGTATGTTATAAATATTTGTGAGTTTGTTCAGTATTGATACATAGCTTTTCTGGAGGGGAGGAATAGGATGGAGGAAGCAATTTTTAGCTCTCCTTTTTTCTTTTTCTTTTCTTTTCTTTTTTTTTTTTTGGGTCCGTTTGTGGGGCCTGAACTCTGGGCCTGGGCGCTGTCCCTCAGCTCTTCAGCTCAAGGCTAGCACTCTACCACCTGAGCCACAGTGCCACGTCCGGCTTTTTTTTCTTTTTGCTTATGTGGTGCTGAGGAATCGAACCCAGGGCCTTAGGCATGCAAGGCAAGCACTCTACCACTGAGCCACCTTCCCAGCCCTCTTTTTCTTTTCTTAATGATCCAAGTCTGGGGAAATACACACTTCAAGTCTTTTTCTCTTAATTTTTATTCTAATCTTCTTGAAGTGTGTTTATGTGGAAATTATCTCAGAGAAGGAATAGGTGGTGGTTTTACTGTTTTAATCTGACAATCTAGATGATGTGTTTTAACCCTCAGTTTTGTTGTGTGCTGAATCATATCAGTCAACTCAGGAATATAAGCTTGTTGGCAGGGTCAGAGCACAACTTCCGGTGTACAAACTAATGTCTGTGTTGGTGCACTGCTCTAGTCCTGCTCACAGATGCCCAGCTGTGCACACGCCGGCAGCAGCAAAGGAAGCTGAGAATTGAGTAGAACCGACAATAGAAATCCCTGCCCCATATTGTTGATGCAAAGGCTGTTTCCAAATGATTCTATGCTGTAGACTCTTTCAGAATAGAAAAAGAGAACCATATCTTAAACACGTGTGTGTGTGTGTGTGTGTGTGTGTGTGTGTGTGTGTGTGTGTGTGTGTGTGTACACTGACACATAATGGCGTACTTTTCCTGATGTTCACCCATCATGTGATCTTAGAAATTTGCTTAACAGTCTCATGTATAAGTCAGGTGCCTGTGGCTCACGCTTGTAATCCTAGCTACTCAGGAGACTGAGTTCTGAGGATCACAGTTCAAAGCCAGCCCAGGCAGAAAAGCCCCAGCGACTCTTATCTTCAGTTAACTACCAAAAAGTCAGAAATATAGCTGTGATTCAAGTAGTAAAACACTAATATTGAGGGAAAATGCTAAGGGACAGCACCAAGACCCTGAGTTCAAGCCTTATAGTCATGTATACACACATTGCCTTAGGTGAATTTGATCAAAACCTCCAGTGGAGACAATGAATGATGCATATTCGGTGAACATCCTCAGGATTTGAAGCTGGAACTGCAGGTCCACTGAAGAGTTCCTGCAGCTCAAGGAGACTTCATGAATTTACTGAATACCCTGATAATCACTGTCAGACTTGAAGCATGAAATGACATATATGTATATATATATAAACTTCAATTATTTTGCAGTTCTTCTTGATTGCTTCTTTTTATTGTTTTTTGATTTCAAAAAAACTAGTTTATTCTTTTTAAAAATGTTTTATTTTTATTATAAAGCTGATATACAGAGGGGTTACAGTTACATAAATCAGGTACATTTCTTTTTGTAAGTTAAATGAAACAAGCAATATATTTATTGAACAATATAAGTGCAAACCATGAATCCCAAGAACAAGGAACCATGTGGTGGTTTCCTTTCCAGTGAACCTTATAGGGCAGGGTAGTATGAGGTAGTATAAGCAAGAGGAGACCCTATCTTTCTTTTCTTTGGTCTCTTTTGAAACACAGGCTTTATTTTCTGTTCTCTATAAGACTCCAGAATGAAAAGACAAACTCTCCTTAATCTCACTACACGCTGAAAACTGGGGAATGCAACTAAAATCTGGACAAAATGGTATAATCTTAACATTTACTAGGATAACTGTCACGTTGACTCAATGTGGTAATAGAATCACTCAACTGCATAGTCATCAGCAGTAAGTCTCTTCTCCCCTCCCCCTTTTTTTCTCACAACTGTTTCCTTCCCCTACCTGAGTGGCACAAAGTCTCAATTCCCTGATCAGCCAAAAGGCAGTTCTTAAAGGAAGTCACAGGATGTACTAATGTATTTATAAACTAGTAAATAGCAGCTCCTTTGTACTTGATAATAATAAAAGTGTTAAAAAATAATTTAATAAAAGTATTAAAGAAATGAAGATAAGATGAAAGAGTTATACAATCTAAAGGGAACCTAGAGTATTAAAAATGGGTGGGTACAGTCATAATAATCAATGTATATATGTGAAAATAGAACTGGAAACTTGAGGGAGAGAGGTTGGGATATATGAGGACTGGGAAAATGATGAGGTGACAATGATCAAGATTCACTGTATTCATAAATTAACATGTTGAACTGAAACCCCGATGTATAATTATTGAAGAGTACATTTCTTTTTGAACAATATCACTCCTTTCCTTGCTCTCTCCCAGGTTTTCCTTTCAATCCCCATGGGTAAGTTGTTTAGTTCATTTTCAAATAGTGTCTAGTAAGTACCACTGCTGCATTTGTTCACTTTATTGAAATCAACTCCAGGAAATAGAGAAAACTGGTTTCTTCTTTGTTGCTATTTTTGCTTTCTTTACTTTTTGTCCCGTTTGTTCATTTGTTTGTCTTTGGGAGGGTAAGTAGGGGCACAGAAATGGACTTGAATGCTTCTTTAAAGAAGGAAGTTATGGGTGTACAAAATCAATCAATTTAGTTACTTCATGTGTACTCATTTAAGATGGTGTAATTTAGCTCAAACATTTCCTTTGAGAAGGAAATTCAGTCAGATGACAAGTTCTTGGCATCAGCCCTCAACCACCAATACAGAATATGACTAAGGAGTAACACTTTCAGTCTAAGGTCACAAACAACATGAACTTCAGACATTTTATTCACCAGGTGGCAAATAGAAATGAAATCGCAGAATCTTGGTTTTTAAATAAATAATGTACTGAGTGACATATCTAAGTATACTTAAAGTGGACGGTCTGTTCTTACAAACCCTCTGCTTTTTATTCTATTATATATTTTGTTTATGATTTAAATAGTCAATGAGTTTATTATAACATTATACTGTTTTCCATTCTTCTGAAATGATATACAGATTATTATTGGTCAGATCAAATAGTTAAAATGCAATTACAGGAGATAGAAACTGAGTATCTCTTAAAATCAAATCTGAAAAGTACAAAAATGAAAATTAATCTAATTTGTATTTGTTAACCAAATTAGTGATTATTATTTGAATGATTTGCCCTAACCATTTTTTTCTTAGAACTAGCTGACTAAGGTATATAAAAATAATGACTCATGGATGCCCATTTTGAAATAGCCAATATAAATAAATAAGTACAGTCTGGCTATTTGATAATTTAAACAACTGCTCAGACAAGTGAAATGTAAAAACAAAAAGTACTGCAAATATATCTTGAAGTGTGTGTTTCAAGATGATTTTCAGGTTAGGTCCACGTTTATATAGCTGTACAAAAAACAAGGAAAGGAAACCAGAAATTCCAGAATATTTTCAAAACCTTAGCCCTCTTGATTCTTAACGGTTTTTCAATGCCAGGAGAATAAATTAGTGGTTTGCCCTCTGGGGGAAAAAGTCTATTTAAAAGAGAAAATATTAGCTGGATGCTGGTGGCTCATGCCTGTTATCCCAGCTACTCAGAAGGCTGAGACTTGACAGCTGAAATCCAGTTAATCAACAAGAAGCCAGAAGTGGAGCTGTGACTCAAGTTAGAATGTTAGCCTTGGGTGAAAAAGCCTAGTGGGAGTGTGAGACTTTGAGTTCAACCCCAGAACTGGTGAGGGTGTGGTGGGGGGAGCAGAGAGACAGAGATGGACAGAGAGACAGAGAGATGGACAGAGACAGATAATATTTTAACTTTTTACCTTATAAGAGGACAATGAATGATTTTTGGTAGCTGGTAGAGCAATGATAGGATTATATGTACTTGGTAGGACAGAGCAGAGCAAATTTGTGATTAAAGTTGTCCTTCAGTGTCTACTGGAGATTGACTGACTCAGGTTCCTGCAGAGACACTAAAATCCACAGATGCTCAAATTCTGTAGTGTTTGCAAATAACCTATACATACCCTCCTGGGTTCTTTGGTAATATCAATGCAGTGTAAATTTCGTGTAAATAGCTGTTGTACAGTGTTGTTTAGAGAATAGTGACCTCCCCCCCAAAAAAAGACTACACATAATCAGTGCAGATAGAATTTTTTTTCTAATATTCTAAATCTGTGATTGGTTGAGTGTACTGCATGTGGAATGGGCATGCAGAGGGCCCTCTGGATTGTCTTCCTTTCTGAAATCCATCACCCATCATGGTATATGGTTAGCACTGGAGATGTGAAAATCAGAGAACTACTTCTGACCTTCACGTAGTTTCAGTCCTAAGGAAGAGCTGTGGGAACAAGATACATACCATACAGGTAGCACGCCAGGAAGGCTTGTGAGCAGGAAATGTGCAGTGACGAATCCTGTATAGTGTAGGGAAGAGGTCTCGTTCCTCTTTGAGGAGACCTAGAGGAAGAACAGGGAAAATAGGGAAAGAGCAGTTCCTTATCTGAATTTGTAATTATAAGTATTACCACCTGTGTGGAAATGAGGTGAGTGGTGAGATTGCTGCTTTCCTTGGTATCTTGTTTGCACACTTTGTGTATTCAGTGTAGCTGCCCCTTCCCTACAGAACAATTACAAGATTACCTTTTCATCTGCTCTGGAAAGTCCTTTGGGAATATAAACGTTCTATTCACTGTGCCTGACATGGAACCAACCATCTGGTCATCATCACAAAATGAATATTTTTTTAGTTGAACTGAATGAATGAAAGGACAAGTGGATGGATGGGTGGATGGACAGATGGATGGATAGATATTCTGTATTTAGAAAGCAGTATACTTAGGTTATGACTGTTTCAGTGGAAAAAAACGTAAGAGGAAAAAATGCAATACATGGGGTGTGGTAGAATGCAAAAATATTTTTACTAGAAATACTCTTGGACTTTATTATAAATTAGAAATTATTTCCCCCTATGTCTAGCCTTTCCAAAATTTCACATTCATGCATACACTAGTATACTTGTTGAACAGTTGGCCTAAAGTCTTGTTTCATTCAGTAGTCTGTTCTTTCATTGAGAAGACAGTTTTGAGCTAGTAATGAAAGTTTTCCATTTAAAACACCAGTCTTTTGCCGTATGTACCTCAATTATGTGAAAATAAACTTTTCAGTCCACTGGAAAAATCTTAATTCTGTTAAACTCTTTTAAGTGGTATTACATATCAAAGAGTGCACCTTAAATGTACGAATGGAAGAAAAATAAAATAGCACTGGAGACCCAAGGAGACCAGGCAGACAGATGGAATTTTTGGGAAATGTCTGTGGCATTTGGGTTTATTTTTAAGGGAAAGAAAAATGTTCCATTAAATTTTATAACACAATAATATTTTTTAAAAACTTACACTCAATAAGAATCTTTATAGTGCTGATGTAAAACTCAGATTATATTTTATCCATGAATTGCAGATTTCTTTTGGGATGAGTGTGGATAGACTAAGAAACAAGATTTTAGAAACCTCTTCCATTCTCCTTTTAGTTTCTCCTCTTCCTGTTCCCAATGAACTCTTACACACAAACATGCATTTTTATTTTTATTTTCCCTGGGATTTCTTTGTAAACAATGCCATACCATACCTAAATGAAGAAACACACCAAATAGTCGTGAGCACACTATAAGGAAATCAAACACAACATTTTGCATAATGTATAGGCAACTTAAAAAAATGCTTGACAAAGAAGCAAAAAATATGCAAGAGGTACTGGCTTTGTGTCATTTTTACTTAGATATTTCAGATGATGAAGAAATTCTAATTGTGTCCTTATTGAGCAGAGTAAGCCTCTGAATCATTCTCTCCCAACTTTGAGTTCCAATTGCATTTTCCTTTCTCTTTCTTTCCTTATCTCCCAGACCCCCTCCTTCTCTTCCTTTTCCTTTGTCTTCATCCTTCCCCTCCTCACCCTTCACAAAAAGTCTAAATTGCTTGATGGTCATGAAACAGTGAAGCAGGAATTGAACCTAGGAGTCATCCTCACTTTGGCTTATTCTTTACCTTATTTAACCTGAGTATCTTTGGATACTTTAGATTCTTTTTTTCTGTTTTTATTAACATATATTACTGTATGAGAGGGTTTCATTGGGATATTCCCATATATGCATTCAATGAAACCCATTCAGATGTATCCCATTCCTCAGACCCTGCCACCCTTTCTTTCCCCACTTTGGAACAATTTCAACAGGTTTCCTGGTTCTATTTTCACACACGTGTGTAAAGTATTTCTTTTTTAAAATAATTTTTTATTGTGTTTAAGTGATTACATACATTTCATAAATTTAACAGTGTGTGAGAAAGTGATCGTTAAAGTGATAGTTAAACACATTCTAACGTTCATGAGGCAAATTGCCATTATTGAGGCCTATAAAATTTGTGAATTCTATGAGCTTTGACAATACAGCTATTTCTTCCACATTGGGTGGTATGTACATTTCTTTCCTTTTGCTTATTGTCAGCTGTTCCCTCTATCTTTCTCTCCCTCCTATCCCTCCCTCCTATGGCCCTTGAGTTGCTTAGTTCGTTTTCATCAGTGTCCACTGGGATACTTTAGATTCTTTTTTTTTTTTTGTCGGTTGTGGGGCTTGAACTCTTGGCCTGGACACTGTCCCTGCACTCTTCAGCTCAAGGTGAGTGCTCTACTGCTTAAGCCACAGTACCACTTCCTGTTTTCTAGCAGTTGATTGAAGATAAGAGTCTCATGGAGTTTTCTGTCCAGGCTGGCTTTGAGCTATGATCCTCAGATCTCAGCTTCCTGAGTAGCTAGGATTACAGGCGTGAGCCACTGGTGCCCGGCTACTTTAGATTCTTAACTGAAGTATCACATAGCCTAGTTCCTCCCTCTTGCTGGCCACTGGTCAACACTACGCAGGGTTTGGGGATAGTGGTCTTGTATGGTGTGTGCTTTTGTGTGTGTGTGTGTGTGCTAGTACTGGGGCTTGAACTCAGGGACTGGTGTTGGAATTTAGCAACTGGGATCTGTCCCTTAGCTTTTTCACAAAATGCTGGTACTATATGCCTTGACCCACACCTCCATTTCTGCCCCCTCCCCCAACTTTATTTTGGTGGTTCTGATAACAATTAATTGAAGATAGGATTTTACAGAGTTTCCTGCCAGGGCTGGCTTCAAGTGGCAATCTTCAGATCTCAGCCTTTTGAGTAGCTATAATTGAAAGCATGAGCCACCTGTGCTCAGCTTGTATTCAGTTTTGGTTTTGTTGTTATTGTTACTGTTTTTGCATTTTATTTTATTTATTGTTATTGTAATGGTGATGTACACAGGGGTCATAGTTACATAAGTCAGGTAATGAGTACATTTCTTTTTGAACAGTGTCGCCTCTCCCCTTGTTTTTTTCCTAGATTTCCCTTGTGATTCCCTTAACTCCCTGCAGAGAGGTAGTGTTTGGAGAGGAAAAGCATTCAATTCTAGGCAGAAAACATAGTTCAAACCAGCCACAATTCACACTGACTACTCTTAATCAAGGAAACTTCCAGGTCCTGGTTTCTTCCTCTATCAGATGAGGATAGTGGAGAGGCATCACTGGAGTGCAGAGGGCCGGACATGACACTGAGAGCTGTAGAAAACCAGGCTCCTGAGTGATACACGCCTCCTGTGATTTTCCTTCCCTCTTGGTTGTTTGGAACATTCTAGATACATTTGTTGTATGAGTAGATACTGTTTGTCACAGGTATTCACAACTTTTCATAGCTGTATCCCAGTCTTGTTGACTGTAGTTTGTTTATTCCACAGGAGTGGCTTTAACTTGCTTTAGAAGAAGAGAGACATGTCCCTTGGGTTTCCATTCCAGTTTGTTTCAGATGCCATGTCTTGAAGCCATTGTGTTGGTGTTTCAGAGCCACACTTCAGTTTGTCAGAATCAGTGGAGCAGGACATTTACTGCTTGTCTTCAGTGTACTGAACGAGTCTCTCATGTTTTGTTCTTTATTCGGGGAGGGGGTGGGGGAGCGGTTCTCTTGGTAAAAAGATTTTGCATGATTGTCTACGCCTATTATTTTATTTCATGTATTTTCTTTCAGTATTTTCAGAGAAAAGAGAGTAATGAATATTACCCAATAAGGAAATGCAAATAAGGCCATGTCTTCATTTTTTGCCATTGTTTTGGTGACTTTTCAGTGACTTCTATAGATGTGATCATTTATACTCCAACAAATGTTTATTAGAAACATTTGAAATTATGCACTAATGTCAGTCTTTGAATATATCATTTTATTTTGAGAATACAGGTGTATGCCAATAACAATTGATACTTTTAAATGTGAACAAAAAAATGACAGCTAATTCTCTTATTAAACATATTCACTTATCAAAGAAAGTAATACTTTCTTAATGTTTTAAAAAGACAACTAAGTTTAAGTAGTTATTAATGTGTTCTAGGAAAAAATTAACTTTCAGATACTATGCACTTAATTCTGTGATGGAAACATACACATTTAAACCTCAGATGGTTTTATAGGAAACTGTATATACTTACAAAATACATTAAATATTTGAAAGATTCTTAAAAAAAATTTTTTTAGTGCCAGTACTGGGTCTTGAGTTCAAGGCCTGGGAAGCTGTCTCTTAGCTCTTTGCATCAGGGCTGGTGTGCTATCACTTGAGCCACACCTCTACTTTCATCTTTTTTTGTTCCATCCTGACTTACTTTACTTTAGTTAGAAAATAAGGTTCAAACACAAAATGTTTCAAGTAATTTATTTTAAACTAGCAGTCAAAAGTGTTTCCAGCTTTTTATGGCTAATTAGTCTCTTAGATTTTCCTGCCTGGGCAATTTTGAATTGCAGTGCTCAAATCTCAGCCTCCTGAGTAGCTAGGATTACAGATATGAGCCACTAGGACCAGGCATGTTTTTATTTGTGAAGTATAAACTTTGTAATATCTTCTTATTGAGGTTTTTGAAATTCAATACAAATGATCCTTGTAGAATTTCCCCAGTGTTGAAAACATTACATGGACATTACATATTAGGACTGAGTGCATGCTATAAACACAACTCACAATAAGACCCCAGGGATATAATAATAGGAATAATTAACATTTAAATTGGAGAAACCAGAAAGGAAGTAAACAGACTGATTTAATTATGTTTGAGGCCATGCGATCTAAGAATAGAAGGAAATGGGGTACAGTGGGAGGTTAACTGGAAGAGTTGAGATTTAAAGCAGAGACAATTCTAATGTATTTGAAATACATTGAATTTAAAATAAGAGAATGCTATTGTAGTGAAGATGTATTACAACCACTTCACAGTTTGAAATAGAACTCCAATGTTGTCATTTTTTGATATTTCAAGAGATTTTATAATAGGCCAACTACCACTGGATACATTGCACAGGTGCACTACATTTAGGATGAAAATAAGGAAAGCTTTGAATTTCATTTTTGAGTGAAATGTAGGCATGAGAAAGAGCATTCTAGTGGTGGCATACAGGAGGGAAAAAGGAAGTTGTCTCCAACCTGAGTATGGAGGTGAGAATGAACCCAGTGCTGCCTTAGGCAAGAAGATAGTAGATAATCAGAAAAATAAATTCTAAGAACTGAATGTGACTTTTTCTTTTCTGGTAATAGCACTTAAACTTAGGGCTGGTGTTCTACCACTAGATCCACATTTCCATTTTCAGCTTTTTGGTGGTAAGAATCTCATGCATTAGCTACTTGGGCTGGCTTTGAACCTAAATCCTCAGATTTCAGCATTCTGAGTAGCTAGAATTACAGGTGTGAACTACTAGTTTCTAGCTTAAAAAATTTTTTTTTTGTCAGTCGTGGGTCTTGGGTCTGGAACTGTGGGCCTGGGCACTATCCCTGAGCTCTTCAGCTCAAGGCAAGCGTTCTACCACTTGAGCCAGAGCACCACTTCTGGTTTTCTTGTGGTTTATTGGAGATAAGAGTCTCACAGACTTTCCTGCCTGGGCTGGCTTTGAATTGTGATCCTCAGCTCTCAGCCTCTTGAGTAGCTAGGATTACAGGTGTGAGCCACCTGCACCCGGCTAGTTTCTAGCTTTGAATGCAAGTTTTATAGTTGAGGAAAAATTTTTAGATTGCAAATGAAGACAGACAAAGAGACTAATCTTGGCTTATATCTATCATAAGTATACATGAAAACACTCATATCTTCTATTTATTATAATATGAAATCACTATGTTCATAAAAGAAAATTATTAAAATGGTTGTTTAATGAATAATGAAAGTGAACTTCTGATTAGGCTCATAAATATTCTTGGATGCTTTAAAATGCTTCATTCTGTAAATTTCTGTACAGTTTTTAGTAAACCAGATGTATTTCTTAGGAAAAAAACTTACATTTTGCTGTTAATCTTGTTATTATATTTAGAAGCCCGAGTCAAACATTTTTTTCAAGCAAAAGAAAGCTCTAATATGTTGGCTTGGTGTTCATTATGTACAAACTAAAGGGGAAAGTGGAAGAAAGACCATCAGAGTAAAAATGTAATGAACCTTCAAACTTTGTAACCCAGTATACTCTCACCAGAGGAGACCTCAGATAATACTAGGTTTAGTTCAAGTGAACACACAGGTCTCAAACATTCACATGTTCATTTATTTATTTATTTACTTATTTGCCAGTATTGGAGCTGGAACTCAGATTTTTACACTGTCCCTTAAATTTTCCATTGAAGACTGGCATTGTACCACCTGAGCCACATTTCTACTTCTGGCTGTTTGCTAGCTAACTGGAGATAAGATTCTCATGAACTTTTCTACCCAGGCTAGCCTTGAACCATGATCCTTAGGTCTTAGTCTCTTGCGTTGTGAGAATTAACAGATGTGAGCCACCAGCACCTGACTTACACTTTTTATTTTGCTTTTTAAAAGCAATCTATTAAATTCTACAAACCACAAGCTCACTCTTCAAATAAGTACACATAAAATCACCTACATTTTCCTCCTTATTGTAAGATAAAATAATTATGTTCATAAAAGTGAATGTATTGGACACAAATTTGGTGATCACCATGACCTAATTTTTAAGATTGTGAGGTGTCCACTGAGATATTTGAGGTAGAAAGCAAGATTTGTGGAGAAAGTAGAATTAGAGGGAGGAATGAGAAGTAGGAATGTATGTTTGTATATATGTATGCATGCATATTTATAAAAATACATGTATATACACATACATGTACATAAAATGTATATATATCAGATATGAATGTTATCTCTCTCTTTCTCTCTCTCGTTTCCCATCTTCCCAAATGCAAATATTGGAAACACTTCATGTATAAAACACATGTCTGTGATGTGTGTGTTTTCACATTTCCACGTTGCCTTCCGATATTTGACAGATTGAGCTGTGGAATGATTTGGCACAGGTGATCTTAGTTGTAGAGCATATTTTTTTGTTGTTGTTCTGTACTAACATATTTTCCTTCTGCTTAATTAATTTTGTTGTTGGTATTCATGATGCCTTCTTACGTTTAAGAAGGCTGCTAAAATGAATACATAAATAAAAGGAATTGCTACTTCTCTTCTGCTTGTACTGGGCACTCACACGACTATAATTCATTGGGGGAATGAAGACCACACAAAATAGTACAGAACTGGTTACACAAGGAGATTTGAAGAAGGTTCTTAATTACTTTCCACAGCAACTTCCCTCACCCACTCTTAGGTGTGAGTGTGGTATAGTTTGCTTTCGGGTTCAGTCCTTAAATTTATCTCTATTTAGTATTCCATCAGGAATAGCTGGTGTGTCTGCAAACACATTCCTTTATATATTTTTCATAATGCTTGGTTTCCTACTCACTGGAGAGTATACTTGAGTGAAGATCATCTTAGCTATTTCTATGTTGTCTATTCATCTATTATATCTTCTAGTATTGGAATGCATTTAATTATGGTAAAAACTTTTAGCAAAAGTAACCAAACAAAATATTTTATATCCACTGATGATTTTTAGACTTAGTTTTCTCTCCCTTTCCTCTAGAAATGCCTAAATTTAATATTCTGCCTTTATAAATACAACAAATATGTTTGATCCAACTTCTAAGCTTCTCCACCACACAAACATATGTGATCTACAAGTTCTTACTTGTACACCCTGGCCTAGACCCAATACTTCTCATTGACTGTTACATCAGGGATCTCTCTCTCTCTCTCTCTCTCTCTCTCTCTCTCTCTCTCTCTCTCTCTCTCTCTTTTCTCTGTTTATCTTCAACTTTGTCAGTAGATGGGTATATTATTTTTCAATATTTAAGAGAAGCATTTATTGTATTTGCTTTTCCTTCTCTGGATTAAGTCAACCAGTTAATAAATGGGGCCTGTTCATGGAATAAATGTAAGTATTATAATGTATTTTCTTAGACTTTTTACTTCTAAAGGTTCCAGAATTTACCTCATGGACTCTTCAAGCCTGAGGGAAGAAACAAGGCCTGTTCTTGCCTACAGTGGTTCTTAGGAGACGCTGAGGATGTTAACGCAGAGTTTTAGAATGTGCCAAGACTATAAAAATTCTTCCCTTTGTAGATAGAAATTCATAATTTATTTGCAAATCATGATATGGTACAGTCATAGTTTAGTTATTGTAGACCAAATGTGTGTAATTCTTAAAATTTTGTGGGAGAACATAAAGCAGCCTATGAAGCAGTATTAATTTATCTTTGATATTCCCATATCTATCTAATTTGTCAATTAGTCATAACTGTGACTTTTCCAACAGCACTGTTTTGGGCACTGTACCCTGAATTTGATACATGCAGGCAATATTAAGATATAAGTGCTTACCCCACTACTTTCAGTGTTCATTTTAATTCACAACTTAGATTCAAATGATACACACTCTCTTTCTCTCTCTCTCTCTCTCTCTCTCTCTCTCTCTCTCTCTCTCACACACACACACACACACACACACACACACACAGAGACACACACACACACATACATACACTTGTGATCAAACATGGCTTGTGATCAAACATGGGGCATTGCACTTGATAGGAAAGTGCTTTGCCACCAAGTCACATCCAGCTCAACAGGAATTATTAGTGACAGGAGGAAGTTTTCCTGGAATTTCTGAAATTCTTTCTTTTATGCTTAGAAATTGGTAAAGATTCAGTCTTTTTGAAAGAATAAGAATAATAACCTCCAATAGGACCTTTGAACACAATTCAAGTTTGTTCTAAAGGTCACATAGATGTTCATTCATTCATTCATTTCCATTTGACAGTAGTGGAGTTTAAATGCAAAGCCCTGAACTTGTTGGTTTCCTATTTGAGCCATGTCCCTAGCCTTTTATTTTTTTCTTGTACTTATTTTTTTTATGTCCCTTGTTCAGCTTTATTTTTATTTTTTATTTTTTAAAATTTTGTTATTGTAAAGATACTGCACAAAGGGGTTACAGTTATATGAGTAAGGTAATGAGTACATTTCCTATCAAGCATTGTTACCCCCTCCTTTGTTTTTCCCCTACTATCCTCCCTACCACTCCAACTCCTCCCTCCACCACCACCCCCCAAGCTGTAAAGTTCATTTTCAACATAGTGTCTTGTAGGTCTCATTGGTACCATGGGTCAACCTGTAACCTTGTTTCAGCATTTTGTTATTTACCTTCCCCTCCAAAAATTAGAAAAATGTATATACACAATGCAGGGCACTGGAATCAAATACAGTGACAAAAGTGGTTATACTGTGGGGGAAGAACATACAAAAGAAACAAAAAAAATCACATAGTACATTATAAGTACGTTAAAAACAACAGTAACAGCTAGGCATCCGTGGCTCACACTTGTAATCCTAGCTACGGAGGCTGAGATCTGAGGATTGTGGTTCAAAGCCAGCCTTGGGACTCTTATCTCCAATAAACCATTTAGAAAACCGGAAGTGGCACTGTGGCTCAACTGGTAGAGTACTTGCTTTGAGATGAAGAGCTGAGGGATGGTGCCCAGCCAGAGTTCAAGCCCCAGGAGCGGAAAAAAAAAGAAAAGAAAAGAAAAAGAAAAAAAGCAACAAAGAAAAAAACCTCTTGTGTCCCTATCTTGGGGTTCATTTCTCTTAGCATCATCTTATATCATCATATGTACATAGCTTTTGAGCTTTTCTGCTTGTCTGGTAAGATTATCCTGGATGTATATTAGTTATTGCAAATAAAGGCAATCATGGGACCTATGTTTTTTTTGGGCCTGGCTTACTTCACTTACCATAACTTTTTCCAAGTTTTTCAATTTCCTAACAAATGGAATGGAGCTTTGTCATTCTTTCTGATGGAGGCATACAATTCCATCATGTATGTATGTGTACACACACACACACACACACACACACACACACACACACACACACACACACACACGCACACACACACACACACGCACACACACACACACACACACATTCATCCATTCATCTACTGAAGGACATCTGGGTTAGTTCCATATCTTAGCTCTGGTGAATAATGCTGCAATAAACATAGTTGTGCTGGTAGCATTAGTATGGCTTTAGCCCACTTATTAATGGGGCAATTGTTTCTTTGAGGATTTGTTTTTGGGGGACTTAGTTTTTTGAGTTCTAAGTATATTTTAGATATGAGGAATAAATTTTTTTTTAAAAAAAGATGGTGTTTTTCCTGGTAGGCTCTTCTAAGGTGAGACCTTGTCATGTCTTCCTTTTGTTGTAGTGTTAGGAGGCTGGCTGAATGAGTAAATGCTAAGTTATTAAACAGTAGAGCTACATACAAGTTTGAAATGCAACAGAATTATTTTTTATGGTTCAGTCATGCAACTCAGCAATGATTTGTATGTCTTAGATCAACCGTTGAGAGCTATGAACTAAACTTGTCTCCTTCCTGAGTGGCGACCACTTCCTGTATTTTTTTTCAAGTATGTGTCACAACAGAATATGAATATGAAATTTGTATAGGAGTCTGACTTGAAAAACTATGCTATTTTTGAACATGCTTATTCCCAGTTTAGAAGACTTAAAATTCCAAGACCAAGGCACTAGCACATTTCGTATCTGTTTCTGTTATGATGCTTTTGAAGCAATGGACATTGTTTTCACATGCAAAATAACTTCTTTTATAAAGACATAGATAGCGTTCTTCTTTTTTGTGTGTGCAGTTTTGGGGAATGGCATCTAGGACCTCACATATGCTAGGCACATGCTCTATCATTAAGTTTCATCTCCAGCATTAATACTGTTTAGAAGGGCTCTGTTATAGGACCTTGATCTCCAAATAAAGGGCCCTCTCTCGTCGACTTTTGACATTGTGATTGTCAACATTGGGCTTTGGGAGGACACAGCCAGGCTATACAGTCTCTACAGGAAAGAAATATTGCATTTAAGTCTTTGATTCATTGTAAGTGTATATATATATATATATATATATATATATATATATATATATATAGAGAGAGAGAGAGAGAGAGAGAGAGAGAGAGAGAGAGAGAGAGAGAGAGAGAGAGATTTTCTTCTACATGTGGATATCCACTTTTTCCGATATCTTTGCTAAAGCAATGGTCCTTTCTCCAATATTTGTTCTGGGTACCTTGTTTGAGTATCAAGTGGCTGTAAATAGGATTAGTTTTTGGATTCTTTGTTCTATTCCACTGATGAATTTGTCATTTTTATGACAATATGTACTGCATTTTGAAGATAGTTTTGTGGTGAAGTTTCTTAGCATCCTCTTCAGGTAAGTAGTTAGATACACAGTGAGTTACCACCATGTATTTGTTGGTTTTGGTGGTCCCAACAGTGTTTTAGTCTCTTGCATCTATGAACACTGTTTTAATAGTTATCTTGCACTTCATCCTCAATAAAATTCTACTGTTGATACCTGATTTTTGACTTTTCACCATTATTATACATTTTGAGTTATTGTTGATTCAGATGAGAAGTGCATAGTCATCATAGTTTTCAGAAAATTACATCTATAAACACTATTCTTTATACAAACCATGCATTGAAAATGAATGTAATTATAGATAAAGAAGATTTCACTCAGTGGGGAAGTGTTACTATATATTACTAGAAATGATGCTGGAACTAAAGTGGTGGTAAACTATAGAAACAGTTTAAAAAACTAATAGAAGATAGCTGGGCAGTGGTGGCTCATGCCTGTAATCCTAGCTATTCAGGAGGCTGAGGCTTGAGGATTGCAGTTTGAAGTCAGCCCAGCCAGGAAAATCCATTGTACTTTTATCTCCAGTTAACCATCTGAAAACCAGAAATGGGTCTGTGGCTTAAAATCATAGAGTACTAATCTTAAGCAAAAAGCCCCCAAACACCCCAGGGACTGGACCTAGGCCCCGAGTTCAAGCTCCTCCCGTGTCCCCCCCCCAACAAAAAGCTAGTGTGTGGTTTGTTTGTTTGTTTGTTTGTTTTTGTTGTTTTTTTGCTGGTACTAGGGCAGGTCCTGAACACTGTCCTTTTGTTTTGTTTTGTTTTGTTTTGCTTAAGACTGGTTACTTATGGTTAATTGGAATTGAGTTATCTAATGGACTTTCCTTGTCTGGACTGGATTCCCACCTCAATCCTTTGATCTCAGCCTCCTGAGTAGCCAAGAGTGTGAGCCACTGGCACCCAGCAGTCTTTAATGATTTTTTTTAAAGCTATTTTAGTTATTTGCTATTTTAGCAAATTATTTAACCTCTCCTTTTTTTTCCCTTCACTATTTAGCACATAATGAACGTAGTCTAGAATGGGCTCTTTGAGATGAAGGATTGAACTGCTTCCAGTTTATTTATTCATTTGTAGACATTACAGTCTATTATACATTAGAGAATGCTGCTTTCAGAATGCTGTGGTAGAGGGACCACCAGGTCATGGATTACTATCCTTCTGATCTTTGCTCAATATTTGGTTTATCTTTTCTACCCTCCATACCACCATCTGATATGAACTCTTTACTTTTCACCTCATCTAATGAATAGTTGTTTGATTATTTAGAAAAAAATTTAGAAAGAAATCTTTATTGCCATTTATTTTCCTTTCAGTACATTTATATACGTATTTTTTCTTTTTCTTTTTCCCTTCTTTCACCTTCCTTCCTTCCTTCCTTCCTTTCCTTCCTTCCTTCCTTCCTTCCTTCCTTCCTTCCTTCCTTCCTTCCTTCCTTCCTTCCTTCCTTCCTTCCTTTTTCTTTCTTTCTCCCCGCCCCCCAGGCTTGAACTAGCCTAGGATTTCACACAAGTCTGGCACTCTGCCATTTGAGCCACACCTCCACTTCCATCATTTCGCTGGTTAATTGGAGAAAAGGATCTCAGGGACTTTCCTGGGTGTGCTGGCTTCAAACCATGAACCTCAAATCTCAGCTTCTTATGTAGCTATCATTATGGTGTGAGGCAGCAGTGCTTGGCAGTACATTTATATCTTGAACTTTAGCTTTTGATGCAGCTGAAAATACTATTTTTTGTAAAGTTGATAGGAAAGTTTTATTAGAAAAGAAATTTGGCAAAGAAACATAGGTCCCATGGTTTCCCTTATTTGCAATAACTAGTATATGTCTGAGTCAAGCAAAAAAGGTCAGATAAGTTGATGTTAGGGAAATGAACCCTAAGATATGTATTCAAATGTTTTTTTCTTTCATGCAATTGTAATACATTTATTGGATTATTTCTTTGTTGCTTTGTATGTCCCTCCCCCACGGTATAACCCCTGCTTTCACTGTATTTGATGTTGTTATAAGTTCTGGAAGGGAAGGGAAAAAACAAATCGTTTAAATAGGGATAAAGGTGGACCCATTGCAACAATGAGACGTACAAGTCGTTATGTCGAAAATGAACTTTACAACTTTGGTGATGGGGCGGGGAGGAGGGTTGGGTGGGAGGGTGAGGGCAGGATGGGATGGGAAGGGGAAACAAAGGAAGAGGCTACAATGCTTGATAAGAAATGTACTCATTATCTTGCCCATGTAATTGTAACCCCTCTGTACAGTATTTTCACAATAAAAAAGAAAAAAAAAGAAAAGAAATTTGGCATTGAAAGAGAACATGTGCTACTAGGAGACAGTACTTGAGCCCATTTTAGCTATAAATTATTTTATCATGTAAGCATATTTATTTTCATCACAATGACGTGTGTGTGTGTGTGTGTGTGTGTGTGTGTGTATGTGTGTGTGTGTGTGTTGTCCTACAGCTTTAACTCTGTGCCTGGATACTCTCCTTGACTTTTATTTTTGTTCTCTACCACTTGAGCCACAGCTCCACTCCAGGCTTTTTGGTAGTTCGTTGAAGTAAGCATCTTACAGACTTTCCTGCCTGTGCTGGATTCAAACCGTGATCCTCAGATCTCAGCTACTTGAGTAGCTATTGGTTAAAGGCATTATTTACTGGAGCCTAGCTGACTGTACCCATCTCCCCCTCCCCTCCCCCCCCCCCGTCCCCAGGCAGCACCCCCCTGGCACCCCCTCCCCCAGTGCCAGAGTTTTAAAGTTCGTTTTTTTAACGACTTCTACATCTCATTGTTGGCATGACTGTTGAATTTTTAATGCTTAAAAATAGTTGGTATGAGTCAGGTGCCCAAGTCTCACACCTGTAATAATAGCTACAGGCTGAGATCTGAGGATCATGTTCAAAGTCAGCTTGGGCAGGAAAGTCTTTGAGATTTTTACCTCCAACTAACTAGCAAAACAAAACAACCAAAAAACCTCACTGTAGGTGGAGCTGTGGCTTAAGTGGTAGAGCACCAGCCTTGAGAACAAAGGATAAAGGACAACACCTAAGTCTTGAATTCAAGCCCTATTCTAGCACAAAAAAATACTATGTATAAAAACTAAAGGTTAGTATTCTCCAAGTAGGTGCAAAAGTCAAAAATACCATGTACTCTTTGTGCAATAAGGTATCTAGAATTTGTTTTTCTTTGATTCATTTAGTGAGTTTGCCAAAGATAGGATAAATAACTTGTCTGGAATGTTTTTATTAGTTGAAGAGCAGGTGGGTAGCAGATAAAACAAGAAATTAAAATCAAATAATGTACAAAAACAAATCAAACTGAAACATTAAAGGGAACAATCTAAGGTTACTTCCTGGGAAAGAATATGTTTATATGAGACATGTTTCTATCCCTAAAGAAATACTTTCCTTTTAACTTTAGAATGAGCTCTTGATATCATTGGGCTAGTAGAAAATTTGGATGGCTTAATAACTGGCCCAATTTTCACTTTCTTAGGTGATGGCTTTGTTATGGTTGCTGCCATTTCTGAGGTTTGTTTAAACTGTCCTAATTACAGAGAAAAGAAAATTAAGGAAAGCTATTTTTGACAGCTGGGAACTAAAAATATGATCTAGAGTAATTACCAAACTCTCTGAACTTAGAAAGGCATAGAGGATAACATCAGTAAGTTTTGTGTGCTCTTTGAAGAACCTTCCCAGATGAAATATTTTAAAGGTCTTCAGGAAACCTCCAGCAAAGTACAATAGCAGTTGCGGAATCATTAAAATATTCCTGTTTCCAAGGAGACTAAAGTTTCATTTCATTAAGATTTGTCAAGGATCTGAAGCATTGTGTGCTGTAATTATAACTGTACTAAGTATTTAGCATAATTCACTTCTTAAGGGATATCCTTTTGGGCAAGCAGTTCTAAAATATTTTAACTTTTGAATATAGAAGAGAACATCTGAACTAAGCTGAATGAAGCTTATCTTTCTGAATCATCACCCTATTCCTTTATTCCTTTTCCCTGGCTTAAACTCTGCCCTCCCAAGGATGCCATCTTATCAGCAGAGCTGATTGGAGCTGGTTGGAGCCTAGGAGTGATTTTGATCCTCACAGAGAAAAGACTAGACAGTTCCATGTCAGCAAGATCTTGCAATCTTTTAGACCAGACAACATGGTTGACTTCATTGTAAATCCTATTCATCTCACCTGCTTCTCTTCAGAATGGCTCCTGACTGTCTTAAGAAGTACTCCAGCATCAGTGTAATCAGATATAATCAACAAAAGAGTATAACTAATGTAATCAGTGACTATCAAAGTTCTTTGGGGAATCTTTTTTTAAAAGATGTTTTTACTCAGTTTTTCAGTTTAATTAATTATTAATTAATTAATGTGCTGATTCTTGGGCTTAAACTCCAGGTCTTAATTTCTTGCTTGACCTTAACACTCAAGGCTGGTGTTACTTTACCAGTTTAGCCACAGCTACACTTCTGGCTTTTTGCTAATCATTGGAGATAAACCAAGGACTTTTCTGCCCAGGCTGGCTTTGAACTGCAATCCAAAGTTCTCAGCTTGTTTAGTAGCTATGAGTCACCAGCACTTTACTTCAGTTGTTTTTTCTAAATTAATTAATATACCATACATTGTGATATTTCCATTCATGTATATAATGTATGTTGTTCAAATTCACTTCCTATCATAAATCTTTCTTATCTCCTCCCTATCCATTCTTTTTTTCTTTTTTTTTGCTGGTCATGGGTCCTGAACGCTGGGTCTGGGCACAGTCCCTCAGCCCTTCAGCTCAAGGCTAGCACTATACCACTTGAGCCACAGTGACACTTCTGGCTTTTTTCTGCTTACGTGGTGCTGACGAATCAAACCTAGGGCCTCATTCATGCAAGGCAAGCACTCTACCACTGAGCCTCCTTCCCAGCCCCCCCATTGCATTCTTCATCTACCATTCTTAGTGGGTTTCATTGTGATATATTCATACATATATACAATGTACTTGAATATATTCACTTCCATTAGCTTCTCCTTTTTCCCTCCCCCTTCTTCCAAGAGTCACCTTTTACATTTATACCATATCATCATCATCATCATCATCACCATCATCATCACCACCATCATCATCATCAACAGCAACAGCAGCAGCACTGCAATCACTATTCTTTAGGTCTAGACTGCAGAAAAGAGAAAAATATGATTTTTATCTTGTTGAGCTCAGCTTATCTTACTCAACATGATGTTCTCTAGTTACATCCATTTTCCTACAAACGACATAATTTCTTCTTTGTCAGTGAATAATACTCCATTATGACCATATAAGAGATTTTCTTCATCCATTACTTAGTTTGGGGACCCCTTTCCTTTAGTTCACAGCAACTATGAGCTACCTCAGTGGAGGTTTGCCTTGTCTTATTTCATTACCTTAAAAAGCTAAATAAAAAAGCCTCACCTGGCTGGACTCACCCTCTTGTCAGGATTTAAGAAGGCCAAAGAAGGTACTAGTTGAGTAAGGAAAGAGCCTATGGGCGCTACTGGCCTGGCTTCAGTAAACAGTGAATCTTCTGTTCAGATTGCAGCTGTGTCTTAATACAGAGTGTGAAGCCTGGAAATACTAGTTTTAAAAACACACAAAAATTAATCATATTTTCATAGTATACTTTGGTATTTGGCATAAGGCAAGCAAACATTTTGGTCTGGTATTTAATACTTAAGAACTTTACAAAAGACTATATAGTATATGCTTAGGATATAGTACATATAATGTAGTATATATAATATATAGTTTATATAATATGGTATACAATATAGGTATATAATAGAGTATATACCATATTATTTATAGTATATGTATATATAAGCTGTATAATATATAGTATAAATATAGAGCATATACATGCAGAAATACTATACACTGAATACTATACTATACACTGAATAAAACTTAACATTTATTTCTCTTCTATTCTATAGCTCTTTTTTTTGGAATCTGTTACTGCCATTATTACTGTTCAGTATATTTTTCATCAATCACATGAATTTTCCCTTCTGAATTACTGAAAATGAGGAAGTTAGCCACATGTATATTTTATCAGCTACGTGTCAGGTTGAGTTTAATATGTGCATATATGTTTTTAGTGTAAAGCACTGTTTTTTTTTGTTTTTTGTTTTGCTGGTCCTGGGGCTTGAACTCTGGCCTAGGTGATGTCCCTGAACTTCTTTTTGCTCAAGGTGAGCACTCTACCACTTGAGACACAGGCTACTTCTGGTTTTTTTGAGTAGTCTATTGGAGATAAGGGTTTCATGGAGTTTCCTGCCCTGGCTTCAAATCTTGATCCTCAGAACTCAGCCTCATGAGTAGCTAGGATTACAGGTGTGAGCCATGGTGCCCAGCTTAAAGCATTGTTTTTAAGAACAAAATAATCTTTTAAGTATACAGTAGTTCCATATATAAATAAAATCTGTTTTGCTTTTTAACAAAATACTATTCATATATGACCTCTTGTAACAATTAGTAGTTTCATTTTAAGACTGTGATTTGAGAATATAATCCATTTGGACAGTATGGTATTTTAAAATTACAGGAGTCCGAAACTCTAATTGTAATCATTTAAATGCATCCCCAAATTGCCATGAATTTCTGAAAATCAGTAGTTATTATTATTTTTATATTTCTAACTAGCACTGTGTTTATTATCCACATTGTTGATTGGCCAGTACTTAAGAAACTTCTTTCCAAATCAGGACTCATATGAGCTTATTTGAAGCACATTAACTTTGCCCAAAATGATCTAGCTACGTTCTTCCTTTGTGTTTTTTGTGAATGGTTCACCTTTTCACATTTCTACTTTTTTAAAAATATACTTTTTATTGTAAAAATACTGTACAGAGGGGTTACAGTTACATGAGCAAGGTAATAAGTACATTTCCTATCAAGCATTGTTGCCTCCTCCACTTCCTGGCCCAAATTACCAAGAGCTGCCTGTGTGGGGTGACAATAGCATGCCAGGAGTTTTGTAACCTATACCCTGTTGTCCTTGAAGCATTAATGCTGGGTGGTTAGAGTACTAGAAAGTGATGTCACCAGGAGATGTTTTCCCAGCTTTTGAATTGCCCAGCCACTCACTTTATGAGCCACATAAGAATTTCAATTATTGCACTTCCTATGATGAATGAATTACTCTAAAACTGCCACCCATCTTACACTTGGCTTTTAATGCTGCCATATTGTTTCCATATTCAGTTCTAACCTGGAAGGTCCATATATAGGTTCAGCAGTAAGAGTACAATAGAAGTAACCTCACAGCTTTTCAGTAAGATTGCACTTTATATGAGCATAGAAGACTGCAGATTGCAGAGATTTAATGAACTTGCTTCCACATTTTAAAGCAAAAATAAGCAACAATAAAGGAAGTAGAGGTCTACATCATTATATTACTAAAGGAATAATATTAAGGGAATTTAATGTTATTATTATTTTTATTATTGTTGTTGTTGTTGCTGCTGCTGTTAGTTCTGAACCTGAGGCTTGAACCCAAAGTCTGAACATTGCTCCTGATCATTTTTTGCTCAAGTCCAGTGCTCTATTACTTACACTCATTTCTGTCTCTTTTATGGTTAATAGAAGATAAGAGTCTCATGGACTTTTCTCCCTGCCATGGCTTCAAACCATGATACTCAGATTTAAGCCGCCAAATACCTAGGGTTATAGGCCTGAGCCACTAGTTTCCTCTGTATTATTTAAAAAAAAATCTAATTCAGTCAGAGGCTTGTGGCTCACACCTGTAATGTTTGCAGCTCAAGAGGCTAAGATCTGAGGGCTGCAGTTCAAAGCCAGGTCCATAGAAAAAGTCTGTGAGTCTCTTATTTCCAATTAACCACCCCAAAGCAGATCAAGTGGTAGAGTACCTGAAGCAGTCTTAAGCAAAAAAGCCAAGTGAGAGTGTGAAGCTCTGAGTTCATGCTCCAGTATCAACACACACACACACACACACACACACACACACACACACACACACACACACACACACACACACACACACACACACACACACACACACACACACACACACAACATCCTCTAAACTTTTTTTTGGTGGGGGGGTGGTCATGGGGTTTGAGAACTCTGGACCTGGGTACTATCCCTCAGCTCTTCAGCTCAAGGCAAGCAGTCTACCACTTGAGCTACAGCACCATTTCCGGCTTATCGGAGATAAGACTCTCACAGATGGTCTTGCCTGGGCTGGTGTTGAACTGCGATCCTCAGATCTCAGCCTCCTGAGTGGCTAGGATTACAGGCATGAGCCATTGGCTCCTAGCAACATACTCATTTTGCAGTGTTTAAAAAAGAATTGAAAAGTAATAAATTTACATACTAATTTGTGGGAAACCATGTCTTTCCTCAAGGTCAATACATCATCAACCCTTCAATATTTATTTATTTATTTTTTTGGTCGGCCGTGGGGCTTGAACTCTGGGCCTGGGCGCTGTCCCTCAGCTCTTCAGCTCAAGGCGAGTGCTCTACCACTTGAGCTACAGCGCCACTTCCGGTTTTCTGGTGGTTTATTGGAGATAGGAGTCTCATGGTCTCTCCTGCCCTGGCTGGCTTTGAACCGCGATCCTCAGATCTCAGCCTCCTGAGTAGCTAGGATTACAGGCGTGAGCCACCAATGCCTGACCTCATCCCATCAATATTAATGTCAAATCAAAACCTTTTAAAACTAATTATTTTTCCACTCGATTTTTTTGGCTCATATGTAATTTATTCCAATTTTGATTGAAATTAGACTTATACAATTGAATACTGTTAATGCTAAAAACAATCTCAGAAAAAATACTGACTAGTGAGTAATAAAATTATTCAAATTATTTAAAAACGTATTAGATAACCTAAAATATGGAATTATCCAATGATAACATAAATATTTAAGAAG
The DNA here is from genome assembly GCF_024711535.1 of Dipodomys merriami. Lineage (NCBI taxonomy): Eukaryota > Metazoa > Chordata > Mammalia > Rodentia > Heteromyidae > Dipodomys > Dipodomys merriami. The sequence goes on from NW_027206501.1 coordinate 3,062,742, forward strand.
TACTAATGTACTTACATTAGTACAATGTACTAATGTAAAATACTCATAATTATTTTATTATGAACTTTTGCACTTAAAACCTTTTAAAATACATTGTTATAAAATTAAAAATAAAATTTAAAAATTCCAATAAGAAACTTATTAGGGGCTGAGAAGGTGGCTCAGTGGTAGAGTGCTTTCCTTGCATGCATGAATCTCTGGGAAAAAGCCAGAAATGACGCTGTAGCTCAAGTGGTAGAGCGCTGTCCTTGAGCTGAAGAGCTGAGGGACAGTGCTCAGGCCCAGAGTTCAGGACCCACGACCAACCAAAAAAAAACAAAACAAACTTATTAGGTGTATTTATAACATAATACTGAATAGTGATTCGTAATGCCTTATTTATTTCACAATTGTATGGTTTTTTATATTTCCGTTAACACTGTATGTTCTTTATATTGTAGTTACCATTCCTGAAATATTGGCCACGATCAAACAACATTTTAAAACTGTCCTATTATAATATTAGCAAATATCCACGAAGAGATTAATGAACTTCCTTTCTTTAAAGAAAATATCGGAACAGATGTTCATGAAGAAGGTATGGTGCTTGCCCCTCCCCTGGCCTTCTGTTCTGATCCCCACATCAGTTTACAAGTGTTTTACAACAAACCTTTTAGTTAACTTTGCTTAAAAAGTGGATCTTGTCAAGCATGAAAATAGGATGGGCTTGATCTATTAAATTAAGGCAGTCACCAAAGCTGACTGAAGCCTGACATCTTCTCTGTGCTGGATATGGAGACCGGGAGCCTCCTATTATTGTTCCAGTATGAAACCTTTCAGCTCTTACCTGGAATTCACCTTTCATCTCAGTAGACAGGCAAACACAGAGAACTATACTTGATCACTTTGCTTTAGAAGTTAACAGTTCAAAGAATGTGGAAAATTTAATAATTACTTTTAGGTAAATACCACAGAAAATATTATTGATGGCAAGACTGGCCAATGGATATTAAAATAAATGGCTAAAAGATGAAGGAGAAGCTGAACATTTGCACAGTCTCTAATAGCTCCTTCAAAGTAGTTTTTTTAATTAAAAATATTTCTTTTACAGAGTAGGAGAAACTCATGAACAACCATTTGGGGATCTAGGTTAATCCATTAGAAACAACAAGATGTACTTAGATCATAAGATAAGGTTAATACCAGTGGTAATAAAATATATGTATATCATGTTTCCTGACAGGATGGTACATCAAACTTTTGTACCTTTATTTGATAATGTTCATATTTAAGTGACCAACATATTTTAATGTGTATTTCAGTTAGATAAGAATAAAAAATGAGGAATATTCTATGAAAGAACTTATTAGAAATCTTCAAAAGTTTCAAGGTCATCAAAGTAAGGAGAAATTGAGTTGTCACAGATTAAAGGAGTTTAAATGCAATGTGGGATCTTATTTTAAAGCAGAATAAAGATATTAATTAAAACTGAAATTCAAATAAAAGTTCTAATTTGGGGCTTTAATAATGTCAGTGTCTGGATTGAATAAATATAGTATAATTATGTAAGATGTTGGCATGGAAGATGGGGTAAAAACATAGAAATAATATAATACACCCATATTAGTATATAAATATATCCTCTAATAGTATAAACATATATCCCTAATAATGGTAGACACTGCATAATAGTATATAGGATATTATTTTTGTCTTTTTTCTATAATTTTTGAATTAGTTCAAAATTTGGTTTTATAATAGAAGAAGTTGACACTCCTAGTCAATGAAATTGAGTTGTATTAATTAAATGTAATTACTAAGCATGCTCCTCAGTACTGCAGAGAAAACTAAAATACATAATCATAGTTCCTGCCCTCAAGCAATTTATTTTTATGTGAGAACAATTAAGATAGCAGTATGAGCACTGGCACAAAAAAGGCATAAGTGACCTGTCTGTGTATGTGTATTCATGTGTTTATGTTCACGTGCACGTATACACATACATGTATCGACTACTCTGCTGGCCAAGTAGTAGATTTAGAAAAGCTTTTTGTGAGCATGGCATGAGATAGAAACTGAAGAATACACAGAAGTTTTACTGTTTCATCCCAAGAAAAAAGATTAACATAGAGCTGGTTCTAGCGGTGCACACCTGAAATTCTAGCGGTTCAGGAGAGTGACTTCTGAGGATTGTGGTTCAAGGCCAGCCAAGGCAGGAAAGTCTGTGATATTCTTTTTTTTTTTTTGGTCCGGTCGTGGGGCCTGAACTCTGGGCCTGGGCGCTGTCCCTCAGCTCTTCAGCTCAAGGCAAGTGCTCTACCACTTGAGCCACAGCACCACTTTCGGCTTTTTTTCTTTTTGCTTATGTGGTGCTGAGGAATCGAACCCAGGGCCTCATGCATGCAAGGCAAGCGCTCTACCACTGAGCCACCTTCCCAGCCCGAAAGTCTGTGACATTCTTATCACCAATTAACCACTAAGAAGCTGGAATAGGAGCTGTGCCTCAGGTTGCAGAGGGTCAAACCTTGGGTGAAAAAGCTAAGCAACAATGCCCAGACCCTGAGTTCAGGCCCTGGTTCTGGCACAAGTAATAAATACGTGGAAAGAAAAAGAATAGAAATATCAATGTGATGAAAGGAAAGAAAGTGATGTTGTTTGGGAATAGCAAGCAGGTGGGCCAGTTTCCCCAGTAGTGAGTAGTACTTGTGGGTTAACCTATATCACTTCTTTCTTTCTTGTTGCTCCTCTCTTTTTATCTTTGTCCCTGTCTCTCTCTGTTGTTAATTATTTTATAATTATTATTATTGAGCTTTGAACTCAGAGCTTTGCATTTCTAGATTACCACTGTATTTGAGCCATACTTTGGTCCTTTTGCTCCTAATTTGTTCATCAGGTAGGATCTCCCACTTTAGTCTAGCATCTGACTTAATCCTACTTCCATTACAGGTATGTCTCATTATATCCGACCTCCACATGACTCATTAATCCATATCTTATTCAGCACAAGGTAATGTAAAATACCATAGGCAATGTGGGTTAAATAACACAAAATGATTTTTCTTGTACTTCTGGAAGCTGGAAGTCCCACAGCAAGCTGCTGGCGAGGTCACTGGCAAGTGCTCTCTTACTGGATTGTAAATGACTGTGTCCTCACGGAATGTGGAAAGAGCCCACAAACTCTCTAGGGTTTCTTCTTATAAGGACTCCAATTCTACAGGGGTCACCACCCCTGTAGTCAAACTTACCCTTAATCACCTGTGTAAAGAAGGCCCTGGCCAGCCAATTCAGTTCTTGTTTCTCCTGTTTGCGTATAGACAACCATGTCCTGCTTGTTTGCTCACATAGCAGGGAAGAAAGTATGAAACCACTTGTGTCTACTTTCATAAGGGAAGCAGCTCTCTCTTGTGAGTTTGTTTGACCTTGATTATCTCTGTAAAAAATGTATCTCTGAAACGACACACATTGAGGGATAGAGATTCAACACATTAATTTTAGCAGGACATAAATACTGAGTCCACCATGATAGAGAATCCTTACTTTGGGAGAGTTGAATCACTTTGCCGAGGGAACAAAGAACAGGAATGAATGCTGAGAGACATCTAGAGCATCTACAGAGCATTTCTAGGGCTCTGTGAGGACTTTGTTGTGTTTCTTTGTCAGAATAGTCAGAAGAGTTTCTCAATCTTAGGCTCAGATACAATCTCAATAATTAGGAATCCTCAGTTTTCAAGAATCTCATCCTAAACCATAAGTTTGTGTTGGGTCTTCCTTTCTAGAGAGAGGAGATAATGAGAGTAAACACATTTTTGTATTCACTACTTTAAAATGGTAACTTCTTCTCTTTAATATAATTTATTCAAGAAACAACTTCAATTTTATACAGTATATGGTAATTTTACCTTTATACTTAAAGTATATGATGATCAAAAAGGTAACCGTGACAACAGGCCTGTAGTCCAGTTCATGATGGCAGATCCCTGAGCATTGGAGACCTTTGGCAGGAAATACTTGTTCATGATGACACAAACATACATATATGAACAGGAGTTACATGTTTGTAGACCTATCTGTCTGTCTGTCTGTCTACCTACCTGCCTACCTATCTTTGTATCTGTCTGTGTATCTACCTTCCTACCTATCTTTCTTCTCTTTCTGTGTGTTCTGGTAATAGGACTTAAACTTAAGGCCTGGCAGGTGTCTCTTAGTCGTTTTGCTTAAGACTGGCGTTCGACTTCTTAAGTCACACCTCCACTTCTGTTTTTTTGGTGTTTAATTGGAGATGGATTTTCCTGCCTGAGCTGGCTTTGAACAATGATCCCAGATCTCAGCCTCCTGAGTAGCTAGGATTATAGATGTGAGCCCCTGCCTAGCTTATCTGTACCTTTATTTTTAAAATTTTTAATTAGTATTGTAAAGTTGATATACAGAGGGGTTACAGTTACATGAATCAGGTAATGTGTAATAAGTATAATTCTTTTTTAATCCTGTCACCCCTTCCATTGCTCTCTCCAGGTTTTTCCCGCCTGTCCCCACACACAAGATATCCAGTTCGTTTTCCAGTGTCTAGTGAGCACCACTATTGTATTTGTTCGTCCTTTTTCCACCTTTTTTTTTTTTTTTTGTTGGTCATGGGGCTTGAACTCTGGGCCTCGATCCTGGATGCTGTCCCTCAGCTCTTCAGTTCAAGGCTGGCACCCTGTCACTTGAGGCACAGTGCCACTTCCAGTTTTCTGGTGGTTTTATTGGAGATAAGAGTCTCATGGACTTTCTTGCCCGGGCTGGCTTTGAACCTCCATCCTCAAATCTCAGCCTTCTGAGTAGGTAAGATTACAGGTGTGAGCCACTGGTGCCTGGCTTCCACCTTTCCTGTGCCCTTGCTCACCCTCCCAAATACAAACAAACAAGACAAAAGGAAAAGAAAACAAAAACAGTAACAGTGGCAACCAAGTAATGTCTTTTGTTTCCTTTTCTGGGAGTTCATTTCATAGAATATTATTTTAGCTTTTTAACAGGAGAACTATAAACTGTCTACAAAGGTAGACAGAAGTAGACGGTTTTATCATATACGTGAATTGGCAGCTTAGTGTTTTGAGAAATAAAAGTATCAAAGTTTTGGTGTCAGAAGCACAGGTTCTAGTTTATTCTGTGGCATTTCCTGACTACACACGCTTGGGAAAACCATAGCCTCAGGAGGCTGTCTCTTCCCCAACTGCAGTAAGTACCTTTCCTCACCAGCAAAAGAAAACATCAGACCCAGGAAAGCAGTTTATATATTGGCATATTTCCTTCACTCATCATTTCATTACTGTAGTGGTAATTAGTTTCTAATATTTATTTCAAGTGTCATAATTAAGGTGAGAATATTAGCGTAGGTATATTTATTAATGTTATGGTAAAAAATAGATAAGTATGATGGAAAGCATTTATACAAGGTTAAATGATCTGTAGTGATTATGCATGAGGAAAAAGATGGCCAACAAGTAATCCTGTAAATGTCTTCAAGAATTCCAGAGAGTAAGTAATGATGAGCAGAATAGGAAAGGTCAGTATGACTTATTTAAGCTAATTAAGCAAAATAACTCCCCAAGAGTGAGAGTCATTGCTAAGTACAATAAGTTTTGGGGGAGGCTCTAGAATTTTTGTGATGGACACCCTGTTGTCTGGGAACGGTTAAATGGATACCCCGTTGTCTGGGAACAATTGAATACCAGCTTTACCCAGAATCAGAGACTCAACCTCCATGTACCCACACCTGGGTCTCATCTTTGTAATCTGAGTGGATGACAGATCCATTATTATTATTATTATTATTATTATTATTATTATTATTATTGTTAAGTAGTTGTACAAAGAAGTTCCCATTCTACAAAACAGTATATGAATGCAAGGTGTCTGACAACATTGTCACCTATTGCTTCTAACCCATCTCTTCTCTCAGTTTTTTTAAAAAATTGAGATTAGGTGGTTACATAAATTTCACATATTTCACAGTATTTGTGGGATAGTGATACTTAGTTATAAAGTCCCAAACACCTTTTAACCTTCACAAGGCAAATTGTCACTATCATGGTCTATACAGTTTGTGAATTCTATGAGCTTTGACAATACAAATTATGTTTACATTTCTTTCCTTTTGCTTAGTGTAGGCTGTTCCCTCTTTTCCTCTCATTCCTCCATTCCCATCACTGTCTTTGGGTTGCTTAGTTCTTTTTCTTCTATGTCCAGTGCAGCTGATGGGGCCCTTTTTTGTATGTTGTTCTGTTTCCCACTTATTCTGTATCTTCCTCCTGTCTTCCCTTTGTTGCGTGCATATATCTACGAAGAACATGGAGTCATTAAGTAATGATATGACAAAATAAATAGCTGTCCTTTAGTTCTCGAGTCCTGTTTACTTTGTCATATCTTCTTGAGTTTTGGCTTTAGCATCCACATATCAGGGAGACCATGTGCTGTTTGTCAATGTTTTTGGCTTACCACATTCAAAATAATCTGCTCTAGTTCCATCCATTTCCCTCCAAATGCCATTATTTTGTCCTTTCTAATGGCTGCATAATATTCCCTTGTATATAGGTACCACAGTTTTTGGATCCACTCATCAATAGTGGGGCATCTGGGTTGTTTCCAAATCTTGGCTATTGTGAACAGTGCTGCAGTGAACATGGAGGTTCATGTGCTCTTGTATCCTGGTTCCTGATGCTCAGGATAGATGCCTAGGAGTGGTATGGTTGGGTCATAGGGGAGGTCTATATTTAGCTTTCAGAGTTGCCTCCAGACTGCTTTCCAAAGTGGTTGTATTAGTATACATTCTCACTAGCAATGCAGTAGGATTCCTCTTTCTCTGCATCCCTCCAGCATTTGTCGTTGGCTGACTTTAGGATGTGGGCCTTTCTAACTGGGGTAAGGTGGCATCTCAGTGTTGTTTTTATTTGCGTTTCCTTTACAGCCAGGGTTGATGAACATTTCTTCATGTGTTTCTTTGCCATTTTTCTCTTCTTCTGAGATGTCTCTCTTTAGCACCCTTGCCCATTTCATTATTGGTTTGTTAGATTTGTGAGGGGTTAGTTTCTTGAGTTCCCTGTATATAATGTATATTAGACCTTTGTCTGATATATTGCTGGTAAATATTTTTCCCAATTAGTTGGCATTTTTTCTAGTTTGGTTGCTATTTCTTTATCTATGCAGAAACTTTTATTTTAAGGTACTAACATTTATGGAGTCTGCAATTTGTTGTGACCCTGGGACTCTGTTCAGGAAGTTCCTGCCTGTGCCTATAAGTTCAAGTGTCTCTCCTTTCAGAGTATCAACTTCGATGTTAAGGTCTTTAATCCTTTTAGAGTTGATGTTAGTACATGGTGACAGGCTAGGATCCACTTTCAGTTTTCTGCAAGTGGCCACCCACTTTTCCCAGCACCAGTAGTTGAAGAGGTTATTATTGTTCCACTGTATGTATTTGGCTCCTTTGGGATGACAGATTCTAAATGGATCTATTGTGTTTTAATACTGGATTATGTTTGTTGACCCACAGAAACACAACTCAGTAATGGCAAAGCCAACCCTTCAAAAAACATTAAATCAAGCATATTTCCTTCTTGAAAAATTCTAGTCACTGATTTTCATCTTAAAATGTTGACAATCATTTTATTTTATGAGTATCATAAATAGTAGAGTATATTTCTTCCCAAAGTTATTTGCATTTAAAGTTGAGTAAACTGTCTAGTCCTTTCCTCTGCCACTTAAAGAACAGACAGAGATTAAAGAGTAAGTTGTTTACAGCAAAGGGTAAGAAGGAAAAGTTAATGGAAGTAGATTCTCTGGGGAGCAGAGGAGAATTACTAACTGGAAAAACCCTTCTTGGTCCCCTCCCCTGGCAAAGCTTACCTTGGTTTAGATTTGTTGCTGTTGGTCACTTGTTGGGGGCGGGGCTTTCTGATTGATAACCCCGGCAGGAACCACAGCCTGGTTATTTCCCTTGTAATTGTTTTTCTTCCACTTCAGAGCACCTGGGCAGTAGTGTTGGGTGGAGTCAGGGGAGAGGGAGGAGCAGGTCTTTTGTTCTGCTAGACCTTTCCTAAAGCTCTTTCTGATTGGATCGCCTGAGCAAGAAAATTCCCTTCCGATTGGATCCCCGCCATTGCAGAACATGAGGGCAGACCCAGGGTGGGCCGGGTGGTTCTGCTTTGAGTCTTTTCATAGCACTCCATACTACTTTGGGGTCCACCAGGAATAAGAAAGTTGATTGAGATAGAATGAAATCAAGGAAAAATGCTAGAAACTAAGAAGAGAAAAGAGGAAGAAAGTCTGGGAAGGGATTTGAGTAAATAAGGGGAATAACTTCTGAGGTGGGGAAGTAAAGGAGGGAAGGAAGATCTGGCATGGAAATACTTCCGGCTTAGTGAAGGCTCCCCTTAGGTGGAAGTCAGGAGTATTGCGCTGCATCCTTTGTCTTTGAAAGGTAGTTAGCTCTTCAGTCACTCTGCGCCTATCTTCAGTCCTCTGACATCTTCACTTTGAGTTAAGAACTTCAGAGGCCCCCAGAGTGGACACTGGAAATTATTTTTAGATGGTATTAGCAGTGGCAAGACTTTTTTAGATTAAACTGAACCAAATGTTCTCCATTATTAAGTTTTCCACTTCCGCTGTGCAGAGGTTAACAGAGATCAATGTTTATATTTCTAGAAATTCAAACAGTCTTACTAAAACAAGTTACATTAAAAACATTAAGACATCCTTTCCCTTAAATTTTTTTTGTGACATTATTTTTTAAGCTACATTTCTAACCTTAAAGACTTAAAATGTTAGCTGGGATCTGTGTCCTGTAATCCTAGCTAATGAGGAGAATGCATCCAAGGATTGAGACTTAAAGCCAGCAATGGCAGAAAAGCCCATGCCACTCTTATCTCCAATTAACCACCAAAAGGCCAGAAGTGGAGGTGTGGCTCAAGTGGCAGGGCCTGCTCCTTTTTGGAAAAGAGAAAATGAAAATATCACTATCAGTCATTTGTCACGTCCAATATTGTTTTTTTTTCTCAGGATAAACAAATTTTCATTTTCATCTTGATGGTTAAGTTTCTTAACTAGATGAAATAGAAACTCAGTTTATGAAATGGAAATTCCAAAGAGAATTGGAAGTTTGTGTGGCAAATAGTCTTTTGATAGAAAGGTTCTGCTATTAAGTAATTCTGATCTTGCTTCTTGAAAAACATTATATGTTTTATCATTCAGCTAGTAAATATGTGTATGAATACAGCTGCATAGAAGTTAAAAAAATCTCACTTTAAGTTATTGTTTATTTACTTATTTTGGTGCAGATACTAGGGCTTGAACTCAGGTCTTATCCCTTAGTATTTTTGCTCAAGGCTCGTGCTTTACCGCTTGAGCCACAGTTCTTTTTCAAGCTTTTTTTTGGTGGTTAATTGGAGGTAAGAGTCCCATGGATTTTCCTGCCCAAACTGGATTCTAGCCATGATTCTCAGATCTCAGCCTTCGGAATAGCTAAGATTATAGGTGTAAACCACTGGCCTGGCCTCTGGCTTTTAATTATTACTTGCGAGAAGTTCTTTGCTGTGTTATACTTTAGATTTTTCATTACAATTGTAAAGAAGACTTTGAAAAATGGTAGTTATTTTTTCTTTGCTCAAGTCTTTTTGAGACAAAACATACGAACTTTAAAACGCCTTTTTTCCCCCTGTTTATATTCCCAGAAGACATTATATATTGTTATCTGGGATCTACTTGAATTTGAAAATCGAGTAACCACAATAGTCTTAAGATATATATAAAGCTTAGTCATGAACTTACTTGTTAAATTATCTATTTAATTATAGTTTTGATCCAGGCGCTTTCCAAGAAATTATAAAACTGTTGTCTCTTATAAAGGGAAACTTAATTCCTAGGGACAATTAGAGAAAGCAGCCTAAGTTCTGTAAATTTATCTTAGAATTGAAGTAATATTTAAATGAAAACATTGTGCTTTAGAATTACATTGGGGAGAGCCAGTGTTTGTATAAGGGCTACAGATTTGAATTTCTAATTCAAATTTTTAATTGAATTAGACATTCTCATTCCGGTTCTGATATTGACAATTTTGCTTAAACACCTACCTTCATCGGTGATTGGATATGATGAGAACTACTGGTAAGATTATACCATGAACTGTCTTTGGCATGCTTTCTCATGCTACCTTTTAGGAATGTATTGAGTTTTGCAAAATGACCCCTAGTGAACACTTGCTTTATGGAATTCATCTTCCTTGTTTTACTTTTGAATGGTAGTCTTTGAATTTTATCTTCCTGAGGCAGTGGTTCAGAAAGAAGGGGCAGTTCTAGAACTGAGGGAGTAAATCACTGGATGCTTTAACCTCATTTACTGAGGTGACCTTTTTGTTTTTTAGCCATTTATTGATTTTAAAACTCTGCACACCTTCTGTAATTGTTTAAGTTAATTCATATAATTGTACATTTGGAGCTATAGTCATAGGTTCTAATTTCATTGGTTCTTACAAAAACTTTGATTTTTTTTTCTTTTTTTGCCAATGTGGGCTTTGGGACTTGGGCACTATCCCTTAGCTTTTTTTTTTTTTTCCACTCAAAGCTGATTCTCTACCACCTGAGCTACAGTTCTGCTTCCAGCTTTTTGGTAGTTAATTGTAGATAAGAGTCTCATGGACTTTCCTGCTTGGGCTGGCTTCAAACATCGATCCTCAGATCTCAACCTTTTAGATAGCTAAGATTATAGACATGATCCCCCAGTGCCTGACTCCTAATGTTGCAAATCTGAGCTGATTACCCTGCCTTGGTCTGGAGAGCATCTACTCACCGCTGTATGAAAGGACTGGTTAATCTCTTCTTTCATCTTGATTATGGACACATCTCTTGGCAAGTGAACAGGGAACAGGAAGTATGTGTGGGAATGGAAAACATCACAACAGAACATTTTTTTCTCTCTCCTAGATTGTTTATTGTTGTTTTCTGTCATAAAAATAATCTTAAATTACATCATTTTAATATAAACTCAATTTTATTCAGTCAGAATATGCTCAAGGATAATACAGGAAGACCATGTGTTCTTATATGCTAAGTCTTCAAAGAAGCAGGTTGGGACTCATGTGCCCTTGGTTTTAAATGTTTTTGTTATTGTTGTTGTTTTTGTTTCTTGTTTTTTCTTTTCTTTTTAAGGCAACATCTTACTATATAGCCAGGGTATGTTAAAATTCTTGATTCTCCTGCCTCAGTAATGGCTGGAACTACAGGTATATATCCCTATGTCTAGTTTCTATATTAATTGTCTCTAAAGTGAAATTTTGGAGTCTTTGAAGTGTAATTTTGCAGTAAACAACTCAATCTTTTCTAAATTATAGAGACTATAAAGATTACTGTGCAGATATAACAGAATATAACTTAGAGATTAAAAAAGAAATTTTATTATTTTTTATATTGCAGTTTTTTAAATACGTTTTTTATTGTAAAAATACCGTACAGAGGGGTTATAGTTACATGAGCAAGGTAATGAGTACATTTCATATCAAGCATTGTTACCTCCTCCTCCCTTCCCTCCCACCTCCACAACTACACCTCCCCCTCTCCCCCACTCCCTGCCTAAATTGTAAAGTTCCTTTTTCAACACAGTGTGTTGTACATCTCATTGTTACAATGGGTCAACCTGTATTCCTATTTAAACATTTTGTTTTTTCCCTTCCTCTCCCCAAGCTAGAGAAGTATATATATATATATATATATATATATATATATATATATATGATGCAGGGCACCGACATCAAATACAGTGAAAACAGGGTTATACAGTAGGGGAGGAACATACAAAGAAACACAAAAGTCACATAGTACATTATAAATACATTAGGAATAATAGCAAGAAAGAAAAAAACCACTTGTGTCCCTGTCTTGGGGTTCATTTCACTTAACATCATCTTATCTGGTCATATGTACATAGCTTTTGACCTTTTCTGCTTGTCCCAGACATATACTAATTTTTTCTTTTTTATTTATGTGTTCTAGTTCTTGGGTTTGAATTCAGGTCCTGGTTGCTGTTCCTGTCTTGTGATTACTACTGGCCTTATTGTGAACTTGTCTATTAACTTATAATTGAAGAACTCTGTGTGTGTGTGTGTGTGTGTGTGTGTGTGTGTGTGTGTGTGTGTGTGTGTGTGTGTGTGTGTGTGTGTGTGTGTGTGTGTGTGTGTGTGTGTGTGTGTGTGTGTGTGTGTGTGTGGTTATCAATACTAGGGCTTGAATTCAGCATATCACACTCTCACTTGGCTTTTCACCCAAGGCTGTTGCTCCTGTACCACTTGAGCTGTAGTTCCACTTCTAGCATATTGTTGGTTAATTGGAGGTAAGAGTCTTGAGGACTTTCCTTTCTAGGCTGTTTTTGAACCATAAGCCTCAAATTTCAGCCTCCTGAGTAGCTAGAATTACAGGTGTGAGCCACCAGCACCTGGCTGAACTTGCCTAATTTTAATTTTATATAGTATGTCCTAGAATAAATTTTGATGATTTATTTGATATAAAGTTTAACCTTAATTGTACAGTGACACCTAGCCCAATAACAGGAGTTCAACTGGATGCGAAACTTATTCTGTTCAACTGCTATCTTCAAACAAAGCAGGTACACAGCAATTACTTACAGAATAGATATAATTCTACTGAACTCTAAAGCAAATACTAACATTCAATGCTGACTGAGCAGACATGCTTGCTTCTTTTCATTTTTCATTACATTGGTGAATTCCACATGTCTTTTGCAGGTGATTTTCTTTTCTGGATGGTTCCTGATCATTGTCATTATTGTCTATGGTGGTGTATCAGTACAGCTACTCTGATCATAATCGGATGAGCAACAGTATGTTTTGCTTTGTTTATGGGAAAAAAGATATTTTATGAACTTGTGGTTAGAGGCCTGAGCAAAAAGACTCAATAGTTTCTTGGAATTATAATTCGAATATTTGGAAACAGACAGACAGTGTCTCACTGTAGGGTTGAATTGGTCTGTAACCTTGCTTTCCTAGATGAACACCATGGACTCTAAGGTGTCACCAGAATAAGAAATGATCTTACAGCCTGGTACTGGGTGCTCATGGCCTATAATCCTACCGATCTGAGGATTTTGGTTTGTGGGTAACCTGGGGAGACAAATCCTGGAGACTCTTATATCCAATTAACTAGCAAAAAGCCAGAAGTGGAAGCATGGTGCAAGTTGCACAGTGTCTGCCTCGAGCGAAAAAGACAGGAAGTGAGAGCTTGAGGCCGGAATGTCAAGCCCCAATATTGGCATGTGTGTGCATGCACACACACACACACACACACACACACACACACACACACACACACACACACACACACACACACACACACACAGAAAGAATGATGGCTTATGTCTGTAATCTTAACTGCTCAGGAGACTGAGATCTGAGGATCATGGTTCAGAGCCAGCTTGTGCAGGAAAAGTCCATGAGACTCTTATCTCCAGTTAATGGCCAGAAAACCAGAAGTGGAACTGTGGCTTAATGTGTTAGAGTGTCAGCCTTGAGTTAAAGAGCTCAGGGACAGTGCTTAAGGCCCTGTGTTCATGAAGAGAAATGGTCCTATAAATGAGCATTAAAAAATGAAAAGAGAGGATGATAACACATTTCACGTGTCTTGCATTCTACTAAAGCCATTTTAAGGTATTATCATAAGGAATTCTTGCAAACCTATGCTGTTATCCTTATTTTAAAAAGGGAGAATTTGAAGCCTAGAGAAAGCAAGAAACTTTCTCAAGGGCATAAAAGAGGAATTTGGATTCAAATCTAGTTGTCTTCTCCAGGATTTCTGCTTTTAACCCTACATGGCTCAATTCTTAAATAAAACCTTGCATTAATGACATGTCCTAATGCCTGTTGTTAAAAATGAGAAAGGAATACTGGTTTTATGTGTGTGTGCACTTTTTAATAAGACCTTCATGATACCTTTGGCTTTACTGCAGATTTTCCTTGTGTTGTGTGTGATGCTCTGATAAATGTTTAAGATATCTTTAGGGACACATGTAATTAGCAATTTTTAATTTAATGTGTTCAATTAAGTAATAATTTATTTCCTACTTGGTATATGTTCCATGTTTGATCTTCTGCTGGTGTCAAGAAGCCACACAGAATAGTTGCCATTTAACCACATTTTGACTCTTTTGTTCCAGAAATAAAGAACAAAATAAACAAATTTGCAAGGATTTCTTTAGAAAAGTTGTGAGATAGAGATTCATCCAAAGCAATTTTTTTCCAAACTTAAAAATTGGCAGAAAGTTTTGTTTATAATACCATAGAGATAAAAGTTAGATTCACATAGAGGATTTCAGTGTTTCTTGTAATATGGAGTCACTCAGGAACTCACCAAGCCTCACAAGGTAAACTTTTGGAAACATTTGTGGGTGGAAAAATCAATGGCAGTCAAGAAGTTTTAGGTAGAGACTTGAGATACAATTCACATATGTACACAGTTCATCCTTTTTTACTTTTAACATTTATTATCTTTTAGTTGTTACAGGGGTTTCAGTTTTACATGTGACTTTCTAAGTACATGTCATAAGTTTTAAGTTTTATAAGTTGTTTTTTTTTGTGATCAGTGACATCCCTTTTATATTATATTGTCTTTCCCATTCTCCAAACTCAAAACAAAGAAAACTCAGTAAGCTTTAGCATTTGTAGTGTATGGACATAATTGTGTAACCAACACCGTTACATAATTCCAAAATATTTTCGCCATTCAAAAAGAAACTTTTTTGGTCCATAAGTAATTATTCTCCATCCTTTTCTACCACTATCCCACCTTAAGTGGCCTCCAAACTTTCTAATTATATTCATTTGCTAATTCTGAATGGTGACTATAATAGAATTATATAATACATGGTCTTTTGTGCCTCTATTTTCATATAATTTCAATTTACATTTTTTTTTTTGCCTGTCTCAGGACAGGCTTGAACTCAGGGCCTGGGTACTGTCCCTGAGCTTCTTTTGCTCAAGGCTAGCACTCTACCACTTGAGTCATTGTGCCACTTCCAGCCTTTTCTGTTTATGTGGTACTAAGGAATCGAACCCAGGGTTTCATGAATGCTAGGCAAGCACTCTACTACTAAGCCATATTACCAGTCCAATTTACAACCTTTTTATTGCTAGATTGTATTGCATTGTATGATATGCCACATTTTGTTTACCTATTAATCAAGTGCTGTATTCTCAGATTAGTGTATTTCATTCATACTGAAATTTGGGCAAATTGGACCAGGAACACAATCCATGCTAGTTTCCAACTGAAGGACAGTTATAAGCACTTTTAACTTCCCATATCAAACAAAATCATTGTCTATGAAAAGGAGAAAACTCAAGAACGAAAACCCCTGATGTCTGTTATTAAGGCAATAGAAAATGATGAAGAGTTTTCCTCATTGACTCAGCAAGGTAACCCTCTGTACTTTGCTCAACATTTGGCACTATAAATTCATTGGCTAGAATGCCCCCCCCCAAAATCCACACTAACAGAATGCATATAAAGGAAATGTCTCTCTCTTCTATAAACCAACTCTGAAAATAACCAATGTAGAGTTATAAAAACCAAAAGTGTAAATTTACATTCTGTGTCCACATTGCCTTTACTGGATTACTGCCTCTTCAAGAAATGAAAGGGCCCAGTGTTGGTGGCTCATGCCTGTAATCCTAGATACACATGAGACTGAGATCTAAGGATCACCGTTTGAAGCTAACCCGGGCAGAAAAATCTGAGCCTTTTATCACCAATTTATCACCTAGTGGGAAGTGGAGTTGTCCCTCAAGTGGTAGAGTTCCAGCCTTGAGTGGAAAAGCAGGGACTTCAGGCACTGAATTCAAGTCCCAGTTACTGTGCTAGCACACAAAATTAAACAATAGCCTGAATTAAAAAGAAATATACTTTTCAATGTATAGTGATTATTGTGATCTGATCACTTAAGTAGACATTTAGCAAATAGCAAGGGAAGAAGAGTACCAGACTGCAATTAATTAGAGCAAATCACAAGCTGCTTGAAGTTCTGATTCCTAATTGCGTCCTAAAGAGTTGAAGTAAAAAAGTGGGGGCTAATTCTGAAGCCTTTACTTGACTTTTTACTTGATTCTCCAAACCATAACCTAGGTCGAGTGTTTATCAGAGATCTGCAGAGGAACAGGTCTTCTGTGTTTTGGCAAATGCAGCTCTGAGCACGTGAGAGACACTAGTCTTTGATTACTACTATGATAACAATAATAGTTATTGACAGGATCTGATGCCAGCTGCTATTCATTCAATAATTACTATCTGCTGGGCGATTTCTAGCTTCAGGAAACTTCCTAACCTCCCAGGGCAAGTTTGTCATTTCCATTTTGTAGACAAGAAAACGGTATTACTGATATGTAGCTATACCTTTATTAAGAGTGCTAAGACACTTCCAAAGTATATCTCTTGGAAATAGTAAAAAATGGATAATGAAAATTTGTAGCCACTCCACATCACAATACTGATGATAATATGATTTCTATATCCCCGGGGATAAAGACTCTACCTGTCTGTCCTGAGTAACCTGTTGAACTTGTTTTTTGTATTGATCATGGGGCTTTCATAGATGCCCTTTCTAGCTTAAGCCATAGGCTACTTTTCCCCATGCTATGTTGTTGTTGTTGTTGTTGTTGTTGTAGGTTATGGGGCTTAAACTGGGCCTAGGCACTGTCCCTGAGCTCTTCAGGTCAAGGTGAGTACTCTACCACTTGAGCCACAGCACCAGTTCTGGTTTTCTGGTGGTTAGTTGGAAATAAGAGTCTCATAGACGTTCCTACCTTGGCTGGCTTTAAACCTCGATCCTCAGATCTCAACCTCCTGAGTAGCTAGGATTACAGGTGTGAGCCATTTGTGCCTGGCACATGCTGTGATCTTAGGACTTAGGACATTGCCACAAATTTGAATGAGATGTTATGTTAGTGCCCATTATGGAGTCTGGATCCGCTCTAGAACATTGTGATTTCCCCTTAATAATCTTTATATGTACTCTGGTCTTGCACTTTGGTTGCCTTCACCCACGGTATAACCCCTGATTTCACTGTATTTGATGTTGGTATAATTTGTGGAGGGGAAGGGAAAAAACAAATTGTTTAAATAGGGATACAGGTGGACCCATTGCAACAATGAGATGTACAAGACGTTATGTTGAAAAACGGAACTTTACAACTTTGGCAGGGGAGCCAGGAGGAGGGGGAAGGGGAGATGGGAAGGGATGGGAGGGGGAAACAAAGGCGGAGGCAACACTGCTTGATAAGAAATGTACTTGTTATCTTGCCTATGTAATTGTAACCCCTCTGTACTGTAGTTTCACACACACACACACACACACACACACACACACACACACACACACACACACACACACACACACACACACACACACACACGAGTGAGTGCAAGGGTTCTTGCCTGAGAGAGAGCTGGAAAATTTCTGGAGTTCCCCAAGCTTCGAGGATTTCCTTGAAGGTAAGGGAGGATTTAACCTTCTCGGGAGATCCTTCAGATTTATGGACACAGATTCCAGGTCTTTGGGAAAACAAACTTCAAGTGAGTTATCTTCATATAGTATAGTCACATCATAGGGTGTTTTTTTTTTTTTTACCGATCTTAGTGTTTAGCAGGCCTTTCTATACCACAAAAGGAGTGGACAAATGACTCCTATAGTTATCTTACTTTGGCCAGCACAGAATTCATTTTTTAAAGATGTTTTATTCACCTAAGGAGGGAGGGTTATAGTGTGACATCTTGATGCATATATAAAATGTACTGTGACCAAAATCACTCCTCCATTTCTCTATTTATCCTGAATCTCCTTTTCTTCTTCTCCTCTTCCTTTACTTCTTCTTCCTCCTCATATTCATTCTTCTTCTTCTTTTTCTTGTGCTAGTATCAGGGTTTCAACTCAGGGCCTCAACTCACTTGTCTGTTTGGCTTACTGCTGGCACTCTTAACACATGAGGCATGCTTCTGGTGCCAGCTTTTTACTGGTTAATTGGAAATAAGAGCATTGAAGATTTGTCTGCAGCCGGGCGTCGGTGCCTCATGCCGATCATCCTAGCTACTCAGGAGGCTGAGATCTGAGGATCACAGTTCAAAGCCAGCCCTGGCAGAAAAGTTCGTGAGATCCTTTTCTCCAGTAAACCATCAGAAAACCCGAAGTGGCGCTGTGGCTTAGTGGTAGAGGTCTCGCCTTGAGCTGAAGAGCTGAGGGACAGCACCCAGGCCCAGAGTTCAAGCCCCACGACCTACAAAAAAAAAAAAAAAGGTTTGTCTGTCTGAATTGACTTTGAACCTTGAGCCTCTTGAATCTCAGCTTCCTAAATAGCTAAGATTACAGTATAAGCAGGAGCGACCATCACCCTTCTGAAGCATTATTTTCAGTGTGTAAAATGGTATGCATTCCAGTATATATTACTTGTGTGTTCTTTTTTTCTTTACACACACATATAACACAGAATTTAAATGGTCACAGTGGTTAGTGAGGAATCTCCTACTCATTTCTAAAACCCTAGCAATCCGTTTTCTTTTCATTGTACCATTTTTGGTGTTTGTATGCCTTATTATGATAGAGATGGATAGGTAGGTTTTAGTTCTCTCCACAAATATTAGCCTGTTACATATACTAAATATTTTGCCTTAGCAGTTCATCTAGTACTACGTACATCATTCATTTGCATACTACATACAATTCCATTAAAGCAATTTACACTAATTCTTTTAACTAGGTGTCTATCATTTGCAATATTGCCGATCACATTTCAATGAAAATACTTACATGAATTCATTCGTTACTGAAATTAGATATTACTCAGATTACTTATAATGAATTCATTTTATCTGAAGCTCCTAATGAAAGGCTACAGGCTGGTGCTTTAAACAATGGCTATGTCTTTTTCACAGTTCTAGAGACATATGATCAAGGTGCTCCTCTTGGTAAAGGTCTTATATCTGATCTGAAGATGCCCAAAATATTGCAATGTACTAGCATGATGATGTCTCAGAACAAGAGCCCTAGAAGTGTCTTCTAATATGGAGACCAAATTCCCTGATAGGAACTATACCTTCATGAATTCCTCTGAACCTAATTGCCTGTCACATGCCCCAGTCTTGCTTGCAGATTGGATATGTTCAGATGAGAATTTAAGGTGTTCACAGTCATTTCATAACATTACTTAGTCAAATGATATAATAATTTGATAGTCTACCTAGTATTCTTTATTCGATCCATAATAATAACCTTTGAACTTTACCAATAGAATTGTGATAGCCCATGAACTGATAAGTCAAAATGATGGCATAGTTTTGTGTTTATATTTTTTAAATCATTTTATTTATTTATTTATTTTTGCAGTATTGGGGACTGAACTCAAGGATTTTGCTTGTTGAGCCATTTGTTCGGCACTTAGTGTATTTTAGATTTTGTTTTTTCTTGTTAATTTATAAGCTTGAATACATCTTTAGTAAATATTATCACTGCTTCCTCCTTGTAATATTTCTTTTTTTTCTTTTCTTTTTTTTATCTGTACCAGGCTTGAGCTCAGGGCCTGTGCACTGTCCCCTAGATTCTGTTGCTTAAGGCTAGCACTCTACCACTTGAGCCACAGCACTACTTCTGGCTTTTTCTGTGTTTGTGGGCTTCATGCATGCTGGGCAAGCACGCTACCACTCAGCCATATTCTATTGGATAAATCTTAGCTCTCTTCCTCAAGAGGCTGTGAAGTTCTTAGCAGAGAAGCCATGCCTCATCTTTCCATTTTCATGTGTTCAGCAATCACATTTATTGAGAATCTACCATATTCTAAGCACTAGTGACCTGTAGGTTGAGAGAGCTAAAGAAAAGTAAAGGAAGCAAGTGTGAACTGTGTCTTGTCTTAAGGAACATAGAGAATTATAGAGACAGATGACACCCTGAGCAATAGTAGTATAGGCGACAGCCAGATTCACAGGCCCCAGAAGTTCAGAGGAAGCCTGTTCACCTGAGACTGGAGAAGATGGAGATAAAATTTAAGGCATATCTTTATAATTAGACTCAAGTGCTAGGCAAATCATGAATGTGAACTAACTTTAGGAAAATTATTAGCAATATTTTATTTTTCTATCTGTTATAAGCAGTGTATCTCAAAGTTGTAAAGCCTTATTTGCTTTTTTTTTTCTCAGAAAGTGAACATTTTCATGAGAATTGAAAAATCTATCCATTTGAGCTCTAATTTATAAAACCTTAGTGTTTTTTTTATTGATTTTTTTATTTATGTGACTGGTTCAAGGATTTAAGCTGAGTCTTACGCTTGTTTGGATGGTGCTTTTTTACTTGAATCATGCTTCAAGTCATGCTTCCAGGCATTTTATTGGTTAAATTTGGGATTGAGTTTATTAGGCTTTTCTGCCCAGGTTAGCTTCAAATCATGATCCTCTGAATCTAAGCTTCCTAAGATGCTAGATCACAGGCATGAGCTATGATGCCAGGCTAAAACCTGGCATTTTTACTGATTACTTTAAAAAAATGTTAAAAGCATGTTACTATGCTTTCTTAACCCCATCCATACCATCCTCATCAGAGTTTACACTTTGGGATTTCACAAATACTATGGAAAGCATCTTGCTTTGTAGAGTATGAGCACTCAAGGCCTCCCAGATGACAAGGTTATTCTACTACAAGATTTTCTTTTCTCCTCAATGTTGTAAGACTAGGCTAGATTACTGCATTCTCTCTGAGATCTCTTTATCTTTCTCTTTTCTCACTTGATACTTCCTCTTATGAATTATTTGGGGATACAGATGAAGAAACTGGTCTGAATTATGCCTAAAAGAAGAATATATAGCATCTCTGTGATATGATAACATAGAATCCTTTTTCATGTCATTTTTAAATCACTTATGAAGATTGCATAATATGTTTCTATAAATTATTACACTTACCCATCTAACTTGTTTTAATACTTTAGAATACTGTAAAATGTCTGTAGTTGTGGAAAGTTAGGCTGTTTTCTTTTCCTTGTTGTTGTTTTGTGCCCATACTGGGGTTTGAACTCAGAGTCCCAGCCCTGACCATTAGCTGCTTGTTCAAGGCCAGCACTTCCACTTCCTACTTTTATTGATGAATAACTGGAGATAAGAGTCTCACAGACTTTCATTCCCAGGCTGGCTTTGAACTGAGATACAACCTTGTGAGTAGTTAGGTTACAGGGGTGAGCTGCTGGTGCCTGGCTGAAGTTAGTTTTTATCAGTCTCGGTTAGTGGTATATTGTTTCTCGTTGTATTCAAGTTGTCCAACATCATAAGAGCATTAAATTTTATTCCCTCCTCAATAGTTCATGTCCAAAGAGAGCAAATATAAAAAAAAATAATACTTACAGGGTAAAAAAATACATAAAAGTTATTTTGACCAATAAAAATGTCACATTGTCGTTAACCACTCTCTGCTCATTGAAAGTTCTTGCAATTAAGAACTTAATTCACTTATTGTCTATCTATGTTTAATTTTGAAGAACTTAAGTGATAAATCCATTGAGTCCTATAGTTAGAGGACAAACTAAGCAACCATTCCCTTTGCTCTCTGAGTGTTTAGAGCTCTAAGGTCAGCAGTCCAGCAGAGTGAGTGTGATGTTGGGCAGGGCGGTGACTAATGGCTCTCAGTCACGAGGCTTCCCCCAGTGGACTGAGCTGGCCCCCACACAGGGAAAACAACACAGAAAGTCTCCAAAAGAAAGAGATGTTCCGCAGTCTCAGGCAACATCCCCCAACTCACGCAGCCCGCTCATAAACATGACCAATTGTACAAGGGGAAGTGGGTGAAGGAGCATGAACCCTAAAGGTCAGGGTGCATCCGGCCACTGCTTGGGAGTCCGGCAGCATCCTTGGGGAGGAATACGACGTATTTGTGATAGATCCACACCAGATTCCAATCACACTGGATAAACAAGCTTCACAACTGGCTGACTTGATAATAGCTGAGAATTTGCATTCAAATAATAATTCTAGACTCTGTACATTCATTCTTAAGTTAAATATCACTAAACAGTATCTTATCTGTGTTGCGTGCATTAAGCTTTTTGTAGTATTAATATTTATATTCATGAAATATTCAGTGATGGTATTTGTAGGTTTTAGCTGGTAGAATTATATTTTGATTTTCTAGTTAAAAACAAAGAAGTGATACCAGATGCCTGTAATACTAGATACTCAAGAGGCTGAGCTCTGAGGATCATTGTTTGAGCCAGACCAGGCAGAAAAGTCCATGAGACTCTTATCTTTATCTTCAATTAACCATCAAACAGCTGGAAGTGGAGCTGTGGCTTAAGTGGTATACTGCCAGCCTTGAGCCAAAAAGCTAAGAGACAACTCCAGGCCATGAGTTCAAACCCCAGTACACACACTCACACACACACACACACACAGTGATACAAACTCAGTACACTGGAAAATGAAAAACAAATCATCAAACTGTTATCTGATTCAGCAACTGATCTTCTATTTTGAAGAGTTACTGCAATGGGACAAGATTAATGTACAACATCGAAACTTCTGTACTTAATTGGAATAGTTTAATATTCATAGAAAGATGCTTTTTCCACAGAATTCTTTTACCATATAATCATACATGTATATTAATATAATTTGATCATCACAGAGTTTGTGACCTTCTGATTTTTACCTCTCTCATTGAATTACATGATTTATGAAAGCTTATTCTCTATTTAGGTTGCAGACAGAACACTAATATAGTTTCTTTTCTTTTTCTTTTCTTCTATGTGTGTGTGTCAGGACTGGGGACACTGCACTCTTGCTTAGCCTTTTTGCTCAAGGCAGCTGCTCTACCACTTGAGCGGCATCTCTGTTTTTTGCTTGTCAATTGGAGAATCAAGTCTCATGGACTTTCCTGCCTGGGCTGGCTTTGAAGCTCAATTTTCATATCTTACTCTCCTGAGTATGTAGGATTACAGGTGTGGAGCCATCAGCATTGCAATTTGTGTTGTATATCATCTTCCTACAATCAGAGAACAGACTGGAATGTTGATGCTAATGTCACTTGAACAATCATGGGTGTGTTGATGTTGATGCCACACAGAGAACCCTGACATGTGACAGCCTGAGGCATCTGGATGGAATCAGCTGGTGAAGTTCAGAGTCCAGTATTTCAGATTTCTTTTTTTAAATAAGTTTTTTTAATTGTGAAAATACTGTACAGTGGGTTACAGTTACATGAGCAAGGTAATGAGTACATTTCTTATCAAGCATTGTTGCCTCCTTGTTTTTCCCCTACCATCGCTTCCCTCTCACCTCCTCAACTACACTCCCCTCTTCCCCCTCTCCCCGTCTAAATTCTAAAGTTTGTTTTTCAACATAGTGTCTTGTATATCTCATTGTTACAGTGAGCCAACCTGTATCCCTATTTAAACATTTTGCTTTTTCCCTTCCCCTCCCCAAATTATACCAACATCAAATCCAGTGAAAACAGGGGTTATACCATGGGGGGAGGAACATAGAAAGCAACAAAAAAAATCACATGGTACCTTATAAATTCATTAGAAACAATAGCAAGAAAGAAAAAACTATTTGTATTTCTATCTTGGGGTTCATTTCGCTTAACTTCATCATATCTGGTCATGTGTACATAGCTTTTGACCTTTTCTACTTGTCTCATACATATACTAGTTATTGGTGGTGCTGTAGCTCAAGTGGTAGAGTACTTGCCTCGAGCTGAAGAGTTGAGGGACAGTGCCCAGGCCCAGAGTTCAAGCCCCATCGCTGACCAAAAAAAAAAAAAAAAGACAGCTTTGACTACCAAGCAGGAACACCAGAGTTTGTCCCTGGCAAATTCATACTCTCAGATTTCTTAAAGCATATGTTACTGGAATTCTGGGTATTCTTTTGCAATGCTTTTCATTTCTCATAGAAAAGATACTAATATACATGATATATATTAAACATCACCTAGAATACTATTCATTATATATACAGAGAGAGGTATTTAATATATATGGTATCTAAGGTATCTGTCTCTTAAACATCATACAACAAATGAAAATTGTAATTGTCCCTATTTTAAAATTATTTATCCTGGGGCTGGGAAGGTAGGTTGGTGGTAGAGTGCTTGCCTTGTATCCATGAGGCCCTGGGTTTGATTCCTTAGCACCACATAAGCAGAAAAAACTGGAAGTGGTGCTGTGGCTTAAGTGTGAGGGACAGCGCCTAGGCCCAGAGTTCAAGTCCCACAACCGGCCAAAAAAAAAAAAGTAAAATTATTTAGCTCGAATAATAGCAGTTTACAAATAATTCTAAATAATCAGATAATTCTAATAATCAGTTTCTTTATCATTTTATTAATTATCTAGTTGTAGCTGGTAAACTTGCTTTGCTTATAAGCATCAGTTTTTAGAAACTTGAATTCAAACTCAAAATCAGCAAATTCCAAAGAAGCTTTCAAATACATTAAAAAGGAATTCCCTTATCTATCTCTCTGTTTACAATAGACATGTCAGTTATGTAGTTCACCCTGATAGCTTAAAAATAAGGAGATTTCAAATTGGAATATGCAGTTCTATTTTTACAAGTATCATTTAGAAAATAATTTCTAAATGCTGTAATTTATGAAATATTAGTTGTTGCAGTGATTCGAATGAAAGAGGACCTTATATGAAGCAATTTGCAAGTTTTAAGACCTGCCTTTTACAATTGCTCTGCAGTTGACCCTTTGGTCCTATTTTGAGTTGCCAGATGAAAATAAGGTTTCCCTGCAAGTGGCAGTTGCTATGGGCAACGGGTGCTGACGCCAAAAGATGAATACTCTACCTCCTTAATATAATGATTACTTTGTGAGCTAAATAAAGAACTCAATTGTAGAGAAAGAAGTTATAAATGTGAAATATCAGGGAAGGAATGGAGACAGGAATATTAGAGATGTGTAAATAAGAAAAAGCATGATTACCGTTGCATTTTTGGTAACTGCCTAACATTTGGACAGAAGTCTTAATCTGAGCATTCTAGATTTACACCTTTCATAGAAAACTAACATTGTTACCTAGTGCCAATGGCTCATGCTTCTAATCCTAGCTACTCAGGAGGCTGAAATCCTAGCATCTTAATTCAAAGCCAGCCCAAGCAGGAAAGCCAGTGAGACTCTTATCTCCAGTTAACCCCAAAAAAGCCAGAAGTGGAGCTGTAGCTCAAGTGGTAGAGTGTTAACCTTTGGCACAAAAGCTCAAGAACAGCTTCCAATCCAGGGTTCAAGTCCCAGCATGCCCCCTTTCCTCTCTCCACCAAAACAAAACAAAACAAAACAAAAAACAAAAACCCCACAAAAACTAACATTGTTCACTGGGACAAGTCTTCCTTTGTAATATGAATAATGTGAATTTATGTCCTTAGTTCTTAGTGGATTTTGAAAAAAAAAAAAAAAAAGGAAGTCTGATCAAGATGTAATTACGTCGGGAAATAGTTGCCTATTTATTTTTTCTTTTTAACTTGGAATTTCCGTTCAGAGTAGTTTGTGCCATTATAATTGATATATGTGTGCTATTTGAAACTTGATAGTGGATAGGGTCAGCTAGCCACCGCATTTATCCTCAGATTGTTTTATTAACATGTTGGTTTAATGACAGCACTTTTGTGTAAGGTTTGATACAGCAGCCTTTATAATGTCATTTGCCAAACTCTGCTGGTTAGCTTCAGCCATTGCTGTGACTGCAAGAGTCCTTTAAAAAGAAAAAGACACAGGCACTGCTGTTTTTGAAGGGTGAGTTCCCTTCTCTTTTATTGGCATCTGGTCTATGCCAGGTGCTCTTTTTGTCTCCAAAAAACCCTACAGAGGCTGATCGGGAAGACAGACATAAAATCAAGTAATTAGAAATAAATACACTATAAAATATAATTGAGTCCTAAAGCTAGATGCTACAGGAACACAAAGGAAAACACATGATCATGGACATAAGTCATTCATGGTGGGTTGGGGGCTCAGGATGCATGAGAACCATCTGCCTAAAGCAATGTCACTTCATTTATTATCAAGGTTCATGCAATGAGCTTCTTCATTGCATTTCCCCTTTCTTCCTCTCTCCTTCTAAAACTTAACTTGTCAATTAAGGAATAATTGAGCTAAATTTCTTCCTCCTTCAGTGGAGACTCTAGAATATGGACTCAGCTATATAATACTACAAATACATTCTGTTGGGCCTAAATCTTTCTGACATTTTTATATGAAGAGATTGAACTTACTAGGCAGTTGAGAATGGTATATACAGAAAAAACTTTTTTTTTTGTCTGTCATAAGGCTTGAACTGTGGGCCTGGGTACTGTCCCAGCTCTTCAGCTCAAGGCGAGCACTCTACCACTTGAGCCACAGCACTACTTCTGGTTTTCTAGTGGTTTATTGGGGATAAGAGTCTCACGGACTTTTCCTGCCTGAGCTGGCTTTGAACTGTGATCCTCAGATCTCAGCCTCCTGAGTAGCTAGGATTACAGGCAGATGTTTCTATTTCATTACAAATGGGGCACTATGATTCTTTCCGATGGAAGCATAGAATTCCATATATATATGTATATATATTGTGATATATATATATATATATATATATATATATATATTTCTTTTTCTTGATCCATCCATCTACTGAGGGACATTTGGGTTGGTTCCATAGCTTAGCTATGGTGAATAATGCTGTGATGAACATAGTTGTGCTGGTAGCTTTAGTATGGCCTTGTTTGTGATTGTTTGGGTAAATGCTCAGAAGTGGGATTGCTGGGTCATAGGAGAGCTCTATGTATAGTCTTTTGAGGAACTGCTTTCCAGAAGGGTTGAATACCTGGTATTGTATATACATTTATTTGAATTAGGGAAGGAAGGGGAACAGTAAGACAAAGGACAAGGGGGAAATCAATGCAACAGCTATATACACAAGACTGTGTTGGAGATGATCTGTACAACTTGGGTGGGGAGACTTGGGGGAAGGGAAAGTAGGAGAAAAATGAGGGAAGGGATAACAAGATTGACAAGAAATGTACTTATTACTTTACTTATGTAACTGTAATTCCTCTGTATATCACCTTGACAATAAAGAAAAAAGGCAAAACCGAAACAAAACAAAACAAAAAGAACCATCATTACCACCACCACCACCACAACTATCTGCTTATGTCCCAATGTACTTGATTCAGGAAAGTGTTCAATGTATTGAGAAGGGCTGATGGCGTACTGCTATGATAATCTATGGGCTTTATGAGCTTAGAAAATGACATAAATACATACAGTAGCAGGGTTTGTAGCCAACAATAGATACTTGGGCTTTTTGGACTTTATCTTTAGATCAGAAGAGCTACCTTTTTTTTTTTTTTCTTGACAAGAATAGGTGGGATCACTTCTTTAGTAAGAGAATAATTCTAGTATCAGTTTGGAGAATGGATTGGATTTTAGTTTTCAACCAGACACTGTATTGAAAAGTATAAATTGATGGATTACTAACTGTTAGACAATAATTCAAGCTTGGATGTGAATGAGAGAACCCAAAACACAAGCAAAAAGAGGATAGGAATCCACAGGGGTCTGTGGGACGTGTGCCTGGAGATAAGGCCAGAGGAGCAAAGAACAGGCTGAAGGATTTTTAGAGAGTTGGGAGAGAGTTAGGAGAATTGTCTTAGGAAAGAAGTAAATGACTCATGCTATATATCTTAGCTATTCTGGGGAGGCTGAGAGCTGAAGGTCACAGTTTGAAGCCAGCCCAGGCAGGATAATTCCTGAGACTTTCATCTCCAATTAGCACCAAAAAAAGGGAAGTGAAACTGGCTCAAATAGTGCGGTGCTAGCTTTGATTGAAGCAGCTAAGGGATGGCACCCAGGGTCTGAGTTTAAGCCCCAGCACTTGAAAGCACACGCGTGCGCATGTGCGCACCCATGCATGCAGATACACACACACATACACACACACACACAGAAATAACTCATTGCATCAGAGTGAAGAACTTTTAGAAAGGGTTGGGGAGAAGAAAACTAATGAGACAGAGTTTTTCTTTGGGGGAACAAAGGGTAAGATTACAGAAACTACTCACAGCAGTAAGAAGCCCTAGTCATAAAATTGTACAACAGTTATTAGATACTTAAATTGTATCACCATAGGCCAGGATTGTGCCTAAACTATTCTAGAGAGGTGCATAATCCTAACTGCTTATACTGAATCCTAATTATGAGATAATGCGAAATAACATTAAAACTAGCACCCCACTGATTTAATTTGGAGAAACCTTCATATCAGCTATTTCTAACAATTCTTTCTACTTTTCTGCAAACCATAGTTATTTCAAATTTGGCCCTCAACTCTTCCTTCTGTTTTTTCTCCCTTCCCCTTCCCCTTCCACTTCCCTTTCCCCCTCCCCTCCCTTCCCTTCCCCTCCCTACCTCTCTCTTTCTTTCTTTCTTTCGTTCTTTCTTTCGTTCTTTTGTTTTCTTTCTTTCTTTTTCTTTCTCTCTTTCTTTCTCTCTCTCTTTCGTTCTCTTTCTCCTTCCTTCCTTCCTTCCTTCCTTCCTTCCTTCCTTCCTTCCTTCCTTCCTTCCTTCCTTCCTTCCTTCCTTCCTTTTTTGGGCCAATACTGGGGCTTCCTTTTTCACTTAAGGCTAGTGCTCTACCACCTTTCACTTTTTGCTGGTTAATTAGGGACAAGACTCTCATAAATTTGCTACCTTGGCTATCTTTGAACTGTAATCTTCAGATCTCAGCCTCCTAAGTATCAAGCACTAAAGGCATGAGCCATAGTTACCTGCTTGGCCTTTAGTTTTAAAAGGAGAATTGTTGCTATAAAGAAATAAATATAGCCAGGCACTAGTAGCTCATGCCTGTAATCCTAGCTTCTCAGGAGATTGAGATCTGAGGATCATGGTTCAAAGCCATCCCAGGCAGAAAAGTCCTTGTGAGAATCTTACCTCCAATTACCACCCCAAAATCAGAGGTGGAGCTATGGCTAAAAGTGGTAGATCATTAACCTAAAGCAAAAGAGCTCAGAGACAGCACCCAGGCCCTGAGTTCAAGCCCTGCACCAATAAAAATAAATAATTACAACTTCGCTTGCTTTATATAGGTGTCAGAACCTCACGATTTTCTTTCATTTGTTCTTTACCCTGATTGTTGAACACTGATTAACTTAAATTTTTTAGATTTAGTTCCTTCTTTGGGCCATTACACTTAAATGCCAGCTGTTTTCTGCAGAGCATAAGGTAGAACAGCCCCACTCTGAGGTACTGTACCTTATTTTAAGCTGCAGGGTTGCTGAGGATGAAGTGAGAAATTAGTAATTGTTGATTGTGCAAAATACAGGTAATATTTTTCTGGTGATTGAGCTCCTTTGCATTGTGTATTCTATCATTTCCCTTAGAAAGAATACACACAAATACTGTCTCTTTGACAAGGTATCCACAATTGGTCCTCAGGGATGTTTGCCTGGGCCTGAGTAGGTACACTAGGGGGATGAGTGACAACTTCTCTTGTTTTAGTCTGAAGGGTAGTACATCCTTGTGTGTCGATCCTTCTCATGGATGCAGATACACAAGGTTTGCATGACAGAAGCTAAACATTAATTTAGGCAGAGTCCTGGATCTAGAGCTGACTCTGGTCTAAGCTGTGCATTTTTAAGGAATTATTTGTACATGTACAATACTAGCCCATGGTGGGGGACAGCGTTCTTTCAGCAGCTTCTGCTGAAGTTTGAAATGGAGATACTACACTTAAAGGACAGTTGTTTCTCTGACCCTATGCAAAGAAAGCAACTGTGGGTGAGAAAACAAAGTAACTCAGGATGAATTTCAGAATCCAAAATCTTATAAGAAAATAAGAGGCTGGGTGCCAGTGGTTCATGCCTGTAATCAAAAGCTAGCCTAGACAGGAAAGTCTGTGATATTATTATTCCTAGTGAACCACTAAAAAGCCAGAAATAGAGCTTTGGCTCAAGTTGTAGAGCTCTAGCTTTGTGAACAAAAAGTCAGACAGCACTCAAACCCAGAGTTCAAACCCCAGAACTAGTTTAAAAAAAAGAAAAGAAAGGAAAAGAAGATAAGATAAAAATTCTTAGGATTGTGTGAAAAATATACCAGGAAGAGATGAACAGTATTCGGTGTTGAAAGACAAAGTAATTAAAGTTTTATGATATGGGTCAAGATACTGCAGGTTTACATTGTTGTTTACATTTTGGCCTATTTTTATTGGTAATAGCTCTCACCTGCTAGGTTGTTTTAGTATGAGTTCTATTTTTAATTATCTTGTGTGCCAATACTAAGGCTTAAACTCAAGGCTGGCACACTACCATTTGAACCACAGCTCCACTTCCAGTGTTTCATTGGTTAATCAGAGATAAATAGCTCACAAACTTTTCTGACCTCTATGGCTTTCCATGTCTGTCTTCAGATCTCATCCTCATGAGCAGCAAGCCTTTATGACAGGTGCCACCAGTGTTCAGCTTATACAGTTGATTAGGCTAATAAGAACCTAAAAAGTAAAATAATGCTGACAAAAAGACAAAATTGTCAATGAATAAAATTTAGAGATGTGTAGGCTGCCCTAAAAGTTAAAACAGATTTCAACAATTGCTTAATTCTTGTCCAGTGAATAAGAGCTTTCTTAGTCTCTTTCTGTTCTCAAAAATAAATGATTTAGGTGAAAAAATAATTTTCACTAGGAGAGTTACACTATCCTACTTAGCTACTTAGGTAAGTTAATTATAAAATTGTCCAATCTCAATTCATTGTGAGCTATATAAGCATATTGGAGAGTGCATTTTGTTAATCTCAAGAATTTATGTTTTTGAAATTTTTTTGAATAGAAGAATCCTTTAACCACATAATTTCCATCATTAGCCACTTAGTTTGGTTTATGTTACGATAACTAATTTGAATGTCGATGAATTTGAAAATTTAATGTAACTCAGATCAGACTTAAATACTCCTATTTTGAAGCATATTTAGCACTTTTACTTCCAGATTAAAGTTCTGTGGAGAAAATCATTAATATTTATTAAATCTCTGTTTTAGGCATAATGTTTTCCATGAATCACACCTTAATTTTCATGCATAATTATCTTTTATTTCAAGTCCTTTGTGTATAAAGTGGGAATAAAAACATGTACTTGTCAAAGGCTTGCTTAAACATTGACTGACAACGTTGTATAAAGCATTTAAAACAGAATAGAGTAAGTTCTTAGTAAATGTACCATCAACTCTTGATGATGAGAATATTTATAACTGGGCATATTATTATTGTTTGGATATTATTCTGTTCTTGCCCCAGTTCTTAAAAGTCCAGTAAACACACACAACCAGTAACTAACAGACTGAGACATAAACTTACTTCTGCTTGGGTTCTGGGTCTGGTCCCTTTCTGGCACTCCAAAAGATTTAGTTAAAACGTCCCTATCCTCACTGTTCTAACTCAGGCCCATTCAATTTGCCATCATTCTGTGCTTTTATTTTTTTGTTTGTTTTTGTTTTTTGTTTCTCTACTGGTACTGTTACTTGAATTCAGAACCTCACACTCTCATTTACCTTTTTTTGCTTAAGGCCTGGTGCTCTAACCCTTGAGCCACAGCCCTACTTCCAGCTTTTACTGGTTAGTTGGAGATCAGAGTCTTATGGAATTTTCTGCTCGGAATGGCTTTAAATCTTGATCCTCAGATTTCAGCTTCTTGAGCAGCTAGGAGTCTAGGCATAAACCACCAACACTTGGCTGAGTTGTTCTTGTTTTAAGATTTATCAAGTTCAGATAGAATGTTCACGTTTAAGATAGTATCTTGGTTTCCAGGGACAGTGCCTGTTGCTAGGTATGTCACAATTTACTCCTATTAGTAAAACACTAGAATAATGGATGACTTTTTAAATGTCAACTCTGAAAGATATACTATTGTTCTTAGAACAGCCTTCTATGCACTCTCCCTACCATCCTATCTGCCTCTTTAAGAAGAAAAGGAGAGTTGAAGCAGCCCATCTTCTGGGAGCCTTGCCCAAAATACAAACCAGCAATCTGCACACACTCAGAAGGTATCAGTGTTCTCTTACTGCCAATGCTGGATTGAAGGACCAAGCTGGCTCCCCTTTAACTTCACTTCCTGGGAGGAGTTTATCCTAACTTAACTGACTGGGCAAGGGCAAAGTATTAAATAGAACTATCCATACCATAAATTCAATTCCATTAAATAGAATTATCCATACCATAAATTCAATTCCATATCATATTGCTTTTACTTTCTACCATCTGCCTGCATTACAATTTATTATATTCATTTTACTTTCCACTTAATCTAGATATCTAAAGGTAACAACAATCATTCCAAGTGGGACTTTTATGCAAAACATCATAAGGGGAAATTTCTAGTGGTTTCATTATTAAAACAACTAGTTGTCTAAAAGATTAGTAAGTTATATTTTGGCATGCTATTTTATAGAGAAGGCTATTTGTTAAATAGCCATTCAAGGTTAGAAGATAATTAATTCAAGCTTTTATGTTCATGAAAATTTAATAAAGCAATCAAGCAATCTTTTTTTATGTTGCTGAGTAAAGGTTAACAGAAATATATATGTGTGTGTGTGTGTGTGTGTGTGTGTGTGTGTATATACACACACACACACACACACACACACACATATATATATATATATATATATATATATATATATATATATATATATATATATATATATATATAGGCTTCTTGATCGAACATCAGATCCTCAAACCAAAAAAGACGCAAACCAAAAAAGCCAACCGAGAATACCAAACCCTAAGTTCATATCTCAGTACTGACACACAAAAAATTTAAAGACAAAAAGAGCCAGGAATTATTTTATGCTTTAGTCAAAAGAAAGAAAAATGACAATATTACAGGTAGTTTTATGAAGAGGCCAAAAACTTGGTTATATATCCTTTTCCAATAAATTTTCAACTGAATGTTTTTTTCTTCCATTATAACATTGGCACACAGTAATTTGAAGTGAATGCAAAATATTTTCTTGGCTCCAAATCTTAAATTGTACATTTTGGCCAAGGATATGATTGTAGATGAAAACTTAGCATTGACAAACGAATGACTCCAACATTCTGAGGATGATGTTGAGTGAAGATAAAATGCTAAAATCTATTTAGCAACAAAAGGGTTGCCTAGATAAAAAGGTAGGAGCCAAATACAATCACCCATTGATGTGGTTCCATGCAAATAAAGACAGACATTCCTCAGCTGTCGGCCTTGGCCTCTGTTAAGGAAAAATGGAGGCACTTTTTTTTTCTTAGTTATATGAAAAAGTTAGAGAGCAGGTACTTTGTGTTTAATAAATGATTAAAAAATGTTAAGTCATTGGTATGTTGCAATAAAGAGTTACAGGTCCAGTAGAGAAAGATGTGTTTCAAATGTTAAGGAACAAAAAGTCTTTGTTTCCTTCCACTTTCTGTGGCAATACATTGAGTCAGCCCTGAGGATCGCAGGGGTTCAGGCGAAAATGTTCTCCCTGTCCTCCACACGAGACCCCCTCCCACGGCACAGGGCTCGTCCCCACGCGAGACCCCCTCCTAACTGCACACCGCGAATTCCCACGTCCTCCCCGCCCTCCACACGCGACCCCATCCCACTGCACATGGCGTGTTCCCCTACAGACCCAGCTTCCAAGCTCGGGGCTGATGCCAGTAACTAGATAGATACTCAGGAAGCTGAGATCTGAGGATTTGGGGTTGAACCAAGCCTGGACAGAAAACTCAATGAGACTCTTGCCTCCAGTTAACCACCCCAAACCCAGAAGTGACTGATGTCATAGAGTGCCAACCTCAAGTAAAAAAGCTAAGCAAAAAGGCCTGTTTTCAAGCCTTAGTACCAGAGCAAAACAACATCAAAATAACAATACAAAAACAAGCAAACAGACATAGCTAGCTTCTAATTGCCAGCTAGTTTTCATTTCCCCATATTTCATTATAATTGAAACAATAATGACTTCTTAGTACAATTTCAACAGATCCAGGTGAAAAGAAACCACTTGTGTTTATTTTCATTCTAAAGTGTTCGGCGTTTTTATTTCTTTGGTCTTGATCCATTGGATTATTTGACTTGCTTTTTTTGTATGTGTTCCACTACTAATACTCGAACACAGGGCCTTATAATCTTGCTTAGTTAGCTATTTCACTCAAGGCTGGCATTCTACCACTTGAGCCACTGTCAGCTTTTCTTTGGTTCATTGGAAATAGGGGACTTTTCTGTCTGGGCTGGCTTTGAACTAGGTTCCTTAGATCTCAGCCCTGTGAGTAGCTAAGATTACAGGCGTGAGCCAGCACAGCTGGCTTTGATCAATTTTTAAAAGTACTTTACTAGTCGTTCTCCTCCTCTTTATACCTGAGGTCAACAACCTCTCTCAGATTTTATTCCATTTCACTCTCTCCCATTCAAATACTCTCCTACCTTGTTTGCTCTTCTCATGCCTCTTCCCTGCGGAGCCTCAAGGGTGGTTTAGTTAGGATTCAGATCTGGTCTTTTGCCAGAGCTCTGTGTTGCTCCCACTACAGCCAGTATACAAAGGGCAATATCGAATCATAGCAAATTATAGTCCTCTTGAGCAGTAGCAGGTGTCTCTCCATCCACTCTACCTAATACTCTTAACTCTAGTACAGAACCCAGATTTGTGGTAGTGTGGTAGTGCCCTGTCTCTCCCAGCATCTCTATATCAAATGCTATCTGATAATACTCTTCTTTCTTTTACCTCTAATGTCCCCTTCTTTTTTTTTGGGTCCAGTTGTGGGCCTGAACTCTGGGCCTGGGCGCTGTCCCTCAGCTCTTCAGCTCAAGGCTAGCACTCTACCATTTGAGCCACAGCGCCACTTCCGGCTTTTTTTCTTTTTGCTTATGTGGTGCTGAGGAATCGAACCCAGAGCCTCATGCATGCAAGGCAAGCGCTCTACCACTGAGCCACCTTCCCAGCCCTCTAATGTCCCCTTCTAATCTTGGTTCCCATGTCCCCTCCTGCAGACACCACCATATATCTCCTGGACATGACTTGTCTTTATTGTACCTCTGTGGCATTTAAAAATTATTTGCTAAATACCTGCCTCCCCCAGAAGACACTTAATTTTTGAGAGAGAAGAAAAAAGTCATGCCAATCCATCAAAACCCACAAGGGCTAAAAATAGCTAGTGAGACCATTTCTTTAAAAAATATTTTATTTGGCCAGCACCAAGGTACATAGATTAAATTCTTACAAAGAAGCATTTGCAAAGAACCCAGCTCTGTCTAAAAAGCAAGTTCGGGTGGTTTAAATGAGTTGTATGTCAGCATTTTTTGATATTCACTTATTTGATATGATTTTAAAAATGTGGTTTCCATGTATCCAATGCTGTTTGTAATATATGCTGTGATTTTCAGTTACCCTGCAAGAATGTGCATGGTGCTGAAAAAGAAGCAATTAACTACAATGAAGATATTCAATATTTTTGCTGTTCCTATGAAACTTGTGAAAACCACTCATTCTTAAAATAAGTTTTTTTTTTTGTAATGGGGAAATTCAATAAATGGTTTGTGGCTGCTTTCAAATGTTAATATTTGTACTCTATTTTTGTGTACATTAAACATGTCCAAAGCACACTTTTCTATGAAAATAAAGGTGAATCTTTAGTTCTCTTTGAATATTGATCTCCTCATAGAAGTTGTATCTTTGTATTTTTATCTAGAATGGAGATAGATTTACACCTTCAGATAATTTCATTATCACAATTAGATTTTTTTCCACAGATCATTTCATATTTCCTTATTCTATATATGTGCAATCACAAATATATAGACATTCTCACTGTGGTTTGGAAGTGGTAGGAGAATTATACTAAATTTATTTTTGTAAAATGTTTTCAAATCCCCAGAAAGACCAAACTGATGTATTTTCCAAATCATTATTTTAAGTCTTTAAATACTTTATTCACACCATGGACTTTCTCTATGTCTCTATAAGCTGTTGTGTTTTCGAATTTCCCAGAAATTACTCAGTGAGAACTCTGCAGGAATGCATACAAGAGGCGCATACCAAATTCTTTTAGGCAGCTCTAATCATAGCTTTCTTTGCCTTGGCCTAGTATAGCAAGAATTTCTCCCACTTCTCCCCAAATTACAAATATTGAATGAAATATCCCAGTAATCATTGTGTAATGTAAGACTCCTTTCTAATAGAGATTTTTAAAAATAATGAAAAAAAAAGAAAAGTAAGGGAAGAGTGGATCAAAGCTGGATGGAGATACTGAAGGGATCATACAGATCAAGGTGCATTGCACACATAAATTCCTTTGTTAAATGGCAAAAAAATCAATATAACCTAAAAAGCCAATATAACCAACCAATATAACCTAAAAATCAAGTGAAGGAAGGTGTGGGTTGGAAAGGTGGATGAAAATGTTGAAAGGGATGACACTGATTAAGACTCACTGTATTCATAAGCTGCTTTGTTGAATGGCAACTCCTTTGTACAACTACTTAAAATAATAAATGTATTTAATAAGGGATTATAATGTGAGTTTAAAATTTCCATGTATCTTTTTTCTTACTGTTTAAAAATATAATTGTCTTTTCTAAAAAATAATTGTGAATGCTGAAAAAGTTGTTTCCATTCATAGAAGATGTGGCATTTGCTCTTTACTTTGAATTACCATTTTATAACCAGAAGACTTTGTAAATATAGATTGCTACTTTTTCATCTTTACAGACCTTTCTCCTGTGGAAAAATCTCTTATTCAGTGCTACTACATAATATATGCTATATCTCTTTGTCTTCCTCTGCCCTATTATTGGTTGCACTGAAAAGATGACTACAAGACCAGTGCATTCAAGTACAAGTGATTTACACAGAAGACGTTATAGTTCTAAACTACTTTGTGGGGAGAGTAGCACTGAGGTCTGAACTAAGCCTCACACTCTTGTTCGACTTTCTTTCTTAGCTGGTGCTCTATCACTTGAGCCACAGCTCCAGCCTTGCTTTTTGCTGGTTAATTGGAGATGGAATCACATGGACTCTCCTGCCCATGCTTGCTTTGAACCACAATCCTCAGGATTTCAGCCTCTGATGTAGTTAGAGCAATGTGAGCCACCACCTGGTTGTCAGTTTCATTATGTTCACTCCCTTGGGAAATAGAGAGGGGCCAACACAACAGTGTTGAGTCTTTGTTTCACATTGTTTTTGGATTGGTATTTTCATGGTGATATTGCTTTAAAGAAACTGAACTAGTTAGTGTTTCTCCTATAGTTTCCATTCTATTCATCTTCTCTGTTTAATTGATTTCTTTCATCTGATGTTTCATTAGTTCTTGAGTGCCAGTCCTATTTGGATAGACCCATCCCTGCAAATAGGCAAGGAGATGGTAAAATTGTTGGCATTTACATGTTGGAATGTCTTAAATACCATTTATTCACTTTGCTGTAGGGATTAAGTTGTGAGAACAGGTCGTGCGTTGTTAGAATTCACCAGGGATCAGTCATTGAAGAAACTAAACAGTAGAATCTGGTCTACAGCACAAATCCCTTCATATCAAAACTACTTATTACTTTCTCAAAGTTTATTAAGTATGACAGCAGGACATGTTTTGCCAAGATGGGGATAGTGGAATTGCCTCATAGAGGAAGAGATATATGTGATGTTCCTCTTGGAGACATTGTGCTTTTATTTGTAAGAGTGGGAAAATTGCCAGGTGTCAGTGGCTCACATCTGTAATCCTGCCTACTCAGGAGGCTGAGATCTGAAGATTGAGTTTCATTATCAGCTGGGGCAACTAACTGGCAAAAAGCCAGGCTGGGTGAGTAGTTCAAATGGTAGAGCACCAGCCTTGATTATAAAACCCAAGTGAGAGTTCAAAGCTCTTAGTTCAGGTACCACTACCAACACCAAAAACAAGCAAAAAGAGTGAGGAAGTTTATGTAGGTGTAGATTAAAATATAAATATTCTTAAAAATATGCCTGGAGATTTTATTGTCAAAGTACTGTTTATGTAAACAAAAAACAAATTAAAAAATTGTAAATGTAATCTTTTCTATAAGGCTTAATAGTACTTTGAAAAAATAACATAAGAGAAATTTTCAAAGTGATTATCAGACCTTATTTTTAACATGAAAGAACTCAATTACTTTAGTCTGGGAAGTAATTTGTTATATTACAATGTTGACAGGCTCAAATTCACTGAGATACAATTTGAAAAATAGAAGTGAAGTATCAGATAAAGAATTTCTTTCCTTTTGGTATTTGTCTTACTAAAATAAGTGAGTTTTTGTGTGAAAAGTTAAACAAAGAAAGAATACAAAACTGACTATTAAAATGAGATATTGTGTTTATACAAACTGACTCTGAACTAAGGGTTTGACTAATTTCTGCTGCATGAAGAGCAGGGATAATTTACATTGGAATTGTATTGAATACAGAAGCAGAACTGAGAGCTATTAAACACTGTTAAATTTAATTAAAACGACACTCAGTGGTTTAGAATTTTTTCTTTTTCTATAAGCATGGTTCCAAATAGAAGCACTTTCCCAGCCACTGTAAATTTAGCTATCATTATCTCCAATGAAAGTAGCACAGACATACTTACTCTTGAGTACAGATTGGGAAATGTACGATAGTTCTGTATAAGATGAAATCATTTGATACATTTAATATGTTGTGAAATATCCTGTTAGAGTGAAATTTTATAAATTATGCTTTTAATTATACTTTTTAATTTCATTTATATTTTGAAGTAGTTGTACAAAGGAATTGCTATTCAATAGTAAATGAATTTACTGAATGTTGATCATCTCTTCAATCATTCTCCCCATCCTCCCAACCCCATCTATTTCCTCATTTTTCTTAATTTTGGGTAATATGCATTGACTTTCATGGCTGTAGTCCTTCCTTCCTCTCTTCATTGTTCTATCCCCTTCCCCTTTACAAGTGAAATTTACATGTGACACATGGCACTAGTGGCTCATACCTGTAATCTTAGATACTCTGAGTCTGAGATCTCAAGATTGCTGTGTAAAGAGTCTGTTAGTCTCCAATTAAATAGCAAAAAGCTGAAAGTGGATGTGTGACTCGTGTGGTAGACAGCCAGTCGTAAGCTTTTGTAAAAGCCAAGGGATAGCAGTGTCCAGTCCCAGAGTTCAAGATCCAGTACAGGCACCAAAAAATGCAATCATTTGTCTCTTAAGAGATTCCTTTCTGCCTTTTCTTTCTCAGATATTGTGTTGGACACTCAGGAGAGGGAAATGAACTTGTGCTCTCAGAACTCAGAGGTTTGTGGTACTTAAAGAGTGGAAAGATTTGTAACTGAGTAAAGGCAAAAGAACTCTTCAATGTCCAGAGATGCATATTGAATATAATGAAAGCACAGGGCTGATTGTCTTTTTTTTTTTTTTTTGGTCGGTCGTGGGGCTTGAACTCTGGGCCTGGGCGCTGTCCACTCTACCACTTGAGCTACAGCGCCACTTCTGGTTTTCTGGTAGTTTATTGGAGATAGGAGTCTCACGGTCTCTCCTGCCTGGGCTGGCTTTGAACCGCGATCCTCAGATCTCAGCCTCCTGAGTAGCTAGGATTACAGGTGTGAGCCACCAGCACCCAGCAGGGCTGATTGTCTTACTTTGCCCATGTCCCTATGGTGGCTTCGAAGAATTTACAATATATCTTATAATCTGGCATAAATGCAAATCTGCATACAGATGTGAATCTGTATCTTCATCCT
This sequence comes from Dipodomys merriami, assembly GCF_024711535.1. Lineage (NCBI taxonomy): Eukaryota > Metazoa > Chordata > Mammalia > Rodentia > Heteromyidae > Dipodomys > Dipodomys merriami. The sequence goes on from NW_027206501.1 coordinate 3,102,454, forward strand.
TTCAACACTAAATTCTCTGTTTTTGTTAATTCCTAATGTGGTAACTTAAATTGGTGTCCTACTGGCATTAAAAGCATCAGAGTGCCTTTCTAAATATCTAAGCTTGATAAGAAATGTACTCATTACCTTGCTCATGTAACTGTAACCCCTCTGTACAGTATGTTCACAATAAAAACCTTACTAAAAATAAAATCAAAATATAATTTGACCAAAGAGGGGACAAATAATCATAAAAGTGAACTGTAATCCAGGTGTTGTTGTCCCCTCTCTGTAATGCTAGCTACTCAGGAGACATAGATGTGAAGACTGAGGTTCAAAGCCAGCCTGGGCAAAAAGAATCCATGACAATCTTATCTCTTTTTAACCAGTAAAAAACTTGTGGATCAGGTGGTAGAAGGCTAGTCTTGAGTGAAAAAGTCAAGCAAGAGGCCCTGAGTTCAAACTCTAGTGCTGGCATAAAAATAAAAGCATAGTAATTTTCTATGAATAATCTAAACAAATGGTTATTGAAGTGTTAGTATTTAGGTACTTATATACATGTCAAGGAATTAGCACTTAGAGCCACATGTAATAATCTTCTGTTAATATATATAAAGACACCCACACCAACATAAATCTTTCTATTAATATTATACTTAAAATACTTCAGAAAAAATATTCACTTAATTGCTTCTTTATTTCCATATTGGGAACAGAGCTATGTTCCTTTAACTTAGAAACTATACTTATTTGTACATGCATCTACATCCGTGGTATGACATTTCCTTATTCCAGAAGAGATTTCTGTGCAGAGTCCCAAATCTACTGTTTAAATATGTATATTGACCAATAATAATGTGAAATTTTGGATTTAAATGTGTCTACTATAGAACAGATGTGGTGAATACTCATATATCAAGGAAGAAAATCTAAATTAATATAAGTCCGTGTCATTTTGTTTTTGTAATAGAAGTGTTGCTGGTGTTACCATTGTTTCCTTACCAGTAAGCATCATCTATCTTTTCCTTATATGTTGTTTATGTATATTTCAGCATTTTTTAAAAAAAGGTATTATATACTTTAGATCTTGAGTCAGAAGGAAATGAAATAAAGCTTATGCTTGTTTAGATTAAATTGAAAATATTGAAAATAATTCAAGAACAGCCCTTGAGGAAAGTTACAGTAAATTAAATTCTCAGATGTTTAATTTATTCCATGACCCTTGAGCCACCTGTGATTTAAATCAGTCACTAACTTGATAATTAACTTAGGACAGAATATAAGCTTAGAGGGGCTGGGTATGTGGCTTAGCAATACAGTGCTTGCCTAGCATGTATGAAGCCCTGGGTTTGATTCCTCAGTACCACAAAAACAGAAAAAAGCTTGGAAGTGGTGTCATGGCTCAAGTGGTAGAACACTAGCCTTGAGCACAAAGAGGCTCAAGGGCAGTGCCCAGGCCCTGAGTTCAAGCTCCAGGACCAGCAAAAAAAAAAAAAAAAAAAAAAAAAAAGAATGTAAGCTAAATATCAGTTGCATTTTTTCATATGTACATGATTAATCATTGAGCGGACACAGATTTATTAATTAAAACTGACTCAAAAAGATCTTGTTTCTACGATCTATCTAGAGTAAGTAGACAGGTGTCCAGCAGTTCATAGGTAATATCAAGGCATTTATTCAATTAGCAGGCATTCCTAACAATCTGACTCTGGCTCGGTCTTTTACTCCAAGTCAGCTCATAAATAAGTACTTCTGTTTATGTTATCTTATTTTGTGCTGATACTAGGCTTACACTCAGGATCTTGCATTTTCTCTTGTTTTTTCCAATCACAGTGGATGTTCTACCACTTGAGCCATATTTCCAGTTTCAGATTTTTTCTGGTTAATTGGAGTTAGGAGTCTCACAGATTTGTCTACCTGGGCTGGCTTTGAATCACAATCCAAACAACTCTGGGTCCCAAGTAACTAGGTGTGAGCCATTAGTTTACTTCTCTATTTACAATTCAGACCTTCTCTTTTATTTGTTTTTTGTCAGTCCTGAAGATGCAGTCTTCATTCTCCTTGGTTATTCCTAGCATCTACTGTAGAAAAGTTCTAGGAGGACAGTAGTTACAACCTTTCAAGTTCCACCCACAGCTTCTAAGGAACCCACCTCCTACTTAACCCTATCTTCTTCCTTCCCTTTACTGGCAGCCCAGTATAGGACCAATGTAACTGCTATCTTCACCTTTAGTATATTGACTCCTCACACACTCCATCCATCCAGTTCTACTTTATATCTTTAAAGGTCTATTTCCCATGCTGGGGGAAACATTTTTTTTCTCTCAATTTTATCTTTCAAATACCCATGTACCCTCAGGTTTATTCAGACAAGCCTTTCATAAAGGTCTTCCAGGCCCCTCAGTTATTCAGGACATTCTCAGCCCCACTGGTATATTTAATATCAATATAGGATATCTGTTTTACTTTGATATTATTATTGGTTTTTTTCTGGGTCTGGACATTGTCCCTCAGCTCTTCGGCTCCAGGCGAATGCTCTACCAGTTGAGCCACAGCACCACTTCTGGTTTTCTGGTGGTTAATTGGAGGTAAGAGTCTCATGGACTTTCCTGTCCAGGCTGGCTTTGAACTTCGATCCTCAGATCTCAGCCTTCTGAATAGCTAGGATTACAGGTGTAAGCCACAAGCATCAGGCACATCAGGTTTTTAAGAGAAGGAGCTGTATAGGAATCTTCTGTAGATCCCCCTATAGAAAATGAAGAGTCATAGTGCCAAGTATTACTTGTTAATTGAGTAGATTGCAGGTAACACTACAAAGATGATGAATTGATGGTTCTTTTTTGGGGGGGTGGGGTGGGATAGGTCTGGTCGTGGGGCCGGAACTCTGGGCCTGCGCGCTGTCCCTCAGCTTTTCAGCTCAAGGCTAGCACTCCATCACTTGAGCCACAGCGCCACTTCCTGCTTATGTGGTGCTGAGGAATCGAACCCAGGGCCTCATGCATACAAGCTAAGTGCTCTAGCACTGAGCCACCTTCCCAGCCGAATTGATGGTTCTTGAAGAAGAGTGATTTGGGACCCCCACTTAAGCTCAAATATCTTTTTTTTTAAGTGAGTGTTATTGTTGACTGTAAGCTTTCAAGATCACACACATTTCCATAAGAGAAGACCCTCTCTGGGTCCATCAGCTATGAATATGGGTGTTTCCTTCCTTTCTACTATTTATGGAAGATCAAAGGAATTATCCAGAGATAGCCAGAAGTGATTTCACATCTTAATTCTCTCAACCTTTCTCTTCCTGCAATACATATGAAAAAAATGAAAGATAAACTGACCCAGACTGTATTTTTCTTTGTTTTAAATTTTATTTTCTTGTAAAGATGCTGTACAGAGAGGTTATAGTTACATCAGTAAAGTAATGAGCATTGTTACCCCCTCCATTGTTTTTCTCCTAATATCCCTTCCCTGCTCCTTCTCCTCTCCTTCCAAAGTTGTAAAGTTCATTTCCAGCAGAGTATCTTGTGAGTATTATTGATGTAATGGGTAATCCTGTGTCCTCGTTTCAGAATTTTATTCCCCTACCCTTCCCATAATTAGACACACACACACACACACACACACACACACACACACACACACACACACACACACACACACACACACACACACACACACACACACACACACACATATACACACATACAAGATGCAAGGTACCAAAATCAAATACAGTTACATAAGAGGAAGAACATACAAAAGAAACAAAAAAAACACAGAGTACATTAACAACAACAACAACAACAAAGAAAATGGACTGTATTTTTCAAAACATAGAAGATTGGTAGGATAATTTTCTCTTGAGTTTTTTTTCCTCTTGAGTTCTTTCCTTTGACCACTACGCCTGATGCTCTTAAAATCAGTACCCTGCTATTTGCTCTTTCTGAATCCTGAACTTATATGTGTAGGTCATTATACTCAGTCAAGAAACTTCTTATTTTTTTATTGTAAAAAATACTGTACAGAGGGGTTACAATTACATGGGCAAGATAGTGAGTACATTTCTTATCAAGCATTGTAGCCTCCTCCTTTGTTTACCCTTCCCATCCCTTTCCAGCCTCCCTCTCCCCCCCAGTCCTCCCCCCCAAGTTGTAAAGTTCGTTTTTGACATGACTAGTTGTACTTCTCATTGTTGCAACAGGTCCACCTGTATCCTTATTTAAATGACTTGTTTTTCCCCTTCCCCTCCACAAATTATACCGACATCAAATACAGTGAAAGCATGGGTTATACTGTGGGGGAGGGACATACAAAGTAACAAAGAAATAATCTTATAATTGCGTTAGAAACAAATGCATGAAAGAAAAAAAAACATTTAAAATACATAAGAAGAATGGCCAATAGACACATGAAGAAATGCTCAACCTCCCTAGCCGTAAAAGAAATGCAAATCAAAACAACATTGAGATACCACTTCACCCCAGTTAGAATGGCAAAAATCAAGAACTCTAATAACAACAGATGCTGGAGGGGATGTGGACAGAAGGGAACCTTACTTCATTGTTGGGGGGAGTGTAAACTTGTTCAACCACTTTGAAAAGTAGTATGGAGGTTCCTCAAAAGACTCCACATAGAGCTCCCCTATGGCCCAGCAGTCCCACTTTTGGGCATTTACCCAAATGTTTACAAACAAGACCACACTAAAGCTACCAGCACAACTATGTTTATTGCAGCATTATTTACCATTGCTAAGATCTGGAACCAACCCAGATGCCCCTCAGTAGATGAATGGATCAAGAAAATGTGGTATATATACACAATGGAATTCTATGCCTCCATCAGAAAGAATGACATTGCCCCATTTGTTAGGAAATGGAAAGACTTGGAAAAAATTATATTAAGTGAAGTAAGCCAAGCCCAAAGAAGCATAGGTCCCATGATTTCCCTTATTTGCAATATCTAGTATATGTATGAGTCAAGTAGAAGAGGTCAGATAAGGTGATTAGGGAAAAAAAAAGAAACTTCTTTGAAATATTGTTAAAGATACTAAATCATTTAGGGCTTTAGCCCAATGGCAAGTAATTTTTAAAGCTACATTTGAGTTCATTAAACACTTTCCCCCCCAAAACTTTCCTTTAGATGGAAAAATCAACTAAGTGACAGTAGATGCACAATAGTAAATTGTGGTTCAGCAAGTAATCAGATCATTAACCAGGATATTTTGGAAGAGAAAGAGCCTGTGCTCTGTAAGGATTTACAAATATCATATGTACTTCTTAGTAAGTTACATATATTTTTGATAAGTTCTAATGTAAGAAGTAGTCAATATAATATTGATCGGTTTTCCTTTCTTTTAAATTATCATAATAAAGCATTCATAGAAAACATCTTTAATATTTTAGTGTTGGATTCTTTCCAATCGATACAAAACATTCATGTAAGTTGGTTCTGGCATTCCATTCATTCGTGAACTAAAGTACTACCCAAATAAATAATAATGTGGGATTACATTTGGTCCATGGAGGAGAAATATTTCTAGAAATTAAAATACTATCTTTCTCCTTCTCCTTCCATGGCACTTCTGGTGGCAGTTTAATGGTCCCTAGCAGAGATCTGGCCCTGAAAATAGAAGCTTAAACTGAGGGTGTACCCTTGCTAAACCAAAGTGAATTGTGAAATAGCTAGACAGACTACAACTTCTCATGTTCTCAAAATGATTTCAAGATGTTTTCTATAAAAGTTCACTACTTTTGCTTTTGAAAAATCCATTCAGCAAATATTTGTTAAAAAACATACTGTAAAATAGAAGTTTAAAAAAATCCCTCTCAATAGACATGAGAAAAGTGTTCAAGGTTTGTAATTAAATGGTTCTATTCTGTCTTCATGTTGTAGAGGTACAAGTGATGGAGGGGGATATCAACCTTAAATCCAATTTCATTCCAATCCTGAGTGCTTTAAGAGAAGAGTGAGCATTCCTGATCTTAACCATGTTGATAATAAAAATGCTCTCTTATTACTTGTGTCCCAGCCACTATATCTGAAGGGTCATTGTTGAGCATAACTGACATTCTTCCTGTGCTATGTGGTCACAGTCTGGCAGAGAAAATGGACAAGAATCAAATTACCACACACATAAATTCACTAGACTCTTATCTCCAATTAATCAACAAAAAAGTGGAATGGAGTTATAGTTCAGTTATGATTGAGTGCTAGGGGTGGGCGAAAAAGCTAAGGGACAACACACACACACACACGCACGCGCACACACACACACACACACACACACACACACACACACACACACACACACAACTTTGTGTTATGGGCCTGTACTAGATTTGAGAAGTACATGAACACAGGGCATTCTGCTGGGCAAATCAGATAGTAAGCAGAGAAAGAAGTTGATGCCATCCTGGGAGGTGGTGCTATGGTGACAAAGTGCTGGAAAGACATCGAAATTTTTCCAACCATATTTAGTGTGTTCAGGGATAGGTGTGAGATTAGAGCTTCTGAAGGGGCTGATGTTTGAAGAGAAATCTGAAAGAAGTCTTGACATGCTACCACAAGAGAATTCTTAGCTTCTGCTTTTGTGTTTGGGAAGGACTTTGTGTGTTTGAATCTAGAGTGCAACACAGAACATGAAGAAACTCTGTAAGACGTGTTAGAAAGCCAGATCTTTTGGAGCTGATGAGCACTATATCCAGCTTTGCAAAGGCCATTTCCTAATGAAGTTGACAGGGTCAAATTTCCATCTAAAAGCATGTGACTGTGGACAACTGGGTAGGCAAAGAATCAGTACAGGAAACCCTCTCCAAAGGTCCCTGAAAGATGAAGCAGCCTAGATAGGGATGATAGCAGTAGGGGTAGAGAGAGGGGCTTGGCATTTATGAAGTGGACAAGACAGGAGTTGTTCCCACATTTCTCGGTTTTTACATAGAAAGAAGTTGATACCATTCTTGAGGGAAATAACTCTGGATTTATAATTTTCGCCCTCAGTGCAACTAGTTCCATTTAGGACTTGTGGTTTCTGAGATGTTTCTGAGACAGCCTAGTAGACAATCAGAAAGAGATGGGATCTGGAGTACAGAGAACAGGTGGGGAGTGGTGCTAGAAACTTGGGGGTCAAAGGCTTGGAGTGCAAAATCAAAGCTTTCTGCTGGGCAAGATTCTGTAACCAGGGACTTTATGGTTTCCTCTCAGATATATCCCAAATCCACGGGGCAGTGCTGACACACAGGGGACACTGAATGCCTATAATGTTGAGTATGCATATTTAACATCTATTTGTGGAAAGGCAGGGAGGGGGCTTAATATGAAAAGAGAAGCAGATATAGAATGAAACCTAAAAGAATGTCATCAATTATAGGCTGGGACAAAAGAATGAACTCAAAGAGGAACAGCAAAGGAATGGCCAGAAAGTAATCTGTGCAGTCTGCGTTTTGGCAAGCCAAGGAAAAAAACATTTCAACAAGGAAAGATTAAATCTATCCTGTGGAGCAATAGACATGCAGCCTTCAGCTTAGCTTACAAACAAACACTTTTGAATTCTCATAGTTAAATAGCCTTTACTTGTTTATCACAATTGTCAAACTTTTGTGTGTGTTTGTGTTTATGTGTGTGCGCAGGTCTTGGGGCTTGAACTCAGGGCCTGGGTACTGTCTCTGGTTCATTTGCTTGAGGATATCACTTGAGCTAGAGCTCCACTTCTGGGTATTTATTGGGTAGTTTTTTTTTTTTTTGTTGTTGTTGTTGTTATTTTCTTGGTCGTGGGGCTTGAACTCTGGGCCTGGGTGCTGTCCCTGCACTCTTCAGCTAAAGGCGAGCACTCTACCTTTTGAGCCACAGCACCATTTTTGGTTTTCTAATGGTTTATTGGAGATCAGAGTCTCACAGACTTTTCTGCCTGGGCTGGCTTTGAACCATGATCCTCATAATCTCAGCCTCCTGATTAGCTAACATTACAGGTGTGAGCCACCAGCGCCCGGCTATTGGGTAGTTTTTGTTGGAGCTAAGAGTCTCACAGTATTTCCTGCCCAGGCTGGCTTTAATCCACAGTCCTCAGATCTCAGCTCCTGAGTAGTTAGGATTACAGGTGGCTCATACACTGGCACCCAGCACTGTCAATCTTTGAATTTTAAAAGATCTGCTTTCTTGGGTGTGAGACATACCTTGAGAAGTTGCCCCTTTGTAGCACAGTCCCACCAAGGGTACATATAAGTTACATCAGCATTCTTTGAAATGAGTTATAATGCCAATGACAGTTGGAAAATGTATATTTAACAGAACATCAATAGTTTTTCTTGTCAAGCTCCCTTAGATAAAAACTCAGTATTTTTTTTGGGGGGGGGGTCTGGTCTGGGGCCTGAACTCTGGGCCTGGACACTGTCCCTCAGCTCTTCAGCTCAAGGCTAGCGCTCTATCACTTGAGCCACAGTGCCACTTCCAGGTTTTTTTCTTTTTGCTATGTGGTGCTGAGGAATCAAACCCAGGGCCTCAGGCATGCAAGGCAAGCACTCTACAACTGAGCCAATTTCCCAGCCCCCCAAAAAAACTCAGTATTTCTTTTAACCATCTGCCTTTACTCTGTACTTTTTTTATTTCTATATAAAAGACACCAATAGCTTATCTCGAAAACAAGTCATGTATGTGGCACACACCTATAATCAAGAGGCAAAAATAGGAGGATCATTGTCTGAGGCCCTACCTCAAAAAACACTAAAATGAAAAGAACTGAAGTCATGGCTTAAGGGTTAGAGTACTTGCCTACAAAGTCAAATCCCAGGAGACAAAGACTTTATTAACTGCAAATATGATCACATGACTACATAGAGAATAATAGTGAAGGTTTGGTTGAGCAGTGGCTTTATTTTACCTCCAGAATAATGCTTTATTATTTTAAAAAAACTTAACTGGTTTAAAGGAAAAATGATAGCCTCTGAAGATTATAATTGATTTTCAAGATTGGTCTGTATGATTATCTTTTAAACTAAATTAGGGTCACAACTCTCAGCCTACAGATTAAGGTTGTTTATCTAAAATTCTGACCAGTCCATCTTATTCCAATATTCTCTTTCTTGAGACAGATAACCCATGTAGCTATTATTATCATCAGTGGAAAGACAAGGGAGAAGGCATTAATTAGTCCTTGGTTTAAATCCCAGTGGTACTATAAATATTTAGTTTAAGGAATAGTTCTGGCTCTCCCTCTCTCATTTATTTCTCCTCAACACATTTCTCCTACTAGATGTTTCATTATATGTTTATTACTTATTTGGCTTTGGTCAAACTTCCCTTGCAAAATAACCTGCATGAGAAGTAGAACACTGTCTTCTGTGTGATCACAGCCTCCAGTCCCCAAATGGGACCTGTGGTGGCTGCTCAATAATATTTATAGAACATAAACAGATAGAACTTAAAATCTGATGGCAGGAGGCAAATATAAAAAGTGTTGGTTAGGTTTATATCTTAGTTGGAAATGCTCTTCCTAATTCACACATTTGAAATCCAAACGAATGTCTTGTCTGGGTCACATCTGTAGTTGGCTATTTCTAAGATCCAACCTCATATTGTAGGTGTTCATGTGAGTATCTAGCAGGCACTTTGAATTCAAACTGTCTCAGATGCACCTCATTCTAAGCTCTCACCTGTCTTCCCCCTTCCTTACCTTACTGAGCCAAGCATCACCAGTGAGTTACAACATTCCTTTTTCTTGTTCTCACACATCCAACCAATCACCAAATGCTATCTGTTGTGTTTCTGTGAAGTCCTTTGAATCTCTTGGGTCACAGTACGGCTTTCATGCTTCCAGTCTGTCTTGTGCACAGTTCATTTCCTACAGTTAGCCAATCATTGTGTGACCATTCATTGATCAATAAACCCGGTCCTTTTATGTAGCTATTCTAGTCCTAAAATAAAGAGAGAAAAACTAATTCCACATGAGGATCTTATAAAGGAGCAAATTAATACCAGCAGCCTATCAAAAGTCTTAGAGAAGCATACCCTTCCTCCTTTCCCCCGTCCCCGCCATCTCATTTCCCTGGGTAGAGAATGAACTTCTCTTTCTTCTTGCACACAGAATCACACCTCATTCATTCTTAGAAGTCCAATTCAAATGCTGTCCATCGCTCCCATGAGGTTTTTGCTGAAACCCTGGGCAGAATGAATGATCGTTTTTTGTTTGCTCCTCCATGGGAGCAGGCCCATCTATGGAGGAAGTTCTGTAAGAGATGTATGCCCAAGGTGAATCCATGGTTTAGTGTTCCTGTTAAAGACCTTTCATTTTAGAGTTTTAAAAAATATTATCTTTAAGTACTTGTGCAAAGGGATTTCAATTCAACATACCAGTTAATAATTATAATGCATTTTTTTTGACAGTCCTGGGACTTTAAGACAGGGCCTGGGCACTGTTCCTCTGCTTCTTTTGCTCAAGGCTAGCACTCTACCACTTGAGCCACAATGCCACTTCCGGCCTTTTCTGTTTATAAGGAATCGAACCCAGGGCTTCATGAATGTTAGGCAAGCACTCTACCACTAAGCCACATTCTCAGCCCTACAATGCATTTTAATCACTGTCACCCTTTCCATCAATGCCCTTCATCTCCTCCAGCCACACCCATTTCCTCAACTTCCCTAATTTAGTTTTCTTATATGCACATTGAATATTGTGAGTGCATTCACCCACCCTTCCTCTCTTTATTCATCTACTCCCTCTCCCTTATCTTCATCCCTTACCTGATACATAATTGTATTACTTTATGAATTAGTTGTTCAAAGGAATTGCACCACTGGAATTCTACCCTGCATAAATGATACTTTGAGGTGTTTGTTTGTGCTGGTACTAAGCCTTAAACTCAGGCCGTCACATTTTCATTTGGATTTTTCACTCAAGGCTGGTGTTCCACCATGTAAGCCACACCTCCTGCTTCTAGCCTTTTATGTTCTTTTCGTCCTTAGCTGGCTTTGAACTGAGATCCTCGTATTTCTGTCTCCCAAGTAGCTAAGATTACAATTGTATGCCACTAGTTCCTGGCTCCTTTCAAAGTCTTAATCTCTACCTAATTACCTAATTAAGTAAGAATTTCACTTCAGTGACTTTTTTTTTCTTAAGGGAGTTCCTAGATCCCTTCTCTCCCATATCCATTGTCTCTTCTAAAATTCTGACCCTGATGGTACATTATTTCAGAGTTGCTTTGTTCTTTTTCTCTGAAGTCCTCTGTCTCTGATCTATGGCAATAGAAGAGCTTTGTATAATGCAATTGGTGGGAAGTTCATACTCCTTGGAGTTTGAAATGGAAATGGATTCTGTCTAGAAAATCCAATAGAAAAACAAAGCCAAGTTTTCATGTACTTGTGATTTCCTACACATATAATATCATTAAATATTTTGCTTTCCCTTCCCTCACTGAGACAGCCCAGGAACAGTTGCTTAAACACTGCATTCCTTGTAGTGTGTGCATTACCAAAGGACATACAAATAGCTTTTTATCCTAAGTGTGGATGGATGATTGCCCCGGGTACTGCCAGATAGCTACTGTGATTTTGCTAATGACCATCAGACTCAGAGTTTAATTGGCAACTGCTACATGTCAGAAATCCTTATACTAGCTAATTTCCGACAGTTTCTAAATGACAACTGCTGATGTCAAGGCAGTTCAAAAATAGCAAAAACTTGATTTCCCCTTAATATCCAGATAATCATATTCTTGGGCACCAGGGAATCTAAGCAATAATTCTGATGGATTTTTTTTACCATTGGATTTGGAATAAACAATGGTAGACACAGTTTTCAAACAGGAAACAAAAAGGAAATAGGCAAACAAAAACAAATGTTCCAAAGAAGAAAAATATAACCTCTGTGAGATTAGTTTAAAAAATACAGAAACAAAAAAATAACTAGATGGAACTTTAAAAACTAGACAGTTTGGCTATGTAGTTGTTCCTCTTGTTCCAAAGTTATTTTTTTCTCTTTTGGGGCCCAAATTTATATTGAAATGGGTTTAATTACAATGAAGCACTTGTAAGATTATTTACCAGTGAATATTCCTTTAACTGGCTTGAAGTAAGTGAGAGTGTGATTCATGCCTAAAGGAGCCAGTTCTGGGCAGGTCATTACAGGATGGGTGGGGATGATTAGCTCCCATCCCAGTACCTGCAGTGAGATCACCAAAAGACTTGGTGTCTGTGGCATTTAGAATGGCCATGTACCCGGGTGTGTTCGCAGTACAACCAAGTTCCCCAACCCATCCCCAGTCTCCAGGCCAAGTCTTTCATGCCTCCTGCTTTTACCTTGCAAACTTTGGCTGCTGTGCACAATGGCAGTCTTGCATGCTATATATAGGCTATACGAAAAAATGGTTACCATTTGACAATTGTAAAGCCCTTCTCATTACAGTGATTCAAACAAGATCTTCAAGCATAGGATGTAAATAGAAGAAAGAACGGGAGCCTATTCTAAACTTTATGGATATATAGCTCCAGTCTTCCCTTTACAATACACATCCTTGATCCCTCACTAACCCTCAGGATAGAACTAGCCAAGGTGCGGGTGGTTCATGCCTGTATCCAGACTGCTCAGGAGACTGAGATCTGTAGGTTCAAGACCATCCCAGGAGGAGTGCCAACCTTGAGTGAAAAAAACGAATGAACAATTCTCAGGCCCGAATGATCTACTGTAATAGAAGGAAAAGCTATTCTTAAGATCATAGAGGAATTTAGATATTTCCTTCCTTCTTTTACTTTTGTTTTTATTTTTTGTTATTATCTGTAAGTAATTGTACACAGGAGTTTCCAGCTTTATTTTTTTAATCAATTAATCCTAGTACCTCATGTTATAAAGGCTTTGTCTGCAGGCACAGATTAGTTTTATTTTCATGCCTTTATGTTACAGATAAGACCAGATTTATTTGCTTCACTGGTGTGCATAGTAGGTATTTAATTACTGTCTGTTGAGTGTGTATTGGATGTCAGACACTCTGTCAGTTTTCGGTTTCCTAACATTTCAGAAAAATGTTCCACTGTGATGAAAATAATTGTGTTTTAACAAAAGCAACCTTTAGAGAACAGATTGCATGGATACTCCTTCACAAAGCGATACGAAAAGCTCTTGTTCCGCTTTCGGCACTGCTGGCCTAGTACCATCACAAGCAGCAATTTAAATTCATTTGTGCATTCGATCATCACAATGTTTATGCATCACTTACTACATGCCAAGAAGTGTTCTAGGGACTGAGAAAATGGTGATAAACCAAAATCAGAGCTGGGGGTGGGGGGAGCAGGGGGTTAGAATTGCATTCTGCTACAATCCCTACAATCATTCTAAGGGATGTAATGATTTATTGTGAGTCCTGTTTCTAATATTGATAGAATGTGAGGAATGACCCCAGTGTAATGGCATTCCAGTGACAGCACTAAAAAGCTTCAGAAGTTGTCACGCCCAGCAGGGGCAGACTGCTTGTTCACTAGCAACAAGGCTCCACCACTGGATGCCTAACACCTCATGTTCTCTCACTGATGGTGTAAATGGCCCTTTTAAAAGGAAAGAGGGACTACCAAGATTTCCCCAGAGGGACCAAACAACAAGTCATGGGAGAATGTTCTCAGCTTGTCTATGCATTTAGAAGATAGTGTATTTTAAGTATCAGAGCAGGAACCTTATTTCAGTAAAGACTACAGGTATTGGTTTTACATTAACCACATTTTAAAAAGATAATAGACACAACACCAATGAAAACTTTCACTTTCATTTCCCCCAGTGAGGCTCGCCTTTAGATATGTTTTCTAACCATTCTTTCAAGCCACAGAAATAAAAATTTGGTGAATGTCTTTGTTTGGTACTCATGAATGAATTTTTACAAAAGCATGAAAAAATCATATTGCTAAAAAGACAGTTGAAAAATTATTTCCTTCTTTTGCTTTCTTTCCTCCCTCCTTCTCTCCATCTCTCCCTCCCTCCATCTCCTCCCTTATTTGTGCCAGTACTCGAGCCTGAACTCAGGGCCTCAAGCTTTCACTCAGTTTTCTCTCTCAAGGCTGGTTTTTCTTTTGTTTTGTTTTGTTTTGTTTTGTTTTTACCATTTGAGCCACACCTCTACTTCTTGTTCTTTTCAGGTTAATTGGAGATAAGATGTCTTCTGGTCTTTTCTGCATAGGCTGTCTTTGGTCTGTGATCCTCAGATCTCAGCCTCCTGAGTAGCTAGAATTATAGAAGTGAGCCACTGGCACCCAGCTTATTTTGTAGCATATCCCACTCTGGTGTTACCAGATAGTAGAACTAGCAGTAGCTTGAATTCTTACTTGAAGTCTTTTACCACGTGCCTTCACATGACTCCTTCCATCCCTGTATGACACTGCCAGTTGCTAGCTACATATCTCCAAGAGGGCAAGGATTGTATTTAATATGTGTACTGAGAAAAAATTGCTTTGAGTGGGCTCTTGTGAGAAGTTGAGGTTTCCCTGACCACCAGTTCCTTTAGATAACTATGGTTTTCTGGAGAGTTCTCCCTGGCTGATCTCTAAGAGTGTCTAGGTAGCTAATTATGTTAAAAATGTATGCCTCTTCCTTTGCTGGTCTCCAAGCTTCTCTTGCCAGCTTCTCAGCAGCAGTTGGTGACAGAAAGTAGCAACTGCTCCCCTTTCTATTTGCAGATTCAGGAGATACAGCCAGGTCTTTAGGCTTCCCTTCTGCTCTATCTTATGGCCTTGTCTGAAATCCTCATGTATTTGTAGTATAGAGAATAGGAAGAACTTTTAAAGCAATGCATCTCTCCTCAGCTTCAATATAAGTCATTTCATTCCTGGTTATGGATGTATTTTATCAGTTGCTCTTTTGAAATTGAAATGTAAAAATATTCTCTCTTTGGTTTCTAAAAATAGCTGTTAAAATAGTTCAAAAATGGTTATAAAATAATGCTAATGGAGAAAGGATGCTAGTGGGATGAGAGGAGAAGATATTTCTTCAGTATTCATTCATTCATTCACTCATCCATTCAGTAGTTATTGACTGAGCACCTATATGTAAAGCTCTGAGGGGCATAAAATGAATAATGCACAATTTTTCTTCCTTAGGCCATACTGTCAAGATGGAAAACTTGGTAATCTTTCCACAGCCAGATTTTTTTTTCCTGGTCAGATTTTAGACCCCTACAAAGTCAAATTTTTTGTTAGGAAACTGTTACTCTGTCTTCCAGGTGAGAAATATTCTGAAAGATTAACCTAGTGTGCATTGAAGGAGAAAAGAGAGACAGAGAGCCTCATAAGCATTGTCCTTCCCAAAGAGAATATCCCACAGAAGTCTCTTCTCATGGGATTCTTAGGCTACATCCCAAACTTCGTAAGTAGTGATGTCAAGAGAAACAAGAAAGCTTCAGTGAAGCAAAGTTCAGCTTAACAAACAATGTTCAGTTCAAGTCTCAGATTAATGAGATGATATAGATATTTTACTGACTGAAAAACCCAGGCACTATATGTCTAAGCACAGCTATGATTTAAGCCAGGTCTCGGTGTCAAGAGACATATATTCATAGGCATAGCCATGGGCTCCCCATTTTCTGGCCCTTCTCTGTGAAAGTGGCATCTGTTCTTGGCAGGGAAGGACCAATGTGGATAGCTCTCTTGTTTCCGTGGTAACATCTTTGCTTCCTCCAACTCCTCAGGGATTGGACAGAGCTCTTTCTCTGGTTCCCTTGAATGCCAGCAATAGTTCATCAGAACTCCAGAACTCTCTCTTTGCCAGATGCCAGCAACTCACGCCTGTAATCCCAGATACGCAGGAGGCTGAGATCTGAGGGTCATGGTTCAAAGCAAGCCTAGACAGGAAAGTCTGTGAGACTCTTATCTGCAGTTAGCCATAAAAAAAACTCTAGAAGTGGAGCTGTGGCTCAAGTGGTAGAGTACAAGCCTCAGGACTAGCACAGTAAAGTTACAAACAACAACAACAACAACAACAATAGAACTGATATTTCTGATACTCCGCATCCTGGACTGGACTGATACCATGAAACCAGAGCTTATCCAAGTATTTCAGATTGTGGGGATTTGGCAAGAAGCACATAGTACTTTCCATCTGAATAGTTCCTATACCTATATGTAAACTGAACTCTTGTGGTAAGTGGGTACACGTTGAATGAATGGTAGAGATATGTCATAACTTCATCATGTCCTGCACTCAGTAATCTATGCATTATTCTACCTTTTGTCTCATAGAGCGGAACTTCAAACTATGTGCTTCTGAGTCATATTTACAGCTTTACTGTCTTCCCTTGTGCTTTTCCCACTCTCAAGGCATGGGTTACTTATCCTTTTGATAAATTTTCTGTTTTTAATGTGCTAGGGAGTGATTAATCAGATTTTACAATGTTTTTTGCATACTAGAAGATGATGATACTTACAGGGAAAGACTCTGCTGTGAATTGGTGTGTTCACTTAAGTTTCTGAGTCTACCAAAGTAATTGTTACCTTTCTTAATAGTTTCAGCTTTCTCTCTGCTTCTCAGTTTTCTAGTGTTCTTTGTGTCACAGAAACATTGGAATAGGTAACTGGTAGGGATATTTTCTCTATTCTCACAGATTCTTGGTGGGATGTAAGCACGTGATTTTCTTCTGTTTCTTCTCTACTTAGCCAATTTTCAGTGAAAGGAGTTTCTGCTAATAGGTAGAATTCTTTGCATAGGGAGCCTGTGATCATACTGGATAATACATAATGGAAAAATACAGACCAAGGAGAAGAAAGAATTTGTTGAGGGTCTCGCAAATGGTAGGTTTAGAACCAGGAGGAAATAACTATACTCTTGATCTTAAGCCATTGATTTCTTCTCTTACCAAGTATTCTCATTACAACCATTAAAAAATATATTTTTATATATATATGTATTACAAGTTCTATGACCAACCTCCTTCAAAAAACATGAATATCTGTTGAATAAATATGTACATATATTTGTTTTTGCAAATTCAGGGCCTGGGCTTTGTCTCTGAGCTCTTTTGCTCAAGGCTATCACTCTGCCACTTTGAGCCACATTGCCTAAAAATGGGTTTTATGATTACATTTTGTTGGTACAGAGTAAATCTCATTTTGTTCAGTATCCTGAAGAGGACAGGGTAGAATTTAGAGAATTTAGATATAATGATTAAATATGCGATTGGCATTTTCTACATTTAATCTTCACAAAAAGCCTATGTCATTTTCCCGCTTTGGGATGTGGGAAAGGTTATGCAGTCCTAAATTTTGTTTTTCTGATCATAAAATAAATAGCATATAGGTTATAATAACAATTAAATGAAATGATACTATGTTGTTTTCAAAACAGAGCCAGTGAATGTCTAGCAAGTAGCATGCACAATTGTAAACCATCTTTTTTATCAGAAATAAATAACTTTTAACCCGGGCACTGGTGGCTCACATTTGCAATCCTTGCTACTCAGGAGACTGAGATCTGCAGATTGAAAAAAGTGCATCAGACTCTGATCTCCAGACTCTGATCTGCCAGAGTAGAGTTGTGGATCAAGTGGTAGATAAGTGACAGCCCCTATTCCATGAGTTCAAGTTCTGGTTCTGGTATCATGCACGCACACACACAAACAAATAAAAAGTAACTTCTTTCCTATGTTTAAAATAATATTTATTACTTCATAGAAAAATGAAGAATGATGGCCAAACCAGAGGAAGGAATTCACGTGCTTTTGCTGTCTTATGAGTTTTTTGTTGGTCATATAGCTTGAACTCAGAACCTGAATGTTTTCCCTGAGTTTTTTTGCTTAAGGCTAGTGCTCCACCATTTTGAACCCTGGCTCCACTTTTGGTTTTATGGTGGTAAATTGGAGATTAAGAGTTTCAATGACTTCCTTGCCTGGGCTGGCTTCAAACTGTGATCTCAACCACCTGAGTAGCTAGGCATAGCTAGGCATGAGACACTAGTGTCCAGTTTTTTTTTTTTTTAAAGTTTTATGAGTTTTTATTTGTTATACCTCTGATTCTTGTCATAGAAAGCTATTTAAGCCATGTTATTTATGGTGAATATATTCATGTTCCTTTTCCCTGAAGTGTTAACTATGCAAATAAGCATAAGAGTTATAATAACAGAAAGGAAACTGGTAAAATAGTAACAGCAAAGTGGTGTAGTATAAAGGATCTAGGACTTTGGTAGACTCATTTCAGTTCTAACTTTGCAATTTCTTCATCTTGAAAATGGAAATCAGTTTGAAGATAAAGTTCATTGGTAGAACACTTTCACAGGTCATGTGAAGTCCTGGGCTTGATACAAAGGTAAATAATTAAAATATTAAAAATAAAATATATAATAAAAAATTAAATAGAACGGAAATAGTCTATAATCTCTTAGAATTGATTTCAGGATTAAGAAAGATGATAAACATAATGTCTTAGCCATTTCTAGAAATATATAAGATACTGAATTTACCTCATATTTAGATAGCTGTATTAGATATATGGTTGATAGTGAGCAGAGTTTGTATGCTTGCTGTTGGACTAATGTTCACACAACAAAAATGTATAAGAAACACATAAAGCTGGCCTGCCTCTTTCTTCCCCTTCTTTTCTAGTTTTTGCATTCCTTCATGTCAGGTGATTGTACAATAGTATTTTGAGTATTTGAGTATATTGGACTTGAGATCAAATTTTTCAAAAAGTCTGTGATTTAATACATTGCCATTAATCTTTCCTTTCCTTAAGACCTATCATGTTATCTTAGTGTGGAAGCAAGCTCTGCTAACACAACTAATTTGAATTCATTTTTCAAATGAGAGTTCATGTGCTCATATGCTAAAATTAAGGCCTGTTACATCTTCTGCACTTCCTTTGGCTACTAAGGTAATGTAATTTCTGTGTAATTGAATTTCTTTTGACATGCTTACTTATTTAGATATTCAGGCTAATTTGCAAGTCTTTTATGTCTGTGGCTGTTTATATATTTTCTATAGATATTTTCTCTGAGACTGGCTATTTCAGAGAGCTTTGGCTTGTTTAAACTATATGAAGTAGCTCTAAGGAAATAGGATTCAGGTTCAAGAATGCTAGCAAAATTTGATGATAATAACCACTTCTGTCATAGGAAGGGAAAATTAAGCTTATTCCATAATGTAAAGAAGAAGTGAATGGGTTTGGTGGCTCATTCCTGTAATCTAAACTACTGGGAGAAGGAGGGAATCAGCATGTGAGGCCTTCCCTGGCTAAAAGGTTTTTATAAGACCCCATCTCAATGGAAACAACTGAGTATGGTAGTTTCTACCTCTTATCCCAACTACATGGTCTAGGCCAGCCAGGTCCTAGTTAATTAAAGTGAAAGGATGGGAGCATGGGTCAAGTGGCATAATGTTTACCTAGCAAGCACAGGCTCTGAGTTCAAGCCCTCCCACTAAATAAATACTAAATGATAGATTGATAGACAAGAAATTTGAGTGCAGCAGATAGATGCATCAAAAGTCATCCCTTAACAAATATTAGTTTTAATAAGAAAAGTTTATTCCCTCATCTTTTGGCTTTGCTTTCTGTTTGTCAAAAACTTATTTTGTAAATAAGAGGATTAAAGGAACCTGTATGGTAGCTGAGAATTTTTCCTATGGCTTCTGGAAGAGTCTATTCTTTGTGTACTCCTCCTAGAATATAAGTGAAGCAAGAACCATGGTTGTAGGCTCTCCTTAAACACGTTTTTGGGTGTGCACTGGTACTGGGGCTTGAACTGGGGGCTTCATGTTTGCATTGTTGTCTCTCTTGACACTTTGATTGTCGATCAAATGACTTGCAAACCTGCCTGTTTTGCTTGGAAAAGGCATCTTAGCTCTGGACTTAAACACATACCGCAGGGCTTTTATATGAGAAATGAGAAACTCATTTGACAAAGTGTTAAGTGTCAGTTCTATTGAGAGAATATTGCACTCTGTGCTTCTCCTCAGTTGCCATGCCCAAGCCCATAGCCAAAAGCTGAGCATGTGTGCATGCAGATGGAAGCCCCTGCTACTGGAGATGTATGAGTGTGGTCAAGAAGAAAAGAACATCTCATGGATTTCAGTGAGGTATTTGAAATCAAATAGAAAATATATGTCTTCTCAAGCCTGTAATCTTAGCTATTCAGGAGGCTGAGACCTGAGGGTTATGAATCAAAGCCAACCTGGACAGGGAAGTCCGTGAGGCTCTTATTTCCAGTTAATCAGCAAAAAAGCTGAAAGTAGAGGTATGGCTCAAGTGGTAGAGCAACAGCCTTGAATGAAAAAGCCAAGTGAAGGCACGAGGCTTGAGTTCAAGACCTGGTACTGGCAAAATGAAAGAAGGAAGGAAGGAAGGAAGGAAGGAAGGAACGAAGGAAGGGAAGCAAGGAGGGAAAAAAAGGAAAAAATGATTTAATTTACCATAGCTTTTAGTACAGAAATGCAAGTTATACTTTATAGCATGGGTTGGAATAAAGAAAGGAAGAAATAGAAAGAACTCAATTTGCTTCTAAGAAATTATTAACCTACCTGCAATGAAGTTGAAGAACATTTTAAAAGTTATTGTCTTCCATAGCAATGTAAGGGTATATTTTTTACTTATAATTTTCTCTGATTTTACCCTTAGATATGTATTTAAATGTTTTTTCTTTCATGCATTTGTTTCTAACGCATTTATAAGATTATTTCTTTGTTGCTTTGTATGTCCCTCCCCCACTTTCACTATATTTGATGTCGGTATAATTTGTGGAGGAGAAGGGGAAAAACAAATCGTTTAAGGATACAGGTGGACCTGTTGCAACAATGAGAAGTACAAGTTGTCATGTCGAAAACGAACTTTACAACTTTGGTGGGGGGGAGGGGAGGATTGGGTAGGGGGCGGGGGGGGGGAGGCTGGGAAGGGATGTGAAGGGTAAACAAAGGAGGAGGCTGCAATGCTTGATAAGAAATGTACTCATTATCTTGCCCATGTAATTGTAACCCCTCTGTACAGTATGTTCACAATAAAAATAAAAACAAATAAAAAAAATTTTCTCTGATTTTTACCTAAAAACTTGTTTCATTTTCTAAAATTCCACAATGGAGAGCCATATATGCTAGAATTTCAAATAGACTTTTTAATGTAATACCAATTTATGATCTAATGGGTGACAAAGGCCATTTGAAGCATATTTAAATCTCTCCCCATACCTTGTGTATACACATACAAATATTCCAAACAAGCTATAAAGTCCTGATAAATTTAATAAAAGTCAAATAGTAATTATATGTACTGATTCAAGTTTCTCACAAATGGATTAATCATATATTGCTGTTTGGCAGGTCATTTAACTCACTTTACAATTAATGTATGTAGTATGACGTGATTTGTTTTGAAGAAGTATAGTAGGAAATTTCTTTTTTTCTTTTTCACAGTAGTGAGCAGAATGGGTGCTCCTAGAGATATGGTGAAGGTGAATGAGAAAAAGACAGTTATTGATCAAGGGTACAATTAGAAGATAGTAAACTTTAGTGACATATTGCTCCAAGTAGTTACTATAAACAGGAATAGTGCATCACATTAAAAATTGCTACCAGACCTCTCTGTACAGCATCTTTGCAATAAAATAAAATTAAAAACAATTGATAACAGTAGATTTTAAATGTTTTCACTACAACATAATCACTGCAGGAGGTAATAGATTTGTTAATTAGCTTGATTTGCTCAAGCTACAATGTGAATTTATCAAAACACCAGTGGTACTCCATAGATGTATATAATTAGACAATTAGAAATAAAAATATTATTTTAATCACCAAAGATAATGCAACCCAACTTTGTAAAGTTTTTACAAAGACCCCCCATTGAGAATTACCATGTTTAAATTTTATGGTGAAAATAATGCATAAAACCAGCATATATTTAATAGATAATTTATTATGCAACAACCCGATAAAGCATAGTTACAGCCTTCTTGGAATAGGAGCATTAGATCTCTTACTCTCAAAGTAATGGACAGTGAATGGATTCAAAAGTGTGGATCATTATATCCAAAAGTTCTCATCTCGCAGAATCTTAGGGGAAAAAAACTGAAGTATAGTAACACAATTTTTAATTAATTAAAAAACTCAGATAATTAAAAACCATACATGAATTTTGAATTTTGTTTTGTGGGGTCCTGGTGCTTAGTAGACAGGCACTCAACAACTTGAGCCATGCCTCCAGTCCCTTTCTGTATTCATTACCTTCCCGGTCACATCTTACTTCCTGCCTGGCCTGGCCTGTGCTGAGATCTTTCTATTAGCACCTTCCCTGGGTTGCTGGGGATGATAGATATGTGCCACTGAACACAGCCATTGTGTCATAATAGACATGCCATCACACACAGCCTTTGGTTAAGATGTATTCTCATCAACTTTTGTGCCTCAGCTGGCCTCCACCTGTGAATCTCTAATATCTGTCTCCCAAGAAGCTATGATTCAGAGTTGAGTCATCTAGCCTGTTTGATTTTTAATTGTGATGACCCAGGTTCCCAGTGAAGCACAGTAGGATATCATAGTTACCTGTTCACTTTCCTGGAGCACAGAAAGTTGTGTTATGAGCAATGATATCTCACTCACTTAGATTTAATTCTAGCACATGAACTAGAACAACTGTCTTTCATTGCTATCAAAATTTATTAGGAGATAGGCCAGGTGCCAGTGCTCAGACTTCGAGTTCAAGAGGTCTAACATTAAAAATAGCAGCAATATAAGTGTCTAATGGTAGAAGCCTAACTTAGTAACTTATAATACTGTGGATGATATGGAGAAAATATGACAAATACAATTACTGAGAAGCAATATGAAGAATTGAGATTCTTTAATCAGATCAATCTGATTAAAATATAGTAGTTTAATGTATGAAAATATAGTAGTTTAATGTATAGTAGTTTAATGTAGTAGTAATAATGTGTTTCTTTGTAAATTTTAATCCATGCTCCCTGTTGATGGAGTAGATTCACAGTAAGGGATGCTGTTCGCATTTGGGAAGTGTGGAGATTCTGTACTTACCGATCAACTCCCTTATGAACCCAAATTGCACTAGTTAATGCAGTTCATTCCTAAAAGGAGCTTAATAAATGAAGGATTCATATAAGAATTACGAGAAAGGCATAACTGTGGGAATGATAGAAGCCAGTTCTTTACAGGGCAAATCTTAACAATAGTGCCACCTTGGAAGGACTGAGGAAACCATTGGTGATATGTTGTAGGGGACCAAGCCATCAGGTATGGAAGTCTTAACTTTTACCACATCCTCTTCTGTCAAGGACATCTGTCCTAACTTCTCCTTTAGGTTTAACTTGGCTTTGTTTCTATCTCTCCTGAACTTACTTCATTTCATAAATGAACTGAACTTTTGTTACTTAACTGAATTTCACTGGAAAATGTATTCCTTCTTAGAAATGATAATCCACACACCCCTTTTATAAGTGCAGCATTGAAAACAAATCACCATCCCCTAAGTTACTTGTTTCTCTATCAAGAAAGTAACAGAACTACTGTTTGTTCTGTGACCTAAGAACTTAGGTCTGGGAAGCTATTCATGTCAAAACATCTCTTCAGATTTTTTATGGTCCCAAGGACTGATGTCATGAAGAGTCTGCTTCATTTAGGATAAACCTACCAAATAAAAAATAAATATAAAAATATGTATAGTCTAAGAGCATTTGTAAGTCAGGTGGCTCCTGCCTGTAATCCTGATTATTCAAGAGAATGAGGTCTGAGGATCAGAGTTTGAAACGAGCTTGGGCAGGAAAGTCTATGAAAGCCTTATCTCCAATCAGCTACTCAAAATCTAGAAGTGGTAGAGTTCCAGTCTTGACCCCAAAAGCTACGATACAGCACCAACACCCTGATTTCAAGACCCAGTATTGGTCTTGAAACCACACACACACACACACACACACACACACACACACACACACACACACACACACACACACACACACACACACACACACACACACACACACACACACACACACACACACACACACACACACACACACACACACACACACACACACACACCCCATATATGAAGCACTGTAGGTTTAGGTTATTATATTTTAGTTATCCATTTCTGGGTAGTACATGACAGTGTAAGGGTCAAAACTTACTTGGATTCTCTGCATAGTGTCTCACTTGGTTGAAATGGAGCTATTCAGTAGAAAATTGTTTTTCTGAATTTTTACTTACAGTAATATCATTGCTAAGTCTCAATAAGCTTCAATTTTCCCTAGGTATTGACATCTGCCCAAGCCATTTAACATTTCCAACTACTTTCAATTCAAAAATATTTTTAAAACATCTCTTATTTTCTACTTGAAGACATTAGAAATAAGAGATGAATATGACCTTACGGATAATCATGTGATCTATTAGGGAAACAGCCTGGGGGATACCAAGCCTGCAACACTTTAAGGGGGAAGAAAACTCAAGTGGCAGCCAAACTCAGTTTGTCTTGAAAAGACTTTCTTGCTAGTAGCTGGAATTCTTTGCTGCTGATAGATGTGCAGTTGGCAAGTTGATTGCCATAGGAAGCTGATGCACTGGGAGATGTACAGAGTACTCCATAGAGATCATTCAAATTGACAAAGGCAGCTACCAAATAATAAGGCTACAATGGGATTCTCCAAGAAAAATTAAATTTTAAAACATTATTTTTGTGTCAGTACTAGGGCTTGAACTCAAGACTGTGACACTCTCCATTAACTTTTTCTATCACGGCTGGTACTCTGGCTCTTGAGCCACACCTCCAATTCTAGTATTTTACTCATTAATTAGAATTGAAAGTCTCATGGACTTTCTTAAAATCCTCAGCTCTCAGCACCTGACTAGCTAGGATTACAGGTGGGAGCCACAGTCAGAAAATGTCAAAACGTTTTGTTTTTGTGGGGAATATTGAGGCTAAATCTCAGGCAAGGAAAGCTTAGGAGATGTAGCCTCTGCTGGATGGCAATCTTTATTTACTCAGCCTATGAAGAATATGTAATTTTGAGTAAAGGATGAAAGGATGGGTGAAAACTTTACCAAGCATGCTTATGTAAATAGGAAGATTTTAGGAGATTGGGTAATATGTTCTAAATGTCAAGCTTTTGTGACATTTAATACTGTAATCCCTAGAGTAGAACCCTGAAGATTGTAGCTGCTAAGTCCCATCAGCACCTGTTTACTTGCCTGATGTTTAACTACGTTTTCAATTCTAACTTCATTGATGCTTCGGTGAAACCTTTTGAGAGGGAGATATAAAGAATTTTTCTAAAAGGTCCTAATGCTAGCAATGTGATGAATGCTGGCGCAATAGTTGACACCACCAGGGGGAGCTTTCTTGGGAAGAGCTTTAAAATGGGTGGATGACCTGGGTCATAAGGGAGAAGTTTAAACTGAGCCACTGATGTTTTGCCCTTTCCCTGAGTGTGGGGGGACAGAGTGCCCAACAGGCCAAAAGTGGAAAATGTAGTTGCCTTGAGCTTCAGTGTCAGCTTGCCCAGGAAATATACTTTGAAAGGGACCTTTAATTGTCTCATTTCATATCAGCACACGAATTTTTTTTCTTTTAAATAACAAGGTATAACCAGAAGATTATGTAATGTAATTGATCAGACAATACCCCTTGACTTTCTTCTTCCTTCAGATGTCAGCCCATAAGACAGGGATGGCATTGATTAAGATGCGTTGTACTCATAAAATGAATTGAAAGTTCTCTGTACAACTACTTAAAGATAATTTTAAAAATTAAAAAAATATTTCTCAAAGTGAGACTCTAAGGGAAAGGATGCAAATGTGTTTTAGAGCGATGATTCTCAAATTTACATGAAGATATGAAGCACGAGGTCTCTTATTAAAAAGCAATTTATGATACAATTAGTGATTTACATCCTGAACACTAGGACAGGAAAGACCCATCTTAGATGGTGTGGTTATGGCTTCGTATGCTGTAAAGTCACAAAATATAAGAGGGACTTGAAAGAAAACAAAAGAAGTTAGAAACTATACATATTTCATATATATATGTATATATTATTTGTTAAAGCCAGTCTGTTGTTTCCAAAGGATGTGTCAGGAAGAAAAAACAAAATAGTTGCTAGAAAACAGGCCAATCTATCTTCATTGTACTCTAATTCTGAAGGATACAGTCTTCTGTTTTAAGTTGTAAAGGCCTCTTCCTTCCAGCCTATTAAATATCTCTGCCAGCCACACTTCTACAGCTCATCTTTCCCTTTATGCCCTGCCATTGCACCCATATCTGTCACTGGCTGTCACCAGCTTTCATAAGATAGAGAAGCAAACTGACTTGAAGATGAATTTCACACTTGCATCTTAAGTATTCTAGAATAAGGCTTTTAAGAAGAAGGGATATAGAATTTCTATGATGGACAGTTGGTTAGAAGATAGTGTTGGCATCCTCTATTGTAATATCCATTTGACTATTTAATGTGATGAAATTTAGGAATCGTCCAGAAATTCTGGATTTCTCTTAGTACAATGAAACTTGCATTAATATGCAAAAATTTTTATAATATAACCTTGGAAATGATGTTCATAGTTTATAAGATTTACAAAATTTCTAATTGAAGTGCTCACATAACACCAATTTCCTTCCTTTTTTTTTTTAGTATTATTTATAGCGGGTGATCTACAGGAGATCAACTTTCTTCTCAGTATTTGATATAAATAGCTACAATTCTCTAAGTATGATCTGTTTACAATTTCCAGGTAGCTCAGGAGCTGATAACTAACTTATATTCAAACTTTGGCACAGATGCATCTTTGTTGTTAATATAAATTAGTACTTTTCATGTGAAATGCAGTAAAAGTTGTATCTAACTGCAGTGATATGATATTTTCATAAAAATACCACATTTCTTTTTTTAATGTTTTTTATTGTAAAAGTACTGTACAGAGGGGCTAGAGTTACATGAGTAGGGTAATGAATACAATTCCTATTGAGCATTTTACTTCCTTCCTTGTTTTTCCCCTACCATCCCTTCCCTCCCCACATTCCCAACTCCTCCCCCCACCAAGTTTCAACATAGTGTCTTGTACATCTCGTTGTTACAGTGGACCAACCTGTATCCTTATTTCAGCATTTTGTTATTTCCCTTCCTCTCCCCAAATTAGAAAAATGTATATACAAGATGCAGGGCACCGAAATCAAATACAGTGAAAACAGGGGTTATACTGTGGGGGAAGAACATACAAGAGAAACAAAAAAATCACATAGTACATTTTAAATACCTTAAAAACGATAGCAAGCAAGAAAAAAAAACCCACTTGTGTCCCTATCTTGGGGTTCTTTCACTTAACATCATCTTACAAATCCTCAAAGATAAAGTGGGCTAAAGACTTAAAGAGAAACTTCTCTGAAGAGGAAATAAGAATTGCCAATAGATACATGAAGAAATGCTTAACTTCTTTAGCCATTAAAAGAAATGCAAATCAAAACAACATTGAGATACCACCTCATCCCAGTTAGAATGGCTATAATCAAGAACGCTAATAACAACAGATGCTGGAGGGGATGTGGACAGAAGGGAACCCTACTGCATTGTTAGTGGGAGTGTAAACTTGTTCAACCACTTTGGAAAACAGTATGGAGGTTCCTCAAAGGCTCCACATAGAGCTCCCCTATGACCCAGCAATTTTACTTTTGGGCATTTACCCAAATGATCACAAACAAGACCACACTAAAGCTACCAGCACAACTATGTTTATTGCAGCATTATTTACTTACTATAGGTAAGATATGGAGCCAACCCAGATGCCCCTCAGTAGATGAATGGATCAAGAAAATGTGGTATATTTATACAATAGAATTCTCTGCCTCCATCAGAAAGAATGACATTGCCCCATTTGTTAAGAAATGGAAAGACTTGGAAAAAATTATATTAAGTAAAGTAAGCCAGGCCCAAAGTAACATAGGTCCCATGGTTTCCCTTATTTGCAATAACTAGTATGTGTCAAGGACAAGCAGAAAAGGTCAAAAGCTATGTACATATGACCATATAGGATGATGTTAAGTAAAATACCACATTTCTTGAAGAGCAGGTAAGTTGAGTCTGGACATGGCAGAGACATTCAGAGGCCAGCAGTGGTGGTCTTTTGCGATCGTTTCCCTTGAGCTGGAGAATGATGTCCAAATGCAGAAAGGAACATAGTCTGTTCAGATTTCTTTCAGACCTAGGGACTGAGAGTATATGCTTATTTTCATGCTTCTTACACTATGACGAAAACCTGAAATTACCTTGCTTAAAACTGTCTACATTAAAGGCTACTCTGCATAGCTTCTGCTCAGAATTCTTCAAAAACCTTTGATCGTTTTACTCAGCTTAGAGGGAATGTCACAGCAATAATTAAATACTTATAAAATTTAAAGATCAAAGTATGGAGTAGAAGCTGAATTTAACTATGTAAATAAAAGCATTTATAAATAACTAGACTGTAATTTTTTTCTCTCCTAGTAATGAGTCCAAATATTATCAAACCTAATTAATGAAATATCCCATAATAGAAATAATGAATTTTAGTAAGCATTTTTCAAGACTGTGGTCATTAAACTCTAATTTAATTATGTTAATAGAATTTGAATGGATTTGAGCCAACAGTGCCATGCTGTTTTCATAATTTGGATTTTAAAATAAATTTATGATAAACACACACCTCTTCTCCTTAAATTTTTCTTTATCCAATATGATAGATGCAAACAGAATGTAATGGCAACTTGTTGAATTCAATTAATTGTCTTTAGCAGTGTGTAACCGAGATCATGTTGTAATGTTAAGCATAAGACTTGGACCATGTAAATCCTGTCCTTACTAACTAGGACTATGTTTTCATTTATTATATAGCTGTTACAGGCACTTCATTAAAAAAATAGGGCAAGGCCTGGATTTAACTTGTCTTCTTTATCAGATCTGTTACATATTAGTCTTAGCTTTCTGTGTGGTAAACTGCTGGCCTACTCTATGACTTGGCTAGTGGATGGAGTATTATAAATTGAAGTAAACATAAGGTATTAAATGTGCTATAGTTTCTGTTATTTCATCTTTCATGTTTGTTTGCAGGAACCAAATAAAAGGTCCCAATTATCAGTGAATATAAACTCACATAGTCAGAAGTTTATTCCTCTTTCATGCTTTATGTCTACAAGAGTTTGACCCATGGTAATCCATGTGACACCAAACCCTGGAAAGGAAACTTTGTTGTGAAAATGGGTCCCCAACTAAGCTCACACTTTATTGTCAAAGCAAGAGAATGGCCACACCTAACTTCAGAGTGTGGTACATGCATTTCCACCACAAGCCTGGAAGGAAGGAACAGGCCTGCCAGTTAGGAGCTATGCTCATCTCCCAGATATTGTGACATGTGAAACTCTGAACAATCCTGAGATGTAACTATTGAAAACATTCTTTTCAACTTGGACATGATCAAGAGGACCATCATATAAATTTTTACTCTAAATGATAGATGTGTGTGGCACCAAGATTGAGAGGAAGTAATGTGCTCTATGAAATAAGTATCAGTATACTTCCTGATAGAAATATAATAGTGAGAATGTCAGTTATTGCAAATAAGGGAAATCATGGGATCTATGTTTCTTTGGACCTGGCTTACTTTACTTAATATAATTTTTTCCAAGTCTTTCCATTTCTTAACAAATGGGGCAATGTCATTCTTTCTGATGGAGGCAGAGAATTCATATATATACATATATATATGAATATATATTCATATATATGAATATATATATGAATGAAATGCACACACACACACACACACACACACACACACACACACACACACACACACACACACACACACACACACACACACACCACATTTTCTTGATCCGTTCATCTACAGGGGCATCTGGGTTGGTTTCATAAGAAACATAGGTCCCATGGTTTCCATTATTTGCAATAACTAGTACATATGTAGGACAAGCAGAAAAGGTCAAAAAGCTATGTACATATGACCATATAAAATGATGTTAAGCAAAATGAACCCCAAGATAGGGACACAAATAACCTTTTTCTTTCTTGCTATTGTTTCTAAAGTATTTATAATGTACCATGTGATTTTGTTTGTTTGTTTGTTTGTTTATTCCTCCCCTACTGTATAACCCCTGTTTTCACTATATTTGATGTCGGTGTACTACGTCTTGTATATGCACTTCTCTAATTTGGGGAGGGGAAGGGAAAAAAAACAAAATGCTCAAATAGGGATACAGGTTAACCCACTGTAACAATGATATGTACAAGGCACTATGTTGAAAATGAACTTTACAACTTTGGAGGAGATGGTAGGGGAAAAACAAAGGAGGAGGCAACAATGCTTGATGAGAAATGTACTCATTACCTTACTCATGTAAATGTAACCCCTCTGTACAGTATTTTTACAATAAAAAGCATACAAAAAATGTCAGATACCAGGCTTTCAGAGGACTCCTATGGCTAAACCAGGGAGGGTTTTTTTTAAAGCTTTTTTATTGAAGAATGGAAGAGCATGGATTTATGGAGAGGAAAAGATAACTTACAAAACAGAGAAGTAAAATGCAATGCAGGAAGTCTTCTGATTTTTGGACTATCCTTAATGAGCACATTTATGTTGCTTTGGTTAAAATATCAGGACCTTTTAATCTAATGACTCAGCTTTTCTGTGTTTCCGTTTCATGTCTTATTGCTTTGCTGTTGAGAAGTAAAGCCATGAAGGAACTTTTGGAGACTCTTGTCCATTTCTACTAGAATAGTTGTTTCTTAAAAGTGAAAAAAAATGAGGAAATTACTGACTCATTCATGTTTCTTTTGTCACCTTGAATTAGTTAATTCTTGAATTGAGATCTCTAGATGTAGATACAATATCAGATCAAAAACAAGTTAAATATTTAAATCAAAGGGAATATGTGTACTTTTCATACTTGTAACAATTTCTGGGAGATACCAGAAATCATTTGGGATTGTAATTCAATTGGCTAGGATTCCTATGAACTTGTTCGTTAAAAGTTTAATTTAATTAAGTAGTTTAATAATGAGTACATATTTTTAAAAAATTAAGTTTATATTTTGTTTGTCATTAAATCACATTTTTGAGACAAAAACCGAGACTGCTACCTTAATACTAGCATAGTGAATATGCTAACGGATACATTCTAAAGGATTCTAACATTCTAAAGGATATAGTATTAGTTTGACCTGAACTACCATATCATATTTCCACAAAATGAATGGTTTAAAACAAGAATTACACAGGGTCATATATATCATACATATATATATATAATATTTCAACAGATGGACTACAATATTATATCTACCAGTGGAATTGCAAGGGTGTGTAACTCTATAGCGCATAACTAATTATCAAAATGGACACCAGAAGCTGACACATGTATTTTTTTAAATTTATTTTATTTGTGAACATACTGTACAGAGGGGTTACAATTACATGGGCAGGATAATGCGTACATTTCTTACCGAGCATTGCAGCCTCCTCCTTTGTTTATCCTTCATATCCCTTCCCAGCCTCCCCCCTCCCCCCCAGTCCCAATCCTTCCTCCCCTCCCCCCCCCGCACCAACATTGTAAAGCTCGTTTTCAACATGACAACTTGTACTTCTCATTGTTGCAACAGGTCCACCTGTATCCTTAAACGACTTGTTTTTCCCCATCTCCTTCACAAGTTATACTGACATCAAATATAGTGAAAGCAGGGGTTATACTGTGGGGGAGGGACATACAAAGCAACAAAGAAATAATCTTATAAATGAGTTAGAAACATGAAAGAAAAAAAACATTAAAATACATATCTAAGGGTTCATTTTCCTAACATCACATTATCTGACCTTTTCCGCTTGACTCATACATATACTAGATATTGCAAATAAGGGAAACCATGGGGCCTATGTTTCTTTGGGCCTGGCTTACTTCGCTTAATATAATTTTTTCCAACTCTTTCCATTTCCTAACAAATGGGGCAATGTCATTCTTTCTGATGGAGGCATAGAATTCCATTGTGTATATATACCACATTTTCTTGATCCATTCATCTACTGAGGGGCATCTGGGTTGGTTCCATATCTTACCTATAGTAAGTAAATAATGCTGCAATAAACATAGTTGTGCTGGTAGCTTTAGTGTGGTCTTGTTTGTAAACATTTGGGTAAATGCCCAAAAGTGGGATTGCTGGGTCATAGGGGAGTTCTATGTGAAGTCTTTTGAGGAACCTCCATACTGCTTTCCAAAGTGGTTGAACAAGTTTACATTCCCACCAACAATGAAGTAAGGTTCCCTTCTGTCCACATCCCCTCCAGCATCTGTTATTGTTAGAGTTCTTGATTTTTGCCATTCTAACTGGAGTGAGGTGGTATCTCAATGTTGTTTTGATTTGCATTTCTTTTATGGCTAGGGAGGTTGAGCATTTCTTCATGTGTCTATTGGCCATCCTTCTTTCTTCTTCAGAGAAGTTTCTCTTTAAGTCTTTCGCCCACTTGTTTATTGGGCAGTTGTTTCTTTGAGGATTTGTTGTTGGGGGATTTAATTTTTTGAGTTCCAAGTATATTTTAGATATGAGACCCTTGTCCGTTGTATGGCTAGTAAAGATCTTCTCCCAATCCGTGGGCTTTCTCTTGATCTTGCTAGCTATGTCCTTTGCCATGCAGAAGCTCTGCAACTTTATGCAATCCCATTTGTCCAACCTTTCTTTGATTTGTTGTGACACATGTATTGTTGAGGGGGAGGAAGTCAAGAGGAGAAGGGTGGACAGATATACTCAGATTCAGTGTATATATGTGAAAATGAAATGATTTTAGGAGATGAGTTGGGTTGGGAGAAATATGGGGAGAATAATGGAAGGGGTAACACTCATAAAGATGCATAGTATTCATAAACAGGTTGAATTGAAAGCTACTTGTACAACTACTTAACAATAAAACATTGTATAAATAACAAAGAGGCATAAAAACCATAATCCTCTCAGTTCTGGAAGCTTGAAATTGAAGACACAGCATATAGAAAGACATGTTTCCTCAGAAGATACTAGGAATGCATGTTTCCTTGTCCTTTCCTACTTTCTGGTGGCTCTAAGCATTTCTTCTCAAGTTTTGGCTTGAAGCCACCTCCATTCCTTTTCTGTCTTTGTTGTCACATGACCTGTTTTGCTCCATTTTCTGACTTCTGATTTCAAATCTCCAAATCTCCCTCTCTTAGGGTCCACTGAAATCCAGTGTCATCATAACACAATTATAATGACAACTATTTTTTATTATTACTGTGAAAATACCATACAGAGGGGTTACAATTACATGGGCAAGATAACAAGTACATTTCTTATCAAGCATTGTTGCCTCCTCCTTTGTTTCCCCTTCCCATCCCTTCCCTATCCCCCCCCCACCTAATCCCTCCCCCGCAAAGTTGTAAAGTTCGTTTTTCAACATAAGGACTTGTACATCTCATTGTTGCAATGGGTCCACCTGTATCCCTATTTAAACGATTTGTTTTTTCCCTTCCCCTCCACAAATTATACCAACATCAAATACAGTGAAAGCAGGGGTTATACCGTGGGGGAGGGACATACAAAGCCACAAAGAAATCGTCTTATAAATATGTTAGAAGCAATTGCATGAAAGAAAAAAAAACATTTGAATACTTATCTTGGGGTTCGTTACCCTAACATTAACTTATCTGACTTTTACTGCTTGACTCAGACATTAACAACTATTTTTTTTTTTTAAAAAAAGGTCACCGTCCATAGATTCCAGTGGCTCCAGTCTCCAGGACTTTAACGTATCTTTAAGGGGAATAGAATTCAACAACTCAAAAATGAAATTTTGAAACTTCTGTAAAATCCATGACATCTATTTGTAGGATCTTTTACAAGACCCTCCTAGCCCCCAAATAGAGAAAGATACTAATTTCATTATAGTCATGCTCCTACACCTGACTGGGACTAGATTTATATATCTGGCTCTTTGTTATCTTCCCTAAGACCTGGTTTCTTGCATGAGTTCTCTTTCTCTCGAGTTTTGTAGCAAGAATTGATAAAGTTTAACTTGTTTCAGAAAGAACTGGCAGGCAGTTCAGAATGACCAGAGTTGACATGCTAGAGATCAGGGGTGACTCCTGTTTCTCTCCTCTGTCAGGGATTTGCTGACAGATACTAATGGTTGCTGTCATTGAACTAAATCAGAAGCAATGGGAGAAGAAAACAAGATTTCAGCCATTTTTAACGAAGTCAACTTACATTTCTTTTCCTCTTGCTCTTTACAAAGTTACATTGGATATGATCTGTGAAATATATGTAAAATACTATAAACAAAAACTCAGAGCCCCATCTTTTCCTGTAAGTACTATTAATGCAATTTGAATATTAGGAAGGAAGGAAAAGGCTGGAAAATGTAATTCAGGATACTACATTGACATCCAAAAGTACCAGATGATAAATCAAGACTCAACAACATCTTTTTGTGTTCTACTGTATTACTGTTCTCAACTAATATATTAGTATACATGTTATATATTCTAATGTTGTAGATATCAAGAACTATGAAAATTCAAAACAGTTTAATTATAGTAACAAAAGATGACATGATGTACTACAGACTGGAAGAAGGAAATGTTACGGATTTTGAGGTTTCCTAAGGATTGCATTATTTTTAGAATTACCTGTCCTTAGAGTTTTATAACCCTGGGACGAGCACTTAGATCAAAAATAAATTACATCTCATGCTAAAGGTATGGTTCAGGTGATAGAGGACTTGCTTGGCTAGCACAAGGCCTTGCTTTCAAGCCTCAAATTTTCTAAGAATAGAAAGAAAGAAAAAGAAGTGCATTTGAATTTTCACTAGCTCTAACTGGTGTTCAGTATTTTCTCAATAATGAGAATAAGCCAGGAAACTATGGTGATATTGGTACTAGTATAAATCATAAATTAGTTGTAAACTTCACCACTTTTATTGAATACATTGGAAATATAAATTATAGTCAGCACTCTTTCAAAATTAGGTCTGCTAGTAGATTTCCTGCTAGACATTGCTACATAATGCATTACTAATTATTCAGACATTTCAATAATTTGTCCATTAACATTTATTCTTATAATGTTTTTAGTTTTATGCATTTTTATAACAATTATAGAGAAGATGTTTCTGTAAGCTTCCTTGGACTGCCAAACTGACCCATGATAAAACCAGAATTTGTCTAGGATATTCTTAGTGGAGGATCACAATAACTCAATAGCTATGTGCATATGACCATATAAAGTGATGCTTAAGGAAACGAATGCCAAGAAATAGAAACAAGAAACGTTTTAATGTTGTGTTTGCATTTACTTCTTTTTTCTTTCTTTTTTATCCCCCTTGGTTTATTCCTTCTTGTCATTGATTTTGATTTCTGTACTCTTTGTCTTGTATATATGTTCATCTGATTTAGGGAAGGGGAATCACAGACATGGTGGGGCAAAGGGTAAGCCAATTCAACAGTGAGACTCGCTAGACACTATGTTGGAAATGAATTTTACAACTTGAGGGGAGGGAAGTAGGGGGGAAGTGGGAGAAAATGAGGGCGGGGTGACACTGTTCAAAAGAAATGTACTCATTACCTTTCTTATGTAACTGTAATTCCTCTGTACATCACCTTTACAATAAAATTTTTTAACAAACCGAGATGAGTAAATCTCTTTTGCATTTGGTTCCTTCTTCATGATGACAGGTTAAAAGGTAGGCTCAAATGTTGGAACTAAATGTTATAGCTATATTTATTTTTCAGTTATCAACTCAATCATCTGAATTTTTTTCTTTTACAACTAGCAGTGTGCTAAAATATTTGAGAATACAAGGATTTAAAAACTATAACATGCTGGGCATGGGTGGCTCATGCCTGTGATCCTGGCTACTCGGGAGACTGAGATCTGAGGTTCACAGTTTGAAGCCAGCTTGGGTAGTAAAGTCTGTGAAACTCTTTTTCTCTGGTAACTACTCAGAAAATGCCAGAAGTGGTGCTGTGGCTCAAATGGTAGAGAACTAGCCTTAAGCAAAAGAGGCTCGGGGGGAGAGCCCAGGCCCAGAGTTCAAGCCCCAGGACCAGCTAAATAAATATACAAATAAATGTGTAACAATAACAGTATTACAGTTCTCAGTGGCCTTACAATCTAGTGATGTAACACATGAATTTTCATTATTTGCATTATGTTTAAGATAATTACTTTTGTGTAATTTTTCTTTCTTTTTCCTTTGATATTTTGGGGATGCCAATGATATTAGTGCTTGAATTCAGACTTGGCTTTTTTGTTCACGATTAGCACTCTACCACTTGAGCCACAGCTCCAATTTAGGCCATTAAGGCCTTTTACTGGTTAATTGGAGAAAAGAGTACCAGGACTTTTTGTTCAGGTGGCTTTGAATTTTGATTCTCCAGTCTTAGTCTCCTAAGTGATAAGTATTACTGGTGTGAGCCACCAGCATCAGGCTTGTGAATGCTTTTTGAAATATCCTAGAAAGCTGCTGTACATACTTATTGGACTCCATCAACAGGATTGTTAAGTGAACAAGGCAGCATCATTACAATTTCATAAATTTTAAAAAGTTACTTTCCTTTTAAGAAATGAGAAAGGAACAAGAAGTGGGTTGGCTCTTATACATAATATTTATTACTCTTAACTTCGAAAAATTCAGCATCAGAAATTTCCAAGTCTTTTACGGTATATAATCCATATGTTTATAGGAAACAAGGAAGAAAATGTAGTCACGCTGAGATAAAACACAAAGTAGCTTGAATTTGTGCTAGGTTTGTTATGATCATCTTGCCAAGGATACATGCCCTACTTCCTTCTCATTGAAACACTTACAACTTGCTTTAATATTCCAACAGCTTGCTAGCAATATTTAGAAGCCTGTCACCTGTTTTAACTTGAGCTTGACTTAGGACTTTCTAAATCAGAATCTAGGTTTTAACAAAATTCTCCATTTGTTTGAATGCACGTTAATGATTTTTGATGCAGCTATCATAACCAAAATAGGAACGATTTTTATTTGTTTGTTTATTATGTGGCTAAGTCAGTAATTGAGCTTGAACTCACGGCCTGGTAGCTGTTCTTTAGCTTTTTCTGCTCAAGGTGGGTGCTCTACCCTTTGAGCCATGACTCCACTTCTATCTCCTTTTTTTGCTGGTTAATTGGAGATAAGAGTCTCACAAGACTTTTCTGCCCAGGTTGGTTTCAGTCTACAAGCCTCATATCTCAGCCTCCTGAGTAGCTAAGATTATAGGTGGGAGCCATTTGCACCCAATGGGATGATTAAGTTTTTCCACTCTTTAAGTTCTTTCTTGTTGCTGTTACTATATTCATCTGAACACATGAGACCCCCTAGTGATTTTAAAAAATTAATTAATTTGAATTAACCTCATTGAATCAGGCAATTGTCATTTTCACACCTGGGTATTTTCTCTGTCATACTAGGAAAGCTCACATTCAGAGAGAAAAAGAAGGCCCTAGTATTTCATTGAGGCAAATCCTAAGTGCATAATGTGCCAGGGAAAGCTATTGCTTTTCCTGGACTGGCTTTGACATATTCACACTTGAATGTATTTCATTCAGAAAAACTCAAGGGCTGTAGAATGGCACAGTCTGCTTTTATGAGAAACAGATGTGTCATGGTTCACCCACTCCCTGACCACCTGTGGTTTGCCCATGACTCAACTTTCTTAAATAAGGGGAGTTAACTCTTGGATCCTGAACGAACTCTAAATTACATATTTATTTACTTCCTCTTCATATTTCTCTTCCCTGCTCATTGCCATGATAGAAGCTTAAAATTCAGAGGACTTTGAGTAGCTATTTTCAACACTCCAAGCCATTTTTCATTTAAAGGCAAATGCTTACTCTAGTATTGCCTCTGATATTCTAAGTTCAGTCAATACCCCAGTTTTAATCAATCAATTATAAAAAATATTATTCAATGTACTTATGTGAGAGTGGAACTAGGTAAACAGAGGGGTTCAGAGAAATAGGAGAGAAAGGTGGAAGGGGTGACACTGATCAGGATGCATTGTACTCATAAACTGTCATGCTGAATTGAAACCCCTTTAAACAGCTGAAAATAATGAAAACATAAACTGATACAATTATAATTTTAAACCTACTTATTAATATGATGTACTTCATTATTTGTGTTTTACTTGAAATTAAGAATTGTTCTGGTTTAGGAATATAGTTTAGATGATTAGTGACGTGTCTCAGCTACCTCTGTTTATGGAATAATAATGAAAAATTAAAACGACTTAATATTCACCAACTTTTGACAGAAGGCAAAACTTGATGTCAAAGTTCACAATGCTCACTTCTAACAATTGCACACAAGTAGCTGAAAAAAGAAGGATTTGAATTTTGTTACATTTTATTTCTCTTGCCATACTCCATTCTTGGCTCCACAGAAAATCGGCAGGGAAGTGGTCCAACCACAGGTAGGTGGATGGAAAAATACAAGGCACAAATAACACACAGGGAGAATAATCACGCCTTCCACACTCACTGACAATATTTCTTTAAAAATATTTTTATTTCCATTCATGCAATCAATTTAGGGCTTTTTTTTGACATTCCACTAAAATGTTTTGTTTGTCTTTTCATGGAGTCTTTCTGTATTTCCTCAGACATGGTATCTAATTAAATTGAACATATAAACTTGTAAAACCTGTTCATTCATGGGCCAAATTATAATTTCAGTAAAAACTCTGCCAAAAATAAAAGAATGTAAACTTTAAAAAATACTTTGGGGCTGGGAAGGTGGCTCAGTGGTAGAGCGCTTGCCTTGCATGTTTGAGGCCCTGGGTTCGATTCCTCAGCACCACATAAGCAAAAAGAAAAAAGCCGGAAGTGGCGCTATGGCTCAAGTGGTAGAGCGCTAGCCTTGAGCTGAAGAGCTGAGGGATAGCGCCCAGGCCCAGAGTTCAGGCTCACAACTGGACCCCCCCCCAAAAAAATATTTTGTACTCCTGACTGTACTTATGTAACTGTAATCCCTCTTGTACCTCACCTTTACAATAAAATTAAATTAAAAAATTAAATGATAACCCCTCTGTACATCACCTTTACAATAATTTTTTTAAAAAAACTGAATGAATGCATATGATACCAGATAGGATTTTGGAGCTATACAAAGAAACAACAATGAAAATTTGAGAAATTAGGATGCATATAAGTGATGTTTGTTTCTTATTTTTAATCACTTCTAAAGATATTTTGCCATCTAAAGAAACCTAGTGAAAATATATTGCGAGATTTGTAATAGATAGGATGTAAAGGAGTAAACAGAAACTATGTTATATGGTTCTTAGACTATACACAACATGATATAAAATTAGCTGATGTTATACAAATTAAATATTCATACTGTAAACCAGTTTATGTAGTTTAAGAACTAAAAGCTCTTAAAAGATGAGCAACTAAGGGGTGAGATTCATCAAGGTGTGTTGTGTTCAAAAACTACTTTGTTGAATGACAAAACAAAAGCATTAAAAACAATGTTGCCATGTTAAAAAAAAAAAAGGCAACTAATAGGCCTTAGGTGAGGTAATGAGTACATTTCCTTTTGAATAGTGTCACCCCCTCTCTCATTATTTCCCAGATTTTCCCCCCTGGAATTCCCTTCCCCCAAGTTGTATGGTTCATTTCCAGCATAGTGTCTAGTGGATTTCACTGCTGAATTGTTTACCCTTTGTTCCACTGTGCTTCCCTTTTCATTTAGTCTTAAGAACTGCCCTGAACAGGTTTTTTTTTTTTTTTTTAATAGCATAGGACTGTTGGCTTCAGGCCTGTCCCTGGCAGCAGGCCGTTCATCATCTGCCATGGGAGTCTGCAACAGCAGGGACCTCCCTCTAGTTCCCTGCTCTGTCTACTGAGTACCTACCTGATGAAAGCCTGTAGAGTAGCTCTTCTCTAGTGTGCATTCTACTGTGTCTGGACCACTTAGCTAAACACTCAGAGTAGTCCATGCTTGTCCTTTACACATTCATGAGAATTTCATTTATTTTTTCTTATCCAGTAGGATAATGGAGGGTCTCTTCTACTTCTCGACTTTGCCAAAAAGGTTATCCCTTTTGAAGAGCTTGTCACTCTGGAATTTAGTTTGCTTTGCATCTCAACTCTCTCACAGGCTCAAGTCACAGAGGATATATTTTTTAAATAAGCATTAGATATCTTAAAAAGCAATGACTATGAAAATGTCATGATTTCTGATTGGAAAGCACGTGGAAATAATGACAAAATGAGCGGAAGCTTGTGATAACCTACATTCTTACTAATTCCATTGCAGTTGTTTTAAATCTTATGTTATACATAAAACTGGTAGGCAACTTGTAGTTCATCTTTTTCTCTCTATCACCATTCCCAGTTCATAAGCACCCAGATAATTGAAATTATTTGATAAAAAATAATTTCATGCCTGTAATTCTAGGTACTCAGGAGGCTGATCTGTAGGTTACAGTTTGAAGCCAGCCTAGGCAGGAAAATTCACAAGACTCATCTCCTACTAACCACACAAAAGCCCAAAGTGGAGCTGTGGCTCAAGTTGTAGAGCTTTAGCTTTTAGCAAAAGAGCTAAGGGACAGCTTCCAGGCACTGTCCCTTAGCTTTTTCATTCAAAGTTAGCACTCTACCACTTAAACCACATCTCTACTTCTGGCTGTTTGTTAGTTGGAAGTAAGACTTTCATGGACTTTTCTGCCCAGCTTGGATATGAACTACAATTTTTACATCTCAGTTTCCTGAGTAGCTAGGATTATAAGGCATGATCCACTGGCACGTGTGTCTTGTGTCTTGTATAAAAGTTTATGTCCTACGTATAGGACATAATAAAAAGAAATGAAAATCAGAACAATATTGAGATTCCACCTTATCCCAGTTAGAATAGCCATTTTCAAGAAATCTAATAACTATAGATATTGGCAGGGATGTAGCCAAAGGGGAAAGGTACTATTCTTTTGGTTGGGAGTGCAAACTTTGTTCAGCCACTTTGGAAAGCAGTATGGAGGTTCCTCAAAAGACTAAACATAGAGCTCCTCTATGATCCAGCAATCCAACTCCTGGGCATTTACCCAAATGACCACAAACAAAGCCATACTTAAGCTACCAGCACAACCATGTTCGTTACAGCATTATTTACCATAGCTAAGATATGGAACCAACCCTCAGTAGATGAATGGATCTAGAAGATGTGGTATATATACAAAATGGAGTTCTATGCTTTCATAAGAAAGAATGGTATTACCCCATTCATAAGGAAATGGAAATACTTGGGGAAAATTATATTACATGAAGTAAGCCAGACCCAAAGAAAAGCTTTTTTAGTTTCAGGGTTTTTTTTTTTATGGTTTCATTTGTCGGGGTATTTTTATGCTTTTATAGTTCCAGAATGAAAATAGGTGCCTGCACCAACACTTGAGTTTTGCCTTGTTTTACTCTAATATTTTCAGGTTGTTAAAGCATTTGATCCATTTCAAGGTAAATTTTTTATATCATACAAAACAAAGTTCAAATTTCACTCTTCTACAGATGGATGTTCTCTTTTCCCAGAAATATTTGGTAAAGAGGTTGTCTTTTTTTGGGGGGGGGGGTCCGGTCGTGGGGCCTGAACTCTGGGCCTGGGCTCCAACCCTCAGCTCTTCAGCTCAAGGCTAGCGCTCTACCACTTGAACCACAGCGCCACTTCCGGACTTTTTCTTTTATTTTTTTTGCTTATGTGGTGCTGAGGAATCAAATGCAGGGCCTCGTGCGTGCAAGGCAAGCACTCTACCACTGAGCCACCTTCCCAGCCCCAAGGTTGTCTTTTTTTAATTGTATGTTTTGGAAATATTTGTTGAGAATCAGTTGACTATAGATATGTGGATTAATGTCTGGATTTTGTATTATGTTCCATTGGCTTCTATGTGTCTGTTTCATTGCTATCATTAGGCAGCTTGGCTACAATGATTGTGTAATATAGAACGTACCTGTCTCCAATTCTGCTGCTCTTTATCAAGAATGCTTTGGATATTAAGAGTCTTTTCTGTGTCCATATGATTCTAAAGTCGAAAGATATAAATCTTAGTAAACAAAATTCCTTAACTTACAGGCTTTTGGTCTCTTTGCCACTTTAGTCATAAGCAAAGAAACTGTTATGATAGAAGAAAGAATGGCCGGTGAAGTTGATTTTAGCTAAGATTAAAGAAGTTCAGCTGAATATTCTAAGTTACTTTTAGTTAACTCCTAATAAAATCCTACAGTAAAACATTCTGGGATAGTTTTTTCGAATAAAGGCATTGCTCAGGTCTTGCTTGTGAATACAGAGAGGCCTGACTCTTTATGGGCAGATAACCATGCCTCCAACTTTACTTGAGATACTTCCAATTTATACCCTTTCATTTCAAGGTATCATGATTTGAATGAGTATATAATTGGTGATCCTATTAATAAGCCCATACTCTAGAGGGCTCCTTCCTAGAAGTGAAACTAGCAAGCTAAAAATACAGTGTTAAATATTACTGAAAGATGTAGTGTAAAATATTTCTGAAAGCCAAGCATTAAATGTTATAATCACAGTAAAATAACTAAGCATAATAAAAATAAAGAGATAACACTTCATATGTGCACACATAAATGACATTCTAATTGAAGTGCTTTGACACTTTACAGTGTGATAAGAAGAAAGGGGATAGATGGGTGCTGCTGCCTCATATCTGTGGATCCTGGCCACTCAAGAGGCTGAGATCTAAGGAACGTGGTTCAAAGCCAGCATGGGTAGAAAAGTCTGTCTGAGAGACACTTATTTCCAATGAAAGGCAAAAAGCTGAAAGTGAAGCTGTGGCTCAAATGGTTAAGTGCCAGCCTTGAATGTGCAAGGCCTTAAGATTAAGCCCAGAACTAGCACAAACGAGCAACACGAGTAGAGGCAGGAGCAGAGGAAAGAAGTGGAAGAAGGGAGGGAATAGGGTAGGAAAGAAGGATGGGAGGGAGGGAAGGAAGGAAGAGCAAATTAGCCAACCATCATTTAAAGGCCAAAATGACTAGAAGTCCAGCAATCACAGAACAGAACACACAGAAACACTGCACCAGAATAGAATGTAACTCTTTTGAACTGGGCTTTCTCTTCGAGGCAAGAGTGTGTGACTGTTGGACTGTGTTTATTCTTGGTGACTTTTATTAATAAACCATGTCCAGTAATCCATACTCTATACAAGGAAAGGTTCTCGTTGGAACAGCAGCATAAATATGCCAGATCTAGGTCTAATAGAGGTAGTGGCATGGTCTCCTGGGTACAGTTTTAAGAGCAATTAGAACTAATTCCAAGACAAGCTTGTCAGCACCTGAACAATGAGAAAATAGTCAGTGACTTGGCATTTTGATTCTGAGTTGTACCCATGTTAAAGCTGAATAAGACTCAGTTTTAATGAGAGAGAGAGAGAGTACATATGTGCGCATGCATCTCTGTGGTGAGAGGGTTGATA
The DNA here is from genome assembly GCF_024711535.1 of Dipodomys merriami. Classification (NCBI taxonomy): domain Eukaryota; kingdom Metazoa; phylum Chordata; class Mammalia; order Rodentia; family Heteromyidae; genus Dipodomys; species Dipodomys merriami. The sequence goes on from NW_027206501.1 coordinate 3,145,855, forward strand.
AATATACATATAGTTCAGCAGCTTTGGAATAAAAGTGAAAGGCACTCTTGGTTGCTTTCAAATCCTCTAAAAATAGGCACAAGTCTCTGCCAAAGCTAATAGAGACAGGATTCCCATGGAAACTCTTGGGCTAGAAGGGAAAGGTTTTATTTTTTTTCATCAGTTATTAGTTAAGTGATTCCTGCCCATTTTCTAATATGTAGAAATGGATGGACCAAACTCTAATGGTACCTGCTTATCTGGACTGTCAGTGTCTATGCTGAATTTACAGTCTTTACAAGGAAAGCTTTGAGAGAAAAAATCCAAATCAAACCAAACCAAACAAAGGAATACTAGCTACCTTGTTACATTCTGGGCTCTTACTTTTAATTGTCTTTCCTTTCTCACCAGCTTTTTTATAAAAAGTTCTAGGCCCTATATATTTGTGTGTGACAGGAGTTGCCCTCTTTCCATTTTCTCAAGGTGTGTTCAGGGCCTCTTTTGGATGCATTTGTCAGTTATGAAAACTAAAACTACACAAAGTCAGCATGGAAGACACATAGTGAAGTTAGCCTTTGGGCAATGTCACTTCTGCACTCTCAAACGTAGCAATTGCAAAAAATATTAATAGTCAAAATGAACCATTTATTCTCTTTGCCCTTGTAATTTGAATACATTTGAGATGAGTATCTTAATAAAATTAGCAGTTATACAAATATACAAATACAAAAGGAAGAATTTAAATGTTTTGAATTGCAAAAGCGAAAATTTCATAAATTGCAAGCATTTTCCTTGTAGTTTTTAAATGTAAAATTATGGCTAATGTAAATAGCAAATTACATTCATTAATTTTTTTTCTTTTGCCAGTCATGGGGCCTGAACTCGACCTGGGCGCTGTCCCTCAGCTCTTCAGCTCAAGGCTAGCACTCTACTACTTGAGCCACAGCGCCACAACCGGCTTTTTCTGCTTATGTGGTGCTGAGGAATCAAACCCAGGGCCTCATGCATGCAAGGCAAGCAATCTACCACTGAGCCACCTTCCCAGCCCCTTAACTTTGGTTTTTTTTTGTATGCTGGTGCTGAGGATTGAGTCTCTTGATCTTGCTTGACCTTTTCTGCTCTACCACATTTGCCACAGTACCACTTCCAATCTTCTTTTGGTTAACTGGGGATCAGAGTCTCAATGACTTACCTACCTGTCTGGCTTTGAACCATGATTCCCAGATCTCAGACTCCTGAGTAGTTAATTTTACAGGCCTGAACCACTGGAGCCTAGCAACACTCATTTTCACAAGTCACTTGCTTTACCCTTCCATTTTATTCATGTGTTCTCTTTCTAATAACATTCATTTTCTGACATATATTATAAATAAGATTACATATAAATTGTCTTTGAGCTGCAAACATCTCCATATAAGCCAGATTTAATCATCACTGTAAAATTGCAAAATAATAGTTTAATGTTTATTTATAATTATTTAAATTTATTTCTTCATATAGTTAAAATCATTTAACCCACAATCCTAAGAGATATTTTTGCACTAAATTCATAGATATATTTTCTTTTCTTGTATTTACCTCTTGAAATCACAGTTGACTTACAAAATCAATCATTGGACTACATTTTAGATGCTCTTAACTCAGTGCCTGGGCTCTGTCCCTGAGCTTTGTGCTCAGACCTAGTCGTCTATGACTTGAGCCACCACTCCACTTTTTGCTTTTTTTAATAGTTTGTTGGAGATAAGAATTTCCTACTTGAGCTGGTTTTAAAGTGAGATCGTCAGATCTCAGCTTCCAGAATAGCTAGGATTATAGACAGCACCTGATGAAACACAACCTTGATGAAGATTCCAGATCCTATTGATAAATTCCCAGAGCCTGATGCTTCAAGGTCTGGTTTTCTTTTACAATAAAGCTGTGCAGAGAGAAAAAATCCAACCCGTCCCCCTCCTCACCATGACCTCTGGGTTAGAGAGATGCCTAAGAAAGATGTCCTTCTTCCCAGCCTCACCCACAGGACACATTTGCTGCTACCATAGGTCCTACTTGATTTGTAATGTCCATGTATGTTCCACTAAGAGAATCTTAAAAATCAATTAAAATGTTTGTGAGGAAATCAACGTCACAATTAGAAAGTAAAATTTTTGTTGTTTTTGTTCTTCACTATGAATCTAAAAGTCTTGGCATATAGTTTTAATTTTGTGAGAAAGGTTATCACACCATTAAGACTTGTGTTTCAGACACAGCTCTGTCACCAAGTAGACAGATAACCCTAGTACAGTTCTAAAAAATGTTTTAATTTGGACCTTCTGTACTTTTATTTGAGACAGGGCTCACTATGGAGTTCAGGGTACTTCAAATTCTCAGTCCTCCTGCCTTGATTTCCCTAATACTGGGATTACAAGTGTGAACTACCACAACTAGCCTTCCAGCTAACTGCTTGAAAGCAGCACAATTAATGATCTGAGGTCAGATCATTTATCATTTTAACCAGGCATTGGCATTACAATACAAACAAATCTGGGCAGTGATGAACTTTTGAAAACATCAAAACCATAGGGTAGTTGAATATGGCTAACAATGTAATATTGTTGTAATCTACCAGAAAATTGTACAGAGTTTTTCAGTTATTAGAATAAAACTCAATCTGTTATTCAAATAAGAGGGCTTTACTATGCCATGATTAAATGATTAAGTAAGAATTAACATGGTTTGATACTATTCCCATAATGAATACTATTGCTGCATCTTATGGATTATGTTAATTACATTACATTCCTCCATTTAGTTAAACTGTCTTTTTATGTTTTGTGCTAAATTGGCTTATCATTGTCATTTGAATCTAATTTGAATATTGATTCTCACTTTCCCAAGATATACAAAAAGTAATTGGGCAATTCCATTTGCATAATGCTTATAGTAAAAGGCAACACAACAGGCTACACAATTACACTATTAATTTATTATCCTCAAACATATGTTTTTATGTAACAGCAATAAAAAGTCAGCTCTATAAATTGTAGATTGTACTTGTAAACTGTGAACAATGGAATAAATTTTTTACTACAAACATCAATACTCATGTTGACATAAATATGTATCTTCCTATTTATTTTTCTGGAAAAGTCCTAGTCCTCTAACGAGGTCTTGGTTATGCTGCTTTGATAGCACATAGAGTAATATTAACAAATCTTTCATTAATTATTTTTATACAGTTTTAATAGCCCCACAGATAGGATGTGTTGGCCTTCAAGGGATGAGTTATTATAAACACTGTGTAGACATTTGAAAGAAACAGCGTGGGAGTTAAAATTACAGGTTCAGGAACCTATTTTTCGTCTTTCTCCCACACATACACTCATCTCCTGTCATATTCTTTCCCAAAAGTTTGCCAATTTCCCGTGTTTCTCAGTAGATGTTTCTTTTAAATAAATGCCCAAGTGTCATTTACAGGTCATGTTGCGTGCTCTGTATTGGCTTGTATGAAGATTCCTCATATCCACATGCAGAAACATAAGGTTTTATAATTTTTCAGTATTGGAACAAACTGCTGTAGAAAAGAGGTGTTCATCCAATGGGAGGATCGATTGTAATTTCTTACTTAAAGAAGGAAGACTCTGGCTAGAGCTGTATTACATCTCTACCCCGCTTCCTCTTATTCCTTAAATATTAAGGTATGGCACGCCTAAATGGAGAAATACATATGGAAGAGCTTTTTATGGTTACTAGAATTTTAACTCAGGGCCTCATATTTGCTAGGTATTCTATCACGTGAGTCTTCCTCTAGACCTTTTTTGCTTTAGTTTTTTTTCCAGTTAGGTTCTCCTGTTTGGGCCTCAAGACTATGATCCTCCTACCTGCTAGTGGAGAAGAGATTCATTGCCAAGATTTCATTGCCAAGCTGGCCTCAAATAGAATTCCTCCAAAAGAATTCTACTCCATCATTTCCTTTTCTTGTATCCTTGAGCAAGTCAATTTTTAATTCTCAGCACTTTTATTTCCATCTCATTACATAAACAAGGTTTTTTGAGCAGATACAGATCTGTCTCATAAAATGACTATAAACTAAGTGATTGTGTAAGTGGAACCATGTAGGCATTATTTTGATAGCATAAGCCAAATAGTCTAGTTTTCCAAAGCTATGCTCAGGACACTAAGAAAACATTACTAAGTGACTATTCACTAACTTAATTCTAAAATAGTCCAGTTAAATGTTATACTCTTTTGGAATGACAAAAATAAAGAGATAATACAAAACCCCATATGAGACCCTATCGGAATATATTTCTCTAACAGATTAGATAGAAATTGGTGTTTGGTATCAGATGAGATGAGAATATAAAGCATTTGATGCAGGAAAGAAACAGGATACCTTCACCATGTTCCAACTACTCCAGGAAGTATTGGGGGCTCGGTTTTTTGTTTTGTTTTAATTGTGAAAATACCGTACAGAGGGGTTACAATTACATGAGCAAGGTAATGAGTACTTTTCTTATCAAGCATTGTTGCCTCCTCCTTTGCTTCTCCTTCTCATCTCGGCAACACCCCCCCCCCCCCCCCCCCGCCTCCAGCGCCATAGTTGTAAAGTTCGTTTTTCGCCATAACGACTTGTACATCTCATTGTTGCAGTGGGTCCTCTTGTATCCCTATTTAAACAATTTTTCCCTTCCCCTCCCCAAATTATACCAATGTCAAATACAGTGAAAACAGGGGTTAAAGCAACAAAGAAATGATCTTATAAATATAGGAGCTCTGTTTTGAATAAGGAAAGCACACATCCATAGTCTTTGAGATTTTCTAGTCTAATATGTATGGGAAAGGAGAGGGGAAAGAAAGGTAGAAGATAGTCAGTATAAAGAGTAGATCTGGATAAGAGCCATGCATTTGCAATTGGTGTTATCACAATATGCAGAGAGAATCTAAGCTGTAGAATTGGGTGCAATTACCTGATGAAAAGTAGGAAAGAGATGAAAAGAATGAATTAGAATGAGTTTTGTAGACATAAATTAATGGCTTAGAGAAAGAAGGTAATCAAGGAAAAATGATTGGTTTAAAAATTGAGTGTTTAATTGTATCATTCATTGAGTTGGCAAGAACTGGAGAAAGAATAGTGATAGGTTTATAGAGGAGGGACCTGTTTTGATACATTAAATTTGACATCTCTTTTGCAAGTGGAAAGGAAGTTGCAGATATGCAGTCATAATTTCAAATCAAGAAGGTGTGGTATCAGGTAATAGTACTAGGATGGCTGAATAGTCATGTGCAACACCAATAGCAATACATTTCACACGTTTTTTGGAAAAAAATTCTCAACATACTCATCAGCTGTTAGGTTGAAGTGGGAAGAGGGAAAATTATTTAACATCTACTTTTAGGCAATATTCAGATAGAGAGGTTATTAGCCTTTTTAAAATATATTTTTTACTGTAAAGATACTGTACAGAGGGGTTACAGTTACATGAGTAAGGTAATGAGTACATTTCCTATTGAGCATTGTTACCCCTTCCTTTGTTTTTCCCCTACCATCCCTTCCCTCCCCACCTCCCCAACCCCCACACCAAGTTGTAAAATTCATTTTCAACCATCTTATTGTTACAACCTGTATCCTTGTTTCAGCATTTTGTTATTTCCCTTCCCCTTCCCAAATTAGAAAGAATGTATATATAAGATGTAGGGTACCAGAATCAAATGCAGTGAAAACAGGTGTTATACCATGGGGGAAGAACAAACAAAAGAAACAAAAAAAATCACATAGTACATTAAAAAACAACAGCAACAAAGATAAAAACCAATTGTGTCCCTATCTTGGGGTTCATTTCACTTAGCATCATCTTATATGGTCATATGTACATAGCTTTTAACCTTTTATGCTTGTCTGGTAAGATTATCCTAGACATATACTAGTTATTGCAAATAAGGAAAACCATGGGACCTATGTTTCTTTGAGTCTGGCTTATTTCACTTAATATTATTTTTCCAAGTCTTTCCATTTCCTAACGAATGGGGCGGTGTCATTCTTTCTGGTGGAGGCATAGAATTCCATTGTATAAATATACATATTTTCTTGATCCATTCATCTACTGAGGGGCATCTGGGTTGGTTCCATATCTTAGCTATGGTAAACAATGCTACAGTAAACATAGTTGTGCTGGTAGCTTTAGTGTGGTTTTGTTTGTGATCATTTGGGTAAATGCCCAAAAGTGGGATTGCTGGGAGCAATAGGGGAGCTCTATGTGGAGTCTTTTGAGGAACCTCCATACTGCTTCCCAAAATGGTGTCAACCTTCTTTCACACCCTTCTGTCAACACAGTGAACAGCATGGACACTGTCTTCATAGATTTAACACAACAGGTTGAGAAAACGTAAAAAGGAAATATGGATTTGGGGCTGTGTGTGTGTGTATGTGTTAGGCAAAACCATTTTGTTATTGATAATCCAAAAACTGTACAAAATAAATGGACCTAACTCTGGAGATAACTGGCATGGTTCCTCAAGAGATTTTGCACCTGTTCTGCCTTTGTGTTAAAGACCTAAAAGCATCAGTAGATGACTGATACACTTTAGTGGTGGCCTGACAGGTATATTTAATTCAGGGCTCTGAAAGAATTACAGAAAGAAAATACTATAATTGCTGAATATTACAATCTGCACAAAATCAGTATATAAAATGACATGAATTATTTACAAATCAGCAATGTTCATTATGAAATCTTGTTTTAGAAAGGGAATTGCTATTCATACATGTGGGCCAATTCCATTTCTATGGCATTCTGTTGCATATGGACCTAGCTATTACCAAGCCTTGCCTCTACTATTTAGATTCATTTAGTACTTCTGCATGAATGTAATAAAATAAGCTGACAGCCTAAATATAGGTACTTAAGGATTTCTTTGTCATATAAATATAAATAACTAATATTAACCCTAAAAATCTTTCTCAAAATAAATATACTATGACAGAAAAGAGTCCTTCATTCATTTATTCACCTACAAACACTGACTGCTAACCAGAAAAATACATCCACCAGTGTTAGGCAGTCAAGAATATGGATTAGTATGAAACCCTCTCAATCCTCAAGAAACTTCAATCTAGGAGAGAAAATGAGGAGAGGGATTTTGATCAAAGGATGGCATGAAGTCCAATTAAAGATGTTCTTACACAGCTAAGGAGAGAATGGAGAATGGAGTGGGAAACATCCTGGGAAGATGACTGGGCATGAAAGAGAGTAGGCCTCGCTGAGTGAATGCAGGGTAACGTGTTGTTGGCAAAGATGCATGGGGGTGGGATGCTAAAGACCACAGCTCACCAAAGAAGAGTAAACATTCAAGGCTCAGACAATAGAAAGGTACTTATTCATTCTAACTTAAGAAAATAGTAATTAATATAGTATGTCTTGAAATAAACTTACTTTTTGGAAGAAAGGATTTAAAGAACAGGAAGGTATTTTAATCTATTAGGAAATGGCACTTACATTCTCATCAGTCTGGTGACCTTTTGTCCATACTCTCACCAATGATTGCTATATTTTTTCTTTTTCTTCTTTTGTACAACTGTTAGGGCTTGAACTCCCAAGGGCTTGAACTCTCCCAAGCCTGTCATTCTGCCATTTGAAGCACATCTCTACTTCTAGATTTTTGATGTTACTGGAGATACAGGTCTTATTTACTTTCCTGCCCAGGCTAGCCTAGAACTGCAGTCTTGAGTAGCTAGGAGTGAGCTATGTCTTGTCTTTTAGAGTATGGCCATCCTTGCTAGTATGACTTGTTGTATTATTGTGATTTTAATTTGGATATCCCTGGTGAGTTGTGATTATAAATGTATTTTGTTTTTCTTTTCTTTTATTTTTTCGTTTTTGTCAGTTGTGGGGCTTAAACTCTGGGCCTGGGCGCTGTCCCTGAGTTCTTCAGCTCAAGGTGAGCACTTTACTACTTGAGTCACAGAGCCACTTCTGGTTTTCTGGTTTTCTGGCTTTCATGGACTTTCCTGCCTGGGCTGGCTTTGAGCTACGATCCTCAGTTCTCAGCCTCCTGTGTAGCTAGGATTACAGGCATGAACCACTGGTGCCTGGCAAATACATTGTCTTTTTAGGTATCCTTGCTCTACACATACATGTATATACATATGCACAAAAGATAACTGTGAAATGATGATTATGTTAAATGACTATATTAACCATTTTAGTGTATGTAAACATGTATATCATAGCTGTATATGGTGTGTATGTCATATACATTACATTTATATACATATATACATACAGAAGTAAGCATTTTGTTATATATTTATATTCTTCATAAATCTATATCATATGTAACTCATATATATCTATTATATATGTACACATATATATACATATCTCAAAACATTACATTGTACACATTAAGTACCTATAATAATAAAATTTTTCCACAGTAAAGCAATGTATAAATAGTAATGTGTTTGTCAAGTGTTGCTAATATTTATTGCATAATTTCTGGGAGCTGAGAAATAGAGAAGAAGGTTCAGCAGAACTGTAGGCAGGGCCTGCAAGGATTCTGTCTTTGGAGAAGGAACCAGAATATTGAGAATCCCTGAACAACTCTATGCGAAATAGTCATGATGTGCTTTTCTGAGGAAGTAGGCTTTAGTTTTCACCAAATTTTAATATGATTCATGCCTCCCAAAAGGTTAAGATATTTCACTACAAAATAAGAACTTATTTTACATATTTTATTCATGCAGACTTTTCACTGTCGTTATCTTTATTATTCTGAGATTGGTAAACATATTGCATTATGTAATTTGGCCTGAAATTACTTAATTCTTTTTCTTCAGATGTATTTTCTCTGACACAGTCTACTGAAATATTTAAACTCTTTTACAATATTGTCTGCATGCCTGGGGCATGGCTCAAGAGAGAGATCACCTGATTAGCAAGCACAAGACCTTGAATTCCAACCTGAGTACTACAAAAAAGAAAGAAGGAGGAATGAAAGGGAGAGAAGGAGAAAGGGGAAGGAAAAATGAAATTATAGAAGGAAGACATGAAGGAAGGAAGGGAAGATGGACGGAAGGAAAATACTTCAGAGATCATACTGATACCGAAACATACAAAAATTCTCAGAAACCCTGACTTATAATCGGGGATTGCAAGAGCCTATAGTAGCATACCTTATAACAAGTATAATAAGAAAATTCCTAAAGCTAATTGCTGAAATGAATGATTAGCAAATATTAGAAAGATGACACCAGTTTATAAAATTGTACGTAATTCACTGTAAATTGTCACATGGCTCCATAAAATAGCAAAATTACTTTTTATTCTGATAAGGTATATGGTTTCATAGAACCGGAAAATTGCTCCTTGAAGATGAGGGTTTTTTAACATTATTATCGTGTTTCTTAGTAAAAATGGCCATCTCTTTCCTATCTCCCGACCGTGCTGCTAGAAGAGTCTCATTAGATACATTCCCAACTGTAAAACCTATTGCAAAGACTTAGCATTTCAGACAGTGCTGTTTTGGTGCATTGGAACACAGAAGCCAGATACAGATCCACATATAGGTCACTTTATTTATTACCAAAGTAAGACTGGACAGTGGGAAAAAGACCCTGTTATTCTTTTATTTCCCCCCCCCAACTCAATATCCTTATAGTGGAAATCAGATCTTTATTCATTCACTAAAATCAGTCCTAGATGAATTTCAAAAGTATACACAGACACATTAATAAAAAACAACTTTATAGGACAAAAGTTAGCAAACTTTTCTTGTTTCTTTTCTTTTGCATCTGTACCAAGGCTTGAATTCAGGACCTCTGTGCATGCTTGCTCTACTACTTAAGCCATACTTCCAGCCCAGAATTTTGCCAATTAATTAGAAATGGAGTCCTCCTTGACTTTTCTACAAAGGCTGGCTTTAGTAGCAATTCTCTGATGTCAGTTTTCTGAGTGGCTTTCAGATTATAGGCAGCAAAATTTTCTTTAGGAGTAGATAGTACACAAATCAACCTTGCAGGTCATATGGCCTTTGTTATAATCATCCAGTTTTCTGCCCTGTTAGCACAAAAGAAAGTCATAATTAATGCATGAGAAAGTGAACTTGTCTGTGCTTCAGTAAAACTATTTACAAAAGCAGATGGTAGGCTGAGTGTGGTTTGCAAACTATGATTTCCCAACCCTTTCTCTAGAACATCTATTGGAGCTCGAAGTTAACAAAAAATTATTTGAAAAAATTTTAACATACATTAATAGCACAAGGAGGTGGGAATTCCTTGTGATAATTTCAGATATATATATATATACTATACTTTAAATAAGTTCACCTTCCCCATTATACTCTCTTACCTTCCCTCAAAAGTTGATTAATGTGAACATAAGAAGTACTAGCTAAAAGCAACTTTGATAGATTAGATCTGATCACCAAAAGATATTTCTAAAATAGAGAAGAATGGAAGAAGAGATTTTAAAAGATTCTGTTCAGAATATACGAACATGAACATCATACACACACACATACACACACACACACACACACACACACGCGTGCGCGCGCGCACACACACACACACACACGCACATATCCTAAACACTGGTAAGAAAGAAAACATACAAGGGACCAAAAAAAAACAGGCAAGTAAATTTGGTATAAAAGTTTCATTAAAGAAATTCTTCCAATGATATCCAAATGGACAATAAACATAAAAAATTTCTTAGCCTCAGTCTTGAGGACAACAAAACACAAAAATATCAGCAGCATACTATTATATCCACAAATGAAAAAGATAGAAAATTTCCAAGTATTACCAAGAATATAGAACAGATAGAATTTTTACCCCTTGCTGAGGAGAGTATAATTGAGAGAAGAGCTCTCTCTCACATACAAGAATTAAAAAGAAATGACCCTGATGCTCTGCCCTCAGGGAGGGGAAAGGTAGCCTGACCTTTTAAGGGGGGCCTGTACATAGTAACTTTCTTCCAAAGAGTGCAGCCTGGAAAATGGTGATAAGAGGAAATTTGCAGTGAATAAACTGACAAACACTAACTCAATCAAAGAGTGATGTCAGGGGGATGACTGGCAAGGCATGCTGGCCCCTTGCAAACTTGGTGTGATATAATGAGCATGCCACTGTATGTCTGTGGTCTTTCTCCAGAAAACACATAGCCTTGGTCAAGAACATCAGAGAATTAGACATTGGTGGTTCATGTCTATAATCCTAGATACTCAGGAAGCTCAGACCTGCAGGATCACAGCTCTAAGCCATCCAGCAGAAGAGTCTGCCTGCCTTAATCTCCTATCAACCAGCAAAATGTAATGGTAGAAACATGTTTCAAGTGGTAGAGCACACAAGGTGAGCAAGAGCACAAGGAATTGAATGTAAGCCCTAGAACTAGAAAAAAAAATCAGCAGATCTCAAATGGAGAGGCTGTGCACAAAATCATTGACTCAGTACTTAAGCAAGACTGTCATGGATGCTGGGCATCTTTTTCTCACCCCTGTAATCCTACACACTCAGGAAGCTGAGATTTGCAGCTCTTGGTTCAAAACCAGGCTGTCCAAGAAAGTCCCTGAGACTCTTATCTCTAGTTAATCACCATAAAAGCCAGAAGTGGAGCCATGACTCAAGGATACTGTGGTATCCTTGAGCAAAAATGCTCAAGGACAGCTCCTGTGTCCTGACTTCATTCCCAGGACCACAAAACACACACACACACACACACCACACACACACACACACACACACACACACACACAAACATACACACACACACACACACCAAAGATATTAAAATCTGAGAACCCTTTAGATACAAGGACAGTTTATGGTGGTAGGATACATTAATGTTCTGTATATCCTTTATGGGATCTCAAAACTGAAAAGGGATATTAAATAAAAATGTAGCAAATTGGAATGTAAAGTCTTTCTACATCAGTTTATTAATTATGACACATGCACACTGCTTATGCACAATGTTAACTCTGTAATAAACTTGTAACTTTTTGGAATCGTCCAAAATTAAATATAAAAGAAATGCTTGTAAGTATGTGGTTAGACTTAAACTGGGCATCTTGACGTGTAATATCATCTCATTAGCAATGAGAAAATAGAAAACATGTAAAGCATGGCTTCTTTTATAACTCAATATCCATTTATAATGCAGTACTTATTTTTCAGTTTTCTCTGTGGATTTTTAGTGATTAAGCTTTCTATATGTGAATTACTTCTGTTTACTACAACACATGAAGGTGGGAACTTTATAAGCTATTACACTATTATATTTGAAGTAAAACTTTATATATCAAACTTCATGCAGAAGAGCTGAGTGATGAAATAGTAATGCTTTTGTTAATAATTATAGATTATTAAAAATTAATTTTCGCTCCATTACACTCTTTCAACAAACAGAAGTCTCATAGATAGTTGGAACTGAAAGGGACATTTAAGAGATTAGTTCAGCTTCTTAACTTTATATGAAACAACTGAATGTTAGAAAATTTGAGTCTTGCCCAGGTCCTAATAAATTGGTGGGAATGCTGGAATTTGTTTATTCAGTTGAATAACACTGAATATTTACTAGGTTGCAAAAACTATGACAAGAAGGGTGGCTATGCTAGATGGGTAGCTGAGTTTAATTTTACCCTTCTATAGGAAGCAGCGAGGAAGGAAAGGGACGGAAATGAATCGATGGGGTCCACACAAAATGGGAGCAGGCCAGTGGACACACAGGAGAACTGAGAAGCAAATCACTTGTCCTGAGTCTTTGCAAGATTGGCAGGGTTTAAACAGTGGGAAAGGCCAGAAACAGATATTCCAAGCAAAGCAAGGATCACATGAGTCAAAGGTCAAAGAGGTAAAATTATGTGTTCTACAAGAACACATAATATCTGCCGTTGACTGCAGAACTGTGGAAGCAGGGAGTGTCTGAAAAATGATGCATCTTGGGAAGGTTTCTGTACCAGTTAATGAACTGAACCTTTATCTATAAAAAGATATCATGGAATGACTATCATAAAAAGTTATTATAGTTGGCCGGGTGCCAGTGGCTCATGCTTGTAATCCTAGCTATTCTGGAGGCTGAGATGTGAGCGTCGTGGTACAAAGCCAGCCTTGGCAGGAAAGCCCATGAGACTCTTATCTCCAATAAATCGCTAGAAAACTGGAAGTGGCACTGTGGCTCAAGTGGTAGAGCATTTGCCTTGAGCTGAAGAGTTGAGGGACAGTGCTCAGGCCCAGAGTTCAACCTCCATGACTGACAAAAAGACAAAAAAAAGTTATTATATTTGAGAGGATGGATGGGTTGGGGAGAGATGAGGATGAATTGTGGAAAGGGTAACACAGGTCAGGATGTATGTGTTGAGATGTTGAAATGAAACCCTCTGTACAACTACTTAAAGAGAGTTTTTTAATAATTTTTTTTAATAAACAAAGCTGGGTGTTTGTGGCCCATTCTAGTAACATCCAATTAACTAGCCAAAAACCGGAACTGGGTCTATGGCTCAAATGGTAGAGCACTAACCTTGAGGGAAGGAGCCAAGCAAGAATATGAGGCCCTGAATACAAACCTTGAAGCTCCCTTCAAAAAAAAAGTCACTATAGCAGTCAAGAAATATGTAATAAAGGATCAGTGTGAGAATGTGGTAGCAAATATGGAGAAGAGTACACAAGTACCCAAGAAGTACTTAACTAAATGATTGAATCGCAGTTGGCTGAGCGTTGGCTGCAGGAAAGATACATGAAAATGGGAGCTCAACCCCTGACTCTACGAAGCTTCAGAACTCAAGGAGCACATAGTAACCCTGGTTTCCATTGGTGAATTTTGCTGCCTCCCCCCTAAGCTTGGCTTTTGATAAGCATTCCATAACAAGAAATAAACAAAACAGGATCAACAAAGCTATTGCTCTTACCCTGTCTTGTCCCAGCATACAAGTTATCTTCTAGCAGGGTACACACATTATCAAAAGAGATCTCTGAGGTGATTCTTTGAAGAACCTGCAGAATTAGTTTTTTTTTTCCTCCTAAGCTATCGTCTAGCCATTGTAAAGATCAAGTATGCCTCATAAGGCAGGAGCTGATGGCATGGTTGTAATCCTAGCTACTGAGGAGGCTGAGATCTGAGGATCATGGTTCAAAGCCCACTCAGGCTATAAGGTCTGTGAGACTCTTATCACCAATTAGCTAGGAAAAACAACAACAACAACAACAAAAACAAAACAGATGTGGAGATTGTCTCAAGTGGTACTCCACAAGTCTTGCCGAGTAAAGAGCACAAGGTCCTGGGTTCAAGCCCTCTAAATGGCACAAAAATAAAGCCATTCAAGCCTGACACACTAAGATTAAATTCTGGTGAGGGCGAATGACTATTCTGCTCATACAGAAAGGAAAGGCATAGACTAAAGGGCAGTATCATGATTACCCTTAACACTGATGTATACATGGAAATTGCTTAATAAGTCCATCTTAAATATTTCCAAAAACAAGAACAATGTGAGATAATAAATATGTTAATTAGTTTGATTGTGGTAATCATTTCAGTGTGTACATATGCTAAACATCACATTGCACACTCTATGCTTAATAAAATGGCTTAATAAAGATGGAAAATATTTTTGAACAAGGACTCAACAAGATAGTCAGAATGTACCAGAAAGAATCTAGAAGAATGTTGTATCCCAAAGAATAGAAGTTATACAGTTTTCAGAACAGAACAGAGTGATCAATTATTAATAAAGAAAATGAGCAGTTTGTAACAAGGTACTGGTGGCTCACACCTGTAATCCTAGCTACTCAGGAGGATGAGATCTGAGGATTCCAATTCAAAGCAGAATGGGCAGGAAAGTCTAAGAGACAGTTATCACCAATTAAAAAACAAAAAAAGAAGTGGAGCTGTTGCTCCACTTGAGCAGAAATGCCAAGCAAGAAGCAAGCCTCTAAGTTCAAGCCCAAAATCTGACTCAGAAAAGTAGTAGTCCCTAAAAGTATTTATATATATTTATACATTATATATATACTATAAGTAATATGTGTATATACATATGTGTATATATACTTACATATTATATATACTATACACTGTATACTATGTACTATATAATGTATATTATATAATATATATAATTATTTAGTGAACTTGGCTATAAGGAGGCTACAGGTGACATTAGTGATAATTTGTTGTTGTGACTGTGCTTAACTACCCCAAGATGGCTTGATGAGTATGTGAACAACAAAGTAGAGGCTGCTTTTCCAGACTATTCTTTGATGGTTTGGATAAAATTAGAAGAAAAGAAAATATCCAGGGGCAGACAGCCAAGGGAAACTCTTTTGTTGTCTGATTAATTTTGGAGAAATGTTTAATGTGTTGTCAGCTACTAGGAAAAGTGTCCATTGGAAAACAAATGTTGAGGACAGAGGCAGAGGAGGCTGACTCTGGAGGGAGGGGGTTGAGAGAGGGTAAAGGTCATGCAGAAGAAGGGCTGGCATCTAGCAGGTGTAAATTCAAGGATGAAGGTGCATCCAGTATACATCAACATCTCAAAATTTGTTTGAGTGTGTATGTGTCCCAAGCAGGTTGGTCTAGCATAAGTGCATGCTGAAGATTTTGATTGCTCTTTTAGTAACTCGTATTTTTCCAGTAGGAAGTAAGGTATTCTGCAGAAAATGAGGTTAAGCAGGGTCATCGGCGAGCAAGTGAGAATTTGGATGAACACTGAAAAAAGTAGGCAAGGGAATTATTGAGGCCAAAAATAAAAAGATGAAATTTAGCAGACAGTCTTAATTGGAGACAGCAACAATCTACAGGCGTGTATGTGGTTATTTTTGGTTTGCTTTTGTTTTATTTTTTCAGTCATGATCAGCTACCACACTCTGTGTGTGTGTGTGTGTGTGTGTGTGTGTGTGTGTGTGTGTGTGTGTGTGTGTGTGTGTGTGTGTGTGTGTGTGTGTATGTGTGCGTGTGCTAGTCCTGGGGCTTTAACGTAGGGCCTGGAGGCTGTCCTTGAGTGTTTGGGGTTTTTTTGCTCAAGGCTAGCACTCTACCACTTGAGCCACAGCTCCAGCTTTTTGGTGGAAATAAGAGTCTCATAGACTTTCCTATCTGGGCTGGATTTGAACATCTGTCCTCAGATCTCAGCCTCCTGAGTAGCTAGGATTACAGCCATAAGCCACAGATACTTGGCTTATCAGAACTTTTAAAGGCATTTATTCAGCATCCCTTAATGTATTTTGACATTAGGTACTCCAGACATTACCTCAATCTCAGTAAGTAGACATGTTTATTACTATAATTTCTAGGTGAAGTAACTTCTCCAATATTTCACAGTTGGAAGGCATAAAATAGCTCTGTCCATGTTGATGATTTTACATTATCCATTTTTTTTCCTCTAAGAATTAGAGCTTTAATAATTGACATTTTACCCAGGTGTTGGTACTTCATGCCTGTAATCCTGGCTACTCAAGAGGCTGAGACCTCAGGATAGCGCTTCAGAGCCAGTTCAGGTGAGAAAGTCCTTGAGATTTTTATCTCTAAATAACTACAAAAATCTGGAAGGCAAGCTGTAGCTCAAGTGGTAGAGCACTAGCCTTGAGCACGAAAGTGCAAGAAGAGGAGCTGGGAAGGTGGCTCAGTGGTAGAGTGCTTGCCTTGCATGCATGAGGCCCTAGGTTCGATTCCTCAGCTCCACATAGGTAGAAAAAGCTGGAAGTGGTGCTGTGGCTCAAGTGGTAGAGCATTAGTTTTGAGCTGAAGAGCTGAGGGACAGTGCCAAGGTCCAGAGTTCAAGCCCCATGACTGACCCCCCCCCAAAAAAGTGCAAGAACAGCACTCAATACAGCTGTTCAAGCACCAAGACCAGCACTAAAAACAACACAAAACATGCCAAGTGAGACTGTAAGGCCCTGAGTTCACACCATAGTACTGGCGGGCATGTATCTGTCACACATACACACACATTGATATTTTGCTTAGCCTCAGGGAACTTCTATGCTAATAAATAATTGCAAGCTGCTATGCATGACTATTATGGTCAACCATGCAGAGCTGGGATGGGCTTTTCCCTCCTTCTAGGAAGTCCTCTCAGGATGCTGACAGTGAGCTCTGATCATACCTGAGCAATGTTTACCAAGTAGAAAAGGACTCTGGACACTTCAGCTTTGCTGGAGGGGATATATATGCAATGGCAAGGTGACATAAGAAATTCTATCTTTGGGGCTGGGAAAATGGCTCAGTGATAGAGCTCTTGCCTTGCATGCATGAGGCCCTGGGTTCGATTCCCCAGCACCACATAAGCAAAAGGAAAAAAAGCCAGAAGTGGCGCTGTGGCTCAAGTGGTAGAGTGCTAGCCTTGAGCTGAAGAGCTGAGGGACAGCACCCAGACCCAGAGTTCAGGCCCCACGACCGGACACCCCCCCCAAAAAAAGAAATTCTATCTTTTTTTAATCTGGATCCCAGTGGCTCATGTCTATAATTCTAGCTACTTAGCTATCAGAGAGCTGAGGATTGTGGTTCAAAGCCACCTCAGACAGAAATGTCTGTGAGATTCTGATCTCTAATCAGCCCCCAAAAAGCCAGAGGAGGAGCTATGGTTCAACTGGTAGAGTACTAGCCTTGAGCAAAACCACTCAGGGACAGCACCCAGGCCCTAAGTTCATGACACAGGACAGGCCCAAAAAAAGGAAAAAAAAATGTATGTTTTTGCTTTGTACTGTAATAATACATATATAAAATATCAATATAAATGCTATGTAATGTAATATATGTAATGTAGTGAGTAATTACAAAATATACTTTGCTCAATACAAATTGGCATGAAGTGTTGGGAAAGGCTTGGGAAACAACGGTATGGGATGAGAGAGGCATTCTATCTACTGAAAGCTTCCTGTATAACAGTCAAATGGATGACGTATAAGTTTCTAAAGAAAAGAATGATCACATTTAAGTTGTAGAAATATGAACCTGCCAGTAACAGACAGGATGGATTCTAGAATGAGGAGAGTAATAATTATGATCACTACAAGGTCTCATTTTGATCTGAGGCAGAGCAAGTGATTTTCCTAGGATCAGAACTTTGTAAACAGAGAACTCTATGAGTAAAGTGTTATTATTTCCTCTTTATAGGTGAGGCCCTCAGAGTGTAACTAGTTTGCACATGGTCTTAGAGCAAAAAAGTAGCTGAGGCAGACTGGCTAAAGCTGGATCTCTGTTGGGAGGAGATTAGGGTGGCTTGGGGAATTAGGATGCAGGTACTGAGGATCAGGATACAGGAGGGGACTAACTCTAGGTTCCTAGTTCCGAGCCAGTGTTCTTTCCACCATTTTCTTATGTTTTGTGGTCTTGGTGTTTATATACGAACATACATGTCCCAGTATTTATAAGGGGAGAATAATGTCTGTCCACATTCATATGTACTCAGAACCTCACAATACATTTATAGGAGAAATAAGATATCTGTGGTTGCCTTTTTTGGTAAGATGAGCTTGCTAGGAAAACTCTGATTCCAGTGGTTGATGTTCCTGTAAGCTGAGAGAAGGACATAGAAGAGGGAGATAGATAGATAGATAGATAGATAGATAGATAGATAGATAGATAGATAGATAGATAGATGGATGGATGGACAGACAGACAGACAGACAGACAGACAGACAGACAGACAGACAGACAGACAGACAGACAAATGACACAGCCATAAGCCAGGAAGCATCAAGACTCACCAGAAGCTTGGAAAGACAGAACTAATTTGTCCCTGGAATTTTTAAAAGGCAAGTTAACACTTCAGTTAACACTTTGAGTTCTATCTTTAACCCTGTCTATACATTTATTATGCTTTATTATGCTTTTTTGTTTTTGCTGTTGGTGCTGGTACAGGGACTTTAACACAGGGCCCTGTGCTCTCTCCCTTACCTTGGCTCTACCACTTGAGCCATACCTCCATTTCCACCTTTTTTGCTGGTTAATGGGAGATAAAGTCTGGTGGGCTGGATTTGAACTGGAATTCTCAGATCTCAGCTTTGTGAGTAGCTTAGATTACATGTGTTAGCCATTGTGCCTAGCTCTTTTCTTGTGCATTAATACACCAAGTTTGTGGTATTGTGTTGCACCAGTTACATGAAACTAATCTAACATATTTCTTTACCCAAGCTATTTTCCATGTAGACTTATATTCTGTTGATAATTGCATACAAATAATCACATAGCTGTTGGGAAAAAGATCACTCCCCACTGTTGCTCTAAGGAGCCTGCTGTCTTTAAATTGCCTTTCCCAGAAAGGCAAAGTTCATGTGGATTCCCTGGGCACACATCTTGCTGATTATATTGAGATTATCACCTACTGTTTTGGTACTTTGAGTTACAAAAACAGATTTCTCTGTATACCCTAGCTTGACAGTAACATGAAGACTTAACGTTAAAACAACCAGAATAACAGCATCTGTGCTTGAAATTTTTTTTAAAAGGGTAGGAACGTGTTCAAGCCTGCTTTAGATTTGACTTCTGCACTGTCCCAGGGATCAAGAGTCTGCTCTTACGCTAGACTGAAATATCCAGAGTTGTTTGCAAAGTGTATGGTAAGACAGATAAGCAATCTAGCATGAAGTGATACTTTTCACAGCCTATTGGAAACTCTGAGTTCTCAGGGCACAGGATGGTGGGATTTTAGGGTTAGCCAAATAGATTCAACATGAAATTAATAAGAGTCAACATCATTGTACTTCCTGCCAAAATAGTGATACTGACTTAACTTCTGCATTGATTCATTTTTCCTTTCATTGCCAGTGACTTTCTTTCAGACATGGTATGTATGCCACTTACATTTCTGAACTGCATTGTAAGGGCTTCTGGGATTCATTCATTCATTTATTTGTTGTTTTTTGTGCCAATCAATATTGGAACTTGAGCTCAGGGCTTGGGTGCTGTCTATCAGCTTTTTCTGTCAAGGTTGGCACTCTAACAGTTGAACCACGGCTGTACTTCATGCTTTTTGGTATTAAATTAGAGCTAAGATTCTCCAATACGTTCCTTCCCAGGCTGGCTTTGAACCATGATCCTTAGATCTCAACCTCCTAGGTAGCTGGGATTATGGGCATGAGCCACCAGTGCTCAGCTAGCATTAATTCTTACAGAGCAAAGATGGTTATAGGGTATTTGACATTTGTTAGGCCTGCCAACTCATATTGATCAGACACCCTGTGTGCGTGTGCTTACACATAAATTTCCCCCAGCACTTTGGAGCATGTACTTGAGAGTAAAGAGAGAGAAGTACTGAGCAAAGCACCCATGTCCAGCCCACTCCCCCAGTGCCATACAATACACTGCATTTCCTGCTGTCAGGTCAATGAAGTAGTGAGGTGTCATGTGATTATCCTGGTCTCCAGAACACACACTGCCAAAAAGGCATCAGGCATTTGCCTTTTAAAATTTACTCCTCATGCTGGGAATTGGTGACTCACACCTATCAATCATGGTTCAAAGCCAGCATAGACAGGAAAGTCAGTAAGATGCTCACCTCCAATTAACCACCGAAAAGCCAGAAGTACAGCTGTGGATCAAGTGACAGAATTCTAGCCCTGAGCAGAAAAGCCTAAAGATAGTGCCCAGGCCTTTAGTTCAAGCCCCAGGATGGCACACATATAGTATATATACACCACACACACAATTCACTTTTGGAATGGATTAATAATATTAGAATGAATTAATAATTTTAGAAAACGGTATATTTTAAGTCTTAGGCTTAGTGATAGGGATTTTATTTTGCCAGTCCTGAGGCTTGAAATCAGGGCCTGGACATGTCCCTGAGCCTCTCTGTGCTCAAGGCTAGTACTCTCTAGCATTTGAGCCACAGCACCATGTCTGGCCTTTTCTGTTTGTGTGGTACTGAGGAATCAAACCCAAGGCTTCATTCATGCTAAACAAGCACTCTACCACTAAGCCACATTCCCAGTCCATGAGGAATTTTTTTTAATTTATTGTGAAAATACCATACAGAAGGGTTACAATTACATGAGCAAGGTAATGAGTACATTTCTTATCAAGCTTTGTTGCCCCTCCTTTGTTTCCTCTTCCCATCCCTTCCCATCCTCCCCTCCACACACCAAAGTTGTAAAGTTCATTTTTCAACATAATGTCTTGTATATCCCATTGTATCCCTATTTAAACAATTTGTTTTTTCCCCTTTCCCGCCACAAATTATACCAACATCAAATACAGTGAAAACAGGGGTTATACTGTGGAGGAGGGACATACAAAGCAAGAAAGAAATATCTTATAAATATGTTAGAAACAGTAGCAAGAAAGAAAAGACATTTGATTCCTACAAAGCCATAGTAATCAAGACAGCTTGGTACTGGCACAAGAACAGACCTAGGACCAATGGAATAAAATTGAAAACCCACAGACCTATAGCCATCTAATCATCGATAAGGGAGCTAAGACAGCCTCTTCAGTAAATGGTGCTGGCAAAATTGGTTAATCATTTGTAGAAAACTAAAGCTAGATCCTTATATATCACCCTGCACCAGAATCAACTCCAAATGGATCAAAGCAGAGTGAAGGCAGACACTCTGAAAACAGTACAGGGCAGAATAAGAGAAACCCTAAATCTCCTTGGCACAGGCTGAAATTTTCTTAATAGAGACCCAGAACAACAAATCAAAAGAAAGGTTGGACAAATGGGATCGCAGGAGGAATTTTTGAATTCAAATTTTATCTGAAATGGATCTTCTTCAGAAAAGCCCCTGATCAGCTGTTATTTTTACTATAATACTTGGTTGGTTATATAGTAATTTTTTTCATGGGTCTATTGTCTGTCTTTCCAACTCCCCAGATTGCCAACTGTCTTATTTGCCTTCATCACTGTACTATCCACCAAGCCGATTTATATCTGTTGTTGATTAAAAGTTTATTCAGTGAATGTAGTATAGACCTGTAAACCGTAAGGAGTAAGGATAAGGAGAAAGGACCAGTGATAAAAGATATAGGTGGTTGCTTGAAGTTTATTTGTTTGTTTGTTTTTTTGCCAGTAGCAGATTGTTAACTCAAGATCTCATTCTTTCTTGGCTTGGTCATTCACCTAGCATAATGCTCTACCCTTGTGCCATGGCTCTGGCCCAGGTTTTTGCTGTTTGTTTTGGCAATAAAGTCTTTCAGACTTTTTCCATCCAGACCGGCCTCAAAACAGGATTGATCTTCTAGATCAATCCTTAGTAGCGAGGATTACAAAAGTGAGTCACCAATGCCTGACAAGTCAGAGTTTCAACACAGAATTAGCAGAAGGGACCTGGTATTGGACCTAAGGCAAAGATTTTGGTGACTGGGGAGCTTTAGAATCTGAAGACAACACTGCCCATGTAATTGTAACCCCTCTGTATTGGTATTTTCACAATAAAAAATTAAAAAGAATCTGAAGACAAGGAAGGCATTCAAGGGACAGATAGATGCAAAGTACCTACCAGTGAGGGATAACAGGGCAAATCATACTGGTTTATCTTCCAGCCAGTTTACGAGGAAGTAGAAAGGAGGAGTATGAAAGCTGAAGACTTCTAAAGCTTGTGTATAAAGTATGACAAGCATATAATACTCCTAAACAAACCAAAACCAAATTCTTAAGCTTTACAGGGCTGTATAATAAGAACCTATATCTTAAAAATCCTATATTTATGTGTATACAATACATGTACACATATATGTATATGTGTGTGAATATGTTGTGTGGAACGTGACATTAACATGTAGCATTGCTGTGTAGTGCAAAATCAAACTATAAAAGAAATTTTGTAGCTTGAAATAAATTGCAAGGCACATTCAACCAAATGGACTGTCCTTTTCCTGTTGTGTGTGTGTGTGTGTGTGTGTGTGTGTGTGTGTGTGTGTGTGTGTGTGTGTGATCTAACACAGCTTTATAGAGGATACCATAAGGCTTTTCATTTCCACCCCAAATATTTTAGGTATTTATTAACAGATGAAGAAACTGTAGAGTAGGCTGGGTACCAGTGGTGCATGTCTGTGATTCTAAGAGGCTGTGACCTGATGATCTCCGTTCAAAGCCAGCCTGAGCTCAAGTGGTAAGACTTCAACCTTGATGGAAAAATTATGGGACAGTGCAAGATCCTGAGTTCAAACCCCCATCCTGACACAAAAGAAAAAAAAGGGAAAAACAAAAGAAAAAACATGAAGTGTGTAGAGAAAGCCGAGGAGAGCAGTATGTTAAACAAGGTGAACAACTGGAACTGTGTCACAATTGCCCACTGTTACCTCGTTATATTTGAATGTTCTGAAGAAACAGTTCCTGAGTTCATATGTCTCCATGCTGTTGTCTGGGCATCATTTTGATTTTCCTTTGTTGACTTGACTGTACGGGAACCAGAGGTTTCTTTTTCTTACCTATGGGATGGAATGCTTTTCTAACTCAGGTCTGATGGCTTTCCTGGGACAATAGGGCTTGTGTGGGGTTAGCGGAGCACAAAGCAAGCTGTGTAACTCATATGGAGCTGAAATGTGCCGGAGATTGCCTAGGGGCTACCAAACAGGAATCCAGAGAGCTGTGGTAACCCTTGTCCTGCTTCCTCAGCTCTCATGGCGAGTTCATCCCCTCTTCCATCCTCAGTATGCCTGGCCAGAGGTGTGACATGCCTGTCTCAAAGGTAGGGACCCTTCCTCAACCACCACTGACACATGTTATGTCAGGGGAAGAGAAAGGGAAGAGGGAAAGGACTATATGTGTTTAATGTCCACACCAGGATACAGGGTTCCTAAAGGGTGCAACTTCTTTGGAGAATTCTGATGAGGAAGACCTGACAGGGATCAGAGAAGGGAGAGAGCTGAGGGAAAGTGACATTTGGATAAAAGATGTAGGAGAGAAGCCAGATACTGATGGCTCACAGTGGTAATCCTAGCTATTCAGGAGGCTGAGAGCTGGTTTGAAGCTAGCCCAGGAAGGAAAGTCTGCAAGACTCTTATCTCTCGTTAACCACCCAAAAGCCAGAAGTGTAACTGTGAATCAAGTGGTAGAATACCAATACCAGCACACACACACACACACACACACACACACACACACACACACACACACACACACACACATGATAAAAATAGTTACAGTATGAATTAACATTACATTCATGGACGATGATAGAAAGCATGTTCAGAGTTTATTTCACTTACACAACAAGCAGTTTGGTAGAAACCAGGCTCCGCCATGTCATCCCAGTAGCAGGCCCTGTCTGCTCTTATTCCCTGCAGTGTGCCTTCCTCCTATTTGTCTTCTCATGGTTGTAATATTGCCACTCAACTCCAGCCTTACAAATTGCATCATAGTCAAGTGGCAGAGGGTCTCAAAAGGGCTTGACTCTTTATAAGAAAATGTTGATTTCTACAAGTTTCTACTATGTTTTGGGCTAAAAATAAGTCTCAAGTTAATCCTTACTTACAAGTAAGACTGAAATGTTGGGAATTTAATGTTCCATTCTTCGTGGTAGACGAAGTAGTTAACACTTTTTCAGGTGACAGATTTACAGATTTTGAATGAATCACAGTGGTCAAGGTCAAATGATCAAATAAAACTACATAGCAACAGAGGAATGGAGGATGAATATAATCATAATACTCAGTGTACACATGTGAAGATAGATCTAGGAAACTTGAGGGGATGGGTGGGGAAGAATGATGGAAAAGGTTGAATAGGAACCTCTTTGTATGATTATAAACTAAGAAAGATGAATAAGCCAGTCACTAGTGGCTCAGGCCTATAATTCTAGATACTCAAGAGGCTGAGATCTGAGGATCATAGTTCATAACCAGTTAGAACAGACAACTCTAGAAGATTCTTGTCTCCAAATAAATAGCAACAAGCCAGAAGTGGAGGTATGGTTCAAGTGCTAGCCTTGAACAGAAAACTCTGAACTCAGAAAACTGAGTTCAAGCCAATAACAAGCACAGAAAATAAAAAAAGATTATTTTTAAAGAAGAATAAAACCCATGCAGTTAGCAAGAAATTATCAATCAATAAAGATGAAGATAGTCATTTCTGAAAAACCACTATGTTAATCTTAAAGAATAAGATAGAATGGTGGTTATTTGAAATGAAATTGGACAGTGAAAGGAGAAAAAATAACGACCACCAAAACACACAGGTGGGTAGCTTGTTCATAATTATTCTTTAGTGCAGGCAAAATAGAATGGTTAGCTAAGTATGAAATTCCCAACACCCCAAAATGATTAATGATTGAAGAGATGGAAAGACTTAGTACCCTGATTTGATTAATGTGCATCATATTATTATTGAGTTAATTAATTATTAGTATTGAATTAACATAACAAACCCCATAATGATGTACCATTTTTTAAATAATAAAAAGATGACAAAGGCATTGAGCAATACCAAAGTGCTTTAGATTCTCTTTCCTTTAACTTTCTATCTTATAAAATCTTTAAATTCCTACAGAAGAACTTTTAGAACAAGAGGATTTTATAATGAACCTGGACAGTTTTATCTCCCAGGATGTTGAAGGAGCCCATGCCCACTGCAGTGTCGATGCCACTAGGCCTCTGCTCTTGAAGTGGGTCATAGGTCCAGCAAAGCCAATTAGCAGCACTGTGGGTGGAGGCTCCCATTTGTGGAGTCTGGTTACATCTCTGCTGTCTAGCAGATTTTCTTTTCCTGTGTACACACATCACACTTGGTGTGACACCTGGTATGCCCATTCATAAGTGTGCAAGTTCCTTAGAACTCGCCTCATACCAGATGCCGTCCTAAGCTCTGAGCTTAGCATAGGTCAGTGTCTGCCTGTTAAATGCATTGTCCAGGAGAAATATATGAATCCTATCAATAATTTTCAGTACTCCATTATTCACATTAAAAAATGGCAAAAAGAAAGGCCAGATACTCATGCTTCATGCCTGTAATCCTAGCTCCTCAGGAGACTGAGATCTGAAGAACATTGTTCAAAGCCAGCCCAGGCAGGCCCTTGGGACTCGTCATCAATTACCTGCTCAATAAAACCTGAAACAGAGCCATGGCTCAAGTGGTAGAGCACTAGCCTTGAGTAGAAAAGCTCAGGGACAGTGCCCAGGCCCTGAGTTCAAGCCCCAGGGCTGGCAAAAATAAGCAACCTCTCCCCCACCCCCACCCACACACACACTATTTTTCATTCTAGTGCTGACACTTGAACTTTCCCTTATCTTGATCTCTCAAGGCTGTTGCTCTACCACTTGAGCAACACATTCACTAATAGCTTTTTGATAGTTAATTGGAACTTTCCCTTATCTTGATCTCTCAAGGCTGTTGCTCTACCACTTGAGCAACACATTCACTAATAGCTTTTTGATAGCTAATTGGAGAGAAGGATCTTTGTCAGGGCTGGATATGAATGGGGATCCTCAGATCTCAGCCTCCTGAGTAGTTAGGATTACAGACATGAGCTTCTATCACTGGGATAAAATTATTTTTAGTAATATAACTTATTTAAGCCATGATAGACAAAGCAGTAGCATTTTGTTACAATTATTACTGTAATTAGTGAGACTTACCACATTCTGTTTTGCATGCTAAGTCTTCCAAAATCCATGTACTTTTCACACACCACCTTTGGACTAGTTACATCTCAAGTGGTCAGGAACTGCATGTGGTGAATGACTAATGAGAAAATACTGCTTTATAGCTTGCAGACCCTAAATAATGAGTTAGTATAAAACTTATTAATTATGCCCAATAAATGCTCAGTAGGGAAAGTTCGTGGCAGGAGGTCGCAAGGAAGCTTATGTGAAAAAAAAGCCAGTCGTTCTTCTAGTCCATTCTCCTGGGAATGCATTTGTCTTAGTAAGTTCACCAGTCTAGAGATTTGCCAGTCTAGAGATTTGCCACATGAGTTTAGAAAACTTGCTTTAGTCAGTCTTTAAGTGATTGGCTCCAGACTCCTGGCTCCTAGTGATAGACTTGATGGATTGATGGATACACATGTGAGAATCCTTTTCCATTATTGGTGAACCATGTCATCAGGAGGTTTATGTGTTTGTGTCATCTCCATGGTTTTATGGTATCCTCACCTTGGCTTGTCTGGGCCTGTCACATAAACCCAGCCCCTCTCCTATCTGCTTTTATAAAGCCACAGACTGAGACTGAGTTTTATATTTCTAGACTTATTTTTAGTGCTGGTACTGAGGCTAGAGCCTCAGTGTTCGCTTA
The DNA here is from genome assembly GCF_024711535.1 of Dipodomys merriami. NCBI lineage: Eukaryota > Metazoa > Chordata > Mammalia > Rodentia > Heteromyidae > Dipodomys > Dipodomys merriami. The sequence goes on from NW_027206501.1 coordinate 3,172,978, forward strand.
GTGTTTTCAGTCAGGGATAGTGCTATACCACTTAAGCTACAGCTCCACTTCTGGCTCTTTGATGGTTAATTGGAGATAAAAGTTTCCCAGTCTTACCTATCTGGGCTAGTTTCAAACCATAATCCTCAGATCTCAGCCTCCTAAGTAGCAAGGATTACAGGTGTGAGCCACCAGTGCCCAGTGAGATTTATATTTTTAAATAGTTAACAAGAAGTGGAAAAATTAAAAGTTTCTGATAGATTAAACTGCACAAAATTTAAATTTCATTGCCTACAAAAATATTTCCGTGCAACAGAGCCTCACTCTATATAGGTATTATCAGTAGCTGGTTTTGTGCAAAGTTGAGTCACTGAAAGAAACCATATGGCAGACAAACCTAAAATGTTTACTTCTCTATTCCTGAAAATGTTTACTAACCCCGTGTATTTACATCACTTATAGAGCTTTAAAGGAATACCAATATCCAGCACTACCCCCGAATAATTCTGCCTTAATTAATCTCTGATGAAGTTCAAGTATGGATTATTTATAATAATAAAAAAGAGCTTTGGTTCAAGTGGTAGAGTGCCAGCCTTGGACAGAATAAACCAAAGCAAGAGTATAAGTCCCTGAGCTCAAGCTGAGACTGGCACACACAAAAATGTCCCAGTAGCGTAGCCAATTGATGTAGGAAACCATAGTAGCAAGGTTAGTATGGCTGACAGAGCCCAGGACAAACAGAATCAGGAAAGGAACTGGCCTTTCGGTTGCTCAGTCTGTTACCTGTCAGCACAGGGCTACTTGATTTAGCAAGCCAAGGCACATTCTTCTGAGTCAGTGCTCCTCTCTGTTTGTGTTTAACCTCTATGACCCTGGTGTTTCTACACTTCCAAACTTAACCAGCAACTCTCTTGATTGACATGCTTTTCCTGTGGAGTAACTAGTTAATCTGGCCTTATCAGCCTGGGGCCATTCTATTTCTCTCAAACAGGATTTTGTTTGTCTATTCTGAGTCACTATCAGTTGCTTTAAAGAGTTTTCTTAAGATCTATCTTCCTTTCCTTTCCTTTCCTTTCCTTTCCTTTCCTTTCCTTTCCTTTCCTTTCCTTTCCTTTCCTTTCCTTTCCTTTCCTTTCCTTTCCTTTCCTTTCCTTTCCTTTCCTTTCCTTTCCTTTCCTTTCCTTTCCCTTCTTTTTCCCTTCTTTTTCCCTTCCCTTCCCTTCCCTTCCTTTCCTTTCCCTTCCCTTTCCTTCCCTTCCCTTTCCTTCCTTTCCCTTCCCTTCCTTACTCCTTTTTCCTTTTCCCCTCCCCTCCCCTTCCCTTTTCCTTTTTCCTTTCTCCCTTTCCTTTCCTTTCCTTGCTCCCTCCCTCCCTCCTTCCCTCCCTCCCTCCCTCCCTTCCTCCCTCCCTTCCTCCCTTCCTCCCTCCCTTCCTCCCTCTCTTCCTCCCTTCCTTCCTTCCTTCTTCTCTTTCTTTTTCTTTCTCTTTTTCTTTTTATTTTTTTTCCAAAATATTTCTTGGTTGCTTCAGTGCTTTATATCTTAAACAATTCTTGCTAATTTTTGCTTTCCTTAAGTATCTTTGAGTCTGCAACCTGACAGGCATTATGCCTCTTGAATATGTTTCCTGGAATTATTCGTTGAATGAAAGAATGAGTGAATATGATGGATGCAGGGTGAGGTAGACAAAAATATAGAGGTATTTTTCAGAGCATGTGAGGTCGTTTGAGTGAGTTTAAAATTAGAGTTTTCCTGGACAGTCTTCTGAAGAAAATACCTTAATGTTTCTGAGAATGAGATTTTGGATATGTATGTGGTAGAGAATTAGTACCTACTTCAGAGAAGAGTATGAAGATAGTTTGTCAGATTCAGGAGCTCAGGTGGTAAATAGTTCCTTAATAGAAAATTTCCCTTCTTTCTGTTCGTTCATCCTTTTAGATATCCATGGTCCTTATTGTTTATAGCTGTATATATTTTGTGATTATTTATTAAATAATGGAATATCTAATAAATATTATTAAAATTACTTGGTAAAATAATTTATTGTTTATAAATACTTTGTAAATACTGCTGTACATATGTGAAAATGGAAGCCAGTAACTTGAGGGATGGGTGGGATTGGGAGAGATGGGTGGAACAATGAAAGGAGTGACATGGATCCAGATGCATTGTGTTCATAATCTGATACATTGAATGAACCCTTTTTGTATAACTACTTAAAGATAATTAAAAAAATAAAATTATCTTTTGTAAAGTAACCATAGCTCAAACAATTGAACTTTTCCCTTAATAAAAGTATTATGTAGACATACTCATTTTGTAGGTTCAGTCCCTTTTGTAAAGCTTACATTTCTTTCTTTCTTCTTAAAGATTTTCAAGTTTTGAGATGGGAAATTTCTTCACCGGAACCTATGTCTCATAGTTTTGTTATGCCAAGAGAAACATAGTCTGTCTTCTAAAATGTTGTTCATTGCTATTTCTTGATTCCTGAATTGCCTTGAATACTGGAGGATGAAAGTTTCTGACCTTAGCTTCACATTAGAATCTGCATGCTGATTTCCATGCTGATCTTCAGCCTCTCTTGGAGCTCCAGAACCCAGGGCAGGATCTGCTCTCAGTCTGATGGTAATAGGCTGGAAGCCAGTAGATTATCCAGTCCTCATTGTTGAGGAAATGAAGCCTTCAGTATGTGAGAGCTGCCCTCTTCCCTTCACGTGACATGGAACTGGAGAACCCATCTTTACCACCTCCAAGCCAGCGCTGCAGGCAAATCCTGAGCCGAGAATTTTAGGATGTGTAGTTTCCTTAGGGAACCCAAAAGCTACTAAATGGAATGTTGCTTAAATACAAAAACTATCAATTATTGAAGAATGAATTATATATGTACGTTTGATTTATTTTTCATTGCATTTTTTAGTACATTTTGTATATTACATATGGTGACTTTCATTATTAGGTCTTGTTTGTGAGGTAGGAGATATTTTATACATATATTTTAATATATTATAATATGCAATGGAATACTATCAAATTATTAAAAATTCTCACAGTGGAAATCTCTCTCTCTTTTTAACTGCCTAGCATGTATTCTTCCTTCTTTAAATAGCTGCACGTCTTTTTTTTTCCTCTCACATAGCATGAGGGAACGGATGCACAAAATGATGAATAGCTTTAGATTAGGTCACATAGTTCGTGTGTGTCAGAATGAGGAAATGAACCTAAACCACAAAACAGGTTGTCTCATTTTTCTTTTCCATACTAAAAATAAAATAGAATTTTGGGCTTGCTGTGTGCTAGTGTCTTACAACTGCAATCCTAGCTCTTCTGAGACTGAGATCTGAGGATCTTGATTCAAGGTCAGCCTGGGTTGGCCATGGACTCTGTTGTCAGTTAACCAGCCAAAAGCTGGGTTGGAGGTGTGGCTCAAATGGCAGCAGCTATATGCAAAATAAACCAAGTGGATGTGTGAGTGTGGATCTCTTGAGTTCAAGATCCAGTACTTGAACATCATCATCATCAACAACAACAACAACAACAAATAGAATTTCAGACTGTGGATATGATTTGAGTAGTAAAGCACTTGCTTGCTTAACAAGCCCTGGGCACTGAGTTCAAGCTGTGGTACCAAAACAAAATGAAACAAACAAAAAACCCTACTAATGTTGGTTCATAATCTAAGATCTATTATCTCAATATTTTCTTTAGTTAGGAAGTTGGAACAAATATATGGAAAGGTTAATGTGTAAATATTGTAAGCTGTACTAGAAAATGAAAATCACCTAATATATCTTCATAAGATACATTTTAGTGAGTCGAAAGGGAAAGGGGGCCATTTTGTTTGATTATACTTTTTGGAGCAGAGTAAAACAGATCCATTGAACTGGAGCCATGTACTAGAATATATTTTCTTTCCACAAAGAGCCATTTTGTCATGAACTTGGCTAGGTCCCAGTGCAAGAAAATAGAATAGTATTAAGATGAGGGGATCTTGTAGTGGCCAAACCGAATTAGAGTGAGACTCAACTTGTTAAGTGTGTGGTGAAACTTGCATGTCTGTCCAGAAATCATTGAAATGTTGATATAAACATTAACACTTTCTTAAAGCAATGTTCTAGTTCCTTAAAAAGTTGCACTGATAGATTTTTCTTTCTTCTTTCTTAAAATCTAGTCTTTTGTGTTCTATAGAATGACAGTCATCAGAAGATTGGCCCGGAAGTAGTGAAAGTTTTTCTATAAAAGTGAAAAATGGAGTAAATCCCACAGACACCACAGAAAGCATCGCCTACCTGAGCTGGAATGCAATGCAGGAGAATTTGGTGACTAAAGCATTCTTTCATCAAGTTGAACTAATAGATTAAACAAAAGGAAAAAAGAGCTGCATCAGTCTTTTATTTGTAAAACAAACAAACAAACAAACTAAAGTTGTAGTTGGGTGCCAATGGCTTAGGCCTATAATTCTAGCTACTCAGGAGACTGAGATTTGTAGGATCATGGTGCAAAATGAGCCTGGACAGAAAAGTATGAGACACTCCCATCTCAAAAATAGCCAGCACAAAGCCTAGTTAGAGCTCGAGCACAAGGCTAGCCAAGCAAGTATTAGGTGTTGAGTTTAAATCCAGGTACATGAAAACAAAAAAGGTAACACTACAACTGATGCCATTTGTAAAGCTAAGTAAATTAAAAACATAAAGCACAAAGTATTAGCCTTAAGATGAAGACCAGATTTTTAGATCCAAATGATCACATTCAATATTTGGTATTTAGCAAGGTTTTCTTTAGGCATCTTTTATGATCCTATGTGGTTATTTTGGTTGAAAGAATGGTAACAAGACAGACAAGGTTCTTCACCACAGGTATCTTGCCTTCTAGTGGAGAAAGGTCATCAAGAAATAGACAATGGACAAACTCAGTGCGGCTCTCTATTGCTCTGAAGGAAATAAACAGGGGCCACTCTTGGAGCATATCTGAAAATGACCACGCAGCCACAGGTGGGTGGCAATAATTCCATCCATAGAGTGTTAGGAGGGTTATCTCAGAAAAGACAGCATTGAAGGTCTCAGCTGAGGCTAAGAAAGAGCCTTGATCGAGGTCAAACTGGGGAAGAAGCCTCTTTGGCAAGAGGGAGTTGTTTATATAAATGCCAAGGTAGAAGATTTGCATCTGAGATAATATACAGAAGCCATCTCACATAGCTATCATTTATCTACCCATCATCTATCTATCTATCTATCTATCTATCTATCTATCTATCTATCTATCTATCTATCTATCTATCTTCTATCTACTGATCTGTCTGTCCAGCTAGCTAGCCATCTTTCAGTGATAAAAAAAAGAAGCAAATAAGCAAATAAGCTTGAAAGCCACATTAAAACCAGCATAGATACTGGGCATCGGTGGCTCATGCCTGTAATCCTAGCTACTCAGGAGGCTGAGATCTGAGGATTGAGGTTCAAAGCCAGCCCGGGCAGGAAAGACCGTGAAACTCTTACCTCCAATAAGCTACCAGAAAACCGGAAGTGGCACTGTAGCCTAAGTGGTAGAGCGCTAACCTTGAGCTGAAGAGCTGAGGGACAGAGCTCAGGCCCAGAGTTCAAGTCCCACGACTGACCAAAAAAAAAAACAAAAACAAAAACAAAACCCCCAGCATAGAGCATCATTGCTAGTCCTGATGGAAAATTGAATTGTTGCATATTTTTATGACTCTTCAATTATAAAAAAAATCTTTGTAAATTCCACAAGTGTTCATTTATTTTTAATTTTTGGTATCAGGGCTCAGGGCCTCACTCAAGACTGGTACTCTACCACCTGAGCCAACCCCAAAATTTTAATTTTTTGTTTTTTAGTCTCTAATTATAGTCTTTTACTTACCAAATCCACTAACTTCTCTAGATCAGTGATTATGAAGCATTCAAAATAGCATTTTAGGCTCAAGCTTGTTATTATTGGTGTAATTTCTATATCTTTGTTACTGTTGTGGTTTTCTTTTGAAGTTCAGTGAAACAGTGGAGACATCCTTTTGTTACTAGTATTTTAGAATCAACGTTTTTCTGAGTGTCTTACAAGTAAATCAACTCCTGAATGAAACAGATCTTTAAATAAACATGACCCTAAAAAAATGGCTGTATTCTGTAATCACAGTCATGAATCTGAGCATTTCAATGATGAATTGCGCATGTTTCATTTTAATTTGAATTTTTTTCAATTGACTTTGAGGTGGTGTTACAATTCAACCTGCCTCTGCTGTTTTATGTGCATTAAAACTTGTTGCTACCATGTAATAACTAGAAGAACATAGCTGCAGGGTTCCAATTATTCTGGCAGAGGAACCTTATTACATTGACTCCAACTAAGCATGTAATTAATGTCTCTATTTCAAGGCTATTTCAGCATATTCAAAACCCAGAGACTTTCCATATACACGTAAAGAAATGCATATTAATACTTGTGATGTCTTCATCCCAGCACATAGAAATGTCAGAAGAAATTTGGAGCCAGGTTCTGGTGGTTGGTACCTATAATTTTAGTTACTACAGAGACTGAGACCCAAGAACTGTGATTTGAAGCCAGCCAGTGTGGAAAAGTCCATGAGATTCTTGTCTTCAATTAACCAGTGGAAAACAGGAAGTGGAGCTGCTGGCTCAAATGGTAGATGGCTAGCCTTGAGTAAAAAGCCAAGTGAGAGTGTGATGTCTGGAATTCAAATCCCAGTACAAGCACATGCACACACCACACACACCACACACACACACACACACACACACACACACACACACACACACACACACACACACACACACACACACACACACACACACACACACACACACACACACACACACACACACACACACACACACACACACACACAGAAAGAACACAAAGAAAAGAACACAAAACTTGGAAGAAGATGCTTTTCTTTAACATTGGATTCCAAATATTTTGCCATACCTAACAACGTGCCTTAAAAATAAATACATCATTCTAAAAATTCTCAAAGATGGGGCTCCCTCCAATCTAAGGATGTGGCATGTTGTCACATGATCGCAGTGTCTGGGTTGAGATAAACTATCTGTGATACCATTTGAATACCCTACTGAACATTTAGGAAGAGTTAACAAATTTTGTCTCAAATTGTTTGGATTCAAGCTTCGGTCCATTTTTAAATAAACACAAAGTATTTGTGATTTTTGCACAATTTTAATAGTGAATTTTGCAGTGATTCAACTAGCTTAAAATAAACAGTCGCCTTAACTTTTGCTTAGAACTTTACCAAGAGTTGCTTATCACCACAAAAATAAAAAATAAAAAATCCACATGCCATTAGAGGCAGTACAGCTTGTGGTATTTGAGTTGCCAATAAAACATTCCCACATTCGTATACCTCTTGTCTTGCAGTTGAAAAAAGCTGTGTTTAGATGCCACCAGCATTTAATTTCATTTCAATTTAATTTCATCTTCCCATTAAGAATATCTTGTCCAAACATTATGGAGGCATTTTATTCATTCTTACTTTTTTAATTTCATACTGTAGGTGATGCTAGAGGGAAGAGTGTGCCAAGACATACTGTTTCTATGGATTTCTGCATTTACATATTGTCATATAAAGAAGACACAGTGTCTATCTCACTCTGTCTCTCTGTCTATCCATCCACCTCTACCTTCTGTAATCAGAAAGTATAATAATAAAACAAGTTTATTTTAAATAATTCTCACTGTGAGAAAAGGTAAAGAGAACTCTCCTTAACTAGGTGCTGTTTATTCACACCTGTACTACTAGCTTCTCAGGACACCAAGATAAGAACTGAGGATCCTGGATTGAAGCCACAGACAGGTCTGTTAAAATTTTATTTCCAGTTAACCAGTAAAAACTTAGAAATGGAGGTGTGGCTCAAGTGGGAAAGCACCAGCCTTAAGCAAAACAGCCAAGTTGAGAGTTTAAGGCCCTGAGTTCAACTTTGGTGTCTGTATACCAAAAAAAGAAAAGGGAAAGATAATTATCCTAAAATCAATTGTTTTCTCAAGGAAAAGGGCGATCAACAATGTACTTGTGTGCACATACATAGGCCCTTCAGAGCAATGGAAAAGGAAAGGAAGTCAGTCAGCCTTGATTCCAAACCCTATTGTATGTCGGGCTCTGGGCCCATCCCTTCAAATACAATACGCATTCTTGTGTTTGCACATGGCTTTGAGGAACATCAGGTGTGCTCCCAATCTCGTGCTCCTATGGCTTGTGCCACATTCAGAGCTGACTGCTTGACATTTGAAAAGTAGAAAATATGAGAAGATGAGTAGCTGAGTATTTTTGACATTGCCGGGATGTTAGAATTATTTAAAAGTTATATTAAATGCACTGACAGTCTCGGAGCCTGATTTATAGTTGCTAATAAAATTTTCACCAAGAAGGATTATCAAGAAATTTGAAAAGAGAAGCCACAGCAGATGCACATGGGCATTCATATGCGTATGGGGTCAGAGCACGTTGGCATACTCGTGCTTTTCCTATTTATAGCTTCCGGGACACATTCGCGAGTGATAAATGAACATTGAAATGCTACACATATGTTTATATCTACTTTTAGCTATGGAGTTGTTTCAAAAAGTGGTATCTCTGCTGAGCCAAATCCCAGGCATTTGGAAAGAACAAGCGTTTTTAAATTTCTGTGTTGAACGAGAAAATAAAATTCTGACAAGATATGGCAATAGTAAATGTGACATAAATTTTTTAAGAGAAATATATAAGAAATACATATGACAGAACCAGAGCTTTTTTTGGGGGGGGTCCAGTCATGGGGCCTGAACTCTGGGCATGGGCACTGTCCCTCAGCTCTTCAGCTCAAGGCTAGCACTCTACCACTTGAGCCACAGCGCCACTTCTGGCTTTTTTTTTTCTCTTTGCTTATGTGGTGCTGAGGAATCGAACCCAGGGCCTCGAACATGCAAGGCAAGTGCTCTACCACTGAGCCACCTTCCCAGCCCCGAACCAGATCTTTTTGATACATAGATATTGCTTGGAAATTTTTAAGCCTTGAAATTATTTACTTTTTTTGTTTCACATTACAGTTGTCCATTTTAACTTATTGTAGTTTTGGATCAGAGACAGATTGTTTTCTTTTTTAAATAGCCAGGTAAGCTGAAGGTCAATATTTAATAAGGAATGTGGATCTTGTCATTTTGTCTTCTATTGGCCAGACTATTGCTTAAAGAAGGAATTAAACAGTGGAGGAGAGACTGAGTTCAAAAGAGAGCAAAATCCATATAGAAAGCCGCTACGATAATATTTAAAAGTTTATCTGATTTAGGGAGGGGCAGGAGGAGGAGAAGCACAGAAACAGTGGGACAAAGGATGAACCAATTCAGAAGTGAAACCCACTAGACATTATGTCGGAAATGAACTATACAACTTGTGTGGGGTAGTGAGGGAAGTCAGGAGAGGAAAAACTGAGAAAGAGGGAGGAGGTGACACTGTTCAAAAGGAAATATACTCCTTACCTGATTTAAGTTACGGTAACCCCTCTGTATATCACCTTTACAATATAATTATTTAAAAAATTAAATAAACGAGAACTAAAATCTAAAAAACACTTCTTTCAGCCAGGCATAGTGGTTCACACCTTTAATCCCACCTACTTGGAAGGCAGAGATGGGGAAGAGCTGGATTTGAGGGCAGCCTAAGCACAAAGTTAACAAGACTTCCTCTCAACACAGATGATGAGAGTAGTGGTACACACCTGTGATCCCAACTACATGGAAGTATAAACTGAAGTATTGATGCTGGATAGACTAGGAAAAATGAGGTATGGTCAGCTAATAGCAAATACATGTACTTTTCTTAAGATTACGGGAACAAAAGTCATTTTGGGGGAAATGAAGTAGGAAAACTTACGGAAACTGAGGCCTGGTGTAGGCAACTCAGAAATATGGTATCTAGAAACTTAGAAATGCTCTTTGCTTCAAACAAAGGTGACTGAATGCATTCTTTCCTAAGGGATGCATTTCCCACCCAAGAATTCACAACTGCCTGACAGGATGCCCCAAAATGCAGTTAGCAGGGTGTCTCCTTGTTTCAAGAATAAGGATCTGTTTTATGGCAGGATACATTCTTACCTGAAACACCAGGTGTAGTTAAAGCAAAGACAAAGCACCTAGCTTTGCATAACTTAAAGCCAGAACCCCTGCCTTTACCCTATAAATACCCAACAGCCCAAGGAGCTGTGTCTCTCTGGGTGTCTCCTTGTCTGTGTCTCTATGTCTGTGTCTGTGTCCCTATGAGAGCACCCACACTCTGCTAGAGTGTGCCCTTGCCCTTCTGTTTGTCTGCTTTTTTGTCTGTTTCCTTGCTTGTTTACTTAAAAGGCTCTGCCAGGTTTTCTTACTATTTTGACTTGTCCAGAAATTCTTATTCTTCGATTGAAGTCAAGAAACCTGTGAAGAATTCCCATATTTAAAGGGGAGCTTCACTAATCCTCACCTCTGTCTAGTGACAGTATCACTATGCAAGCTGGTCCTAGAACTGGAAACCCTACTCAAAAATAATGTGAACAAAAAGTCTGAGGATGTGACTCAAATGGTAAAGCATCTGCATACCAGGCATAAGATCCTTAGTTCAAAAAAACAAAGGAGGAGGTAACAAAGCTCGATAGGAAATGTATTCATTACCTTACTTATGTTACTGTAACCCTCTGTAAAGTATCTTTACAATAAAAAATATATATTATTAAAAAAATCCTTAGTTCAAAACAAAATCATTCCTTAGCCTTCCTTTGTTTGCAAGTTGCTGAAAGTGAAATAAACTAAGCAAACTTTTACCTAAGTAAAAGTCTTCAGGTATGATTTGCTTTGGAAAAAACTAGCTAAAAGATCTCAAGGCAGCATGACTCAAGCTTGTAACCTTAGCTACTTGGTAGGTAAAGTGACTTTAGCCTCTGAAGCAGACCCAACATGGGGGCTCACAGAACCACCACACTTAAATGATCTTGGCTAAATACAATGAAACTACCTTTCTCCAAAACTTAACCAAGCAAATAAAATCTGGCATGCATTTTATGGAGCCAGTTTGGGTCATATGTGCATGATGGCTCTTAATTTGAGTTGGGTTGGATGACATTGATTGGTCAGACCAAGATCATGTCCTTTAAAGGGCGGGTGAAAAGGCAGGGCTGGCTTCCACTCACAGCCCTGGTCCTGGGAGGTGAGATCTTCACCCTTCTTCTTCTGTGGCATCACTCCACACAGAGCAGCAAGTTACCTAGATGATTTGTTTTACAGTCATTACAGTCCCTTAAACCCTAATTTCTGTTCTTTGGTCTCTTCAGATGTGAGAATGAACATTTAGGCAATGTTAGAAGTGAAAGAACCCTTGTAACGCCATCAACGTAAATATTTTTTGTGTGTTTGCTTATCATTCATTTGGGGCTTGCTGATTGCATGAGCTGGTTCCCATACAGCACTGCAAAGGACTTAAGAAGAGGCTTGTAAAATATGAACCAGAATTTTATTAAAAGGATTCAATGTATATCATAAAGATAATTTTAGAGCAAATCACCAGTGGTTAGTTCGCACCTTTAATTCTAACTACCCAACAGGCTGAGATCTGAGGATCGCCATCCATAGTCATCCAGTGCAAGAAAATCTGTGAGACATCTCTAGTTAACCACACACACACACACACACACACACACACACACACCACGCATGCACGCATGCACGCACGCATGCACAGAGGTATTTTTAGGAATTGGACTCTGATGTGAATTACAGGAATTACTACCAAAAATCTATACAAAATTTTAAAAAGCAAATTCTATCTTCTCTCCTTCCTATCATTTCTAAAATTTCTATTATTACAGTAACTTGTAACTTACAAAATCTTTATGGGAAAGTAAATCTACTTTCTTTGTCTTCTTTATAGTTTTAGTTCCTTTTTCCAATATTGGTCCTAATTATTGCTAGTAACCATCCCTGTCACTAACAGGAAATAGCCATTGCAAAAATCAGTATATAAATAGTTATATTTACTTGCTATAAGCAAGCCATTATGAAATACTTATGGAAGTATTATTAAATAATGGAAACAATTACTAAAAACTTACAGAACTATATAACTTGAGGTTGGAAATAGGAGAGGGAAAATGTGGGAGAATGAAAAAAGGGGTGACATTGTCCAAGAAGAATTGTACTCATAAAAAATGGTTATAATTCCATAAACAGAATATACACAGTGGAATTCTGTTTATGGAATTACAACCATTTTTTACATCTACTTAACAATAATAAACATTTAAAAACTTATCGAAGTTATTAAAAAATATTAACTATATTCTGAAATAATTACAAAGTTCCTTGTAGATATAGTAGATATAGTAGATCTCAGACAAAAGTCTTCCATTACTTGAGGTTCAATCATTAGCAGTTTAGATTCTATATTTGAAATCGGATAACTTGCTATAATCTCCCACCCCCAGCCCTGACAATGATATGTACCAGGTGCCTTATTTTAAAGCCAGCCAGGATCATGGTGAGTCAGGAGAGTCTTTTATATCTGCAACAAGTCACCTCAGATTATTAGAGTTGCTGATAATGAGGCCCAGGTCAGGCATTTGATCTCTGTGAGTGCCTGAAGTACCTCAGATAGGTTCTAAGGCCACCCATAGAACATAGCGCTGTCTTCATGATACTGGGGAACAAGGCTTAGAAGCTTTGGGTATGGTAAGACATTTCCCCAAGTCCTATAAACACATTGCATAGCGTGCTACCCTGTGCTAATAGTGACCAGACTCTTTATTCCAAGGACATAGATATCAAAGAGAAAAATTAGAAGACAATGGGGATTATGGCTGAGCCACAAAAGCTTATTGAAGGTTTCCATATAATTAGATATCTTTGTTATATTTAAGATACTGATATTAAATTGTGCACGAAATACTGATTTTTAAAATTCGCCAAGGTCAAAAATTGAAATACAAATAGATCCTATAATAGGATTAAAGAGCAAGAAGAGGTAATGATGGGTCTGTTCACTGAGTATAATGAGATTATTCTGGAGAAGCCGAGCCCTTAGTTTAAACAAGAACATGAGCTCACTGGACCAGCGATGCAATGCTGCAATTTCCATGAACTCACTGCTTTTTGGGTTAGCTGATAGATATCAATCTTGATGTGTTTTTAAGGAACAGAAATACTTCCCATAGTCTAGGCAGAGTCCCATCGAAGTCAATAATTTGTATTGAATCCCAAATTACCCTAATAACTAATTTATCAACTATTTTAGTTAATCAAAAAAAGTACATTTCAAATACTTGTAGTGATTCTGAATTATACCCGTTTTTGACTCATCAGAATCTTAACATAAATACTATTCATTCCAGTTACATTGACAAGGATTCCAAATAGGCTCTTGTAGCTCAGCCAATTAAGTTAATGTTCTTATGTTGATATTATTTAGTTCAAATGAAGTTTTAAGTGTGTGAATAAGATGCTTTTCAAAGTAGGAAACAATTAGAATTTTTATAGAGGAGTCACTAGTGGTATGAAGCAATGCTAATAAAATACAGACGTTGAGCTAACCAGAATTTGGAAATTGAATAGTCCCTGGATAGCAGTACTGGGGAGGGGAGAGCGGTTTCCAAAGGTCAGAAGGGTGTGCTTCGTGAGCAGTCCTCTGGTCACTGGGTTTGTGTCCTTAATGGGAGCTGGGGAATCCTTTCACTTCCTCTGGCCCTTTTGGGGTAAACACTTGCTACGTTATGTATTGCTGTGGCAGTCTAGCACCCCATCGGAGACTTAAAAAGTGATGATCTACTGAAATCAGGGACTGGAACCCCTAAAATCATGAGCCAGAACAAACCTTTTCTCTTTGTAAGTTAATTACCTCTGTATTTGTTATAGTGACAGAAAGCCAGCTTAGAGTTAGAATTTATAGCAAAAAAATTCAAACATATTAAATACTATGTTAATAATAGTCAATCATTAGGATGCTGCTTACAAGTTTTATCTCTCATTCCTTTTAAACATATTTCCCAGACTTTCTATTAACATCAATTATTGTACAAAAGGCCTCATTTCCACCTACCCACATATGCATACAATGTACCTCGATCAGACTACATCCTCAGTCATTCCCCCTCATCCCCTGTCCTTTCCCCAAAGCAATCTCAACAGGTTTCATTGTTCCATTTTTACACAAGTACCTAAAGCATTTTGAGCATATAATTATATGCTTTTCTGTATTAATGAGCATCTCAGTTCTTGAGTCCCTAAAATGTGAAAGTCACTATGTATGAGAGGCTAAGTCAGTATCTGTGAGGAAATCAAGAAATTAGAAAAACAAACAAACAAACAAAAAAGTACTCATCTTCTTGCTCTTGAATTCTTGTTTCCAAAATAACAATAAAAAAAAGAATAAAAAAAGAATGGAATGAGCAGGGGAGGGAAGAGAAAGGGAGGACAAAAAGGAGAGAAGAGGAGAAAAGAAAAAAGGGGGCAGTTGTGGTGGCACATGTCTATAATCTCAGGTACTTGGGAGGGAGAGGTAGGAGGATTACAGTCCAAGGCCATCTGGGCCAAAATTTGAGACCTTATCTGATAAGCAAACTAAGAGCAAAGGGACTAAAAGTGTGACTCAAGACGTAGAGCAAGTTCAAGGCCCTAAGGTCAATATCAGTCTGAAAGAAGAAAAAAAAAAAAGACAGAAAAGAGTAATTGTGTCCAAGGACCATGGCCCTGTGCTATTTGCTGCATGAAACTTACCCCCAGACTCAAGGCCTAGCTCCCTTCTGAAATATGCCCAACCATGGAGAACACTTCTTAAGTGAGTGTGTTCAGTTCTCTTCTTTCCAAGCTCATAATGTGTTTTCCATACTACAGCATGAGTTGTACCATGAGTTGTACTGGCCAGGATGGATCTAGTGTAGCTCAGAGGACTAAAAGTCCCCAGTCCTATTGAGGCCTGCTAGTCCTGCCTCAGGTCTCCCACCAAACTTGTGGGACGAGCTAGGTCTTTAAGAACTAAAGAAAAAACTAGGAGGAGGACACAGAAACAGAGGGAAATGGGAAAACATACAACAGTAGGACCCATCAGTTACACTGGACATTGATCAAAATGAACTAAGCAACTCAATGGCAGCGATGGGAGGGAGGGAATGAGCGTGAAAGCGGGAACAACTGAAACTAAGCAAAAGGAAAGAAATGTACATATCACTCAACCTATCACCCAATGTGGAAGAAATAACTGTATTGTCAAAGCTCATAGAATTCATAAACTTTATAAACCACGATAAAGACAATTTTCAAATGAAGGTTAGCATGTGTTTGTGACTTTGACTAATATCACTGTCTCACAATACTGTGAAATTTATGTAATCACTTAATTATTATAAAAATGGCTTAACATGAAAATAAAAACAAAAAAAACTGAAGAAAGTGAAATGAAATTATACTTTAAAATATCACTCATCTTAGAGGATGTATAGTCTAGAAGAGATGTAAAATATAAAATATTTAAAATGGCCAGGAATTGCAGAAGATTCTGTGATATAAGAATAATTGCTAGTTTCAAAAGAGCAAGGCCCTTATGGGAATTAAGGTTGGTCTAGGGAAAGGACTATAGGAAAGGAGAAGACTGTGTTTGTATATGTTATTTCTTTTCTCAACACATATTCTTAGCTTTAATCATTCTACATATTTGAAATACCTTTTTATATGGTATTGCAGTTCCAAGCATAAGATTTCACCCTAAGCCCATTGTGATATATGATTATTTTTCTGTGTATCTGTTTGTCTATCATCTATGTGTTATCCATGTATCCATTTATCTATCTATGTATCTATGTATCTATGTATCTATCTATCTGTCTGTCTATCTATCTATCTATCTATCTATCTATCTATCTATCTATCTATCTATCTATCTATCTGTCTATCTATCTATCTATCTATCTATCTAGAGCCAGCTCTGAGTCTTGCACTAAGGGCTATCTCTTAGCTTTTTCACTTAAGGCTTGCAATTCACCACTTTAAGCCACAGTTCCACTTCCAGCTTTTTTCTGGTTAATTGGAGATAAGAGCCTCTTGAACTTTGTTGAACAGACTAGCTTTGAACTATGATGATCAGATCTCAGCCTTCTGAGCCGCTGGTAAGAGCCACTAGCATCTTGGCTTATGATATGATTTAAATATTTTGAGATTTGCATATAGAGACAAAGAGTAGACTCAATCAGTTGCTTAGTTCATAGAACATTATCACTATTAATCCAATGTTAACTTCCTTTTTCTAAAAGTTACTTTTTGTTTTTTTGTCCATTGTGGGGCTTGAACTCTGGGCCTGGGCTCTGTCCCTCAGCTCTTCAGCTCAAGGCTAGCATTACCACTTGAGCCACAGCACCACTTCCAGTTTTCTGGTGGTTTATTGGAGATAAGAGTCTCACAGACTTTTCCTCCTTGGGCTGGCTTTAAAACCTCGATCCTCAGATCTCAGCCTCCTGAGTAGCTAGGATTACAGGCATGAGCCACCAGTGCCCAGCCAAAAGTTAATTTTTTTAATTAATTAATTTTTTATTGTCAAGGTATATACAGAGGGGTTACAGTTACATAAGTAAAGTAAGGTAAGTAAGGTACATTTCTTGTTGAACTTGTTAATTTTGTTGTTGGTGGTGGTGGTTGTGAGGCTTTTAACTCTAGGCCTGACCTCTTTAGCTCAAGACAAGCACTCTACCACTTGAGCCACAGCTCCACTTCTGGTTTTCTGGTGTTTAATTAGAGAGAAGAGTCTTACAGACTTTCTTGCCCGGGCTGTGTTAATTTTTAAAACCATAATTATGTTCCATTTTTAATATTCTTCCTTCTTGTAGTTACCTATCTGTGTATGTTTAAGTCATACCTTACACTTTCTTTTCCAGTTTTTTCATATGGGTTTATACACAGATAAAACAAAGTATCTGAACATAACGAAAAATCTGTATTTTCTTGTTTCTATTTTTTTTCCCAAATCACTTTTTATTATCTTTAAATGTTGTAGAAAGGAGTTTCAATTCACTGTGTCAGTTTATATGTTCAGTCATCTTGGTTTATATTGCTACTTCCAGCATACTTTCTCCAGCATATTTCCTACATAAGTGCATGTTCTTTGGGATCAGAGAAGGAGACTCTTTACTTGGAATGTAAAATGCATTTGAGGAAGGAACTGAAGCGGTTGCTGGCATGGTAGATGATATCCTGGCCCCAAATTCTGTTCTTGAATGGACTAGATAACCAGCCTTCTTTGGGAATGTTTTCCTGTATTAGATTCAAGAGTCTGTCTGGATGAATCTCTTGATTTCCTTCTCCCAGCAACCTCTGGCAACTCTACCAAGTGCTGAACTGTGCTTAGGCTTGTAGCCCTCCAAATGCCAAGGAAGGAGCAAATTTACTTTGAAAACATAATTTGAAGGATAATTTTATTTGATTGCCCTTCCCTTATTGTACCAAAATCTTCTAATTAGTGCATTTTTCTCAGGCTATTTGAAATAATTCTGATTGAAGCAAGGGTACAACACAGTTTACTTGCTTATTAGTAACTTACTACCATGAGTGTTATCATGTACCCTTGTACTATTAATAACTAAGCTAGGAAATAATTATAAGCAACAGCCTACCCTAATTCCTGCCCACACAGTGTTCTGTGATACCCTTTGAGTCTCAAGGAGTGAAGACACACTTTGTAATGAGGTCTTATTTGACCTCTCCTCCCTTAGGCAGCAAAAGGTAGCAATATTCTTTCATCCCAGCACTGCCTGTAATGAAATAAACAATTCTGTATTTAATTAGTGAGTCTGCAGATAAAATTAGCTATTAACTCACTCTCTTTCTGATGTCAGCAGGGCAAAAATTCAATCAGTAGTTCAATTTTTAAAGAGTTTTGTGTTGTGGTAGCTCTAGTGTCATTTTAGTAGTGGTGATCAGTACTTATGAAGATGAGATTTTTGTATATTTCTGGATCAAAGTATTTGGTGTAGAAAGAGACTGTGTCCACACCATCACCAGAATTGTTGTTGCTTCTGTTCTCCATGATGACCAGTGTCCATTCTGACTGGACTGAGTTGGAATCTCAGTGTTATTTTATGGTCAAGGATTGGTGCACATTTCTCCATGTATATATTGGCCATTTGTACTGGTTCTTTGAAGAATTGTCCACTCAGTTCATTTGCCTATTTGTTAATTGTGTTTTTTATTCTTTGGTAATCAGATATTTTTGACTCCTTGCATATTCCGGTAATAAAATTGTTTTAGATGTTTAACTGCCAAATTTTTTTCCATTCTCTAAGCTTTCTTTAGAGACTATTTACTTTGGTGTGCAGAACTTTTGAGTTTAATACAATCTTCATTCATCAATCCTTGCTCCTCTTGCTGATCTCTTAGTATTCTATTCAGAAAGCTACTGCCTTTGTGTACATGTTTCAGTGTTTTCCACATTATTTCCTGTTTGAATGTTTCATTGAGACAACCAATGAGTCAATTCTCAAGCCAACCATGTCATTTTGTACTTTGGACAAAAGTTTTGTCCTGATTATTAATCCCTCAGATTCTCTGTTTTACAAGAAACTTCACTTCGGAAGTGAAGGGTAGGTATAGGATGTCATCATGTATAAGCTTATTCTCAATATTGGGATATAAAGTATCTACACAATAACCTTAAGAAGACCTGAGCCAGTGGCAGATATTCAGAGAAATTAATATTAATGATATAATTTATTTAAACTAATACACTCAAAATGTTAGCACGTGATATAGTTATTACTATTACTTGTAATAGTAATAGACATCTTAAGTGGTAAGAGAATGGCTAAGTGTATACATTCTCCAAAGAACTTAATGTTTAATGCTTAATGGCTTCAGATTTCAGAATTAGCACTTGTATATACAGGTCCACCTAATGAGTGAATCAGTGCCAGAATATTCTTTGCAGACATTCAGTTGTGCTAAATCAATTCTATACCAAAGTTTTCCTCAAAACTCTAGATCTTGGGTGATTATACAAAAAATTTTAAGTTTTGCTTCAAGAGAAATAAAAAGTATTATTTTAATACCTTCAGAGATCATCCACACTGGGAAATAGTGGTCCTCTGTGGTATTGACAGAAAATTTTCACTTAGTTGCTTTGTTGACTAAATTCTTTATTACCAAGGCTTTTTCATCTTTATTATTTGCCTGCAGTGGCTGTTCAGAGAGCTTCTAAGAAAGATTCTTCTCTGTTCTTAGAAATAATACTTCTGTTTATGAGTAATATAAACTGAATAATCTTCACCAGGATAACTTGAGTAGCTATAAATAGCTATAAATAGATGCCTTTTCAGAGGGGAATAAAACACAGCAATTTCTAAAACTTAGACTCTTGAACAAAAGCAAAATATTTTTAAGTCATTGACCTTACTGCTCTGGTTTTCAAGGACATTATTCTTTACTTCTTTTTAAGACCTGAAATCTACTGACAGTAAACTAGTGATAGTGACCTGAGGAAACACAGGGTACCAGCGGAACTCAGCAAGGATGGATTTTGACTTTCTCTCTTTCTTTGGTACAAAGTTCAGTAACCTTCACTCCACAGAAATAGTTACATATGCCTAGATAGAACCTGAACTTTGTAAGAGTGTTTCTTCTAGATGAATGTGACCAACGTAGTTTGTTCACATGTATGAAAATAGAAGAATGAAGCTTGTTAAAATTAAGAAGGAAAAGGGCATAAGGGAGAGTGGCATAATGGGTGAGGTTGCTAAGGATACATGACATGCATGTGAAATGTCACAGTGGACATTGTATGATGAATGTATGCTCCTCTCTTGTATGATGAATGTATGCTCATTCAATAGTATTATGTAGAGGCCTTAACTTCTTTACTTCATTTGTGACCATCAAAGCAAATAGAGCATTGATCTACTTAATACTGGCAAAGCCATTAACCACAAAAATAAGAGGAACAAATCTGTGGAAAGGGACCAAATCTGTCTTCATGAAGTACCTAGAAAGTAACCTTAAAAATAAAGCTGCTTAATTATGGCAGACTGTAAAGCCAAAAAGTTTATTGAATAAACTTAATGTCTAAGAAGAGTAGGAAACAAGGTTTGTGAGTAAATGTGTTACTAAATGTGTTACCACAGGTCCTTCTAACCTTAGAAAATGTGTTTTCCTCATTTTTGGTCATCTCCATGTTCTATTTGTATTCATTTAGCATTGATACATTGTCATTTATCTGCATTAATTAAAATTACTGATGAAGATTACTCTTAATGACATGATAATAATTCATCAGGTCGAATTTTCCTATTGATTAGTGATTCAGTATTTCACTTTCTCACAAGGCTAACTTCTAAATTACTGAGCACATATTTACTAAAATTATTTTGGGAGAGAGAAAAGAGAAGAGAGGAGGGAGGGAGAGGGGGTGGGGCTTCAGGTTGCTTGGTTGTTTCCTTAGAATAGATTTCCAGAATAGGAATCACTGGTTCATAAGCCTATATTCCCACATATTATACAGCTGACCATATAAAATATGATGTTATTTATAATTTACATGTTCATCCTTTTTATTTATTTTTTTTGATAGAAATCTTTTTTTAAATTTTTTATTGTGAAAATACTGTACAGAGGGGTTACAATTACATGGGCAAGATAGTGAGTACATTTCTTATCAAGCACTGTAGCCTCCTCCTTTGTTTATCCTTCCCATCCCTTCCCAGCCTCCCCCCGCCCCCCCCCACCCAAATCCTCCCCCCCCCCACCAAAGTTGTAAAGTTCGTTTTCGACATGACAACTTGTACTTCTCATTGTTGCAACGGGTCCACCTGTATCCTTATTTAAACGACTTGTTTTTCCCTTTCCCCACCATAAATTATACCGACATCAAATACAGTGAAAGCAGGGGTTATACTGTGGGGGAGGGACATACAAAGTAACAAAGAAATAATCTTATAAATGCGTTAGAAACAAATGCATGAAAGAAAAAAAAACATTTAAATACATATCTTAGGGCTCATTTTCCTAACATCACCTTATCTGACCTTTACTGCTTGACTCATACATATACTAGATATTGCAAATAAGGGAAACCATGGGACCCAAGACCACACTAAAGCTACCAGCACATCTATGTTTATTGCAGCATTATTTACCATAGCTACCATGCCCCTCAGTAGATGAATGGATCAAGAAAATGTGATATATATATATATATATATATATATATATATATATACATACATACATACATACATACACACACACAATGGAATTCTATGCTTCCATCAGAATGAATGACATTGCCCCATTTGTTAGGAAATGGAAAGACTTGGAAAAAATTATATATGTTCCTCCTTTTTAATCTATGGTTGTTGTTTTGATTTGGTTTTTGTGCTGATACTAGAGCTTGAATTCAGGGCCTGGGCACTATCACTTAGCTGTTCTGCTGAAGGCTGGTGCTTTACCACTTGAGATATACGTCCACTTCTGACTTTTTAACTGATGAACTGGAAATAAGTGTCTCATCTATTTATTCTGTTTAAGCTAGCTTCAAACCTTAACTTTCAGATTTCAGGCTCCTGAGTAGCTTAGATTATAGGCATGAGCCACCAGCACCCCACTAATCCATGTCTTAATTACAAAAATCTGTGTGGCAGGCAGAGGGTAAGTTGTTAAATCCTAACATAAATGTGGATTTTGAAAAAGGAAATAATTTACATATTTCTTTATGCAAAACTTGGCTAGTATGCCCTTTCAGAGTGACATAATATTAAATAGGGAAATGTTAAAGAAGCACTAATTAATGACTAAGTATTCCTGATTACCATTAATGTATTACACCATCATATATATTAATATAAGCTCTTAGTACCTAAAACTTTAACACAGGCTAATAAAAAATAGGTATTTCTCTTAACTTTTATCCTGTTTGTTGTTAGTGTGGTTCCTTTGCTTTCATATTTACGATTGCATGAGTTTTCTATGACTTTTCTTGCTATTGAAGATTGTAAGTATGGTCTTCAATCTTCTGTAACGTCCATCCATGGCTATTAATCAGCTTTATGCATCTCTGGCCTTCTATAAATGCTTCTATGGTCTTCGAGGAGACCTGCATGAACATCAGTCCATTGCAAGGAACTAAACAGGGACTGACTCGAAGAAATAGGAGTGGGAACTCAGTACAAAATTTATAGCATATCCAAACTATGGGAGATGCAGCGCATATATTTCATCCCTTACTTATAGATCCACCAATCAAATATTCTGGAGTTACAGAATTTTCAGACAAAGCTTGCTTTCTCCTTAACAGAACCAGTAGAGGTTGGTTGTGCATCAATATTTTCTGCCTGTTTCCTGTTGTGTGTGTATGCTTGAACTCAGGACTTCCTACTCTCATTTGGATTTTTTGCTCAAAGCTAGAACTTTACCATTTGAGACAAAGCTTTACTTCTAGTTTTTGCAGGTTAATTGGAGACGAGAATCGCATAGATTTTTCTTCCAGCACTGGCACTGAGCCCAGATTCTTAGAGCTCAGCCTGCTGAGTAGCTAGTAAGCATAAGTTCTTAACCCCTAGCTGTTGCTATTTCTTTTTCCTCTAGTTTTAGTCCTTAAGGATTTTGCTAAAATGACCCTAATATTTTTATGTCATCTTTTGTAAGATTAATTATTTTCTTTTTCTTTTACTTCAATAGTTATCTGTCTTATTTTCCCAATATGGAAATAAAATCTAAAAAATTCATACCATTTGAAAGAAATGAATAATAAATGTCATATTATAATCTATTTTTCTCTCAGTTATAAGCATTTTATAATATAATCTGCCTGTATCTCTCTTCTCATTTTTGTATGTGTGACTCATTAATCATCCATATTTGGCAGTAACACTTCTCTTGCTCATATGGATCATGTCTTGTTCCAATTATATATTTATTTATGCATTATTTATTGTTGATAACAGGAAAGCCAAGGATTCTGTTTTCATTTAGTAAAAAGAATATTAAATAGTGCAGTATTGCACTATAGTGCATGCCTGTGTTCAAATACCAGCAGCATTTTGCTAAAATATATGATATTCCTACAATAGGGCTAAGTTCATAGCAACTTGAGTTATTTTTATCCCAACATGGTTCATTATTGTTTACTATGTGTGTATCAATATAATTAGCCAGGTTGTTGGCTCATGCTTGTAATCCTAGCTACTCAGAAGTCTAAGGATTGTGATTTAAAGCCATCCTGGGCAGGAATTTCAGAGTCTTATCTCTAAGTAACCACCAAAAAGCCAGAAGTGGAGTTATTTCTCAACTGATAGAACACTAGATTCAAGTGAAAAAGTTAAGGGACAGTGACAGAGTTCAAGCCCTAGGCCTATGTACTATCACACACACACATACATACACACACACGATACAAATATAGAGACATATGTATGATACAGATAGATTGATAGATATTATAAAGAAACATATGATAGATGTTTCAAAGGTAAAATTCAAAGGTTACCTTTACTGTCAAGGAAATTAAAATGTGTTAGATTATAAAAGATAAACAATGCCCTTTTATACTCAAGTTATTTCTCTACTTATATCTTCTATCGTGATTCATTCTGAGGTGAAGCATTGGTACTCATTACACCCCAAATCTGTTGAATGTTGGAGCTTAGTAGTGGTGATGCTTGCTAAACTTGTAAACTACTGAACTAAATTATTACTGCCTATAAGTACTATCTGTACTATATGTACTATCGGCTTATCTTTGGCCTTCACCAATATCTGCCTCACAGTTGCAGTGTCTTAAGCTTAGGCTCTGTGGCTCATGCTTATAGTCCTAGCTACTCAGGTGCCTGAGCTCTGAGGATCATGGTTCAAAACCAACCTGAACAGAAAAGTACATATGACTCTTACCTTTAATTAACCAACCAGCAGTCTAGAAGTAGAGTTGTCACGCAAGTGGCAGAGTGCCAGTCTTATGTGAGAAAGTTGAGGGACAGTGTCCAGACCCTGAGTTCTTCCCTCAAAACTGCCACATACTCAAAAAAGAAAAAGAAGTGGTGTCTTAAGTGTTTGGAATAGAGAAAACTCCAAATGTAAAAGGCTTTTGTAGAAGACAAGAAAGTGGTCATTGAACATAGTAACTAGAACAAGTGCAGTTTGCTTGTTGTGTAGGAAGAGAATCAGGACAGCAAGGAGAGAAGGACCATGAAGTAATTTGGACTTTATCCGTAGAACACGCAGCTGCCACCAAAGCCTTTGCAGGAGAGATATGATCAAACTGTTTACCAGACAGAAGAATGGAAACGTGACAGGAGAGCGCGTGGGTGACCGAAATTGGCAGAGTAAACAGGGCAGTGGCTCAGCATATGGAGGGAAGTGAATATATTTCAGAGATACTTAGAAATATCTGAAGAATAACTTACCCAGCATAGTTCTGAATATTCTACTTCAAATAACAAAGTCTGTAGTCAACACAGGAAATACAAAAGTTACCTCTACTTTTAGAATGAGAATTAGAGATGCAATATAAAGAATCAGAGCCTGAACTGATTTCTTTTTGTTCAGTTTGGAACATCCAGGTGATACATCAGCCAAATCAAATCATCATTTTTTGTTTATTTTGGGTTTTTGTGCTAGTTCTGGGACTTAAACTCAGGGCCTAGGTACTATCCTTGAGCTATTTTTGCTCAAGGCTGGTGCTCTAACATTTGAACAACAGCTTTACTTCCAGCTTTTTGATAGTGAATTGGAGCTAAGATTCTCATGGCCTTTACTGCCTGAGCTAGCACTGAAGTATGATCCTCAGATCTCAACCTCTGTGAGTGTGAGCCACCCATCCATGTAGTTTAATCTTTCATGTCATTAGGTGAGATGAGACCTTCTCCAAAGCCTATTATCTTTTAGTTTCCCACAATATTTTCTCCCATTTTTTCTGTTTTTTAATTTTAAGAAGTTGTACAAATGGGTTTCAGTTCAACCTGTTGAACTGAATCTCCCATTTATCATTTTACTTGTTCCAGTGATCCACTGTGTTATTTAAAATAATGGGATTTAAAGCTAGAAAAATGCAAGTATTTGATTTATTTTATTTGCTTCTTTATTTGTTTAGTGTTGGTACTATGGCTTGTTGCTTCCACTCAGGGCCTGGGCAGTGTCTCTTAGCTTTTTAACTTGAGGCTACCATTCTACCAATTGAGCCAATGTCCAGTTTTTTGATGTTTAATCAGACACGAGTCCCCCAGACTTCCCTGTCTAGGCTTGTTTTGAACCACAGTCCTCATATCTCAAACTTATGGGTCACTACTCTTGCAAGAACTAGCCATCTGCATCCAGCTGTTTGTTATTTTTAATGTCTTGTGTCCTGGCATTTCCAAGAAGCCCTTCCCAAACCAGGTGGTGAGTGAAGAAAGACTCTAAAAGTGACATCACATGTTTTGAGTCACATCCATGTTGACTAGGTGAAATTTTGCCCACAGGAAAACACATGTAAAAATAATAAATCAAATGAGCTGGATGTGGACCATGCTGGATGGGAATCTGACACCTAGCACTCTGACAATTTAATCCTTATTATGCCAAGACAAAGGAGCCTGGAGTGACACTTGATGTGCCTAGATAAGAGAGAGATACTGCTTTCAAATGATCCCTTTCTTACTTATATGTCTTTCTAAAGTTTGCAGCTGTGAACTTGATGTGGTCCCGGTGTTTTTGTGAACGGCTGGAAAATTTCACTCACACACTAATGGTTCCAATGAACACAAAATACCTCTTCTACAGGGCAGTTGCCAATAAGCAGTATTTTTAGAGACACATGTCACCGTTTCTGTTTGCCTCTGTTGTGACTGTTAATGGGCGCTGAATGATTAAGGAACAGGCTCTGATAAAAGGCATTACCCCACTGCTTCATTATATCCTGTGGCAGTAAATGTTTGCCACACATTGGGCTCAAGCTAACATGTCATTAAACTGTGTTCCAGTTAAATCAGCTCCCAGCATATAACTGTTCCTCTGAAATGTGTTTGTCATTTCCCTGTATCAGAAAGAGCAGCCCATTCCTTTAGAGTTCCTGCAGCTAAATGATGTCATTGTATCATTAATGTATGCCTCCTTAGGGAAGTATCTTACTGCGTTTTCTGCATCGTGTGGGAAACTTTGCATCTAGCTCTAGGAATCCCTCTGTTTCCTATCATTGTTATCTGATCTGTTGTAAAAAGGAATCCTTTTTTTCAGAAAAAAGATGGGAAGTGAAGAAAGCAAGGGCCAAGGAACTTCACATTCCAGTAGGTAAGACTTTCTTCTGCACAGAATGTGTGTCTCCAGCATAGTTTTCCTCTAGTGATCATTCTTGATGAATGTCTGGTTTCTGGATGGAGAAGAAATCTATTTTCCTTTCTGATTGTAGAAGTAAAGATTACTGAAATTTCCTACACTCCTCCCACTCTACCCCAGGCCACACAGAAACCTTCTTAATTTCTTCCACTGTTTTGGAAATGAAAAAGGAAGTGTTTGCTTTTGTTCCAGATACTAGATACTATAATATTACTACCATGGATTGTGACTGTGAGCAATCAGAGGGGAAAAGTCATCAGGCGTCATTTTGTCTTTCTATACAAGCATGGATGTGTGTGTGTGTGTGTGTGTGTGTGTGTGTGTGTGTGTGTGTGTGTGTTTATGGTCCATTTTGACATGCTTAGTCATCACTTTGAGGCTGGGCAGGTTGAGAAAACAAAAACATCTGAGACATAAATGCATCTTTCATTCTGACATACAGTGTTAGCATTATCTTTTATTTCCAGGACCAGAACTTTTCATTTGTTTCTTTTGTAAAACAGCATGGTACCATTTCATGCTGGCTAACCTACAGTTGCTAAAAATACCCTCTGTCTGCTTTCCCTAGGTTGTGAGTATTCATTTATTTCAACTTATGTGTTCAGGCAAAGACAAGAAAATCTCTTTCTCAGGAAAAGTTCATGCATGATTTCAGTGCAGGTGGCATTGTGCATGCCTGGCTCTCTTAGGTAGCTGCAGTATACAGGGGAACCAGAATGTGCCAGTTTGAGCCTATGCACGTGACACACTGCCACAGATGGCATGGAACTCCCCTTATTCTCTGGTTTGGGATAACCACACAGGAAAGGTTCTGTTCATAGTCAATTGTGAATAGCATACTTCTGGTAGAAAAGAAAAAAAAATCAGGGAACAAGATTTCATTCTTTCCTTCTCTTCCACAAGATGGCTTTACTTTTGCTTCTGAATCAAGGAAATCTAATGAGAATCCAAATTCTAGAAAAGACATCGTGAGGGTTCATTTGATGTCATATACTGCTCAGGTCCTTTACCATGTCTTATAGGAAAGGATCATGATTTATTTTTCCTGTTTGTGTACCAAGATGTTGTAAACAGTACTGTGTGCATACATCCCTTTCCTATATTAAAAAAAAAAAATACTGTTGGCGCTGGTGGATGGCTCAGGCCCATAATCCTACCTACTCAGGAGCATGAGAGCTGAGGATCATAGTTTGAAGCCAACCAGGCAAGAAAGCCTGTAAGACTCTTCTGTCAGGGCTGAGAAGGTGGCTCAGTGGTAGATTGCTTGCCTTGCATGCATGAGGCCCTGGGTTCGATTCCTCAGCACCACATAAGCAGAAAAAAAAAGCCGGAAGTGGTGCTTTGGCTCAAGTGGTAGCATGTTAGCCTTGAGCTGAATTGCTGAGGGACAGCGCCCAGGCCCAGAGTTCAGGTCCCACTACCGGACCTCCCCCCCCCCAAAAAAAAAGACTCTTCTCTCCAATTAACTACCAGAAAAGCCAGAAGTGAAGCTGTGGCTCAAGTGGTAGAGTGTCAGCCTTGAGCACAAAAGCCTTCAGGGACATTGCCTAGGCTCTTAGTCCAAGCCCAGGACCACAAAAACAAACAAAAAACAAAACAAAAAAAAACCCAATCATTACCAGCAATAACAAAACAACAAAAAGAAACTATATTCCAATGGCAGTTCTCTTAAAAGGGCTCCTTTGAAAATTAACGTTTCCTACCCTTTCGGTAACAGTGATAGCCTGGGGGCACATTTGGCATGTATTTGACTTATTTAAGGCTGATTATTTCTGTTCCATTACACTAGGAGGCGGTGGGAGCCAAAGTCTATGTATATAGCTCATCCTTAGGCTCTACAAAGACCAGCACTTTACCCATAGTAAACACTGTTACCATGTATAATGAATAAAATCATGTCACATTGGGAGCCCACAAGAATTATCATTGAAAGCCAGGAGATGGTAGCTCATGCCTGGAATCCTACCTATTCAGGAGGCTGATCTGAAGATCGCAATTCAAAGCCTGCCCAAGAAGGAAACTCTGTGAGACTCTTATCTCCACCAGAAGTGGTGTTGTGGCTCAAAGTGGTAGAGAGCACTAGCCTTGAGCAGAAAATCTCAAGGACAGTGCCCAAGCCCTGAGTTCAAGCCCCATGACTGGCATATATACATATATATGTATATATTATATATAATACATATATATATACACATATATTTGTATATATTCTATATGTGTGTGTATCTGCACGTATATAATAGAAATTATGCCCAGAAACATTTAGGGTCATGATTTATTTCATGACAGAAGCACCAAGTTCTTTTGTGAACTTTACTGGTACAGAATACCAGGGAACTGTCTTGATAAAAATGAAAAAGCTAAAGAGCCACTTTGTATGAATGGGCAGAAATGGAGGCAGAGGGGCTTATTAACTTTGCGTATACTAGAGAGAGATTGATTTGCCTGGCTTCAAAGGCTTGATTTACTTAGATATCACAATAAGAGACACACTAAGTGCATCAAGCTTTATTTCTAACTGTAAGGGCATATTGCAAAGGTCTGGGGAACAAGTGAGAGGAAATTACAAACTAAGTAGCAAGCTAAGGTTTATGGTGATACCGACCATCTACACAATTCTGAGTCAAATGAAAGACATTTGAAACCAGAAGAATTGCTTTCATTCAGATGATCTACAAGGCCCATTTTGGTTGGTGATTTGTCATCTATGGAGAACTTATTGAAAAGAGTGTATTATGATAAAGCGTACTCTATTTTGGATACATGCCAAGAGAGATTGCTTTCCTAGAGAAATCACGCATTGTTTTTTCTGTTTCTTTGCTATTTCTAGCTGTGACAGGCTGCACACACTTGTAAGTCACTGTGGCATTTCATCCACTTTATTTTGCAATTCATTGTATTTGTTTTTATCAGTTACCTCTGACTAAAGTGAACATTCTGAGAAATAGAGTTAAGCAAAACAAAATTTCTTTTTTTTTAAAGCCTTATTTTCAGAGGCTTATTTCCAGGATTCTACCAGCAGGAAAGGTCTTAACCTGAAAATATGTTTAGGCCAACTAAAGAGACATTTATTTCTAAAGCCTACGCAGGTATAGCTTATTGCTTGGTAACATTTACAAGGTTTCTTTCTTTTTTCTTTTTATTATTAACGTGCTCTATGTTTCTGGAAATAGAGAAATAACTTTTTATCCAAATGAACCTCTTTATTACTCACAATTAATGGACTATTTTGTGTCCAACTATGTACCATCTTTTAAAGTGAAAACTGTAATTGAGTTTTAGTAATACGTATTCATTGCAGTAAGTTATGTACTTGTAGTAATTCCACATGCACATAGAATGTACTTTATTGAAGTTTAGCCCTTGAAGTGAAAGCCTTCATTCAAAAGACCTTACTGCCATCCTGGGATCAGGTGTTCAGGAGCAGCCACTGGGCTGTGGAAGATTCCTCTGGCCTTGCTGACTGCCCTTATTTATGCCTCTGATAGCTGGAACCCTAGTGCCCCACAGTCAGAGCAGAGCAGCCAATAGGCAGGGTTCTTTGCCAGAAAAGAATGGGAAGGCACACAGCCAGGCATACTGTCCCGATGCATTTCAGGGCAACAATCAGAGTTCAATGGAAGCAAAGATCGGGGTAGCCAAACAGACAAAAAGTAAAGAGTCAGGATCCCAGGAGAAAAAGGCAAAGACCTTAAAAAGTAAAGAGTCAGGATCCCAGGAGAAAAAGGCAAAGACCTGTCACATTTGAAATAGAAAGACCATTGAGGAGACTGGGTCCTAGGAGAAAAGGATGACTTAGCTATGGCCATTACTTCTCCTGTCTCGGGAGGTGGGTGAGAAGATCACTCACACTCTACTTGCCTACCCTATAAAATAAGGGTTGTAGAACTATTGTCAACCTGAGGAGTGCCTGTGAAGATTCCTGGATAATAGAAAATATTCTCACTCATGCCCGTAAATAGCAATGTGTGGCCTGAAGAGTTCTTAAGTGTTCTGGTTGTTGTGATGTGTGCTGTAACTCCCAAGTGCTTGCTGCTGAACTCATTTTGGGATGACTTTCTTTCCTGCAGTACCACTAGATCTACTCAGTAGATCAGTCTACTGAGTAACTAGGATTATAGGCTTGAGCCAGTGGCACCCAACATCTCCATCTTAACATAGAGTTGTTGTAAACCTGATCTTTTTGGGTTTTTTTGGTCCACTTTCTTTTTCAATCAACAAAGGTGATGCAAAGAGTACCAATCTAGGCCGTGGTAATAATAAAAATTGCATTTGCTTGGAGACATTTGCTTGTCTTTCTTTTAAAACAACCTATCCTTACTTTAGAGTTTTAAGTAGGAGATAATTTGACATAATAGAATCCTCAGAGTTCTAGATAGGAAACAATTTGGTGTACTCTTCATAATTGTTCATCAAATTTCACCTAGACTGTTTCAACAGAATTGAGAAAACTAAGAGCAGATTATCACATAGAAAGAACATGGAAATAAGGTTAAAAAGTGGACCATGATCAAGAACTACAAAATTGGGCTGGGAAGGTGGCTCAGTGGGACAGTGCTTGCCTTGCATGCATGAGGCCCTGGGTTTGATTCCTCAGCACCACATAAGCACAAAAAGCCAGAAGTGGCACTATGGCTCAAGTGGTAGGTTACTAGTCCTGAGCTGAAGAGCTGAGGGACAGTGCCCAGGCCCAGAGTTCAGGCCCCAAAACCGACAAAAAAAAGTACAAAATTCAAGTTGGATCATTTTTTATGAGTGTGCTTATACTGAGTATGCTTATATGAGTGTGCTTATGCCTTAAACTTGGGGGTCTGAAGAGTGTGGGTCTGAAGGGTGTAAGTACTGTCCCTTATTACTCAAAGCTAGGGTTCCAGTACCAAATGAGTCACACCTCTATTTCTGAATTTTTTGAGAGCTAATTAGAGATAGCGTCTCACAGGCTTTCCTGCCTGGGGCTGGCTTTGAAGTGTGATCCTCAAATTTCAGCTTTTTGAGTAGCTAGAATGACAGGTATGAGCCACTAGTGCCTCGCTAAAGCATTTAAAACCTTTTTCACAAACACAGGGTTCCAGTGCTTAATGTTCTAGAATGCAAAGAATTAGACATCACCTGTATTCTCAAGGAGCCGGTAAAACCAGGTAAGTGACATGTGACATACACAAGGGCTTTACATCGTAACATGTGCCTGGCACTTAGGAATGAAGAATTGCTTACATTTTCCCTTCAAACATAACAAAATTTACAAATGTAGAACAAAGTAAAAACTCTGTGTGTGTGTGTGTGTGTGTGTGTTTGTGTGTCTGTTTATGTTAGTCCTGGGGCTTGAACTCAGGGACTGGGTGCTATCCCTTAGCTATTCTGCTTAATTAGTTCTCTACCAGTTGAGCCTCAGCCCCACATCTGGCTTTTTGGTAGTTAACTAAGAGTCTCACAGACTTTTCTGCACTGAGCTGAGATTCTCAGAGAGCAGCTTACTGAATAGCTAGGATTACAGGCTTGAACTAATGGTGCCCAACAAAAACACTTCTTTTATAAGCACAGGAAGAGGGATATTAAGATCTATCAAGTGAAAAAGAAGAGACGAGGGAAAGACAGTACAGGCAAACATTTGAGCTCAGTTTTCATTAATGTGTGAGATATCTGGCTTTGTGGGCAGAGAAGTCATGGCAGAGGGAGGAAGATTCTAGAAGTATGGGACTTGGTGTTCAGTTTAGTGTGACTGAAAGGAAGTAGTGCATTATGCTTTAAATTGATTTTTTTGAGTTAAAAACTAAAAAGAATTTTTTAAAAGAAAATGTTGAGACATCTTTGAAAAGTAGATTGGGTCCATACCAATCCGGATCCTCCCAGTTACGCTTAGAAATTTCACTTGATTCAATACCCAGTGGGGACTCAAGGAAGCCATTAGATCAGGGCAATAACGCCATTGGAGTTAAGTTGCTACAGAACAAATCATTAAAATGGATCAGCAAATTTCAAATGATGAAGCCGAAGGGAGTAAGAGTGGAACTATTTGGCAATTGGCTTAGAAATTAGAGGCCCAGTGAAAGAGGCACTTAGAAGATGAAATTAATATGACTCATCTTGAGCCGCAAATTGTGCGTGCGACAAATGATGGTGCCATTAAGAGGGACACATGGTGCAAAAAGAAGAGCTGGACCGCTGGGGCAGCAGAGATGGTGAGTTCAGCTTGGGACATACTAAGTTGAAAGTGCTGGCAGGATATTCAACACCGGAATGCTGGAGAGAGATTTTCAGTGGAGACAACGTGCACATACAGGAGATGATTGAAGTCTTAGAATTACCATAATGAAGGGCATGAGGACAGAAAATTAAAGATTTTTTTTTCCTTCAGGATTGTCCTATCCACAGATCAAGAGCACACAGGAAAGAATGTCTAGAAATGAGGTGAATGCTCAGAGTGAGGCAAAATCACGTGTAAAATGTCCAAAAGGAAAGAGTGGGCAAGGATTTTATTGTTGCAAATAAGTATGGAACCTGAGAAGAGACACTTGGTTTGGTAACTGAAGGAAACCAATGACCTTTCCAGGAGAAGAGTTGAGCAGGTCTAAGCCACACTGTAATAGATTAAGGAAAGGAGTCTGTTGTGAAAAATTAGAAACAATACAAAGAGAAAACCTTTTTTATTTAAATCCAGCATATCTGATAATGAGTAAAGAGATAGTAGTCTTACGATAGTTCTACAATTCTGCAGAAGTCAACCTTTGTTATACAACTTAAGTGAAACAGTAAAGTTAAAGTAACTTTGTAAGAGTAAGGAGGCTTCAATAGGCCTGTAAACTAAAAGGAAGGCCCCTGTGGTCTAGAAGAGAATAAAATTGAAAAACAACAGTGGGTGGTGGAAGATCTTAAGCAAGTGAGAAAATGTAGGGTCAAAGATATAATTGAAGTGTTCACATTTTTATTGAATTTTATCAAGTGCTGTGAGCTCATACCTATAATCCCTGCTATTCATTAGGCTGAGATCTGAGGGTTGTGGTTCAAAGTGAGCCAGGACAGATGAATCTGAGAGACTCTTATTTCCAGTTAACCAGCAAAAAGCAGAAAGTAGAAGTGTGGCTCATGTGGTAGATTGCTAGCCTTGAGTGAAAAAGCCAAGCAACAGTGAGAGACTTAAATTTAATCTTCAGTGGGGTGAGGGTATACATGTATACTCACGTGCGTGGGCGCACACACACACACACTCATACACATACAATTTTTATAAAATCTAAGTTTGTGTATAGATTGTTGAAATAATCAACATGGTCTCTCCAACAGCTAAAAAGAGGCCAAGATAGCAGTGGGTAAGCCACATTACAACCCAGCTATTTGGTCACTGATGAATGTGGCCTGTCTTTGCAAGGAAAGGTCAGCTAAATTATTTCTTTATTACCATTGGGCTTTGTAATATCATATACCTAGATGACATCTTTCTCTACAAAGAATACTTCCTGCAAATAACAAAGGAAATCATTACTTCAGTATCTTCTTCAGCAAGGGATGAGAAAAGATATTCCTAAAACCTGCCATATAGGAATGGGTGGAAGCATTTTATTGACTTGAGAAATAAAAGTATTGCAGATATTATCCAGATTCTTCTGCATACATTTAGTGCCAGTACAAACTGGACATAATAAGTATTTGCATACGTCTACAATCAAGCATAAATAGATACGTGATGCTACCTTGAACATACAGTATGTTCAGATGCTTCAAATTGATTTTTACTGAATATTATTGTCAGCACTAATTCAAATGATGAAAACACTTCTTTCCACTTGTTGCTATTTATCAAACTGAGAAAAGGTAAATACAAATCTCAAATGACCCTAGTTTGGACATGATACACCATTTATGTGAGAAAATGTTTAATACTGTATTCATGTTAATATATATTACTCAAACTAAATTCTAAAAAAAAGTAAGTATAATGTTATAGAATAAAACTAAGACAATTTGACAATGCAGATTTGGGCGGGGGGGGGGGCGGGGGAGTCGGTTGTGGGGCTTGAACTCTGGGCCTCGACTCTGTCCCTGAGCTCTTCAGCTCAAGGCTCTACCCCTTGAGTCACGGCGCCACTTATGGTTTTCTAGTGGTTTATTGGAGATAAGAAGTCTCATGGACTTTCCTGCCCAGGCTGGCTTTGAACCGTCAGCTCAGCCTCCTGAGTAGCTAGGATTACAGGCATGAGCCACCGGTGCCCGGCTGAAAATGCAGATTTAAAGCAAGGATTGTGGTTCAGGGAAACAATATGTTAAAAATGAGAACCAGGTTAAAATTTCTTAAGATCTTAAGGCTCCTCTGACAAGTTTTGTTTTTGCTTTTGTTTTGGGGTTGGAGGATCTTTATGCCAGTACTGTGGCTTGAATTTGGAGCCCCAGTGCTATCACTTAACTTTTTTGTTCATGGCTAACCTTTCAGTTTTATGCTAATTAAATGAAGGAAAGAGTCTTGTGGACTTTCCTACTCTGGCTGGTTTTGAACAGAGATCCTCAGCTATCAGTTTCTGGAGTAGGTAGGGTTACAGGCATGAACCTGGCTTACTCCTGTTTTGTTTTTTTTTTCTTTTTCTTTTT
Organism: Dipodomys merriami; assembly: GCF_024711535.1. Lineage (NCBI taxonomy): Eukaryota > Metazoa > Chordata > Mammalia > Rodentia > Heteromyidae > Dipodomys > Dipodomys merriami. The sequence goes on from NW_027206501.1 coordinate 3,207,840, forward strand.
TTTTTATTGTAAAGATACTATACAGAGGGTTACAGTTACATGAGTGAGGTAATGAGTACACTTCCTCTTAAACATTGTTACCCCCTCCATTGTTTTCCCCCTACCATCCCCTTCCTCCCTCCCTTCCCCCGAGGTTCCTAACTTTCCTGGAGCAAATTGTCTATCACAGTCTGTAACATATAACGGTGTTCACATGTTATATACCATATATGTGATCAGCAGCATGGGGATATTTAGTAGTGGTTCAACCAGATGAGTGGGAGTTCTTTGTTTCTTAAGTCCTGTTAGTTTTGTCATGTCACCTAACATTTTGGATTTAGCATCCACTTATCAGGGAGACCATGTACCATTTGTCTCTTCGTTCTTGGCTTACCTCGCTCAACATGATTCCTTCTAGCTCCATCCATTTCCCTGCAAATGCCATTATTTTGTCATTTCTAATGGCTGCATAATATTCCATTGTGTATAGATACCACAATTTTTGGATCCATTCATCTGTGGTGGGGCATCTGGGTTGTTTCCATATCCTAGCTATTGTGAACAGTGCTGCAATAAACATGGAGGTGCACTACTCCTGGTTTTATAGGGGAAAAAACCTGAGGCTTAGGGTTTCAGAGCACCCTATTCAGTGAAAAGTCTGTAAATCACTAGGGCATACTTAAGAGTGACAGATTTTATATTTTTATTTTCAGCTAAGTTCTTAAAAATCTCTAGGCTCAGTGTAAGTAAAATTTAACGTACAATTGATGGAGTTAATCCTCTACAATCCAGAAGTTAGAAAAAATCATGAATCAGCATACTTTAAACTTATATGAAATGTGAAGAAATATTGATCAATGAAAAGAAAACTCATAAATCAATCTTAGCATGACTTAAAAAAAAACTTTTCTCTGTCAATTAAAACCAAAACCTTCTAGTTCAATACATTTTGCAAACACTAGTACAGATTCAATCACTCTGGGTACTTTAAAAAATGTTTATAATTTGAAGAAGCTGTGCTTGTTTAAAACACAAAGTAAGCATATTATAAGGGGGAAAAAAACAGTGAAAGGATGTTTTTCAGGCTGCTACATACTTCAGTTGAGTTTGTGACTATGCAATTAATTATTGGGTTTTTAAAAGTGAAGATGAACTACTTTGAAATTTACATAAATAGTCCCAATAATATTTAACTAATATATATGCACTGCTTTAAATGAATATGTTAAATTTATATTTCTACTTTATGGAATGTGTTACATTCAGACTTCTGTAATGTATAAATATATGTGATTCTGTTAATCCTTAAGAATGTTCAATTATTTGGAAATGTAATTTGAAATACAGAGACATATTTGGAATTCTTAATAACAGAATTTAGTTAATAGCTCCCTAATAAATAATTAATAAAATATTTAACTTAAAGTTTTTAAGCTCAAGTTTGTTTTTAATAAAAAGTTTCAAATACTTTAACTTTTACAATATTTCTTTAATTCCTTAATAAATACCAAGTATTTTGATAAAAGACCTAGACTTGTATAGTAGTTTTTCTGGCATATCTCTGTGTATGCTGTATTACGGATGACACACTCTAAAAAGAGCTGATTATCTTTATTGTGGGTTAAAAAGTTCTTAGCACCTTTGATGTCCAGTATCTTAATATCATAAGCTGGATGTCAGTGGCTCACATTTGTAATCCTAGCAACTCAAAAGGCTGAAATCTGAGGATTGTGGTTCAAAGCCAGCCTGGGCAGGAAAGTTGTGAGACTGAACTCCAGTTAACTACCAGAAAAGTGGAAGTGGCACTGTGGCTCAAAGTGGTAGAGCACTAGCCTTGAGCTGAAGAAATCAGGAACAACGTCCAGGCCCAGAGTTCATGCCCCATGACTGACAAATAAATAAATAAAATAAAAATAGCTATAAAAATTTTAAGGTCAGAAGCAAATTGTGGAATTAATATTCACCCACTAGAAAGGCTTCTTAAAGATCAACATCTCTGATGGTCATTCAGGAAAATACCAAGAATTTGAAATGATATCCCATTATTTTATAACTTGATTCTTATTTTTCCATAACCTAAAGAGTTATGAAATAATTATTTTACAAAATCACTACTAAGATCAAAACTGCTTAGTACTTCTTCCAAGAATATTCAAAATAAGAACTTTGACTATGGTAAAAGTAGAAGTATCTAAACAGAGTACTTGTTCACATGCTGAGCTTGGATCCCCTCGCTTCAGGAAAATCTGTTCTCCCTCACCCCTGCAAGTCCGATGCTCAACTAATCGACTGTTAAGACTCACTCTTCTTTGGCTCTCTTCACGACTGGGATACTTCTTACAGATCATGTTTTGCCATCTGAGCTCTGGCCCTTTGGCCTTTTAGCTTCCTCGAAGGGGACCTAAGCTTCCTGTTTGTCCTCCTGTAATAGAAGCACCTAATTTCCATTTCCTGGTCAGCCCATTTCATGGATGCCCATTCCTACTTGATTTTGGTCCCTATACCTTCTCTGTACTTTCTCTCTGATTTCTATTCATCTCCTTGCTCTGTCATTTACGGTCCAGATCATCCTTCCTAAGGTCCTTCCAGCTGTTCCTCTACTTTCTTCGTTTTCTACATCTTAGCCTTCAGAGCCTAGAGACAAAGATACACCCACTTGGGGAAGGAGGTTTTACTCTCTGCTATGCTAATCATGATCAGGATATATTCTTCTTTAGACACATCTGTCATAGTGTATGGAAATGTAGTTTGACCAAGCAGAGGTCTTCATGGTTCCCGCCGAAGGGCCAAGATACTATTATCAATCAATGGGATCCTAAAGTGCAGAGAGGTTAAGAAGCCTTAACCTCTTAGAGAAGCTACTCAGCTAGAGAGAACTTAATCTGAGGATCAGAATATACAAGTGTTTGTTCTTAAATACTTACCTTGATCATATGAAGCTATTGAGTTGGACCATTAAAGTATCTACTAAAAATAAATTAATAAAATAATATAAATAAAGGGAAGGGGTAACAATGATGGACAAATAATGTATTCATTGCCTTACTCATGTAACTGTAACCCCCCATATAACATCTTAACAATAAAATAAAATAAGAAACAGCAACAAAAATCATCTATTAACCACCTTACTCACCCTATTCATGTTACCAGTAGACCTTTGATTATCTGTTTTTTCCCTTTCTATGTAGATTTAATAGAGTATGGGTTTATGTATAAATTCCCAAAAGTTGACACAACCTACATAGTAATGTATTGGAAGGTCTAATTTTTTTATATTAGGAAGGGGATAAAATACAAACAGGGAAACAAAGCAGTCCTGGAGTAAAAGTCAAGAGACAAGGGAGGGATTGGTCTTCTTGCTTGCTTGTTCTTTTCTCTCCTTGGCATCAAAAATGACTTACTCAGAAAGAATAGCAGTTCTTAAGACGTCAATAATATTCAGCATTTCCCTTTATAGAGAGGCACTAACGCTGCTCACTAATAGTGTCTTAGGGCCATAACACGTTATGAAATAAAGAGTTTTATTTAAAAAAACATAATAAGAACTGTTATTTTCCAAGTAACATGTTGTATGTTCATCATGTGCTTACTTAAACATTTTATGAGTACATTTATAAATTACGTTGCTGTACTTTTGGCTGGATTTCTGAGAAGAAGTTAACCCACAGATAATTTGTACCATGAGTGGAAGGTCCCAGAAAGGAGAATGACAGGTCCCACGAGTGACCATGTGACTTTAGAGGCTGTTGGAAGAATGAGGATATGAGGAGGCTACAATAAAGAAGCTGAAATGGATTAGGATGAAATGGTATTTATAGTGGTAGTGAATATTCAACTCAGTTATGTAATGCTATTGTTTTCCTAAGCAAGTTGAAATTTGTCCATAAAAGCTACTTCCTTCTAAGACTCCTATTCTTCTCACCCAGACTCCTCCCTGAAGAGCATTCTAAGGAAGACATGCTAGAGACGATCCAGGCTGGATTCCACTTCTCCTCTATCTGTTCCACACTTACACACATTATCCTTTTCCTTGAGCTCAGCTGCAGCATGCATATAAATGAGAGACAAATTTACTTGTCTGCCTCCCAAATTGCCTTTCATTGAGTTTCACATTTTATGTTCTGTCACTGTGGAAGACATTCTGAGCTAAATATTCAATCTCAACTGAAATGCCACAGCCATTTATTCTTACTTTGAATAGTGTTTATTGCAGGGTAACCACTCATGAAGCTTCAGAGGAATTTCTTTTTTAATGTTACTTTTCTTCACACACATCTGGTAATTTCTGACATTACTCTCCTCTCAAATCATCCCTCCATTTCCTTTTTTTTCTACTTTGGTTTTTTGGAAGAAAAAGAAAAAACAGAAACAGTTTCTAACAGCCAAGTATGGTGATGCATTCCTGTAATCCCAGTTCTCTAGGAGATTGAGGTAGAAGCACCCCAGTACAATGGCAAGCCTATGTCTCTAAAGAAATAAAAAAAAATCTTGCCTGCTCTGCTCTTCTTCTGATTCTTGGGGTTGGGATCTCTTACTAGAGTACCTTTGTGTCACTCAAAATGGCCCTCAAGAAATATCTGGTTATTTATAGTTTTTCTTTCCAGAATTCTTTTCAGACTTCTCATTGTCTAATAAAACAGCAATAAGCAATTCAGTCTTGGAGTTCAGCTTCTTATCACAGCCCCAAATGGATTGATCATTTTTCATGTCTCCTTTCTCCTGTTCTCAGGAAGACTTAATTTCTCACTCATCTTTTCACCAATAACAAAGGGACAATTACATGTCATATCACTCTCCATTTTCTTGAAGGAATCTTTCAAAATTTGTCTCCTGTGTAATAAAGTCTTTCCTGATCTGCACCTGTCAAGTCCTGGGATGACTGACAGGATGCAATGCTCAGACCTCCACATCTCATAATACTAACATTCATTTTCATCCTGTGAAGCATTTCCCAGTCAGCTCCTGTTTATAAGTCTGGACATTTCTGCAAATCCTCCCCTAGATATAGAGAATGGTTGCAGCAAACAGCATTTACTGATTTTTGAAATGACTCAATTATGTGCACATTTTCTTTGTAACATTTCTCCAATCACCGTTTCCTAGATGTTGTCTCCTGAACTCGTTCATACGGATGGTCAGTGTCATGATGACCAGCTGGAAATCCCTGTGTTTGTCAAACAGAAATAGCCATGAGTTTTTAGGAAGTATGGCTTGTTATCTTGGGCCTCTGAGAATGTGCAGATGCTTCATTTTCTTTCCATTATTTTTTAAATTGAATTTTATTTTACTTTCTGTTATTACTAAACATCTTCCATTTAAGAAGAATGGGGCAATATATAGATTTTTTTTTTACCTCTATTGCTCCTATAGCAAAGTAGCACAACTTTGGTGTATGTATTATTGCACAGCTCCTGAGACCATGTGAAGCTAAAAATGCAGATAGGCCTGTCTGTATTCTTACTGGTGATATGTCCAGATTCTAGAGATAGCTGCATCCTTTATCTCATGAATCCACATTATGCAGACTTCTATTGTTAGAAGAAGTGGCCCCTGGCTCTGAAATGCCTGCTTATCTTTTACTTGGACAACTGAGTCTACCCTAATTAAAAATTCTTTTATTTTTAATGTATAAATTCTTGTGAATTTTATTTTTTATTATTTTTAATATATATTTTTATTGTAAAGATACTGTACAGAGGGGTTACAGTTACATGAGCAAGGTAATGAGTTTCCTATCGAACATTGTTACACCCTCCTTTATTTTTCTCCTACCATCCCTTTCCTCCTCACCTTCCCATCTCTCCCCTCTTCCTGCCCCAGTCATCCCCCCCCCCAAAGTTGTAAAGTTCATTTTCAACATAGTGTCTTGTACATCTCATTGTTGTTACAATGGGTTAGGCTATATCCTTATTTCAGCATTTTGTTATTTCCCTTCCCCTCCCCAAATTAGAAAAATGTATATACAAGATTCAGAGCACTGGAATAAAAAACAGTGACAAGAAGGTTTATTCCTTGGGGGAAGAACATACAAAGAAACCAAAAAAAAAATCACATAGTACAAAAAAGAACAGCAAGAAAGATAAATATCTAAAATATATTTAGGACTCAAAAAATTAAGTCCCCCTAGAACAAATTCTCAAAGAAACAACCTCTGGATTAATAAGTGGGCTAAAGACTTAAAGAGAAACTTCTCTGAAGAGAAATAAGAATGGCCAATAGACACATGAAGAAATGCTCAACTTCTCTAACCACAAAAGAAATGCAAATCAAAACAACATTGAGATACCACCTCACCCCAGTTAGAATGGCTATAATCAAAAAATCTAATTACAGCAGATGCTGGAAGGAATGCCATAAGGGAATCCTACTGCATTGTTGGTGGGAGTGTAAACTTGTTCAACCACTTTGAAAAGCTGTATGTAGATTCCTCAAAAGACTCTACATAGAGCTCCCTGTGACCCAGCAATCCCACTTTTGGGCATTTACCCAAATGATCACAAAGAAGGCCATACTAAAGCTACCAGCACAACTATATTTATTGCAGTATTATTCACCATAGGTAAGATATGGAACCAATCCAGATGCCACTCAGTAGATGAATGGATCGAGAAAATGTGACTTTATACACACACACACACACACACACACACACACACACACACACACACACATAAATGGAATTCTATACCTCCATCAGAAAGAATGACACCTCCCCATTTGTTAGGAAATAGAAGGACTTGGAAAAACTTATATTAAGTTAAGTAAGCCAGACCCAAAGAAACATAGGTCCCATAATTTCCCTTATCTGCAATAACTAGTATATGTCTAGGACAAGCAGAAGAGGTCAAAAGCTATGTACGTATGACCATATAAGCTGATGCCAAGCAAACCCCAAAATAGGGACACAAGAAATTTTATCTTTCTTGCTGTTCAGAATTCTTTTTAATGTAAACAATGTTTTTTATTTCTTTTTTTTAAAATATTATTTTATTTTATTTGAGAACATACTGTACAGAGGGGCTACAATTACATGGGCAGGATAATGCATACATTTCTTACCAAGCATTGCAGCCTCCTCCTTTGTTTACCCTTCACCTCCCTTCCCAGCCTCCCCCCTCCCCCCACCCAATTATACCCCCCTCCCCCCCCACCGACATTGTAAAGCTGGTTTTGACATGACATTTTGTACTTCTCATTGTTGCAACAGGTCCACCTGAATCCTTAAACGACTTGTTTGCCCCCATCTCCTCCACATGTTATACTGACATCAAATATAGTGAAAGCGGGGGTTACACTGTGGGGGAGGGACATACAAAGCAACAAAGAAATAATCTTATAAATGCGTTAGAAACATATGCATGAAAGAAACGAAAACATTAAAATACATATTTAAAGGTTCATTTTCCTAACATCACATTATCTGACCTTTTCTGCTTGACTCATACCTATACTAGATATTGTTTTTTATTTCTTTTGTAATTAAAATTATGATTTACATGTCAGTGCTATCATATGACTACATTTTCTTGTTTCAATTTTTAATTATTATCTTTAAGTAGTTGTACAAAAGAATTAGCATTTAACAGAGCCATTTATGAATATTGCTTGAGCAATGCCATCTCTTTCAACATTCTCTCCCATACTTTATTCATCCCTTCCCGCACTCTTCTTAATTTTGTAGGACATACATAGACTTTTGCCTCTTGCTCCCCTATGACCCAGCAGTCCCACTTTTGGGCATTTACCCAAATGTTTACAAACAAGACCACACTAAAGCTACCAGCACAACTATGTTTATTGCAGCATTATTTATCATAGCTAAGATCTGGAACCAACCCAGATGCCCCTCAGTAGATGAATGGATCAAGAAAATGTGGTATATATACACAATGGAATTCTATGCCTCCATCAGAAAGAATGACATTGCCCCATTTGTTAGGAAATGGAAAGACTTGGAAAAAATTATATTAAGTGAAGTAAGCCAGGCCCAAAGTAACATAGGTCCCATGGTTTCCCTTATTTGCAATGTCTAGTATATGTATGAGTCAACCAGAAAAGGCCAGATAAGGTGATGTTAGGAAAATGAACCTAAGATATGTATTTTAAATGTTTTTTTCTTTTATGCATTTGTTTCTAACGCAATTATAAGATTATTCCTTTGTTGCTTTGTATGTCCCTCCCCCACAGTATAACCCATGCTTTCACTGTATTTGATGTCGGTATAATTTGTGGAGGGGAAGGGGAAAAACAAGTCGTTTAAATAAGGACACAGGTGGACCTGTTGCAACAATGAGAAGTACAAGTTGTCATGTCAAAAACGAACTTTACAACTTAGGGGGGGAGGATTGGGCGGGGGGGGGTGGGAGGATGGGAAGGGTAAACAAAGGAGGAGGCTACAATGCTTGATAAGAAATGTACTCACTACCTTGCCCATGTAATTGTAACCCCTCTGTACAGTATTTTCACAATAAAAAAAATACAAAAATAAAAAGAATTTTGCTTCTTGAATTCTTCCCATCTTCTCCTCTTTATTTGTTGTACCCTTTTCCCCTTGACCTCACCCCACTCCTTTTGAGTACCTACTTCTTGGTGTTTTATTTTACTGAACTTTGATTTTGCTTTTCTAAAATATTACACTATTTGAGATCTCTCTTGAATGTCCCATATTTCAGTTAATACATTTCTATACACTTGCATACCATTCAATACATTTGCTTAATGAATTTTTAAGCTAAACTTACCTAACACATATAAGGGAAAACATGGATCCTTTGTCTCTCTAGGCCTGACTTCACTTATCATAATTTTTTCCAAGTCTTTTTTTATTTCTTTACCAAATGGTACAATATCATTCTTTTTTATGGATGAGTAAATTCCATTGTATATACCACAGTTTTTTTATCCATTTATCCATTGAGGAGCATCTTGGCTGATTGAATATACCTTGGCTATGTGAATAGTTATGCAATGAACATGGTTGTGCTGATAGCTTTTATGTAACCAGTACCAACTCCAAAGCATCTTTATTGTGTAAGGCAAAATATTTATGTATTCTGGAAATAAAAACATAGTTATATTTATATGACAGAGTGACATTATTCTCACTATGCAATTATGAAGTCTGTTAATAATGAAGCTCATGTGTTAAACTGAAAAATAGCCACAAGTATATTCAAATGAAAGGAGATAATTTATAATTGTTTCTGTTTTGGTCATTTTATTTAGAGGTCAATGTAGCCTAAATTGGCCCTTAATTAATCCTCCTGCCTCAGCCTCCTGAGTACTTGAATTACAAACAAATGCTACTATATTTCTTATCTAGTAAAATTTTTTTAAAGACTACACAAAGCAGGTACTTTAATTGCTGATAGAGTGTTTTGTTGCAGATTTTTGTAGTATTACAGTTTGAACTCAGGTCCTCTTATTCTTGTTTGGCTTTTTGCACTCATTTGAGCCACATGTCCACTTTAAGCTTTTTGCTGGTTTATTGGATATAAGAGTCTCATGGATTTTTTTTTTTTGCCAAGGCTAGCTTTGAACCATAGTCCTCAGATCTTAGCCTCCTGATAGCTAGAATTACAAGCGTGTCTTATGTGCTTAGTTCTCAAATACATTTCATTGAGCTTTCCTAAGTGTTCCTGCTATGATGATATAAATTTGAATTGCTCCTGGTTTTGAAAGAATCTATAAAATAAACTTATTTTTATAATATTTATATAATTTTTGTAATATACATATTTACCTATATATGTATACACACATATGTACTATACACATGTATACATGTATTAGACATACACCATTGTGTATCTATATACATGATTATGCATAATATATGTATATATACATATACACACATAAATATACACATAAATGTAACCATACATTGCTTAACATCAATTATGTATTTTGAGTACTGTACATGAGGTAGTACATTAGGCAGATGTCTTTGTATAATCATCACATACACTGGCCCCTAGCAGCTCACACTTGTATTCCTAGCTATTCAGGAGGTTTAGAGATTAGAATTATGATTTGAAGCCAGCATGAGACTCTTACCTCCAATGAACCAGGAAAAAGCCAGAAATAGAGATGTCACTCAAGTGGTAAGGCTTTAGCAAAATCCCAGTATCAGTGCACGTACACACACACACACACACACACACACACACACACACACACACACACACACACACGCACATGTGCATGCGCGTGCACACACACAACATCATGTAGTGAATTTAACTGAGGTGGCTATATAGTAATACATAGTGTTATGTAATCAGCATTGGATGTGCAATCCATTGTTAGAAATTTTTATGCAGCACATTACCATATATACACTTACAAGTATTGTAAATACAATCTTCTCTATGTATACCATCAGATGGCCTCAGCTAGTTGTTTTTTGACCATTTTTTACCTAGCAGTCTTGTAGTTCCCCAGAGACGCTCTCATGGTCTCTCTCCCAGAGACCCACACTGTGTCCATCTCCACATTAGGACCTGCTGTGGAAAAGCTCTTACTATCTGGCCATTACTTATCGCTGAAATCTGAAAAGCCTCAATAGAGAAAAGCATGTATTATTTCAAGTGGGATTTTATAGAGCAATTAGACAGATGAGATATAATTTTGGCCCAAGACATTTTTGTAGGTCCCAGCTTATAAAGGAGCTTATTTGGCTCTGTTTACCAATTACAGTAGCATTAAAGACCTCTGTGTCAATTCCATCCATTCACTCATTCAGTCATTCATTTGAAATACCCAGGAAATATAGTTAGAGTACAGTCTGAGTGCATATAACAGTCTTAGGGCCTGTAAGATAGGTTTTAGCCTATAAAAAATATGCCCAAAACACTGTAGTATGAATTTACCACACAAAGTATTTGGTAATTTGAGTTGTAATGAGTTAATTGATACTGTAGGCGTTCAAGAAGAGACAGAGTTCCTGACATCTTTATTCATCAGGTTCTCCACTGCTGGGAAAAGAATAACTTACATAATTCAAGGGAAGCAAGATCTCTCTGGGATTATGGTTTCAGAGGGTTCAATCTGTAGCACTGACTGCACTAATTCTGCACCCATGTGTGGTGTGGTGAGGTGAAACCGCAAAGAGGTGGAAAAAGATCACTAACCTCATGGGAGATGGGGAGAGGAAGGAAGCAAGGATCAGGTCTGACCTTGAAAGGCACTTACCCAGTAAGCATCCTCCTTTTAGCTCCACATCCTAAAGTTCCACCACTTCCCAAAACAGGACAACTGGCTTGGAAGTGTTAAACACATGAACCTGGGAGGTGTATTTCATGATCAAATCATTACAGCATCAGAGTAGCACACAGAGAGGGAAAGTGGCTGAGCTAACAATGAGTTCAACAAACCTAATAGAAGTTCAGTAGGTATTGACTGGGGAAGGCAAGAGAAAACATGACAAAAAGCATGTGTACGGTAGAGTGAATGGTTGGTTGGACAAGGCAGATTTTGAAGTGCTTGTTGAATAGAAAGGTTGTCAAGGATGGTAGAGGGAAGGTGGAAAGGTCGAAATGTGACATGTGGTGGGGTGCTAGTGAAACCATGAAGATTGTCTCTGTAGGAAGAGCATGGCATCATTCCTTCCTTAGTAAGGTTAAGCTTGTGTACTAAGATAGGAGTGGACATTAGGGACTTTGTGAAGGCCTAACTTCAGGGAGCAAGGGGATATCCTAAGGGTTTTTAAGAGATGAAGTTGGGGCTAATGCAGAGGGAAGAGTCAGTGCTTACCAAAGGTGCTGATTCCAACATGAGTTAAAACAGTGGATCTTTGATACAATGTTTTTAAAAAATCAAGAGGAAGGCTACCCTCATTAAGGGTTGACCCTCATTTCTCATTCATAGAGAACTATCTAGCAGGAAAGAGGAGATGTGGGTGTATTGTGATCCACTGTGCTCTCTCTCAGCAGGAAATAGCTTGGAGCAGTCGCCACTCCTGTTGCCAGACAGCAGTTATAGTTTCCATCCAAGAAGGGAGAATGGGGTGGGGGGCCCTGTTAGGCAGATACAGATAAAAAGTGGTGGATTTAAATAAGGCAGATACACATGGTGCTTCTTGTTCCCGTAGTGCCTCCAGCTTCTGCTCAAATGCTTCTTCTTCCCATAGTACCCTGGGTCAGACTCAACCAATGAAAAGAGCTGGGGTGGGTCCCTTTCAGGTCTCCGAACTTGGGTTTGTGCACTGCAGGGTGTGTCAGGATGACCACCGATGTGCAGCTCACCATCTCTATCACTATATAGTGAGCTACTGTCCCAAGAAGCAGGAATGATGTGACACTTTCCCTGTCCCGTGGTCCCAGGATCCCAGGGTCCCAGGACACAGTCTGAGACAACATGGAGGTGTGAGGGGCATGCACACTGCACTCCATCCCTTCTACCCATCACAACATGCAAAGAAACTGTGTCTGGATTTCCCCAACTGCCTCATTTCCCCAAAATCTTACTTAACCCTATGGAAAAAAAGTTGGTACTGAATAGGGCAGAGGACAGGGGCTGCTTTCTTTTCTATTCCCTCCCCCCAAATTCAGAATTTCAGAATGTGTGTGTGTGTGTGTGTGTGTGTGTGTGTGTGTGTGTGTGTGTGTGTGTGTTTAAAAGCTGGGGTGGAATAGTGCAAGCCATCAAAAAAGCAACACATACACGCCTAGGTGGCTCACATTTCTAATCCTAACTACTCTGGAGGCTGAGATCTGAGGATCATGGTTTGAAACCAGCCTAGACAGGAAAATCCATGAGACTCTTATCTCCAATTAAACTCCCAAGATGCCAAAAGTATAACTGTGGAGCAAGTGGCAGAGCACTAACCTTGAGCATAAAACCTCAGGGATAGTGCCTAGGCCCCCATTTCAAGCCCAAAGTCCAAAAAAAGAAAAAAGAAAAGGAAGGAAGGGTCCAGAGGAAGTATGGGAGGATCCTCACACATAACCAGTCCCTCAGAGAGGACTCTATTGGACTTTTCTTGGGAGCCCCACTCTAGATGGAGAGTCACACTACTTTCTTTCTTAGCTTTCCTTTCACTTTCAAATAAACTTCCTTTGTTTACCTTAAAAAGTGAAGGGCTTGGAAGAAAATCTAAAGTGAAACTCTTATTGATGAAAATAGGTGAGATCCAGAAATGGATAGATACTTGAAAGAGGGAGAGGAAGTAGAATAACAGAGCATAATCTTGCTTGGTTTTACCCAAGTTTTAATGATCATATTCAGCTTTTACTGTTGTTTTTATTTTGACTATACGCCAGGAGTTGTCAACAAGGGGTAATTTTGTTGCAGATATGAGAGAAGGAGGGTGTGACAACCATCTGTGTACTGTACAGTCCTCCACAACGAAGAATCATCTGCTGGTCAAGAGGACCAAGGTTGAGAAACCTGGCAACCTGGTTCTGTATTTGCCAATAGGAAACCCCTTTAACATCTTGTTTAATCAGGCAGACATCGCCTTCCAATTACACAGGTCCCCTACAAGAACTGAAAAATAGAAAAAGTTCTTTTTTTACATTTCTCCATTAGAGAAAGAAAATATATACTCTGCATGAGAATGATATTTTGGAGAAAACTTATTTTCAGAAAAACAAGCAACATTTTTCTTTTTCTTTTCCTCTTTTCCCCTAGTAATTCAAGTAAAATACATATTGAATATTGTAAAGCCACAGGGAGACAAACTAAGAACCAGCTCACACTTGGTCATATTTGTTCAGAGTGTTTACATGATAAATAAAAGGCATGGCATGTGCTCGAGCCGGCCTGGGAGTCTTCCTGTCTGTTTGCCAATGGAAACATCAATCAGCACTCTCTGTTGTGTCCATACTTCATCATGCAGGTTCCTATAGTTTCTGCAGATGAAAATAATTTTTCTTTTTCATAACTTTCTTTAAGAAATATTCATTTCATTCACTGTGAACAAGTTGGACCAATAAGTAAATGTGAAAGAGTCAAAATGTTCATGAACCCTTGGACAAGTCACTTGGAGTCTCAACATGAAAGCAGTCCAACACAGTGTTTAAGAAGAAAAGTCAGTGGCATTCTGTCCAGATCTACCTCTTTGTCAGATTTTTACTAGGAATCACCTGCCTTCTCTTTCTGAGTTTTCTCGTCTGTAAAGTGAAGGAACACCTTGCCCATCTCATGGTGTTATTTTGCAATTGCCATATTAAAAAGATCTGACCAGGCTACCAGAAGGTAGAGATCTGAAGATCATAGTTTGAAGCCAGCCTCGGCAGACAAATTTGTGAGACTGTTAGCTCTAATTAACCAACAAAAATCACAAAGTATGGGTATTAATCAAATGGTAGAGTGCCAACCTTGAGTGAAAAAGCTAGTGCAGGAGCATAAAGCACAGAGTTCAAGTCCCATTACTACCATATCCATACACAAAGAAATATCATACAATGGTCATTAAAATTTTCAGTGACCTATTTTGCTGGACTTAAATAATAGACTGATTTTAAGACTTGAAGGAGAAAGCTTCTGGAACAGAATAACCCTCTCCCCCCAAAAAGTATTAAGTCTCTTTCTATCCCTAGAAGTAATATGTGACTGCCTGGTATTAATGAGAGCAAGAAAACTATGAGACTTTAAAGGTGTCTCACACCCTAGTTCTTAAATTGTTAACCACAATCCAAAAGGATCTTCTGGACCCTTTATAAGAATATTATTTAAGCCTTGCTTAGCATGTCAAAAATCATATTATGTCATTTTTTATACTGTGAACTAATCTACATTATTTCTATCCATGAGTACAGTCATTTCTTCCTGAGAGACAAAAAGTGATCATGATTTTCATGGTACAACTTTTCTGCTCACTGGAATGTCATATGAAAACACATGCACATACTTCGCATGTTAAAGTACTGGTAGAATTTTAACATTCATCTGTTTTTAGATAGTGATATCCATGGTGATTTCTGGTTTGTTTTTTTATTTTTGATTGGTGTGTTTCTAAATTGTCTGAATTGGACTTAAACTTTAAATTCAAAATAGGAAAACAACCATTTTAAATGACATGTCACATGTTTCTTTAGTATTTCTTTTAGAACAAACAAAAATTCCATCCACAGCAAAATAAAAAAATACATTGTGACATATTTATGTGATGGAATAATTTTATGGCATTTTAAAATAATGGTATATCCATATTTGTCAACATCAATAGATCTTAGTGGCATAAAAGATATAGGGAAGAAGCCAGCTATAAAATAATATGAAAAATCTATAATACGTGCATAAATTTCCTAAGAGACATTATGTAGCACTGTGCATAAGTGGATTGCAATTATCAGTTATATGAGGTTAAGGGAGGGTAGGAAATAGGCTGGGGAAGAAGAAAGACCAAAGAATATTTGTATGAACAGTTTCATAGTTCTTTTTGTGTCTGTGCCTATACTGGGGCTTGAACTCAAGGCCTCATTCTTTTACTTGACCGTTTTGTTCAGAGCTAGCTTGCCAATACATCAGTCACACCTCCATTTCTGACTTCTTGCTATTGAATTGGAGATATAAGTATAGTAGGTTTCCTGCCCAATCTTGCTTTGAACTCAGCTTCCTGAGTAGCTGCCAGTATCGCTATGAGCCACTACCAGCTTCTGACCTTATAGTTCTATTATAGAAACCAAATGATGAAAATAATAATATTTGTAAATTGGGGGGGGTGATAGCTGAGTGTTCTATTATTCTTTGTACCTTTTTGTACTTTATAAGCTTTAAAAATGGTTCATTCAGTGGAGCTTGTAGGGAAAAAAGGAATTTAACTGACTGCAAAGTACCTGAAAATTAGGATAATTTGTCAAGACCCACACTGCTCCAAAGTAATTCTTATTCTCATTCCTGAAATAGCTTCAGTACTAAATAATTGTGGCTATTCAGTTTGACTCTGAAGTAGGTACCCATATGGGGCAAATAGTTTTGGTTTATTGGAAAGAGACTGTCAAGAGTCCCTGGAAATGGCTTGCAGAAGCTAGGAAATAATTTCTTATAATTTGACGAAAGCTGAATATAAGTAGTTTTACACTTGTCAAGAGTTCTTCACCAAATAATTCCACAAGACATAAGATGTTCTTTGGTAAGGAGGTCAAGGCACAAATAAATTTTACTCTAGTCCTTTCAGGGGGTCTTAAAACTGGCCTTCTGCTACAAGGCCCTTCCTGATTTGCAGCTTTTGTGGAGATGAAATACATATACCTCTGAAGAAGGAAAAGCAAAGCCTTTTCTTACTCTGAATGTCCTTCATTAACATATCATCCAAACAAATTGTCTTTTTGTCATGTACAACTTAGAGTATGAAAAAAATAGCAATAAGTCTTCTTTGATACTAACTCATATTTCATGTTTATATTTTCCATCCTGATTTTGTATATCCTTCCAACACCCTTCCTTCCCCCCCCTCCCAAAAGAAAAAAAACCTTTCTGAATTGAACAAGTTTAGTTTGTTGGCACGGTTATATATCTTACATGTTTTTACAAAATCTCCATTACATTATAATCTACCTCTCCTTCAAATATGTGATACCCTCAAACTCAGAAATATGTTGAAATGATGATTTTTTTTGGCATTACAGGCAAGGTAAAAACATGATTTTTTTTCAAATATGCAATCATGGACCTCCATAAAGCCTATTTAAAGTGAATGATGATTCTTTCATCCTTTGTGTTTCTTGCACATCAAAGTTCTCTTTCCTGACAAACCTGGGAGTAGCCTCAGAGTCCTCAATTATGAATTTGTCAATTAACTGGAGTTAATACCTAAGCTGAAACCTATTAGCTCTTGCTGCAGATATACTGCAGAATACATACAATAATCCCTTCCTGATCCAAGATCCAGCTAAACCCTCCTTCAATTTTATTATCTGAGGTCATTTTCCCCTTTTTAATTTCTAGTAGCAGATTTTATTTCATTCAACTGTATAGGAAGCAAAACTACTAAAAATTATTAAGGAGAATATATTGTCTCATCAGTAAAATTTTACTGTTTTTTCAGCAGGGTCAATTTAAGTTACAGTAGTAACATTTTGCAGTAATACATGGAATGAATGTTTCTGTGTTTGTGTGGTACTGGGGATTGAAGAAAGAGCTTCTTAAGCACTGCTACTTGAGTTATACCCACAAATCTTTTGCTTTTATTTGGTTTTTGAGATGGTCTTGCTAACTTTGCCCAGACCAACCTCCCAGATAACTAGGATTACAGGCATGGACCATCATGCCCAAGTGTAAAATGTTCTTATTATGAATTAAAATTCATAATAATATTACTATATGAGTTAAAACAATATTACCATTATGAATTAAAATAACGAGGTGAATTATTATAGTGATGTAATTGTTACAGACTCTGTACTATCATATATGTAGTTCTTCATTTTATATTTGCAACAATATTACTAAGATATATAATTGCACAGATGGAGAACAATGAGTCCAAGAGAAATTGGGTGATTTGATCAGTAACACAGTAACATCTGAACATAGCAGAGTCTGGTTTCAAATCCCATATACACCACCCTTAGGCATAACATTAAACACAGCATTAGACTGGAATCATCTCAGAACAGCTTATGATAACCAACTATTGAATTTGAGGATTTATGCAAGCCAGTTGTTAAGTATGATTTTTCTTTAAAATTAAATTATATACATACATTAATGCAAAGTTAATAAGTATTTAAAGCCCATTACTTCCTAATTACTTACTCCATTATACTGTTAAATATTCTGTTTTTTACATTTATTTTGTCTTTGTGGTGAAATAACTATATAATAATAGGTTATTGTGTCTTTTCTCAGTCCACATCTATGACATCACTCTGATAACGAGATCATCCCTTGATGATAGGATTCAGCCAAAGAAATGAGGAAATGCTAAAAATCTAAATTATTGTTTTCTTTCATTGGGATCCAGCTGCTAAACATTTGTCAGCTCACCACCAAGAACATTGATGGAAATATTCTCATTTTTATGTTTTATTTTTGTAGTTCTTGTCATCATTGAATTCCTCAATAATAATATAATTTTATGAGTGAGTTGCTCCAATCAGAAAATGAGAATGATCAGCTTTGTCAGAGTATCTAGTTAAGCCACTGACTAAACAGGACTGAACTTTTAAGAGCACAAATATTTACTAGATGACAAACAGGAAACTTCAAAGTCAGAATTCTAGACATAAACTGGTGATTGTGTGACTTTCAGAATATGATCTGAAATTTGGAGTTCCTTCTGAGGGCAAAGCTTAGTGGGCTTTTCCTTCCTTCCTTCCTTCCTTCCTTCCATCCTTCCTTCCTTCCTTCCTTCCTTCCTTCCTTCCTTCCTTCCTTCCTTCTTTCCTTCCTTCCTTCCTTCCTTTCTTCTTGCCTGCCTGCCTGCCTGCTTACCAACCTTTCTTTTCTGTTTCCTCCCTTTCATCTTCACATCTTTCTTTCTGTATTTACTTTTCCATTTATTTTCTTTCTTTGTTGTTCCCTTGCTTGCCTTCCTTTCTTCTTTCCCCCCTTCCTCCCTTTTTTCCTTTCTTTTCCCCTCTTCCCTCCCTCCTTCCCTCTCCCTCTCCTTCCCTCTCTTCCTCCCTTCCTCTCTTCCTTCCTCTGCTAATTCCAGGGCTTGAACTCAGTATCGTGTGCTTTTGCTCAGCTTGCTTACACGTGGCTGGTTCTGTACTTGTGATAATTATTTCTTTCATTCCTACTTTGAAGAAATTTTAGAAAGAATTTTCAAATTCTAGTTACTTGTCCAGGTAGGAATTCAGACAATTGGTTATTAATTCTGAACTCCTAATTGCCTAATACCCTGCCTCTGTATTTAATAGCTGGATAAGGTGTTATGTAGAAACATCAAAGAAACATGTAATGTAGTTATGAATTTTAGAAAATCTTCAGCCTCATTAGAGAAAGGAAATAGAAAAAAGATTGTATTTCACAAACAAGCGTATGTGTCTGTGTGTGTGTGTGTGTGTGTGTGTGTGGAGGGAGGCGGGAAGTGAGGAGGGAAGGTAAGGGGGTAGGGGAAGGAGGATCATGGGGCTTGAACTCTGGGCCTGGGTGCTAAACCTACAGTGCTTCATATATGGTGTGTGTGTGTGTGTGTGTGTGTGTGTGTGTGTGTGTGTGTGTGTGTGTGTGTGTGTGTGTGTGTGTGTGTGTGTGTGTGTGTGTGTGTGTGTGTGAATGTTTCTCAGAAATACTGAGATTCCTTTGCTATAAAATTTCCTTACACAAGGACAAAACATCCACTGTAACAATCCTGGAGTGAAGCTGAGAAACATTACACATATATTGCCAGCTTTAACATTTGGAGAATATGTCACCAATTTAATTAATGAGAATAATATGGCTAAAGAGAAAGTTATTAGCATATCATATATAGATCTAACCATCTATTTACCTATTTATCTGTCTTCTATCTCTATTCTTCAGACACCATCCATTAGCATTACTAGTATGTAACACTACCAAACTTCCCTATCCATTTCATTGTATGTTGGTTCTTTTCTTAAACAGTGTTACAGATTCTTGTGATCTGTAATTTGAGCTCAGATCCGAGTATTGAGATTCAGAGCCAACCCTGGCAGAAAAGCCCATGAGATACTTATTTCCAATTTACCAGTGAGTAGCCAGCAGTAGAGCTGTGAATCAAATGGTAGAGCACTAGTCTTGATTTAAGAAAGCTAAGGAATAGCACCAGGCCATGAGTTCAAGCTCTAGTACGGACACACACACACACACACACACACACACACACACACACACACACACACACACGCACACATGCACATACACACACACTACACACACACACAACACATTCTAGAAAGTTCTCAACAATGTACTTTACAATACAGACCTCTGTATTCACAAAAAAATATAAAACACAAAAAGTATTCTGTAAAAGGTAGTCAGTGAGACTCAGCAGTATTTTCTACCATTTTTGCTGTGCCTAGTACTTAAAATATAACAAACGGGGCACTCGTGGTTCATTCCTGTAATACTAGCTATTCAGGATGCTGAAATCTGAGAATCATGGTATGGTTCAAAGCCAGCACAGGCAAGAAAGTCCATGAGACTCTTACCTCCAATAAACTACTCAGAAAATGCTGGAAGTGGTGCTGTGGCGCAAGTGGTAGAGTGCTAGCCTTGAGAAAAAGAATGTCAGAAACAGCACCCAGGCCCTGAGTTCAAGCCCCAAGATGAGCACCCAATGTATATGTATATATATATGTGTGTATACATATGTACATACATATATATGTATGTATACATACATGTATATATGTATATTTATATATGTATATGGAAGCTTAACATTGTTTACAGATTATATCACTTTTACTTTAATATTTATATACTTTGTATTATATAACCTGATAGAACTACCAACATTTAAAAAATCACTTCACCAAAAGCTTGTAAGAAATATCTAACTTCACACCACTTAAAGTATCTGGTATTTTCTTTATAAATGTTGTTATATATTGTATCTTCCAGGAAGCCTGCTAGAAAATGGAACTGAGTGGGGGAATTTGCATATTTCTGTTCTCACATAGGGTTGCCAAATATGTTTTTAGTTCACTTTTTATACAGGATTGAATCCAAGTACTTAAAAGGAACATTTTCTTAAGCTAATTTTAACTATTTTATGTCCTTTTCAAGAGCAATTGGTTTTAAGTATTTTTCAAGAATTTTACTGACAGCCCCATACAAGTTCGTTCTTTCTAATTAGTGATACCTTTTTGATCTAGGTCCTATTACCACTTTAGTTCTGAAATCATTTTCATAGGCTTTTTTTCCTCTGCTGAAACTTTGTATCATTTATTTATTATAAAAATATTTTATAGAATCACATTGAGTATAATGTTTGCTTTAAAGTGTTTGTTTTACCTGTCTGTGCCTGTCATATTGGCAGTGACATTGGTGCTGTCTTCCCATGGAGGTAGATGATGTTTCCTTGGACTTTTGACAAATAATTTTGAGTTACATCTTGGGCATTTGAGTATTATTAAGTCTTGGAGACCCTGAGTTCTATTATACTGCTTTGATGATTTTACTTTAATTGTACCAATTTACTTGTATAAAATCAAAGGATTGACTGTCTCCTATACCAGTTTTACCCACTCAAATCACCATTCCGACTTTTATTTTTCTTCATTGTTTTTGTTTTCATTGACAAATTACAAATGCATACATCTCAGGAGTACATAACAAGGTTTGATATATGTGTACAACATGGAATGATTAAGTCAAAGCTCATGAACATTTCAGCTCTTTATATACTTAACAATTTTTCGAGAGAATATTTTGCATGTTTGTGTGTCTGTGCTAGTACTGAGGCTTGAACTCAGGACTTAGGCATTGTTCCTTAGGTATTTTTACTCAAAGTTGGTGCTATAATACTGAGCCACAGCTATACTTTCAGCTTTTTTTATTAATTAGATGTAAGAATGTCAAGGACTTTCCTGCCTGAACTGGCTTTGAACTGCAATCCTCAGATCTTATTCTATGTTAGTAGCTAGGATTATAATCATGAGCTACTTACTCATGACTTTCTCTTGTCTTTCTGTACGTAGTTTCTTTCACTTAGCTTACTCTTTTCCAGTTTCATCCATAGTATAGTAAATAACAGAATTTCCCTTCTTTTTTAAAACTCAGTAGGGCTTCATTGTCAGTTCCATGTCTTGACTATTATGAATGATGCCACTGTGAACCTGGGAGATACAGATGTCTCCGCGACATGGTGATTTAAATTCTTTGGATATGCTCCCAGAAATGCAACTCTGGGATCATATGGCAGCTCTGTTCTTAGTATTTTGAAGAACTCCCATGCAGTTTTCACTAAGTCTTCCATGTGTCCTTGATGGCTAGCCAGAGACTTGGGCGGCATTTATGGATACAAACTTTGGAATTCCCTTTCTCAGGCCCTCTTCTTTACGAGGTTCACAGCCTTACTCCTCAGCAAGCCCCTCCTTCTGTCTGTTCTAAAAAACTGTGAGAATCTGAAGCTCAACCCATGCCAGTCACTTACTCCCATGTATGTACTCCCTCTTTCCTGATCCCCCACTCCAAAAATTCTCAGAAGATACAGGCTTACATTTTTTGACCAGCATTGACTGTTGTGAATGCACATTTGATTAAGAGGCAATTCTTCCATATTTGAAAAGAAGTAAGAAATTTATAGAAGCAGCACCTTCAAATGAAGTATAACTGTGTGACTCCCTCTGGAGTTAGGTAGGACACAGTCAGCAGTGGTACCATAGGTATGTATTTTGTGACAAGCACACATAGGTACCACGATACCATTTTGCCATTAAACCTATGGTAGCCATTTGTACCAAATGATAGTTATGTTTTACAATTGTTCCTGGTTGTCACCTTCACTGAGGTAAAGTACCCAGATCTCTGAGAGTTAGCCCAGCTCTGAAGTATAGAGATAGAAATCTTTTCCTATCACATCTGGATGACTCTCTGCAGTGTTTAGTTTTGAGCTGTGAAGAAAATCTAACTGAAATCTGACCTTCTGCCTCATTCCTTACAAACTAATAACAACTTACAAAATAACTTCCACAACTTGACCTGTTCTTCCTGTAGTTGTGTATATTGCTCAGTGATTACCCACTGTAAAACCATCACAATTCCCATTAATTTTGCAAAGGTCATTCTTTAGATGACAAACTGAAAAATGACCCTTACTGTTTAACAGATCAAATTGAAAGCTTCTGTCTAGCTTCAGAGAAAACTTCTATTCTTTTTTCCTTTTTGCTTGTACTGGGGCTTGAACTCAAGGTTTTTGTGCTGGCTCATCTTTCTTGGTCAGTTGTACCACTTGAACCATGCCAGCATACCTCCTCTAGACCTTTGCATTCTTTAGTATGACTGTTAATGATTATAGCGCTATAGTCATAGTAGTCAGAAAATAGAAGCAAGCATTCATTGACTGATAGCTGGCTAAAGAACATGGGATACAAAGGACAGGGAATTCTATCTAGGCATTAAAAAAGTAAATACTGTTATTTATGACAACCATGGATGGATCTGGAGTTCAGTTATGACTTTTGAGAGAAACCAAATACAGAAAGACAAGTATGCATGTACTGTCACATAAAAAACGTTGATCGCAAAGGTTAGGTAAAACAGAGTCAGGGAGAGTTGTGGAATATGGAGATAAATGGATTCTAATCAACAAATAATTAGAACAAGAAATTCTGGTGTGCTCTTACACATGGATAACCTTAGGTAACAATAATGTCCTATAGATTTCAGAAACATAAGCAGTATTGTGAAAGCCTTAACTTTAAAGATGATGAATATTTGAGAATATAAATAAGTTTAACAAATACAAAAATATTTTATGAATATGTACTTTTGTTATGTATCAAACTTAGTTTAATTTTTAAAATATTATATTGCTGTATCTATTCCTTGCTATTTTATTCACCATAAATTTGTAGCTCTCTTTCTATTAATATCACATGTAATTATTCCTTAAAGAATATTTGAGCCAACACCAGTGGCTCACATCTGTACTGCTAGCTACTCAGGAGGCTGAGCGCTGAGGATCAGGGTTTGAAGCCGGCCAAATAGAAAAGTCTCCATGAGACTCTTATCTCCAATTACTCACCCAAGAAAAACCCTGAAGTGGTGCTTTGGCTCAAGTGGTAGAGACTTACGGACATCATCCAAGCCCTGAGGTCAAGTTCTACAATTGACAAAAATATATGAAATTTCCCTTTTCTTCATTGAAACAGTCCTTTTTTTGCAGGGGAGGTGTGTCCATTTTGGGGCTTGAACTCAGAGAGTTGTGCTTTTTGTGATCAAGGGTAGTATTCTACCACTTGAGCTGCAGCTCCAGTTTTGGCATTTTGCCAGAGATAAGAATCTCATGGACTTTAATGCTAGAACCTCAATATATATATAGAACCTCTATCTATGTAGAACCTCAATGTGTCAGTAACTAATGAATTCTATATGTGGTTGTAACTATTTCAAGGCATTTAGGAGATACTGATATTCAAATTAAATGCAGGATAAGACAGATGTACCAAAAAGTAAGGATGTTAAACAATATTTGCATGATTGTTCATGGATCTTAATTGTTAAAGATCTCCAGTTTGAATCATATTCTTTCTTGATTAGTGCACATGAAGTGTAAAAATAATTGTACTCAAGTAGCTCAGGAATCAAAGGAATGATCAATGCCATTGGGTTAGTAAATTCTATTCACTGGAGGTTTATGTGCATCATAAAGCAATGGTTCTGAGATGATCTAGCAAACAAATTGTCCTAAGAACCAAAGGTTAGGAAGTTGATGAGATGTGGAGCTAAGTGTGTCAGTATCTTGATACCATCTGTGGAAATGACTTCCAAAACGAGGGAAAAAAAAAACCCTTTCCTCTCTTACTGAAGTCCATTGTGAAGTCTCCACTGTCCATGCCCTATCTTTTTACAATAGCTGAAAGGTAGTCACAATGCCTATAGGGAAGAGAGTAATTGCAATGACTGCAAGACATATTGACAACTGAGATTCTTTAAATGCACATGGTACACATGCACTGCAGCTACGTGCTTTTCTAGACTGTGGTAAAGACCATAGTTTTCATGATTCTTGCCTATTTTTTTTCCAGAGAAAGCTTTGTGCTCAGAAACAGTATGTAGTCACGTTGATGGGCTGTGGTTGAACTGGATTATAACACATCCATCCTACTCTGTCTTGAGCTTGTGATCACTCCAAGGCAATGCTTTTTAGAGAGAGGAACTCATTTAAAAAGAACATAAGCTGTGAGCTCTGTCTACAAAGGTCCAAGCCATCAATGTGAAGAAAAAAGAAAAAAGCTTTGAAAGCAACAGAATGCTGTAGAGATATAACACATTGTTCTCTCTCGTTTGCTCATTTGTCGTTTTTCTCTTTTTCCCTCTTCACACTTGGTAAATACATGAGTCACCCTGAAAATGTTCACTTCACTTTAGCTTATTCATTTCTAGATCTGCTCTATAAGGAAGAATATTCTTCAGTAACAGAAAACAGCATAAAAATAGTAAAATGGCAATAGAACAAACCTCTATTATCCAAACTCTGCATGTTAATCCATGTTTCTATTGACCTTCCTTTCCGTTATGCCTAACTCCAAGATAGAGACACAGTGAACCACTAATCAATCTGTATTGCATAGAAGCACAAATTACATAGATACAAATCCAAATCCCACAAAGTACATATGTTCAAAAGAAAAACAAATTGTAAAGCAATCCGTCCTATACAACTGGCATCCCTAACTTTTCCCTAAATGACACGAAGGTTGTGACATTTCATAGCCACTAGCACAGCTAAATATAAACAGATTCTTCTGCGCCTGCTCCCTGCACTTCTGCTGACTGACAGGACAATTAAGGAAACAAGTTTCCTTTGTAAATTACAGCTCCATGCAGCTTTGAGTAAGCAAAAGTGTACATTAGAAATATTTTTAGCTTGACACGAAACTTTCCAAAGGCTCCTAATTAAGCATTTAAGTCCAAGAAACTATAATTGCAACTGACTGGGAAATCATACCTTTGGTAGGATCAATCTTCCACTAAAACTATTGTTTGGAAACCCTTATGGAAAGCCCTTATTATACCTCAACATCCTCTTAAACACAAGGCCATTGCTAATATTGCCCACTTTATGAGAAATTCAGGAGCTCGGTTTCTATTTAGAGCGTACATGCAATGTGTATTCCCACACATCTAAGCGAATGAGTGCATAGAAGCACTGTTTGCTTATTATTAGAAAATAAACCACCAGACTCTTACCATAGAGAATGACAAAGTCTAGCTTCACACACCATGGAATTCAACAACTAGACTAAGAGAGATCTCAGTAGGATGCAGCCTCACTTATAATTTGATTTTTTTTTCATGGATATGTCCCATGAATAGTGAACTGAGTATGGTACTTTCTACAGAGATCAGATGTCAGATATTGTTGCAGGAGGGTAATAAACTGTATAGTTTAAGTGTGAAGGTCTTGCATATCCAAATATTAGTTGCTTTTCAATGAGGATTATCAGGGCAGTTAGCATATATGAATTTAAAATAATAGTCGGCTAGCTCCTGTGGTCATAACAGATCATGTTATGGTCCCTGTTGCAGTTACTTAGATAAATTCATGAGCATATTTAGAGGATTTTTTTGTGTCAGTTATAGGGCTTGAATTCTGGGCCTGAGCACTGTCCCTCAGGTCTTCAGCTCAAGGCGAGTGCTCTACCACTTGACCTACAGTGCCACTTCCAGTTTTCTGGTGGTTTATTGGAGATAACAGTCTCATGAACTTTCCTGCCCGGGCTGGCTTTGAACCTCGATCCTCAGATCTCAGCCTCGTGAGTAGCTAGGATTACAGGCATGAGCCGCCGGCGCCCTGGACTTTTATATCCATGTAATTTTTTTTTTTTGGTTGGTCGTGGGGCTTGAACTGTGGGCCTGGGCACTGTCCCTCAGCTCTTCAGCTAAAGGCGAGTATTCTACCACTTAAGCCACAGTGCTACTTCTGGTTTTCTGAGTGGTTTATTGGAGAAAAGAGTCTCATGGAGTTTCCTGCCCAGGCTGGCTTTGAACATCCCAGATCTCAGCCTCCTGAGTAGCTAGGATTACAGGCGTGAGCCACCGACACCCAGCTTTCCATGTAATTTTTAATAATCATGTTAAAGTAGTAGTATTTATTTCTCCATCATTCTTGTTTGAATTTTAATATCAAACTACAACAGAATATGATGGGTGAGTAGAGACTGTATGCAAACATATCACATTGGTTTTACATGTATACAACTAGTTAGCTGATGACATTCATCATATATCAATAACACATAACACCACCATTTCACAAAACCAGAATTGGATTTATCGTGAGGAATTACCTTTCTTAGAACCAACTTATATGCCGTAGTCATATATAGCTTAAAAAACAAAACAAGATTTCCCTAGCAGGTTATGTACCTTCTTCAAGTTTGTATCTGAATGACATTTGACAGGTAAAAGAGTTCATTCTACTCTCAAGAGAAACAGGTGTTAGCTGTCAAAATATTCAAAAGGTTCTGTTGAAATTTAATATAATCAATTACAAATTCTGTGTGTGTGTGTGTGTGTGTGTGTGTGTGCTTGCTGATAGTGGTGCTTAAACTCAGAGCCTTTTGCCCTTGCTTGGCTTTTTCCCTCAAAGCTCATATTCTTCCACTTCAGCCACTTCTTCATTTCCAAGTTTTTCTTGGTTAATAGGAGAAGTGGTTCTCTTGGACTTCCCTGACCATCTGTTACTCTCTCTCCTCAGATCTTAGGCTCCTGAGTAACTAGGATTGAAGGCATAAGTCAACAGTACTTGGCTTTAATTTTTTTTTTTTTTTTGTCGGTCGGTGGGGTCTGAACTCTGGGCCTGGGCACTGTCCCTGAGCTCTTCAGCTCAAGGCTAGTGTTCTACCACTTGAGCCACAGCACCAATTCTGGCTTTAAATTTTTGAGTCATAGTAATATTATTTTAAATATATAGTCCACTCAGTTGGGAACACTAATGAAAAACTCATTCATTGAGATAAATAAGAGGATCCCAATGTAGGCCTTACTACTTGAAAGTGTAAAAACCTGTGCCTTCCTCCATGTTTTATGCTAGGAAATACTAATGGAAGGTCAAGGAAAGAAAGCAGCTAGTGGTGTCCCTGCTTGAATGTTGTAAGATTGGGTGTTAAGACTATAGTCTCCAATAATCTTGTGTGTGTGTGTGTGTGTGTGTGTGTGTTTTGTGTGTGTGTGTGTGTGTGTGTGTGTGTGTGTGTGTTGATATTGTAGCTGTGGCTCTACTTCTAGCTTTTTGGTGGTTAATTGGAGTTACGAGTCTCATGAACTTTCTTGCCTGGGCTGGCTTTGAACCTGAATTTTCAGATCTTAGCTTTCTGAGTAGGTAGCATTACAGAGGTGAGTCACCAATACCTGGTTTCCAATAAGTAGTCTTTTGATGGCATTGATCGTGATAGCACTTTATCAGAAGAGAAGTAGACAGAATTTTGGCTGAGAATTGCCCTTAAACAAAGCTTAAATATGAAACATATGGATTTTTAACTGGTAGATCTTTAATCCACACCTATTTCCTCCTCCAGTAAGCTTTATGACCAGCCCTCTCGGTACCTTTAGTATTTCAGTTTGTGTTCTGAGGTTGTTTTCAAGAATGTTCTAGTTAATAGAAGCTTGCATGTATATTTATGACCAACCATTTATATTTGCATTTTACACAAAAAAGCTTTCAGAAAAGGAAAATGTCTACCTCTGTCACATAGGAGAGGTGTGTGTGTATGTGTGTGTGTGTGTGTGTGTGTGTGTGCGCGCGCACGTGCCAGTCCTAAGGCTTGGATTCAGTCCTCAGGTGCTGTCTCTGAGCTTTTATGCTCCTTAAGCTCCAACTCCACTTTTGTCATTTTGCTGGTAAAATGGAGATTAAAAATCTTACAGACTTTCTTGCCTGGGGTTCTTTGAACTGTGATCCTCAGATCTCAGCCTCCTGGGTAGCTAGGATTACAGATGTGAGCCACTAGCACCCAGCTGACTTACAGGATTCAATTTTACTTGCTGAGATAATCAAAGGAGCGGACCACAAACTGGGAACATCTCAAGTGAAACTTCATGCTAGCATTGCATTGCCATCCAACAAAGCTAGGAAAGAGAATCTCTAATGAAAACCACAGATTTGTACAGCAAATATCTTCATCTCTTCCAGTCCATGCTCCAGAGGAGGCCTACACTAAAGTTGGGATATTTGATGAGCACTTGAAAAGTCAGCATTGCCCTTTTCTTGTAATATCTTCATAATGAATAGTCAGGAGAACCTTTTAGGATTCATCTGCTTAACCAGCAATGTGATACTCATAGACATTCACACTGGGTGAATTGTTAATAATAATTATACTCAGTTAACAAGATTTAAATTAAAATTTTTATCTCCAGTGTGGAATTAAGAGAGAGAATTTGGACTGGGCTTTGTAATTCAACTCT
This sequence comes from Dipodomys merriami, assembly GCF_024711535.1. NCBI lineage: Eukaryota > Metazoa > Chordata > Mammalia > Rodentia > Heteromyidae > Dipodomys > Dipodomys merriami. The sequence continues at coordinate 3,236,826 of NW_027206501.1, forward strand.
TTACCCATCCCTAAATATCTAATCCAAAAGAAAAATGACTAACAGGCAGATTATGAGTGTGATTCTACCCCCCAAATATTAACTACATAAGGCCCAACAAATCTATTTAAAACTACTCCACACCATACTATTATTCATCCATAAAGAAGAATGAAATCATGTCATTTGCAGGAAAATGAATGGAGAAAAATATCATCATGTGAGCAATATAATCTAGACTCAAAAAGAAAAAGAGTTTCTTTCATATGTGAAATCTAAATCCTTTTCAACTTCTATATGAAAGTCAAAGGGAAATATTTGGGAAGAGGAAAGAGCCAAAGGGTAGTGAGGAGAAAGAATAAGAGGACGATGAGGAGGGCAAATGTGATTGCACTAGAATATGCTTTATGAAAATGCCACAATGAAGCCTGTTTGATCATTTTTGTTATTTTGAAATAAATAGTATTTAGCAGTTTCATTATGCTATATAATGAAAATATGCTAAATATACTGAAAAAAACTTTAAAAAAAAAGAAAAAGAGGGGTAAGTAAATTCAACCAGATGTACAACAGAGTTTGAAATTTGAATCATTAACTCTAAGTGTCTCTGAGTGGTCATTAAATATTCAAGTAAATTTGGGAGGCTGGAAACCATGATGAGTGCTATGACACTGGAGGGAAAGAAGGCGGCAGATATTGCTGATCTTTCCAGGGCTAATCTGGAAATATATAGCTGAGTCATAAACCATGCCCTCAGGCTCGATTTTGCCACTTGATGAAGCAAAATACTAAATGCCCAAAGAGATTCAGAGGGCGAGGAGAAAAGTCCAAAAGATTCCAACAATTTAGAGCTTAGATTGTCCAACCATGATGCTTTTACATAGATTCCCATGTTAGTGTCACAGGTGGCTTCTTTAAGCCTGTTGCATCACCATTTGAGACACTTTGAACCCCACTTTATCCCACCCGATCTTCATTCACCACTTGCATGCACACTACATGACAGATTACTTTACAAATGGCATTTCCAGTATCTTACAACTTACAACAAACACTCAGAAATAAACTTTTCAATACTCTCCTACGGAATACATTTTTAGCCAGGTGCCAATGGCTCATGCATAGCTACTCAAGAGTCTGAGACCTGAGGCTTGCTGTTCCAAGCCAGGTTGGGTAGCAAAGTCCATGAGACTCTTATTTCAAATTAATCACAAAAAAAGCCAGAAATAATGCTAGCCTTGAGAAAAAAAAAAAGCTTAGGGACTGCGCTTAGACCCAGAGTTCAAAACCCAAGACCAGCAAATAACAATGAAAATATACTTCTGATCTGTCTTTGTAGGGGTTAGGGGGGCACAGAAATGGAGGGACAAAGGGTGAACAAATGCAGCAGTGGTAGACAGCTCACAAGATGCTGTTGAAAATGAACTATACAACTTGTGGTTAGGATGGGAGGGAAAGACTGGGATAGAATCAAGGAAGGGTGACACTGTCCCCAAAGATTTATACTAACTTCCTGACGTTAGTATATCACCTTTAGAATAACAATAAGAGATTTTTAAAAGGAAGAAATTTCTGCCCAGGTGCTAGTGGCCTTTGTACCTATAATCCCAGCTACTCAGGAAAGTGAGATCTGAAAATCTCACCCAAGACAAGGCAAAGAAGTCCTTGAGAGTCCTGTCTCAAGTTAATACCAAAAAGCTAAAAATGGAGTTGTAGTTCAAGTAGTAGAACACTAGATTTGAACACAAAAGCTAAGGGAGAGCACCCAAGCACTGTTGTACATATATTTTCTTTTCAGGATTCTATTAGTGGATAATAGTTGAACAGGATAGGAAGCTCACTTGGAAATTTTTGTTTTTTAAATCAGTCCTGGGGCTTGAACTCAGGGCCTAGGCGATGTCCCAAGCTTCTGTGCTCAAGGGTAGTACTCTGCCACTTTGAGCCACAGCTTTACTTTCTGTTTTCTGGTGGTTTACTGGAGATAGTGCCACAGACTTTCCTGCCTGGGCTGGCTTAGAACTCCTATCCTCAGATCTCAGCCTCCTAGGTAGCTAGGATTACAGGAGTGAGCCACCAGGCACCTGGCTTCACTGTTAAATACATCCAATGAAACCTCATTCAAACTCATTAAACCTTCGCTTCTATTCTAAGGCCCTTCCAACAGTTTTCATTGTTCTATTTTATATATGCAAATGAAGTATTTGGCTCACAGTTACCTTACTTACCTCTCCATTTGCCCTCAGCTTCTGTCCATAAGCACCATATAAGAAAGTCTATTTTACTTTCCTGCCATTAGTTTTGTTTTTTTTTTAGTGTGTGTTAATTGTACCAGATATTTTTACTCTGATATTTTCAACTTTCAATATATTTTTTAATGAGAATAAACCTCTCTATTGCTTTCTCTCTACATTGCTAGCAATTGCTGGTCTCCTTCTTAGAAATTTTATTAATGGATGATTTTTTTTTATAGCAAGAAACCTTCTACTATGAGTTTATAAAATGTTTGTGAGGTAGAACTGTATTGCTGGCTCAGTCTTAAAACAGCCAGTGGCAGGGAGAACAGAGTGGCTGTCTAGGCCAATTGAAATATGAGTCAACGTCTGGACTTTTGTTTGACTCTAAAGTCGTTTACTTATCTGAGATGGCCTGCAGGTTTGGCGCGGCTTATGATGACGTTTATTTGAGAGTTGCTGAAGGTCTGTGTTCTGTGTAAAGGAGAAGCAGAGCTGTGGCTTCTCATTCTGGTTCAGATCCATGAGTACCTGCCTACTGGATGGCCAACACAAGTTCTCAATCCATTTCCTTATGACTCCTGGCAGCCATGTTTCCCGTGTGACTCTTGTTCCCAACTCTCCTCAGGGAATAATAATCTTTCACACTTATCTAGTTCCTGGAAATGCTGTGAAAATTGATGAGTGAATGGATGAAATACTTGCAATCCTCAGATGAATGTGTTATATAAACATAGGAAAATGCTGCTTTTCCAGACCATAGCTATAGCCCACAGCTTCTCTAACAAGCCAGTTTTCCTGGCTCGATGTTTCTTGTCTGGGGATGTTTTATTCTGAGAGAACTGATGTGCCTTTTCTTAACATGTGAGCCTGACTCTTGACCCAATGGAAGATCAAATTATATTTTACCAAAATATGGACTAAAGGTCTCCTAATCTCTTTCATTTCTTTAAAGTGGAGGGCCTTGAATTTTTGTGATTCACTATATATTAAAAAGAAAAAGAGCCAAGTACCTAGCTGGGATTACAAGTGTAATCCTAACTACTTAAGAGGTTGAGCTCTAAAGGGTCATGGTTTGAAGCCACCTTGGGCAGGAAAGTCCATAAGACATTTATCTCCAATTAATTGCCACAAAGCTGGAAGTGAAGCTGTGGTTCAAGTGGTAGAGCACTAACCTTGAGCAAGTGCCTGGGCCTGAGTTCAAGCCTAGGATGCAGAAATTTTAAAAAATAAAATAAAAAAAAGAAAAATGTGTTTGCTTCCGAAGATTTTCAAAACCCAAAGTGATTGATTTCTTAGAAGTATGGCTTTTATACAGTTATACAGGATGATTTCTAAAGGCCTATTGAATTCTGAAACTACTTAAGAAGTTTTTACCTTGCAACAATGTATTATCAGTTAAGGATAATATCCTTGCCTTTTCAAGGACTTCATTAAAAGCAAGTCATGTGGAACTTGGAGAGAACATACTTAACTTGCTTCAGAAAACATGTAAGGTGGGAACTTGACAAAATAGATCTGAAATGATCATTAGTTCAATGACACTCTCTGCAAAATACAATTTAGTGCCTCTTGAAATGTGTGTCAACAGTTAGCAATATTAATTAGCACTCAGCAGTCAGGAACTGAGCTCATTCTCAGCTGTTAGTCTGAAACCAACTCAACAAAGAGGCCTATGTTCTAAACAGGTCTGGCTACTGGTCCTCAATTCACACTGTCATACTTTTCTGGACAAAGCTTTATTCCATTTTTTAAAACCTCAACAATTTTTACTGTTTGAAATTTATTTGAAAAGATCACTTTGGGAAAAACTTGGCATATACAAGGCAAACTACAAAATCTTGCTTTACCTGTAATGACATCTCATTGTAAACTTAAAATCAACCATAGTGGAGGTATTTACATAAAGACATCAGAAAATACTACATATGGATTAGAAGTTTTTCTCTGAGGAGCCAAATGTTAAATATTTATGAGTATGTCATCTGCTTATCCTTTATTAAATAAATATTCAGTTCTATTGATTGTTTATATCTGTTAGCCTCCTTTTATTACACTTTATTCAAAATGAGAAAAGAATTGTTTTGCATTCTAATTATGTCTTAAACTATCAAAAAGTACTTTGATATTTCATGTTTGCAAAATCTTATATTAAACTTGAACTTCAAGTAGATTCTTGGACGCCACTGAAAATTTCACTTCAAGTATAAGTTGGTAAATTATTTTTGAACTTTTCTGTTAACACAGACCAAGCTGGTATGCTATAGGATTGGATAGCTTATCCTTGTGTCTAATGGCAGAAGACACATGTCAGATGACATCCAGTGATATGTGGAAGCAGAGCAACCTGGGAAAGAGGAAGGACTCTCAATCAAACTGCAGATTCTTACAGTAATACTTCAGAAGTGTCTTTCTAGCAATACTCCCCTTTACAATGTAGTTCTCACTCATTTTTAAAAAATTATTAATTTACTTTATTGTTACTGTAGAGGTGATGTATATAGGGATTACAATTACATGTAAGGTCATGAGTATACTTCCTTGCATACAGTGTCTTCTATTCCTTTATTTTCTCTCAGTCCCCTCTTTCTGTCTCCACCCCCCAGATTTATAGTTCACATTCGTCAATGGCCAGTGAGCTCCATTGCTGCACTTTTTCACCCCTTTCCTCTCTAATTCTTTACCCTTCCACCAACCCTTCCTAAGAAGTACACTTGAATACATCATAGATAAGGTAAGAAGACAGAATCATGAGAACCTAAAAACTAAAAGAAGAAAAAAGAAAATAAAAGAGGTATCTTGTTTCCATGTTTTGGAGTTTCAGTATGTATAGTATTATATATAAATATATGAAGAGGCAGTTAGGCACTGTGCCTTTGTGTTGTCTCCTAAGAGAATCCTCTTTTGGTCTCACTGTGTGTGAGTATCTAGAATCCTGTATAATTTATCATATCCCAGCATATTTTAGGTCTAATTTCCACATATCATAGAGAACATGTGTTGTTTGTCTCTCTGAGCTTGGCTTACATCACTTAACATGATATGTTCTAGTTCCATCCGTTTCCCTGCAAATGACATTTTTTTTATTCTTTCAAATGGCTGTATAAAATTCCGTTGTGTAGAGGTACTACATTTTTGGATCCACTCCTCTATTGTGGAGTATCTGAGCAGTTTCTATATCTTAGCTATGGTGAATAGTGCGGCAGAGAACATATGATAAAGGCACCTGCCTTTATCATATCCTGGCTCATTATATTCAAGGTAGATACAAATGCCTATGAGTGGTATGGCTAGGTGGTAGGGAAGGTCTATGTTTAGTTTATTGAGGAACCTCCATACTTCTGTCCAGAGTGATTGTAGTAGTTTACATTCCCACAAACAATGTAGTAGGATTCCTTTTTCCCCACATCCAGCCAGCATTTGTTGCTGTTTGAATTCATCTGTTAGCCAATCTTACTGGGGTGATAGGGAATTTCAGAGTTATTTTGCTTTACATTTCTTTTATGACCAAGGATGTTGAGCATTTCCTATGTGTTTCTTTGCCATCCTTACCTCTTCTTCTGAGAAGTCACTCCATAGCTTCCTTGTCCATTTCGTGATTGGTTTATTAGGTTTGGAATGGGTTATTTTCTTGAACTCCTTGTACATATTGGATATTAGGCCTTTGTCTGATACCTTGCTGGTGAAGATCTTCTCTCAGTTTGTTGGCTGTCTTTCTAGTTTAGTGACTATGTCAACTTTGCAGAAACTTTTTATTTTGATGTATTTTCACTTGTCAAGTCTCTCTCCTATCTGTTGTGCCCCTGGGACTCTTTTAAGAAGTTTCTACCTGCACCTATAAGTTCTAATATTTCTCCCACTCTCTTACAGTGGTTTCAAAGTTCTGGTCTGATGTTGAGGTCTTTGATCCACTTTGAGTTGATATTAGGATATGATGACAAACACTCATTTTTATATTATAGAGTATGATGATACTTCTTGGAAATGATGAGAGCAATGTATATGAGACTGCTAGTTTGTACAAGAAACTCCTAAAGTAAATGATCCATGCTGGATGGAATCAATTGTCTTTCATGTGAGCTAGTTCTAAAAAGGATTCACTGCATATATGTAAATGTCAACTTTGTAGTGAACTGTTAGTACAACAAAGTTATAGTGGCGTCATATAATACCATGAGGGTGCTTTTTAAACTTCTGCAAGCAGCATAACATTAAATGTTTACACTGGTTTGTTACCATTGTTGTACTCCCATATATCTGTGGGAATTTTTTGTTTTGATTTTTATTAACATATTACTTGTACATGTTAATGGAGAGTATGACATTTAATCCTATGCATACTACATGCATTAAACAATCAGTATAATTAATATTCCCTCTATCTTTTCACTGTGTTTGAAGGTTTTTGTGCCTCCTTCTTGCTTCTTTAAAGTATCTATTTTTAAAAATGATATGTATTATATTAACATTATATATTGCTATTATAATGTATAATACAAAATATATCCTTGTAGATCAGTATATATTGCATATAAATATGTTTTCTAATAGAAAAGACAAAGTATGAATATGAATAAATTATTTTCTTATAATAGGAAATGATTATATTGAAATTTTAGTTAGTGAAGTTATATATGAAATACTTACACATATTGCTTCAGAAACAATGAATAAGGGATGATCTTAATATCTTTGATGGTAAAAGTGTTAGGAAATTATGTAGCCATAATTAATGACAGTTTTTATTTTGCTCATTAACATGCCCACTTGTATGAAAAACATTTGACATTGCTATAAAATGCAGCAATATTTTTTAGTAATCCAAAGATCTTATTTTAAAAGGCCTATCATTAACTCTTAAAGTAGAATACATTTGAGCATAAAGATGCTTTTATTATATTCAGTCATTGGAGGTTTTGCATATTCTATTGATCCTGTCTTAAAAATGTCAAAACATTTTAATCATACTAAATGACTTGCTAAGAAGATTGTAATAGGCTCTCTTTCCCCTTTCTCCTCCCTCCCCCCCCCACATACACAATGTATTACATGGGTGATTAGAGCAGATAGATTAATTTTATCATGCTAGTTGATAAGTGTCCTATTGTAATTGTATGGCCTTGCAGAAAACAAGATATAATTATCATTTTCAGTGTCCCAGGCCTTACTGAGTAAATGGTTCTTGATATTGACATTTTGTACTGTGGATAATAATATTCTTCATTCAGAAGAACAAAAAGTGCTACACCAGCATTTATTCATCCGTGGCCATTGTCTTATCAATTACCACCCAGAAAAGAAGCTGCACCCAGTCGTACCCATGGCAAACAATCACGTTTGCATCAAGCCTTCCCAGAATTAACCATTCAAATTAAATTCACATTTGTGATACGAAAATCAGAAACTATGCCTTGTAGATGGAAATATTTTTGATCAGGTTTAGCATTTTAAACAGGTCAAATTAAGACTATTTTAAATTTGAATGTTTGTGTTTAAGAAACATGAAATTCTTGATTAAATTTAGCTACTAAAATGTCTTATCAAGTCTTACGTCTAAGGAATGAAATACTTTTATAACGTACTGTGTTGAAGATGCAATGATTAAAATAAATAACAGTACACATGAGGGAAAGGTAATCTGTGTCTATTTTAGGAAGCACATATACATGCACAAAAATAACAAGCCACCTCAATTAGGTCTTAGCATTCTTAATATCACTGTGTATTAGACAAATCAAGAATACGTTGCATTTAGTTTGCTCAAGTATTTGCAGATACTCTGACACAACGTACCAAGGAAATGATGCATATATGGCTTGATTTAGTTTGGAAAGGCACTTTGATGAATTTCTGGCTAATGTTAGACCAGTGAGAGAAAGAAATGGTATAGGAACCAAGGACTTGGAAATAAGTTGTTTATGAGTCAGGAGCATATTAAGTGGTAAAAATAATGAGATCAACCAGCTGAGATATAAAGTCTACCATGCAGATTCAACCTCTGAGATAGATGAGATTTTTAAATTAGATTTTAGCAGAAGGCCTAGTTTCTGAAAATCTCAGATATCCATTTTACCTCAAATTTGTCAGAACACTCAGCTACCCATATCTATGAGCACCACAGGCTTGGGTCCCACCAATTTCAGAAAACACTGAAAGAAAAATGTTCCATGCTGAACATGTAGAGACCTTATTTCCTAATTAATACAACATGGTAGCTATTTATATAGCATTTATATTATATCAGGTATTACACTTAATCTGGAAGTGATTTAAAGTACATGGGAGTGTATGCCTTGCTTATGTGCAAATATCATGCCATTTTTTAAAATTTTATTTTATTTTATTTGTGAACATACTGTACAGAGGAGTTACAATTACATGGGCAGGATAATGCGTACATTTCTTACCAAGCATTGCAGCCTCCTCCTTTGTTTACCCTTCACATCCCTTCCCAGCCTCCCCCCTCCCCCCATCCCAATCCTATTCCTTCCCCCTCCCTCCCTCCCCTCCCCCCCCCCCCCCCCCCCCGCACCGACGTTGTAAAGCTCGTTTTGGACATGACAACTTGTACTTCTCATTGTTGCAACAGGTCCACCTGTATCCTTATAGAACTGGTTTTTCCCCATCTCCTCCACAAGTTATACTGACATCAAATATAGTGAAAGCAGGGGTTATACTGTGGGGGAGGGACATACAAAGCAACAAAGAGATAATCTTATAAATGCATTAGAAACACATGCATGAAAGAAAAAACATTAAAATACACATCTAAGGGTTCATTTTCCTGACATCACATTATCTGACCTTTTCTGCTTGACTCATACATATACTAGATATTACAAATAAGGGAAACCATGGGACCTATGTTTCTTTGGGCCTGGCTTACTTCACTTAATATAATTTTTTCCAAGTTTTTCCATTTCCTAACAAATGGAGCAATGTCATTCTTTCTGATGGAGGCATAGAATTCCATTGTGTATATATACCACATTTTCTTGATCCATTCATCTACTGAGGGGCATCTGGGTTGGTTCCATATCTTAGCTATGGTAAATAATGCTGCAATAAACATAGTTGTGCTGGTAGCTTTAGTGTGGTCTTGTTTGTAAACACTTGGGTAAATGCCCAAAAGTGGGATTGCTGGGTCATAGGGGAGTTCTATGTGAAGTCTTTTGAGGAACCTCCATACTGCTTTCCAAAGTGGTTGAACAAGTTTACATTCCCACCAACAATGAAGTAAAGTTCCTTTCTGTCCACATCCCCTCCAGCATCTGTTGTTGTTAGAGTTCTTGATTTTTGCCGTTCTAACTGGAGTGAGGTGATATCTCAATGTTGTTTTGATTTGCATTTCTTTTATGGCTAGGGATGTTGAACATTTCTTCATGTGTCTATAATGGGATTGCAAAAAGTTGCAGAGCTTTTGCAGGGCAAATGACATAGCTAGCAAGATCAATAGAAACCCCACGGATTGGGAGAAGATCTTTACTAGCCATACAACGGACAAGGGTCTCATATCTAAAATACACTTGGAACTCAAAAAATTAAACCCCCCAACAACAAATCCTCAAAGAAACAACTGCCCAATAAATAAGTGGGCGAAAGACTTAAAGAGAAACTTCTCTGAAGAAGAAAGAAGGATGGCCAATAGACACATGCCATTTTATACGAGGGTCTTGAACATCTGCAGATGCCAGTATCCATGATGGAAAACTCCTAGAAACAGTCTGCTACAAGAAGCTAGGGGTGGCTTCATATCAAGCCTCTCAGAACTCATCTATATCTATACATGGAGAAACATCTGTAAGTTAATAAAAATAAACTTGGATAGGCACCAATGACTCACACCTTAAACCTTAGCTACTCAGGAGGCTAAGATATGATTCAAAAGTCAGCTCAGCAGAAATGGTCAAGAGACTCGCATCTCCACTTTAACTGACAAAATGCCAGACCGCAGATGTGATTCAAACTGGTAGAACACTAATCTTGTGTGAAAACGACAACAATAAACAACTGTGAAAGCATAAAACCCTGAGTTGAAACCCTGGTAACCAGTAACACACAAATAGAAAGGTAGATGATAGATAGACAGATATACAGATAAACAAGCACATAGATAGGTAGAAGATAAATAGATAGATGTTAGGTGGTTATAAATAGATAAACTTGATTAGTGGATGTCTTTTTTATTCTAGTTCCTCCTTTCCCCCTAAGGTAAATTAACTTTTATTTTTCAAATATACACAAATATCAATTAGCAAGATTCAGTAAATATATCAACATGGGTTCAAATTTCTATTCCTGTAGTACAACAGCTGGTAATAATAGTTCTAACACAAACGTCATTACTAGTTCATAAGTCCACTCATCACTGAGTGAAGAAGGAATTTCTGCCATCAGTGATCAGTTCTGTCATTCTCCCCAAGGGATCAGGCATTGATCATTGCTCAGCTGTGATTCTATTCACACACACAGAGCCAAGAATGTCATTGTGCTGTCCTGCTTCCCAGTTATAAACCAGGGGACATATAACAAAAATGAACAATCTAAAGATGGGCTTGCCTAACAAGTGCAAGTTCAGCAAAGGCTCAAAAAGTCATATCGCTGTCAGACTACTGCCAGAGAAATCTGATTCAAACATAAAGGGAGTTTGAGAAGAAATAGCTGGAGGCTGGAATGCTCACACCACCAGCATTCAACAGATTCTAGATGTTCAGCCAGGGGAAAATGGTCATGAGGCAAATGGTCATGGTGATGAGGATAATGGTGGTCCACAGAGTGACATCAGCATAAAAAAAAGGAAATAGTTTATATGAAAAGAATTCTCAGCGTGGCACAAGTGACTCACAGCTGTAATCATAACTACTCAGAAGAGTGACATCTGAGAATCAAAGTTTGAAGCCAGCTCAGGGAAGAAAAGTTTGTTAGATTCTATCTCTAATTAATCAGCAAAAATCCAAACTAGAGATAGGGCACAAGTGGTAGGATGCCAGTCTTAAGCAAGCAAGAGGAGGAATAGTGTGAGGTTCTGAGTTCAAATACTAGCAAAGGAAGGAAGGAAGGATTCGAAGGAGAGGAACAAAGGAAGGAAAAGAGGGAGGAAGGCTGGGAAGGAGGAAGATAAAGGAACTCTCAGATATATCCCATGCCATGAAAGGGCAAAGGACAAAAGTTTGGAATTAAATCCAAACTCAATTGTATTACAATTTGCAAAGCCATAAAACATGCCTATTCTGTATAATGGTTCATAGGTTGGCCAAGTTTATAATTGATCAAAAATTTGATCAAAGATGATCAAATTAAGACATTGGGTTACGTGAAATAAATTGGGCACAGAAAGACAATGATCACACGATCTCACTTATATGTGGAATCAAACATTTCTGATTAAGATTTCCTCCCAAAGAAAAAATACATTGTATTCTTAATTTTAATGTTTTAAATTACAGTGTGCTAAACAATTACGAGTTTTCCATTTACCTATAATAGGCATGTTGAAATGTTAATTGAGCCTGGAACAGGTGGCTCACATATGTAATCCTAGCTGCTCTGGAGGCTGAGATCAGGATTGCAGTTTGGAGCCATCCTGGGCAGGAAAGTCCATGAACCTCATTAACCACCCTCAAAGAGCTGGAAGTGTAGCTATGGCTTGAGTGAAAAAGCAAAAACCTTTTTAACTTAAGCAAAAACACTCACGGACAGAGCCTAAGCCCTGAGTTCAAGACCCAGGACTGACACACCCAAAAGAATGTTAATTTAATAAATTACTAAGCATAACTCTTTGCTATGTATGTGTGTGTGTATGGTGTGTGTATGTGTGTGTGTACGCGCATGTGCACGTGCATGTGTGCATGTACACAAGTTCATGTGTGTCAATACTGGAACTTGAACTCTGTCTGAGCTTCCTTCTAACTGATTTTTCTGTCTCAGCCTCCAGCACCTGGCAATGAATATATCTTATCTCCTGTTAAATAACAAACTCTTTGAGAGATTCACAGACTGTTTATGGGCAGTTTTTGTTGTTTTGCTTTAATAAATACATTTTAGTGGGTTTTATTGAGCTATTTCATACATAGCAAGTACTTGGATCAGTCATATTTAGTTATATTATCACTCTCTCCTTTCCTTCTGCTCTCTAGTGCTAGAATCTTCTACAAGAAGTACAACTTTACATTTTACAAAGCAAGTTCACAGATTAAGCTTTTGAAGTTGCTTCAGAAGTGACCTTGACATTTGATTTTTGAGGTTAGAATTTAAAAAATTAAAGGATTTAGAGAATACATAAGCATATGCCTAGTGAAATAACTGGTGTTTATGTACAAGTCAGGTAGAGAAAATAAAATGGTGTTTAGTTTGTTTGACCCAGGACACTGAGTTATAATTGGAACCAGGATTTGCTCAGGTGTTAATCATCCAGTTTGGAGATTAGTAAGAAAAAATGCTCAAGGATACAACATGGAGCCCACTCTCACAGAGTTTACCATTTAATTGGAGACTATTCTACTTGATTAACATTTGTAACTGCCTACTTGATTTTTTTTTTTTTTTGTCAGTCATGGGGCTTGAACTCTGGGCCTGGGCGCTGTCCCTCAGCTCTTCAGCTCAAGGCGAGCGGTCTACCACTTGAGCTACAGCGCCACTTGCCTACTTGATTTTTAAAATGACTACTCTGTGCCAGGTATCGGATACATTCTTGGTATATGTAAAAAAATATATATGCAAAGAACTTTCATGGAAATTGCATTCTTCAACAGTAAGAAACGTCTAGTTGAAAATGATATGAATCAAAAGGGAAACTAAAGAGCTCAATAAATTGACACAGGAGAGAGTTTGAACTGAATTTAAAGGTAGTAGAACTATATATGGGATAATCATTGGGAAAAATGTGATTCCAATTTCTCCCATGTAAACATAGAAAAAAAAGTTTTAGTTAATGAGCTGTTTAAAAATTGTTTCTGCATGTCTTCTAGCATATGGGCAGTATGCTTAGCTGTCATGAAATCCTTTTTGTTTATTAAATGGATGGCAGCCACTGAACAAAGTTATTTCTACTGGCTGATCTTTTCCTGTTTAAAACACTGTGCTATTTTCATATATAGAATGTACTTCTATCATAGTCAATCATTACCCTCATCATCCTCTCCTTTAATGGCCTTAAATGATCCTTTCTCAATATCCTTAATTTCCTTCTCCAGCCAAGTGCTATCTTTTGATAAAGTTGAAAGAATGCCATTCTTGGAGAAAAAATATTATTTCTCAGTACAACTTGGTGACTTTCCTATGCTTACAAAGTTTCCTTATTTCCCTATTTTTCTCCCACATAAGATTTGTGTATATGTACATATAAAGTACACTGACAGAACCATTCATATTCATGAAGCTCAGATACAGCCTGTCTCTTGCCAAATAAGACCTAACCTTTAAGATTTCCATATTCTGAAACTGAAAATTATATTTTCATCAAATATGGTAGCAAAGAAGTCTTTGTTCTCTTTTTGACTTAACATATACTAATATTACAAAGGGGCTCATTGTAGTACTTCCAAACATGCGTATAATTTACTTTGATCATATTCATCCCCTCTATTACTTTCTTATCCCCCAACCCTTTTAAAAACAGTTTTAATGGGTTTCATTGTTCCTTTTCCATAAATGATACAAAATAATTCAATCATATTGACTCCCCCTTTCACCCTCTCCTTTCCTGCTGGTTTCTACCCTAAATAATTCTCCTGCTTTATATTTATATCATTCTTTTTTTAGGAATAGACTGCACATGTAAGAGAGAACATACAATATTTGTCTTTCTTGACCTGGCTTATTTCACCAAATATGATGGTTTCTGGTTCCACCCATTTTCCTGAAAATGACATAATTTTGTTCTTTACAGTTAGATAGTACTTCTGTGTGTGTGTGTGTGTGTGTGTGTGTGTGTGTGTGTGTGTATGTGTGTGTGTGCGTGTACCTGTGTATATGTCTTTGTGTAGTTGAATCACTGACTGTGACACTTAGGTTGACTCTATCTATGCTTTTTCTATGGTGAATAGTGCCACTATGAACACACATGTTCAGGTACTTGTAAGTTTACTTACATTCCTTTAGCTATCCTCACCATAGTGCTATAGCAGGATCAAATGGTAGTTCTAGTTTGTTGTGTTTTTTGTTGTTATTGTTGTTGTGTGTGCGTAGATTGATATTGCTCTAATTAACATTCTTACCACAGTGTTTAAATGGAAGTGTTCAGTGAGGGCTGTTGAATTCCTGCATGGTTTTTAGCTGAGTAGATAAGGTGAGGTGCTTCTTTCCTAGTAATAGATTGTGTTGTCAAAGTCGACAGAAACAATAGGATTTTATCTTATCATATACCTGAAAGTCCAGAAATACAATATATCTAAGACTATTTGAGAGCTTCTTGCTACTTTCTAACTGTAACTAAATAATCATCTGTTTCCATCTTGGTTTTCTCAGTAATCTCCCTGTCCTCTGATACCTTTCATTCTACCCTCAGATCATATGAGACTAATGTTTGTAGATTTTTGAATATTAATGAGATTATGCAATGCTTTTCTTTCTAATTTTTGTGGTTTTTTTCACGTAAAATAATATTGCCCAAACAGTGATACTCACTAGATAGTGTATTGGAAATGAAGTTTACAGCATGGTGGGGAGGTAAGGAGGGGAAAAATTGGGAGAAACTGAGGGAGGGGGGTGATACTGTTCAAAAAGAAATGGATGGGGCTGGGAAGGTGGCTCAGTTGTAGAGCGCTTGCCTTACATGCATGAGGCCCTGGGTTCGATTCCTCAGCACCACATAAGCAAAAAGAAAAAAGCCAGAAGTGGCGCTGTGGCTCAAGTGGTAGAGTGCTAGCCTTGAGCTGAAGAGCTGAGGGACAGCACCCAGGCCCAGAGTTCAGGCCCCACGACCAGACGCCCCCCCCCCCCCAAAAAAAAGAAATGTACTCATTACCTACCTGACTTATGTTACAGTAACCCCTCTGCACATCACCTTTGTAGTAAAATTTAAATTAAAAAAATATTTCCCCGTTCTATTTTGGAGTCTACAAATGGCAAGATTGTACTTTATTTTTCACATACCTGTTAATCTTATGTATGTCTTGATTTTGGAAAGTATCTATTTTAGATCTATTGGTTAGCTATTTATTGCAATATTTGTTATTGTAGGTTTTTTTTTCTTTTGGACTTCTTTCTATATTATGGATGTCAGCCTTGACAGAATTATGATTTGAAAACATCTGCTAATGGAACCATGTAATTTGGTTGAGGGGGTGGTGGGGGAAAAAGTATCTTCCTACATTCTGCAGGTCATTTCTTCCTTTTGCTTCTTTCATTTGCTGTGCAGAAGCCTTTTAGTTGGATGTTATTCACAAACACATTGTTCAAAACAAAATTCTGTTCTCCCTTTTGCTGTTTCTACCCTCAATAAACAATTAAAACTTTTTCTCTATGTAAGACAGTAGATAAGACAAAAGAGAAGACATGGCCCTCTCCTCAAAAACCAAGGTCCTGTGGAGAGCTGAATGATACAGGAACCAGGGAGTAAATGGGACTGGTAGGAGGTGTCTAATCCTAAATGTCAAAGTGTGGTGACACTTCCTCTGCTTTGCTCCCACATTTACTCACCTAATTTTATCCTCCACTGATGTCTTATCTTCAAGGTGACCCTTCAATCCTACTTGAACTCTATTCCAATCTAATCATTTCAACAGGACTTTCTAAAAGTACTTAGCTTTTTTAGGGGAAAACTTTAAAGTACTTGAGTCCTGGTTGTACTGTTTGTTTTGTGTGGTTTGGCTCAGTTGCTTAAACTTTTCCTAAATTTCATCTTCCAATTCTATAAAAGAATGAGAACAAACAAAAAAATGGGAGAAAGGCAAATAGGAATGTAAGATCAGAAAAGCTCTTCTTAGAAATAAGCTAAACAATTCATTGATACCAAAAAACTAATCACCACAGTGTAAATTATGTTTTTCTTCCTTTTTACATTGTGAGGGTCATTGAGTTTAATGGAATCAATTAATTCACTTTCGACTGTCAGAACTTCAATCAAACAGTAACTCTTTCCCTTGAAAACCCTATTTCTTCCAGAACAGTACTTCTGTCAGAAATATATTCCATATTGTAGGTATGGAGTTTAATCAACATGACCCTTATTTCTCTAGTCTTGTGGTTATTTCTAGCTTACTGTCCTGTTATGAGGGGGTGTGTGTGTGTGTGTGTGTGTGTGTGTGTGTGTGTGTGTGTGTGTGTGTGTGTGTGTGTGTGTGTGTGTGTGTGTGTGTGTGTGTGTGTGTGTGTGTGTGTGTGTATCTGTCTATGTCTGTCTGTCTCCGATGTGGAGGGAAGGAAAGATACAGTAGTTTTCCTTTTGATTATACTTGCACTGATTTTCTCTGTTCATTTCATGGAGATTAGTGTTGATGTACACACTATTAGATGCTTTATGAGAAGTGTCCTCTAGATATTAGTTTTAGGGCTTCTATTTTTAGACTGTGATGTGAACATTGCTATCCAATCTCCTAAATTTCTTCCATGCTGATAGAATTAAAAGAGAGGCCACCAGGCAATTTGAAACCTTTCAAGGACATGAACAGAATAAAGAAATCCTGCCCTAGCCAAAGAGGAAAACAAAGAGGAAAATAATGACTCAGAAGAAAATGGCATTTCTCACTATGTAGACCAACCAGCAAAATTGCAAATACAGAAAATAAATATCAGAGATTCACTTAAGCAAGAATTTAACATACAAGTAAGTTTTTAGAAGGCCAACATCAAAATTTAAACAATTGGAGAGCCAATGTTGTATGGGGAAATTAGAGAATGACTTATGAATGCCACTCAGAATCCCAGAAATAAGTTAAGCTCCAGAGAAAGGGTTAAAACCTTCCTTTCATATTTTTTTTCATTTTCTAGAATGTCCTTCATTAAAGATCTCTAGAAAAGGTTTTCTTTAAAAATCAATCCAACCAGGCAACACTGGCTCACACCTATAATTATAGCTACTCAGGAAGCTGAGATCTAAGGATCAAGGTATGAAGCCAGTCCTTAAGACTCTTATCTCCAGTTAACCACCAAAAAGCTGGAAGTGGATTTGTGGCTCAAGTGGTAGAGCACTAGCCTTGAATAAAAAGCTCAGGGATAGAGCCCAAGTCCTGAGTTCATGTTCCAGGACCAGCACACACAAACCTGCTTCCCCCCCCCCCCCCCTCCAGAAAAGAAGAAAAGAAAAAGAAAAAAATCAGTCTAGATTCCTCTTGATTTACTGTAAAAGATCCTTCTTAGCATGGCTTTTATACATATTTGTCAGAAATCACTTCATTGTAAACACACATGAAAATAAAATAAACCCAGTTTAGGGCCTATTGGGTTTTTTTCTGTTATAATTTCAAATTCTTCTGGAAAAAAAATCTCCTAATAGGGAGATCAGTATCATTGCCTCATTTTCAATTACTTTAAACCAACTCAAGTAATTATCTTCATGTGGAGTTTAGTGCTTTTGTGTGTGTGTGTGTGTGTGTGTGTGTGTGTGTGTCTGTCTGTCTGTCTGTCTGTCTGTCTGTCTGTCTGTCTGTCTGTGTGATGTGTTGGTATTGAAGCTTGAACTCAAAGCCTGACACTCTGACTTGGCTTTTTTATTCAAGGCTTGTCTCTGCCACTTGTACCACCCTTCACTTCTGATATTTTAGTGGTTAATTGGAGGTAAAAAGTTTCAGGTACTTTTTGTCCATATTAACTTTGAACTTCAATCCTCAGATCCGTCTCATGAGTAACTAAGATTATAAGAGTGAGTCACCAGTGCCTGACAGTTGATTGCTTCCTACTTCTAGTTTCCTCACTGGGTCTATTCCATTTTCCTGCCCTCTGAAAAAATATTTTCTTTTGTGCTCTAGGCTAGGGCTCTACCACTTAGGCAAGGGTTCTACTACTTTTTTTTTTTTTTTGTCGGTCCTGGGGCTTGAACTCTGGGCCTGGGCATTGTCCCTCAGCTCTTCAGCTCAAGGCGAGCACTCTACCACTTGAGCTACAGCGCCACTTCCGGTTTTCTGGTGGTTTATTGGAGATAGGAGTCTCACGGTCTTTCCTGCCTGGGCTGGCTTTGAACCACGATCCTCAGATCTCAGCCTCCTGAGTAGCTAGGATTACAGGCGTGAGCCACCAGAGCCCGGCTGGGTTCTACTACTTATGCCAAGGCTCCACTTCCATCTTTTTGGTGATTAATTGGAGATAATAGTCTTGTGGACTTTCCTGCCAGGGCTGACTTCCAATAGTAACCCTCTGATCTCAGCCTCTTGAGGAGCTGGGGTTGCAGGTATTAAATAAGAGCACCTAGCTCTTCTCTTCTTTTGAATTCCCTGATGAGAGGAATGTGATGATCCAGCTGAGTCAGCTGTCACCGGATCCAATCATTGGCTACAGAGCAGAGAGGTAGAACTTGCCATGTACCCCTGGGGGATTAGGAGAGCAGAATGAAAAGCAATGAATTCCTGTCTCCTGTATTAAGTAGGAAGATGACTCAATGGTTCCAACCTACTTGGATTTAGAGTAGACTAAGAACTGCACAGGGAGGGTTTACTTTCTCCTTGATCATATGATGTGAGGGATCCTTGGCTTCCTGTAGTCTCTTCCTTTATAGTTTCTTTGGAGTGTTACCAAAATCTCACAGCAAACAACTTTGAAGTGAGAGATTTTTTTTTTAATTATATTTTGAGTTTTGGTGCTGGTTCTGGGGCTTGAAATCAAGGCCTGAGCATTTCTTCTCAAGTCTGTGGCTTTACCACTTGAGCCACAGATCCACTTCATGATATTTTTAAAATTTGAAAATATTTTCACGAGCACACCCTGATGTTAATAAACAAGAATTACTTCCAGTGTATTTGTTGGATCTAAATGGACAGAAACAAAACAAAACAAGAAAAGCGATGTGGTGTGTTTGAGAGCGCTCAGTGCAAAACTCTTTATTTTCAGTAAGCAGCATACCTGTTATTTATAGAAACATAACCAAAAAAGGAGAAATAATATTATTTTTCTGAAGAATATAGACTAAAATTTGGAAGCAAATTATACCAAACGAATTGTTTTGGTTGCTCTTGTGAGTGTAAAAAAGTCTATAAGTTACAGAAGAGGTGTTTTTGTAGTATCTTAACATATTACTTAAGGGAGAATAGAGGAAAGGTAGGATACTCGATTTCTAAGAAAAACTGGACTTTTTCTCATCTTTGTTTGTGTATCCAAGGTTAGAGCTACATAAAAACTCCAGTCTTTTTCAGATACCTTAAGTGTTAATCCTGATGAAAATATCATCAGGGCCGGACACTGGTGACTCATGCTTGAGGATCACAGTTCAAAGCCAGCCTGAGCAGAAAAATCTGTGAGACTCTTACCTCCAATTAACTAACCAAAAACTGGAAGTGGTGCTGTGGCTCAAAGTGGTAGATCGCTATCCTTGAGCAAAAATTGCTCAGGGACAGGCTCAAGCCTTGAGGTCAGGCCCCATCCAAAAAAAGAAAAAAAAAAGTTATCAGGGTGCTGAACATAGAGGGTCAAAGTAGTCTGTTTCTGCCAGGATAAATGTGCCATGCTGACACCAAAAATCATACCCACTTCAGAAATAAGTACTTATTTGATCCTGTTGATTTTTTAAAAAATATATCCCTAAAATATACAGCCTTAGATTTCCATTTCTACATGATTACATAATATTTCTTTCATTAAATACAATATATCCTATTGAAAAGACTACAGAAAGAAAAGGACAGAATGGAAAATTTAGCTGCTATGAAAGTCAGCTAGACAGTCACTCTGAACAAATAGTGAACATTATTTTTTAAATTAGCTCTAGCAGGTAAGAGTAAGTTGTTCCAAATAAGATAAGTTGAGTTCATATGAAAATGGAACCATGTGATTGAGGGTATGGATGGGGTTGAGAAAGGTAGGGGAGAAAGATGAAAGATGGGACATCGATCAAGATGCACCACACTTACAAACTCTTTTATTGAATTGAAATCCCTTTGTACAAGTAAGGTGACAAAAACATTGCAAAAAGATAGATTAATTTTCACTCAGACAATAAATTATTAGTTTCCTCTAGGTGTAGACACTTCTGTAATAAATATTTCTTTAGAGTTTTTTTATCATATTTATTTGTTAAAAAAATTTCTTTAAAATGGCTAACATTGAAAACCTATGCTAAAAATAACACATTAGAAATTTCTATTATATTTTAAATAAACACCACAAGTACAAATTGGTTTTTGGCCACTTCTTCTTGCTACCAGAGACAACTCCATAGTAAAATAGTTTCCATCGCCGTCTTCTTTTTTTATTTTATTTTATTTTATTTTTTTTGAGAACATACTGTACAGAGGAGTTACAATTATATGGGCAGGATAATGCATACATTTCTTATCAAGCATTGCAGCCTCCTCCTTTGTTTACCCTTCACATCCCTTCCCAGCCTCCATCCCCGTCTTCTTTTCATTGGCATTGCAAAGTGATCACAGCCTCCTTGAGCAAAGTTCCTTGTCTAGATTTTGAAATTATGTCTGTATCATGTGACCTCTCTATAAATCCTCTGATCCTAATGTATTGTTCAACAGACAATTTTCTTTCATTTAATTTACAGATTTATTGTTCTCATTAATGTTATTTTTATTCATTTTGACTTGTCCTCTACCCACACCTCCATTCCTACTGGTCTGATCTGTACCCTGGGAATTCAGCCTCCAATATTACCTCTGCCCTGATGCTCTTGCATTTCCTTTCATAATCAGTGAAGCTATAACAGGCCATTGATTTTACTCAGAAACCCAATTTTGCACATATGGAGTGAAGTCCTAAATAGTCTTCTAGCAGCCTTGCTCATTCCAAAGTTCTAAACTCTTTTTCTAGGAGCAATGTTTGCTTACTGTTTTGTTTTGTTTTTAGTACTGGGGATTTTACCTTACTTCCACTTCCTGAGCCATGATTTGCAGTTGTTTTGCTATCTCAGATTTTCCCCTGCTGGTTATTTCTAAAATGATCTAGTATTCTCATAAGGTAACATGCATTAAATGTTACAATGTTACCAGTCACCAAAGTAGTCCCAAGAATTACACAGAAATTTTCACATGTGATGTTTGACTTGCAGCTGTTTCTGTGAATTTGTACTCTGAAGAATTATTCCATGAGAAAGTTACCTACTTCATCCATTAAACACTTGTTGTGGAAAGCCTTCTTCCTCCAGGGCCTGCATGACATGAGTGCCATTCCTTCATTTAACTTTACAGCATCTTTGGAAGTACATGACATGATCCCCACTTTGCAGACCAAGTACTGAAATTTAAAATCTTGAGGTAACTTTATCATGATGCTTAAAGGTTATTTATAGAATCTTGGGGCCACTGGCTCACTCCTCTAGCTACTCAGGGTGATAAGATCAGAGGATCATAGTTCAAAGCCAGCCCAGGCAGGAAAGTCCATGAGACCCTTATCTCCTATTAACTACCAATAGGCCAGAAGTAGAGCTGTGGCTCAAATGGTAGAGCACTAGCTTTGAGCAAAAAAGCTCAGGGAAGGTGTCTGTCTGGGCCTGAGTGTGATTCCAAAATCCTTCAAACCTAATTCTCAAGTTCTCACTCCACATTGTTTCATTGATGTTCTAATAGAAACTCCATTGCCATTTGAGTATTGATATGTCTGAATCATCCAGAAAAGCATACACTGAAATGCAATCTTGGCTGATATACAGAAAATTCATATGCAAGGTACTTAATTCATTCACCACAATGAAAGGTACTAAGTGGAATTAGTGGATCAAGTACACAATATTGAACCCATCTCAGGGTTCTGTTAAGAGTTTTGTCACCACCCTACTGTCTAGAAGATCCAATGCATTATCTCTTTGAGAGGCTAATCCTCATGCTGAGTTCTTTTGATCATCAAGCATCCTGGACAGGATGTTTTGCCATCCAGAAAAGCAACACTGCTGGGATGTCAGCTGGAAACATGTCATGAAAGATTGGCCCCAATCCCAAAGCCAGCAGTGTGTTGAAATTAGGGCATATTATTTACATAGTTCCAGGCCACATACTTTTTCACTGACAACTAGAGATGACTAAGAATGTCTTTTGTGCGTATGTGCCCCTGTCATCAAATAAGCACTTACGAGTCATTTGACTCTGACTGTGGAATGCTTTTAAGTTCATAGTATCTTCAGACTAGGTGATATGAGAAACAGGGCTCTCTTCTTCAGAGAAGGGCAGCTCTATTCATCTCTTTGTGACAGGAGGCTGCAGAAAACAGTAGTTTAAAAAGTTGAAAGGTTGCCGGGCGCTGGTGGCTGAAAACAGTAGTTTAAAAAGTTGAAAGGTTGCCGGGCGCTGGTGGCTCACGCCTGTAATCCTAGCTACTCAGGAGGCTGAGATCTGAGGATCGCGGTTCAAAGCCAGCCCGGGCAGGAGAGACAGTGAGACTCCTATCTCCAATAAACCACCAGAAAACTGGAAGTGGCGCTGTAGCTCAAGTGGTAGAGTGCTCGCCTTGAGCTGAAGAGCTGAGGGACAATGCCCAGGCCCAGAGTTAAAGCCCCAAGACCGACAAAAAAAAAAAAAAAAAAAAAAAAAAGTTGAAAGGTTGGCACTTCAGGCTATAAATCTAGCTCCTTAGGAAGCTGAGATCTGAGGATCTAGGTTGGAAGCCAGCTCAGTCAGGAAAGTCCGTGAGATTCTTACCTTCTATAAGCCAGCAAAAAGTGAAGATGTAACTCAAGTGGTAGAGTACCAGCCTTGAGCAAAAAAGCTAAGAGACAGTGCCCAGGACCTGAGTTCAAGCCCAGTACCATGGCCATAAATAAATAAATAAATAAATAAATAAATAAATAAATAAATAAATAAATAAATAAATATTGCAAGCTGGTATTTGTAATCAGTGCTGCTAACCAAACATTATTGTTTGAGGTCTACACCTAGCTCTGATAGTCACTTCCACAGCCATTATCACCTGGGTTAGCTCTCTTGGTAAACAGAGAAAAATGACAGTCATTTTATTAAACATTCATGATTTCCTGGGAGCTTTCATCTTAAGCATTTTATCCTGACTCCAAATATAGTTATTAAGAAGCCCATTTCATAACTGTGAATGCCAAGACTTAGATAGATCGCATAGCTTGTTAGAAGCCACATGGTACAAAAATGGTAATCAAAATTGAATCCATATCTGGCTGAGTCTGCACTCCCCAACTTAACAATTCCACTCTGGAATTTCTTTTTTTTTCTTTTTCTTATTGTGAAAATACTGTACAGAGGGATTACAATTACATGGGCAAGATAATGAGTACATTTCTTATCAAGCATTGTAGCCTCCTCCTTTGATTCCCCTTTCCACTCTGGAATTTCCCAGTTATGCTATTCATGCTCCTTACACCCTCTTTATTTTGTTTTAAGGTAAATCATCCCAGAAGCCACATTTTAAAATACAGAATATTGGAGTCGTTATTATACAGTTAACAGGCTGTAGGCTGCCAGTTGTTACAAAGGCCTATAGCACGCAAACACACATAACACAGCTAGGAAACATGCTAAGGATGAAAGAAATAACAAAAACAATACCAACAAGCCAATTCAACTCCAGTGGAGAGCTGAATTGGGACTCCATGATGACTGGAGATGAGCCAGGAGACAGGACACATAGACACACATGGCATGTGTGTCCCTGTGTCTAGCCTGGTCTGGGCCCAAATTGGTCAGCACAGGGGGTAGATCCTCAGGAAATTCCCAGTCCCACCCACTGTACTGACAGATTCAGTAAAGTATCAGCCAAGTGTCTGTTACTGCCTCCAGGGGTCCTGGCACGCCCATTACCTGGGAGGCAGGTGATGGGTGAGGAAGGTTCCTTCCCCCAGCATGAAGACAAGATGCTAGACCCTACCATCCACCATGTAGCCAGTATGGCACCAGCCAGACCTGACCTTCTTCAATTTCAGCCATCTCCCTCTTCATCCTGTTCTATGAGATATGAGATTCTTATTTTTATCTAAGGAGGTAGGGGGAAACCAAATGTTTGCTCTTAGTAACACACATAGGGCCATTTCTAAACCACCTTTTCATCAAACCTTTTAGTTCAGGTCAGTCTTTGTTATGCAACTTATTGTCAGTCACTTGATTTGAAAGCAGGAAAAACATTTCAGAATTCAGGGGTTGAAGGCATGGCTCAAGTGGCCAATTAACAAAAGCATCAAATACATCAAATACTGAATTCAACTCCTGGTCTCAGATTTGACAAAAGACAAAGCAAACCAGAATTGAGATTGTTCCATGATCTAACTACACTACCTCGCTGCCTTGAGCTTTTTAACTTCTATCATCAACATTCTCAGTACCTTTTCATATAAAATTAGAATGGCCTTACTTATAATGTAAAACTACATAAGATTCATTTTTATCCTCTTTGTCTGAATGAGCTCACATTATTTGCTCCCAAAATATATGTAAATTGTCTCTCTCTAGCCTTTATATTATGCTACTCTATTAGGCTTGACTACTGTCACAATTTGTACATGGCATGGATTAAATTTTTCTTAATAATGAATGATAAATATGCATGTGTACATAGACTTGAAGGAGGATAGTTTGAAGTTATACCTGTGAACCAGCACTTGCTTCTTGGAAGGAAATAAATTCATAAACCTCAACCTAACTAAATATATTTCGCTTTCTCAAAGTTTCTCATGGCTTTATCTTCCTATTTGGAAATGTGATTATAAGAAAATAATATTTTAGTGTTGTTTTTATGTGGCAATGATTCAAGCTGGAATGCTTGATTCTTAAAGCTCAGAATTGCCTCTTGCTAGACCCTGTAATCTTAGGATACATTAAGGGAAACACAAGATATTGTAGAACAATGGAAATAATCACATTGTGTTCCATCGGGTGTTTGAAGAAGCTTATAGATAAACAGAAGTATGTTCGAATCAATCAGTAAGAAGTTGAAGGGGGTTGAAAAATAATTTGCAAAGAGAAATAACAAAGGAACTCAAGGTGGTTTACTAGAAGAAAATAAGTTACGGAGCTTACAGATTAGCTGCTACCAAATAATTGGAAAAAATATTATATAGAAAAGCAATTTAAACAGCCAGGTGCCAATGGCTCACCCCTTTAATTCTAGCTACTCAGGAGGCTGAGATTTATGGATCCCAGTTTGAAGCCCAGCCCAACAGATAAATCTAAGAGATTCTTATCTCTAGTTAACCAAATGGCAAAAAGTGGAGGTGTGGCTTAAGTGGTAGATTTCCAGCCTTGAATGACAAAGTTAAGTGAAGTCACCAGGACATGACTTCAAGTCCACTACTGGAACAAAAATACAAAAAAAAAAAAAAAAAAAGCGATGCACATGGTAATCAAGAAAATTCGTAGACACAAATATAGATAAAAAGTAAAACTGTAAAGGTGGCGGGGGGGGGGGGGCGGGATATAAAGCCCCAAACTGCTGCAATGAAAAGTTCACACCATCACAATTGCCCTTTAGAAATTTCAGCTATCAAAATTATGGGAAATGGGGCCAAAGAGATATAACTAAGTTGTAGAATAATTGCCTCCCATACATGATGTTGTAGGTTCAATCCTTGGCATGGCAAAATTATGAGTCACAAACGAGACACCCCTTGATGGTATTATCACATCTTTTTCATTTTTGGTAGTGTATTTTCATGTTTGTGTAATAAATGTGTGTGCTCATGCTTATGCTTTTTTTCACTATTTTTTAAAATTTAAAACTCAAAATTGGGGCTGGGAAGG
The DNA here is from genome assembly GCF_024711535.1 of Dipodomys merriami. Lineage (NCBI taxonomy): Eukaryota > Metazoa > Chordata > Mammalia > Rodentia > Heteromyidae > Dipodomys > Dipodomys merriami. The sequence goes on from NW_027206501.1 coordinate 3,262,819, forward strand.
TGGCTCAGTCTTGGGGCTTGGGCACTGTCCCTGAGTTTCTTTTTGCTCAAGGTTAACATTCTACCTCTTGAGCCACAGACCCACTTCTGGCTTTTTTTGTTTATGTGGCACTGAGGAATCAAACTCAGGGCTTCATGCATGCTAGGCAAGTACTCTACCACTAAGGCACATTCCCAGTCCCAGGTACTGTTGTCTTATGCCTATCATTCTAGGTACCTGGGAGTTTGAGAAGGAATGGATCACATTTCAAGTCAAGGTCCAGTGGAAAATTTCTCAGGACTCTGTCTCAAAAATAACCTGCCAAAACAAGGCTGGAGGCATGGCTCAACTGCTAGATGCCAGAGTAGAAAGACTGAAGCTCTGAGTTCAAACTACAGTACTAGGAAAAAACGGAATTATGGCAAAATTATTATATTATAGAATAAAATACCTGGAGTTTTGCAATGACTAAAATGACACCAAAATAAATATACTTTCAATTTGGATGGCATTTTAGGGTCTTCTTAACATTTCCATACCGATGTTCATTTTAAGCTTGGGAGGAATATATAATATATAACAATATATAATATATAATAATATATAATATATAATAAATTCCTTATCCTGATTAAACTTTAAATATTCTGATGAGATATTTAAAGTCATCACTCATTTTAAAACCAATTTAACATAATCCTATTGTCTTGAAGTAATTGTATTAGTTTTTTGAATGCCCATTTATCTAATATATAGCCAGGTAGATATTTGGTACTAAGGGGAAAAATGATGCAAAGAACCAACAATCCAGTAATGCAGAGTCTACATGTGTGTTATCATAATGACAATAATGTATGCTATATTTGATCTATAAACGTTTGTAACTCAAATTCCCAATGGAAATTAAGACTGGTTATTGTTCTGCTGCTTCATTTTATCTTGTGTTAATTTTTCCTTCCATTTTTTAACCAGTTGAGAGTAATATCTTGCAAGATCATGTTTCCTCACTGTTTCCTCACGCTCAGGTAGATATATTGGGAAGGCACATGCTGGCCCAAGGTTGGACTGGCTGGTACTATGCTGCAACCTCTTTCTTATTTTCTCTCTTTGCTTTTAATTCTTTTTATTGTGTTTATGAAGTTGTACAAAGGGGTTACAGTTCACTTTATAATTACAATGATTCTTGAGGAATATCGATCCTTTCATTTTTTTAAGTGGTTGCTCAAAGGGTTTCAATTTAACAGGTCAGATATTGAGTACAATTTTATATATAATATATTATATAGTTGATTAGTTATACAAAGAAGTTTCACTTGTTATATTGTGAGTACAATGCAGCTTGATTTTTTGCAGCCCTTTCATGATTTTCTATCATTTCTCCCAACTCCACGTATCCCCTCAGTTTTCCTAGTCCAATTTTTACATATCTACATTGAATATTATGACTAAATTTTTCTACCATTCCTCTCTCCCTTGGTCTAACCCCTTCATTTGACATGGTTTTCATTTTGCTCAACTAAAAGTTCATTGTTTCACCATTGGCACTTACCCCTGCTTGTTTCTACTTCAGTTAACATGTTAACATGTTTGCATTTGACCTCACATATGATACATATATATTATAACTTAGATCTAAGTTCCATATATGAGAGAGGACCAGTAACTCTGTGGTCCATATTCCTGTCATTACACAGAGCTAGCGTGAACAGTTACAGACAGGAAGCTATAGCAGTAGGAGGAAGATTGCTTCATGACACTATTACTTTTGTAATTTGGAAGGAGTCATCTGAACATATGTCACATCTTTACTCTGATTTCTCTTTTATTTTTAATCATTTTCTTCTCCAAAACGATGGGAAACAAATAGGAGGTTGGGAGGTCATATGTTTTCTGTTATTTTCTCATAAATCTATAATGCATTTACATATAGATGTAATAAATGTTGTCATGGTATGTCTGCCAACTCCTTCATTATTGACTCTGTTAAATAACAGGTTGGAGTCACCTTTTAGAGAAATAGCTACTTGTTGACATTAAAGGATTGATTTGATATAGGTATAAGAACGAATAAAATAATGCATTCTAAATTGTACTTATATTAATCCAAAAAGAACAACATGTCACCTAAATGTAAAGTTATTTTATTAATTCACTAAATTCAGAATAATAAAATCCAGAGTGAAGTCAAACAAACTGTCGGACAATGCTGTGAAGACTATGTATGTTAAGTTGCTATCCTCCTCTGCTCCACTTCTCCAAGTATGAGTCTAAAGATTACTCCCTACCTAGTAAAATAAGGGATTGGCCAGAAGTTTGTATCCTCAAGTATTGGGCCAGGAACCAGCAGCTCACACCTGTTATCTCAGCTACTCAAGAGACATAGATTGTGAAGCCATCCCAGGCAGTCCAGGAGACTCTTATCTCCAGATAAGCAGCAAAAAACTGCCTCAGGTAGTAGAGCACTAGCTTTAAGGATAAAGCTAAATGAGAGGGCCCTGGCCCTGAGTTCAAGCTCAATATCAGCAAATAAAAAAAATAATAAAAACAGAGTATTGAAGAGATGAGCATTCATTCTGAGAGTTATTTGTAGACATTTTCTTCTTTTCTCCCTCTTGCCAGCCCAGGAATCTCCCATACAAATTCAGAAAGCCAGAAAACAAATGAAGAAACTTATGTCTTAGAGAAGGATGGAAGCTTCATGTCAATTTCACTGTCTGCAAACAAAAGTAGATCTTCAAGACAACTGTAGTAGATAAATGATAGCTAGCTCGCTAGCTAGCTAGATGGATGGATAGATAAATCGATAGACATGTATTATTAGATGTATTAATAAGATGAACAGATGATGGATAAATAAAATGGAACTACTTGTAAATAATCAGCCTATCTACCTTGTAACTACTGTTTCACCATCAACCCTTTCTCCACTCCCTTTACATTCTAACATGTATGTATTGTTAACCTGCTTGTAAAGTTAAATCCTGAAGTTACTGAAGGTTTATAAAAATTGGTTTTTACAATAGATTGGCAGTTATCCCTATGTAATATCACTTGGGTTTTATTTTTGTTGTTGTTGTTGGTTTCAAGTTTGTTTTCATTTGTGCCAGTTCTTGGGCCTGAAGTCAGGCTTGAGCTCAAGGCTAGTGCTCCATCACTTGAGCCATTCCTCCACTTTCAGCCTTTTTTTTTTTTAATGATTCATTGGTGATAAGGGTCTTAAGAACATTCCTTCCATGCTGGCTTTGAACTCAGTCCTCATATCTCATCATTCTGAGTAGCTAGGATTACAGGCCTGAGCAATGAGTAAACTGGTGCCAGCCTTTGTCACTCTTGTTTATTTGTATCCCAGAATGTTTGTTATCAGAAAGGAGGAAACTATGGTTTTCCTCATTTGTAGTAATCACTATCTGCCTATAAATCTACAAGTAAACACACTGGATGGTAAAAGATGAAAAATTACACTTGGATATGAAATTATACAGGACTCTATGAACATTCTCACAGTGAGACCAAAGGAGGATATTCTTAAGAGAGGATCACAAAGGTTCCATAGCTATGTGCATATGGTCACATAAAATGATAGTTATGGAAATGACCTCCAAGAGATGGAAACGAGATATTTTTATTTTTATATAAAATATTATATCAAATTATATTTTTATATTATAATATAAATTTATACTGTAAAGATACTGTACAGAGGGGTTACAGTTACATGAATAAAGTAATGAGAACATTTCCTATCAAGCATTATTACCACACCATCCCTTTCTTCCACAACCTCCCCCCCCCAAGTTGTAAAGTTTGTTTTCAATATAGTGTCTTGTACATCTCATTGTTATAATCGGTCAACCTATATCCTTGTATCAGTATTTTGTTATTTCCCTTCCCCTCCCTAATTAGAAAAATGCATTAGACAAGATGCAGGGTACCAGAATCAAATACAGTGAAAACTGGGGTTATACCATGGGAGAAGAACATACAAAAGAAACAAAAAAATCACATACTACATTAAAAACAGATAAAATCACAGGAGGAATTTAATAACTTTGCTTTTTGTTTTAGTTCTGTTTGTTTGATTCACCCCACCCCCCGACACACACACACACTTTGTTGCTATTTTTGATTCCTGTACCTTTTGTCTTATATCTAAATTTATCTGTTTTGGGGAGAGTAGCTGGGAACACAGAAATGGTGGAATAAAGGCTGAACAAATGCAACAATGATACTCGACACTATGTTGAAAATGAACTACTGGGAGTGGGGGGTTGGGGGGGGGAAAACTGAGAGAAAACAAGGGAATAGGTGACCCTGTTCAAAAAGAAATGTAATCCCCCTGTACATCATCTTTACAATAACAATAAAAATACATTGCAGAGAGAGAGACAGAGACAGAGGCAGAGAGACAGAGACAGAGAAAATAAGGAGCCTGGCGCCAGTGTCTCAAGTCAGTAATCCTACCTACTTAGGAGGCTAAGATCTGAGGATCCCAGTTGAAATCCAGCACAGCTGAGAAAGTTTGTGAAACTCTTATCTCCAAAGAACTAGTCAAAAAAAGCTGGAAATGGCTCTTGGCTCAAGTGGTAAAGTGCTAGCCTTGAGTTAAAGCAACTCAGGGACAGTGCCCAGGCTCAGAGTTCAAATCCCAGGACTGACAAAAGATACAAAAAGAAACAAAAAAAGAAAAAATCAAGAGGGATGGGTACTCTATATACAATGGACCAAAAGGATGCACTACACCTGTGGAGTGCCTTGTGACATTAAGTCTCAGTACAAACAAGGCTTGAGGAACTTCTGCTCTGAAATAGCAGTAACAGCATGTATTTGTATAAGGTGTACATGTCTGACATTTCCCCAGGTGCTTTACAAGCATTATTTCTTTTAGCAGTCTCAAAAGCTCTGTTTAATGGGTACTGTTTTTCCTCTTATGTAGCCTCGTGTCATATAGTAATTTAATCAAAGTTCAACTTCATCAGAGTTACTCAACTAGTGATTGATAGAGCAGGGATTTGAACCCAGACCACATGGTACTAGTTTAGGTAAAGGTGAAGATAGAGGGCCTACTTACAAAGCAAACCTAATGAAATATTCTATTTTTTGCCACCTGTGTGGAGCTTTTGAATTCTGTGTTCTATAATAAATTCTAGGGGGGAAAGAGTGTCGGTTTTATGTTAAGTTATTTTTACATAGAATCATTCGCTTGGACAGATACTTTGGAGCCTGCATTTTCCTTGTAGATTTACCAAATTTCCATCTACTAAATAGAAGCACAAAGATATATGTGGGTTTTTCTTTCTACTCAAAATGTCTCCAGAAATGAGGACTCATGCGTTAGTTGAAGGATCTCCATAGTTTTTAATCTAAATTTTTCTAGAATCTGTCTGTGTGCCTTATCTCTCTCTCCTCTCTTTCTCTCTCTCTTTCTCTTTCTCTTTTTTTCTCTCTCTCTCTCTTTTCTTTCTAACATTACCATTGTGAAAGCTAACACAAAGCACAATAACTGAAGGTAGAATTCAAGTTTAATGTATTTGGTTGTATTTACTTACTGGAACTTATGAGATATGCTCTTCATCTGAGGTAACTTAAAATTATTGTAGAATTACACTTGTTACAAACATGATGTGTGCTTCCTAAAAGATACCATTGATTTATACAAAACAGCCTCAAACCCTACTACATAATGTTGTTCTGAAGGTACCTGTACTGTCTGGGTGAGATTATATTTGACCGCATCAAAAAAGCTTACTCTAATACAATTTTCCAAACTTTTATGGACAGGAAAAGAACAGAAATGCTTGCATGGTATTTCTGCTTCCAGATAGCAGATGTGATTTATTACTGAGTAAAGCAACGGCACAATGGTTTGCACTGGCTTAGAAAAAACTAGCTGTTCTTTCTTTTTAATCATGTTAGTGACCATCTTAGTATTTAATTACATTTTCAGAGCATCTCAATAGAGGTACAGTGTTTTTAGTGTATTGAAAATAATCTAGAAAATGTTTTTTGCTTCCTGGATAATAAGATGAGCTAAATTCTCTCAAACTAGAACCAATTGAAAATGACAATTTAATAGGTGAATACTTCTGTTTTTAATATCTTCCTCTTCTGACACAAAATTTAAATGACAGTCACTAAATATATTGACAACAGTAAGAACTAAAGAAAAGGCTGAATAAATTATGATACCCTAAATACATTCACTCTATAATTTGTCTTATGATTAAAGTTCTTTACATATGTAAACAAACCAAACCCACCTTACACTATATTTAATATATTAACTATGATATTGTCTTAGCATTTAGAATGATAGTTTTTTAAATCTCAATTACATCTCCCCTAAGCCAAAATAACAAAATTAATTTAACTTACTATATTTTGAGTAGGAAAATGAAGAAATCTCATAGTCTTATCTTTCTTGGAAAACACATTATGAATAATTACTTAGATTACAATAATCAATTATTTATGAAAATTTAATATAGTGAATTAATTTATTATGTATTAGAAGTAAATATGCACTAGATTTCTTAGCAAGCCAGTCAAGTTGTATATATTATGGGAAATAGAGTATTATTTATTTATATTTTGATGCCAATATTGGGACTTGAACTCACGGTTTCACGCTTTACTTGCTTTTTCAGTCAAAGCTGTCATTCTATGATTTTAGCTATGCGTCCACTTCCAGCTTTTTCCAGTTACTTGGAGATAAGAATCTCACAGACTTTTCTGCCCACGCTGGCCTTAAGCCTGCATCCTCAAATCTCTTCCTCCTGAGCAGCTAGAATTACAATCTTGAGCAACATAAATGTTTAGAACAAAAGATTCAATGATCACATAGTGATATCTTTTTCTAGGGATATTAATTCCCATTTCAATCAATGAAATTACTCAAACCAACCCAGAAATTTGCCTCAAATCGAATGGAAATAATATCATGCGGAGGAAAAGAACTAGCTGGTCTCTTGATGAATAATAATTGCATGAATAAGAATGCTGATAAACTACTTTCTATGGAGTACCTGCCATAAACCAGTTTCTGTAGTAGATATTGTGCATTATCTCCACTCAGTCCTCAGAGTCCCTAGAAGTGTAAGTGTTGCATTCTCTTGTTCACAAAGAAACAGTCTCCTGCACAAAGGGACAGGGCAAGTCCTCCAGTCTCTAGTAGAGATGCTTGATTGAGTTACATACTCTACTGAAGTGACTATATTTAAATCTTCACTGAAAAAAATGAACAAAGGATCACATATGCACAAAATTGGAAGGCTAATTTCTCAAAAGGTCAGTCCTATCTGGATTTTAAGTCATTAAAAATAATTCTTTATTCCAATTTGACATGAATAAAAACAGTTGTGGCAAATCCAGTTCTGGAATGACCTGTAGATTTTGCAGAATATTCTCTATAATTACCTCCCACTGATGGAAAAATCTTTTTCTTGTGGGGAGGAATTTTTATGTTTAAACAGTTAAGGAAGTACCAGGTAATACTACTTTTAACAAATGACCATAGCAAAATCATCATAGTGATATCAACACAGGCTGGCCACCTCAACCTCTCATAGCCATTGTTATTTCTTCACCACAGTGAATTGAAATGTATTTTACTCAGTAGTGGTCATCTCTGTTATCATTGATTTTGCAGGAATGAATCACTTTTTGTTTCACTTTGATTCTGGCACTAAACTTTTGTCCATGTTGGGGTTATAATTGCAGGCTTTTATGGTTTTATTCTGAAATTTTATTGGAAACAGTATATTCCATCATCAATTCACTTGAAAAAATACAATAAATGTCAAGTTGTCTCTGTTCATATTTCAAAATGTGAGAGACTTAATTCCTCTTCCTTTTTCCTTTTGATGAAATGGTTATATTATCTTAATCACTTAATGATCATCTTCACAATTAATTCATTTTAAATCACCAAAATCTATTCTATGACCAACTCCCCATTTCTATAGGCCTCTTAGGTTCTGCGTATATTCTTATTCAAATCTTTGCTTTAGGGATTTTTTAATACAGAAAGTATCTACTCTTAGTACTTATCTTACAACTAATATGTTTGAGTTTACATTATTTATTTTTTTGAGTTTTAATTTTAAAGTCTAGATTTCAAAAGATTTCTATGTTCACTTATATCTGTTTTTCATTATTGAACTTGCTTTGTTTGCTTGCTGGGCTACAACACTGCTGCTTATTCTGGCTTTTGCTGCTTATGTTTGAAGATACAATTTTGCAGACTTTTCTTCATCTAGTGTCTTTGAACCATAAATTTGTGGATTTTTGTCTCCTTTACAATAAGGTTTATTTGTGCATGTGAGCCACTAGCACCTAGCAAATAAATTGTTTGTTTAATTTTTTGAATTTATAATAACTTTGTTTACATATTTAAAGATCACCCTCCCCTTAAATTTGGAAACATCTAGAGAAAATTTAAGCACTCTCTCTGAAACATTTTAAATTAAAGCCACAATTTGATTCTGGTACTTCAAACAACCAGAGGGCAAACTTTTTAGTATACACAAAATCAATAAAAATCTTCCTAAGCATTGAAACATTACTGTGAACCTAATAAATATAAATTAATAGTTTTAATAAATCATATTGCCTTGAGCATTTAATCATTGATTTAAGAGTTAAATCTTTCTGTCTTTTAATAATGACTTCCTTTATGCCTGACTTCTTGAAATGACTGTCTTTAAAAAGCAGATAGCACAAATAAAAATTGCAATAATAATGACAAGTTATTACTGCAATGCACATAGTACAAAAGTATTTGTACTAAGAATTTATTTCATTTGTCAGCTTCATTAATCAGAATATCATCAATTGTCAAAGATATTTGCCATCAAAGCAAAATGACCATTTTAAAATGATTGCTTAGTTAAAGATAACATTTACAGATTACAGAGTTGAGATCTTGACATATTTATAGATTTAGATTGTTAGCCAAGATTTGACTGGAACAAGGTTTGGCTAGAACAAATGCAGCCTCTTAAAGGGCAGATCATTGAGATGAAACTTTACAGGAGCCTCTGTGGCTATGTCAAATGATCTTGACAGAGAAATAGTATCTCACAGCGTATCTCAAGGTTCCTTTTTGAATGTCCTCTTTCCCAATTCTTTTAAACATCTCATGCGTAACTTTTACTATAGTGTCCTTAATTTTTTACCACCTGAATCTTCATAAGAGGACAAACACAAATAAAATGTAATAGACATAGTTTCAGCTGATTATGTATCAGTAGATATTATTGAAAATCCATGGCTACCTTTGCTTCGATATAACTCATAAGATTGTCAGTGTGTGTGTGTGTCTGTGTATGTATGTGTATGCACATGCTCGTGCATGTGCACATGCACGTGTGCGCACACATACATATGCTCTGATTGTCTCAACTGCAGGCATTTTTAACTCTTGTAGACATCTTTGAAAGTATTCTCATTTTCTAGGAACAAAATGGTGTATGTCAAATGCTATTTTATTTCCTCGTCTCATGATATGAAATTACTCTTCTTCTTGTTGTTGATTCTGTTGTTGTTACTGTTGTTTGTGCTAGTACTGGGGCTTGAACTTGGGGCTTTGAGTTATGTCTTGACTTTTTCACTCAAGGCTAGTGCTGGATCACTTGAGCCACACTTACACTTTGGCTCTTGATAGTTGGAGATAAGAGTATCACAGAATTTTCTGCCCAGAGTGGCTTGGAACAATGATCCTCAGACCTCAGTCTTTGAGAGTAGCTAGGATTACAGTTATGAGCCACCAGCACCTGGCTTGTTGTTTTATTTTGGTTTGTTTTGTCTCATCTGGTCTCATTTCTTAGCAGTATTGGGGTTTGGACTCAGGGTCTCATGCTTTCTATTCAAGTATTCAGAAATTTCTCTTCAGCAAGTCCACAGTACCCTGAATAGAACCCAAAATCTGGACAGTGCAGGTGCATAACTAATTGTGTGAAAACTGCAAGAAGCAAACTAGTGATACTTTCCAGACTATTTAATAAGAGACTTGGGAGAGATATTTTGGGAAATTCATGAAGTGTCTTTTAACTTTAAATTATATTTTTATTACTTCACTAAAATTTTTTTGTTCTAATACAAAATATATTATCAGATTTGTTCAGTTTCACTACTATGAAGATGCCACTTTACATGATGCCATTTCAAGTTATATGATTAAATTAGGAAAGCCTCTTACCTTTTTTATAATTAGTTATAAACACAGCTAATTAGTTATAAACATAACCCAAACTGGTTATATCCTATTGCAACCAACTCCTCTTTTCTTTTTATAAATCAACCAACTCTTCTTTTTATAAATCATAATTTAATGGTCACTTTTGGATTAACATTTTGTTTTTAAGACCTTTCCATGTTATATCCCATATTTTAATTTTTATTTGCCATAAACAATCTGGAAGTTGAATTATTGACTTATGAGTTCTGCTCACTTTTAACTTTACTAGATGTTAATAAAGCATCTTTCAAAATGATTTGATAACTTGTCCTCCCATCAGGAACATAAGAAATCTCCAGTTTTCCCTTGTCACCACCAATCTGACATTGTCAGATGGTTTAATTATTTCCAATTTCTGATTATTAGAAATGGCTCCTCTTTGCCTGGCTCTAGTGGCTCATGTTTATAATCCTAGCTACTGAAGTTCAAGGATGAAGCCATCCTGGGCAGAAAAGTTGATGGGACGCTCATCTTCAAGTAACCACCAGAAAGCCAGAAGTAGAACCGAGGCTCAAGTAGTAGAACACTAGCCCAAGGGAAAAAAAATCCAAGAGATTGTGTCTAGGCCCTGCATTCAAGAACTAGTATTATGCAGAAAAAAACCAAACAGACTCCATTTTAATAATTTTTACATCATTCCATTGCAGGTAAGATTGTGCATCTTTTCATATGTTTATCACCATCTTGAATTGCTATTTAATCAGTATCCTCTTTGCTCCTAACCATTTTATGTCATGTTCTAAATGATGTTAAAAATGCTAAATATTTGCCATTTGTTATATATGTTAATACATTGTCTTTTCTCAGGCATAATCTTTTATTGTAGAAGTTACCTGATTCTAGAAAGGCAATATATCAGTTTATTATCATCCTGTGTTTAGTCTTTTATGTAAGAAATTCTTTCTTTCTCTAATAAAGATATTCTTCTACATTTTTAAGATTTTTCAAGCTTCATTTTCATCAAGTAATTTGGAAACTATGATCATGAAAATATTAGCTCAATTCATTATTTAGTCATTACTAGAAACAGATGTTTAAGTATTGCTTAGACTTCATTTTCTTGGTTTTTTTTTTTTTTGCTGAATTTTGAATTCTTTTCAGCCTATACCAAGATACACATTAGCTCAAGTTGAGCTTCTGACTTTTTAATTTTATTTTTTTGTTAGGGGTTTACATTTTATCTCTCTTGTATCTACTAATATTCTTTATTATTACTCACATTGGATAGGTCAACTTTGTCTTCCCTTTCTAATTTCTATATCTTGTCTTGGGCCATATTTTTTCATATGAAAGTTAAATCACTTTGCCTATGTGCTTTATGCCTCCAAAAATAATATGGTTTGCTTGAAAATTAAAATAATTTCAAAGGGAATATGAAATAACTGATAAATAATACTGTCAAGCAACTAGTACAACATACCATGAACTCTGTGCTTTATAAACAATGAAAATTTATTGTTCTCAAGTTCAAAGTAGGAAATTCCAAGAGCAAGGTGCTAGCAGACTTTGTGTCTGAGAAGCTGCCTTTCTGATTCTTACCTGATGCTGCTTCTGTTTCCTTATATGATGCAGGGGCCAAGGGTCTTACTAAGTGCACTGATGAATCCTCACTCCGGAACCTGATCATTTTACAAAGGGCCATCTCCTGATTCTATCACCTAGGAGTTAGGATTTGTATATGTAGAGAGGGCCAGGGACGCAAACATTCAGATCATATACATACCAATGCTTTTGCCCTATTTTGCCACTGAGTCTATCTTCTATGAAAAACAGAAGAGTACCGTTCAATGTGTAATATCCATGCCTGTGCTGTCCTTATGCCTGAGCACCTTGAAGATTCCATTGTAGCTGTAAGTAGTGTCTTCTTGTTTCAGTTTTTGTTTTCTATGTGTGCTCTATTCATTTCTGTATTTTGTTCTTATATCCTACAGCCTTGCTCAATTGCCTCATTAGCTTTAATAGATTTCACACTATATTTGATTTTGAATGTAGGTTATCAAATCCATCAATTAGGTCAATGTGTTTCTCAACCTTCTCTAAGCTCCTTTTCTTACCGTACTGCTGTGTGGAGAACCTCCAGAAAAATGTTAAATAGCAGAAGTCAGAGTTTTTCAAAGGCAAATGGCAAGAAACAAAACATAGCAGCTGGACTTATATGTTTGTGAAGCATAAGGGAATTAGAGGTTGGATAGAATGTATTTGAGTCTAGCTGGGCTCTCAAGCACCGTAAATCTAGTTACTCAGGAGGCTAAGATCCGATGATCAAATTTCAAAGGCAGCCTTGCCAGAAAAGTCCATGAAACCATTATTTGCCATTTTAACCAGGATAAAACTGGAAGTGGAGCTGTGGCTCAAGTGGTAAAGCACCAATTTTGGGCAAAAAAGCTAAGGGGCAGTGCCTGGCCTTGAGTTCAAGCCCCATTACCAGCACGCGCTAGAAACCCTGAGTTTAAGCCCTAGTACTGGGGTGCATATAACGTGTGTACACGCATGCACACACACACACACACACACACACACACACACACACACACACACACACACACACACAGAGAAAGAATAAACTCACTGAATGTTGTTGCTGATAGTGATGATAGTGCTATATTTGTTGCAGATGGTGATGATGGTGATGGCCAATATCTAATGAGTATTTTTATACCTTAGAAACTATGCCAAAAGTTTTGTGTGTGTATCAAGCTTAATCCTTACAAAACTCATATGCAGAAGTTAGCTATTTTTGTATATATTTTTATTGTAAAAATACTGTACAGAGGGGTTACAGTTACATAAGTAAGATAATAAGTACAGTTCCTAACGAGCATTGTTCCCTTCTCCTTTGTTTTTCCCCTACCATCCCTTCCCTCCCCACCTCCCCAACTCCTCCCTCCCTCCCTATTGTTATATACCATCTTAAGGTTGCATAAATGAATCCTAGAGAAGTTTATTGGCTTGCTTATGTTCAGACGGCCAACACTGATGGATACAGGACACCCATCAGGTGTTCTCCTAAATTCAATATTAGACATTGTCTAATCTTTTAGTTCTGTGAAGGACAGAAATAGAGATGTAGAGCCAGGCACTGTGCTATTCTCCAATAGTCTCACTACTCAGGACACTGTGGAAGGAGAATTACTTGAATCTAGCAACAGAGAAGCATGGTCACAGCAAGGCTTTATCTCAAGACAAGTAAGAGAGGGGAGGGTAAGAAGTAATGAACCTCTGGTATATACATTTATCTAATTTGGGGAGGGGAAGAGAAATAACAAAATGCTGAAATAAGGATACAGATTGACCCATTGTAACAATGAGATGTACAAGACACACCACTCTGAAAATGAACTGTACAACTTGGAGGGGGAGAGTTGGGGAGGTGGGGAAGGAAGGGATGGTAGGGGCAAAAGAAGGTAGGAGGTAACAATCCTTGATACAAAATGTACTCATTACTTTACTCGTGTAATTGTAACCCCTCTGTACACTAATTTTACAATTAAAAAAAACATAAAAAAAGATAGTGAGACCCTATCAAAAACTGTGCATGGTAGTACAGCTATACAAGAGACACAGATAGAAGGATCGCTGGTCCAAGATGGCCTTGGGAAAAGCCTGAGACTCATAATGAAAATAGTCAAAGCAAAAAATGGGCTGGAGGCATGATTCATGAGTGAATCCTCAGCAAGCACAGGCCCTCAGTTCAGAAATCTCATACTACAGTAACAATAATAATAACAATAAACTTAAATCTAAAAAAAAATAAGTAATGGACCTCAAGGTTCACTAGCTTCTTAAGTGTGTCTCTGATTATTTTTTTGGCAGGGGAAGGGTGAGGTTTTAAGAAGTAGGATAAAATCCATAACTTTTAAAAGATTCTACTTATAGGGTGCAATTTATTTGCTGACTATGATGGGATAGCCAAAGAAAGCTATGGCACTTCTTCGAACAGATTTCTATTTATTTATTTATTTATTTGTGTGTGTGTGTGTGTGTGTGTGTGTGTGTGTGTGTGTGTGTGTGTGTGTGTGCACAAGTACTAGGCTTGAACTCAGGAATTATAGCTCTTGTTTGACTTTTTGCCGAAGGCTGGTACTACTACTTGGGCCATGCCTTTGCTTCTCCAGAGAGATTTCACAATGTATGCTGAAGCAAGACAATAACAACATGACCAACTGTAATTTCAGGCACAAGAAACCAAGAGTTACAGGTAAAAATGTAAAAGTGTAAGCTGAATATTATTTGATACAAAGATTAGCAAATAAATCAGATTACCTGTTGAGGTTCCTTCCAGTTGGTGATTATGAAATGCAGTCTTATTTTTTGCTTTTTGATTATGTTCACTGCTAAAGAGAAGTAAAAGACAGAGCTAGATGAATTTCTTTGGAGGTTTCCTGGGTACTTGATTTTTTTAAAGGAACAGAAGAAAACTTCAAACATTTCACATTAAATAATACTTAAAATCCAAAACAACCCGAGGTTAAAATGTAAAAGACCAATACTATTAGAGATATATTTAATCTCTGAATTTTCCTCTTGCTATACAAAAAGAGCCTCATGCTAAAAGTGGACGTGGGTGGTTCTGAGATTCGTTTCCATAATTGTTAGTAGTGCAGAACAGGGTACCAGCATCAACTAAGAAATATTCTCTTTAAAAGGCGTGGAGGATAGGGATAGAGTGAGTGTTTGAGCCTGTGTTTAGGATGTACAGGGTTTTGTGTTCAATCTCCCTCACACTCTCCCTTACAACAATTAAAAGCCGAAAGTTAGAAAATAATGTGTTTGTGTACCATTACTGGGGCTTGAACTTTGGGCTTGGATGCTTGGCTTTTTGAGGCCTTTTTTGCTCAAGGCTAGTGTTCTGTCACTAAAGCCACAACACCTTTTCCAGATTTGGAGAGGTTAATTGGAGGTAAGAATCTTATAGACTTACCTGCCCCGGCTGGCTTTGACCTACAGTACCCTGAGTAGCTAGAGTTACAGGCATGAGCCACCAGTGCCTAGCAGAAGAGCAAATCTTAAGCAATTCTCCTCAAAGTATATAAGATGTGATAAAAATAGAAAAGTGTCCCTAAGCCCAGTACTACACAGAGAGAAATCATCAGTAAGTTTAGTGAAAAGTCAAGACATCAATATTGGATAAACAAGAAAATTAGAATTAAAAGCCCAACAATTCTAATACTTTTATTTGGCTTGGCTTTAATATCCAGGTTTTCATTTTCCTAAAAGCCATGAATTCACTTTTGGATAAGAACAATAAAGTCAGTTCAAGAGTATTTAAAAGGGATGTGGGATAAGAATGTGAAATAAAAAAGTGAATGTGATTGGAGCATATTATGTACATGCATGAAAATATCACATGAAGCTCGCTGGAACAATTACTAGCGATAATGAAAAGTAAACTAAAGTGAAATCTATTTTGGAGAGGTTGGAGGTAAGTGCACACATAGATAGGCATATTGTTATGATCCTTTTCTCTTCTTTTTTACTTTACACATCACACACTCCCTGGGGAATTCGTCTCATTTTCCTGCATTTTGCTGGGTGGGAGTTGACTGTGAGATGTCTTGCTGAGGAATTCAGGGAAGTTTGACAACAACATCCACATCATTGTCAGGCCTTATGGTCTTTAACATTGGAAGCAGCTCTCTTATTTTTTCCATGTGGAAAAAAATAGATCTAGATCCCATTTTATTTTCAACTTAGAGTTTCAATGTGACTAAGGAGTTATGACTCAAGCAGCTGTTGGTCTGTAATTAATCATAGGCCTGCGATCCATCAAAAAAAACCCACTCTTTGGTGAGAGTTCCAGTGGTTGTAAGTCAGCCTCACCAATCTCCCTTCTTACACTTCAGGTGTGTCAGGAAATCATTGTGTGATTAGAGCTACTGAATCTAACAGCAGACTCTGCTCTGCACTTCTCAAAATGTTATACAAGATGATTTCTCTTTGCACAGATTTTTTTTTTTTTGCTTGCTTAGAACACCATTTCTTTCTGGAACAGTTGATGCCTCCTGTTCTGTAATGAACAATGTGCTTTTCTTGGGTGTGCTGTGCTTTGTAAAACAAAGTGAGAAATTATAACACAAAAAGTCTTCATGAGATGACTTTTCCTGCTGAGATCAGCCTCAAAAACAAACAAACAAAAATCCCTGACACATTCGTTGTTGGGTTTTTATGGGCTCCTCTTGGAAATTCAGAGCCAAACTTTTGAGAAGGAATGAAACTTAAGAGAAGGAATGAAAAAAGAAAAAGAAGAAGAGGAAAAGAAGAGGAAGAGGAAGAAGGAGGAGTCCAATGTAAAACAAATACACACAGGATGGAGCTGATTCCAACAGATCACGAAGAGCAGTTGCAAGCAATAGTAGGAGATAATGTGAGAACAAAAGCTCTGTGTATTCACAGAGCTGTGGGAGAACTGAACAGAAAGATTCCCATCACTACCTGCAGGAAAACCTCAGGCTACAAACAGCTGGACACTCAGCAGGCAGTAAGTGTGTTGAAGAGATCCTGCAGCCAGCCTAGCTGCCATGAAAGATAGGGAAGTGGAAAGAACAAAGAAAGCAAAAAGCTAGAACCTAAAATAAGCCAGATTAAGAGGAATGAGGAGGGGCTTAAAATGTCACAGAACCCCAATAAAATGAGCAAAGTACTAATAGTTGCTGAAATGATGTTAAATTTGTTAAAATGAAGTGCAACTATGAATGACAGTCTTGCTGTTCCTATTGCTTGCTATAAGAATTAATATCCAAAGGGCATATGCAATATGTCTTTTTTGTTTTGAATTTGTATGATGAGATGAACTTTTGTTACACCAAGAAGATGATTTAAGATAGGACTTAATTAAAAATGTTTTGGCCAGTTATGGGGCTTGAACTCAGGGTCCCCAGATCTTTGGCTTCCTGGATCATGGCAAGTGCTTTACTGCCTGAGCCAATACTCCAACTCAGCATTTTTGCTGGTTAATTGGAGATTCAGACTCACGTACTTTTCTGCTTGAGCTGGCTTTTTCCTTCAACCCTCCAAGTGTCAGGTTTCTGAGTAGCTAGCTTCTGAGTAGCTCAGCTTTAAAAAAAAAAATCGTGTACGTATAAAACCACTGTGGTCTGAATTGTTTTACCAAAAGCATTCACACTATCGAACATATTCACTGTTCACTCTAGAGTCTAACCTAGAGCCTATAACTGGCTCAATCCTAAGATATACCTTCCCAGTTTCCTTTAGTTATATTTAGGCAAATTGCTAAAAGCATCTATAATGTTGAGTCTAGAGCAGTAGATAGCTATTATAAGAATTCCGTAGAGATTATTTAAATTTTTGCAATTTAGGGCAGGTCTAGGTTAACATAGTAATATGAATGTATGTATATATGTAAGTGCATCAGTGCTTATTAGTAAATAATCAAAATGGAGAAATGTTTCTTCACTGAAGAAGTTTCCTGCCTTCAGATGAATACAAAAAGCATGGAAAGATATTTATAAGATAATGCTATAGATGTTATAAGATGTGAAATTTATTTTTACTTTTGTATTATCTTTAAATACTTGTACAAAGGGGTTTCAGTACAACATGTCATTTTATGAGTATAATGTATCTGAACAATATCATCTCTTCCATTGGTCTAAAATTGGAAATTTGGAATACTATATGGGTACTTACCTTTCTATAATATAGAAAAGGATTATGAAAATCAACCCTAAAACAACACCTTAAAAGTTTATAGCCATGCTGTAAGAAAGTAATGCAATTTCTGAAACACCAAACCCTGAGGAGAAATTCTCACTCCAGAGATGGCAGATGTGCTTCTACTGATGCCCACTGGCCTAGAGCCTATTGCCAAGGATGGCCTAGCCTATAGGGCTAGTGGGAGGGACCCCAATGAAGCAAACCCATCTAAGGACAAGTGGGAGAACCACATTACAAAATGAGATACTGGCAACATTGATGTGTCTCAAGCGTTGACCTCACTGGAGAGAGAATAAAAGACTACTGTAAACTCCAAGCCAGCTTGTATGTGATTTCAGACATGATTCATGCTGCTCATGTGTGCAGCAAAACCTAAGTTTGCACAGGACATGAAGCAAAGAAGCATCCTGTCTGTGAGAATGTACCTGACCTCAGGACTCAAGTGTTCCCAAAAATAAATCTCAGTGTGTGGATGAGTCAGGGAGGGTCAGAAAATGAAACAAATGACAGATTCAGACTCTTCCAGATTGCAATATGGTGTCAGACAGCTTTGATGCATAATGTAAACAAGTAAAATCTAGTCTCAGAGAGACAAAGGGTCCATATTTTCTCATATGTGGAAGCTAGGTCTAACATATACAGGGTCTTCCGCATATATGCATAAACATATTGTCTACAATATGGTATAGGCAGGGGAGGTTTGAAATGATGTAATTCCTTCAAATAACACAAAGTTTAACCAAATGAATATCAAGAGGCTGAAACTTATTGTCAAGAGTGGGGAAAGATAAATAGAGAGAGGAAGGGTAGGCAGTGGGTGAATACAGTCATAATCCCTGTACACATGTGAAAATGGAACCAGGTAACTTGAGGAAATGGGTGGTGGTTGGAGAGATGGGAGAGAATGATGGGTGGGATGATATTGATTAAGGTGCCTTGAATTTATAAATTACATATTTAATTGAAATCCCTTTGTACAACTGAAGAAGGATCCCACACATCCATCCCCGGGGACCACACAGAGGCAGGCAGGCACAGGAGAAAGATTATTACAAGGCTTATGAGAGGAGCATATAAAGACCACATTGAGAACTACCAGTAGTGTACTGTGCAGAAAAGATCTAGAATTTTTCTTGTATAAGTAAAGCACAATAGACTGCTACTAACTTCTATGGCAGCTTCTATCCTGGGGAAGAGAGTGGATATGTCTTTAGGTTGCATTGTAAGAAGCCTTTGCTAAGCCGGGCGCTGGTGGCTCACGCCTGTAATCCTAGCTACTCAGGAGGCTGAGATCTGAGGATCGCAGTTCAAAGCCAGCCCGGGCAGGAGAGACCATGAGACTCCTATCTCCAATAACCACCAGAAAACCGGAAGTGGTGCTGTAGCTCAAGTGGTAGAGCCCTCGCCTTGAGCTGAAGAGCTGAGGGACAGCGTCCAGGCCCAGAGTTCAAGCCCAACGACCGACAGAAAAAAAAAAAAAAAAAAGAAGCCTTTGCTAGCAGCAGAAGTGTTGTGACTGTGGGTCAATGGAAGCCCTTTTAGAAGTCCGTGGTCCTGGTGGCCATGAACTGGGCCATCACTGGTACCATTTCAGTGGGTGGAATGCTAGTCTACACCATCATCAAAACCATCTTACATCAGATTTCACTCAATGCAGTTTTGTATTCCAGAAATCACCAGGTAGAACCCTTGCCGCGGACCGGGTTCTGTCGGGGCGACGGAGGACACCTAAGGGAGGAACCTGGAATAGGTGGGGAGATGGCAAACAGACAACTCACACACAAGAGGAGTGGATGCTGAGTGCTGAGTGCGATTTAATGCAGAGGATAGCAACCTTTTATAACAGAAGTCTCATGAGAAAGGGCAAAAGGTTACACAATCTTGCTGCATGGCTTCTTTCTTGGGTGGTCACCAGCTGGGCACCTGATAGGCATTTGTCTTCGGCTTATCTCTAAGGAATACAATGGGTTTGGGTTTCGATGTTTGTCACCAATTAACCATTACCTATTTTTATAGAGGCCTTAACTTTCCCATAAGATCTTTCCTGTCTCTTCTTTAATAGTAAACTTTAAGGAGACCTAGCAATTCTCTTAGTAAATAGCAGGAAATTCTCTCTCCTAAATAATTATCTCAGCAATTGCCATACATTCTTTCTGTTTTAGCTGAGCCTATAGCTTCTTGTAAATCCCTTACAAATAATTCCTTCTGCTGAAGTGACTTTGTGAAACCCCCAATACTTTTATATTTACTTATAACTTGTCTCCTAGCCTCCATAAGAGGGGTTTCAGGTTAGCACTTAACTCTGGTGAGTTAGTCATATTTTTAAGACACTCATCAGATATTGGAGTCGTCAACACTCTTAAGAGAGAGCTTTGAATAAGGGAACGTTGACAATGAGCAAGTACAAAAAGCAGTAGAAGCAGTAAAAGATTAACAGGCACTCTTATGAGGGAAGAAAGACAGAAACACATCTTTTCCCAGGGGTTTGCCAGCCTTTTTCCAGGAGTAGGCCTCTTAGAAGCCCTATTCTCCGAGGTAGACTTCGGTGAAGTCCCAAAACTTGGAGATAGGTTTCTGTAAAGCCCCATTCTCTGAGGTAGACTTTGGTGAAGTCCCAAAACTCAGAGATAGGTCTCTGAAGCCCCTATCATGGTCTGATAGATGGTTTCCCATGCTAAGCAGACTCTACTGGGGTCGGCGTGGCAAACCCTTTCATATCTTACTCAAACCTTTTTTTTTTTTTTTGGGTCCGGTCATGGGGCCTGAACTCTGGGCCTGGCCCCTGTCCCTCAGCTCTTCAGCTCAAGGCTAGCACTCTACCACTTGAGCCACAGCGTCACTTCCGGCTTTTTTCTTTTTTCTTATGTGGTGCTGAGGAATCGAACCCAGGGCCTCGAGCATGCAAGGCAAGTGCTCTACCACTGAGCCACCTTCCCAGCCCAACCCTTTCATATCTTAACTAAAAGTGAACAACACATCCCATTGACCAAGCTTTGCAAAACTCCTATGTCACATAACACATCTTGTCAGAAGACACTAGCAATGGAGATTGACACCCAACAGCTGGTCTTTCTAAGAGAATGTGGCGCTCTCCTAAGGAAATCTGTGTAGTTGAAATGGAAGGAAATCCATCCTAGCATTTGCAAATCTTAAGTGAGATTAATAAAACATCATTTCCAGTTAGAGAAGAATTTCAGGAATGGGAGAGTCACTGGAAGACAGCAGACAGGCGAATGCTGTGACTGGTTTTATTTTAGAGCATTCAAGGACAAGTGAGTTTCATTTGCTTAAAACCAGCAAATCCCTGTCCATTTCCTGTAATCCTAGATAATCATGAGGCTGAGATCTGCAGATCAGGCAGGAGTATCCATGAGACTCTTTTATCTCCAATAAGCTTAAAAAAACAAAAAAGACGGGGCTGGGAAGGTGGCTCAGTGGTAGAGCGCTTGCCTTGAATGCCTGAGACCCTGGGTTCGATTCCTCAGCACCACATAAGCAAAAAGCCGGAAGTGGTGCTGTGGCTCAAGTGGTAGAGCACTAGCCTTGAGCTGAAGAGCTGAGGGACAGTGCCCAGGCCCAGAGTTCAGGCCCCACGACCGGACCCAAAAAAAAAAAAAAAAAGACGAAAGTGGGCCCCAGGCTAAAAAAAAAATCATGAACAACACCCAGACCCTGAGTTCAAGCCCCAGGACCTCCCCCCTCTCTCTTTCTCTCTCTTTCTGCCTCTCTCTCTCTCTCTCTCTCTCTCTCTCTCTCTCTCTCTCTCCCCACACACACACCCAAACACAAACACACACACATATAATGGAATCTTAGAATGCATTTTTAAATAAATGAGTATGTGCTTTCTTATCTTATTTACTTCTTAAGTATTGTTAGGTTTAAATAAAAATCAAGTGGAATTAGTAAAATCAGGCATGAAAATGTTCAGTTATTTGATTACAGTAAAAAAATGACTCCATGACAAACATTAAAGGAATTCATGATCATTAAACCATATTAGAAAGAATTCTAAAAGGAGTAATACAAGCTGAAGAAAACAATTAAAATCAAAGAAACATATCAGACAAAAATCATTAGAAGGTCAATTTAGTAATCACAGGAAGAGGAAAAAAACAAAATACAGTGTCCTGACCTGCAGGACTTCAACGAGGGCAATGAACCTAAGCGAGAAGGAATGAAGGGACAAGAGACACGAAGAATGACAGCAAGACAAGGATTCTGATCAAGCTGCAAATTTTTATTTTTCACACAGGGGTATTTATATGCTTAGAATAAGGAAACTTTTTCATTGGCCGTAGCCTGCAGGATGTTTGCTTAGGGCAGTGTGAAAAGGTGGTCGTTAGCAGCTACAGGGTGTTTGGGGCATGATGAAAAGATCAGATTCTGTAAACAGCCTCAAGATGTTCCAGTGAGATAGTCAAGCCTATCATGTTGAGAGACTCCCTTTTGGCTCCCGACAATACAGGAACACAAGAAAATGGCAGGAAACATAACATGTCTCTCTATAATGGCCCTAAATATTAATGGACTCAATTCTCTAATCGAAAGAATGGCAGATTGTATCCATCCATTGTTGGCATTCTGTTTTGGGCTATTTTTGAATTGATTAAAGCTGCCACTAATTATGATATATGTCTTTTAATATATTACCTGAATGTCACAATTATTGAATAAATAGAAGATTAATAGACTCTGATCTTATATAAAAATTCAGATACAGACATTTGTACAAAATATCATACCTTTAAATATACAGAACCATCAAGTACGTCATAAAGGCGATCAGGCTAACAGAATAGAAAATAGCCCTATTGGAAAAAAGAAGAAGCACAGTCCCAAGCATAGGGTCTTTCTTTCTTCCACCACTCCACCAAAAAACATTCTAGGAAATTGGAACACTTGTTGTTAGGGAAGAAAGAGGTTAATATGAGGCCAGTCAAATGGAGAGAGGAAAGATGGGTGAAAACAGTCATAATATTCCATGTATATATGTGAAAATGGAACTAGGTAACTTGGGATGGGTAGGGGTTGAGAGGTGGGAGAGAAGGATGGAAGGGTTGACATTGATCAAGTTGCATTATATTCATAAACTGACACATTGAATTCAAACGTTTTTGTACTCCTACTTAAAGATAATAAAAATGATAAAATTTAAAAAAAGTTCTGCAGTTAATATATAAAAATATTCACATGAGCATATTCAAAATATCAATTCTGAAATTGTACAGAATTATCAAAATTTGAATGAGACTATTTAAAGGACCCTTCACACCCAGATAACCTAGACTTCTAAGATTCTAGCCTGCTCATTATGTGATCCTATTAATCTTAGTTGACAGGACTTCAAAGGGTGACAAGCTAAAGTGATTTTATCAAAATATCATGAAACTGCAGCTGTCTGATCTGCAAGACCCCCAACACAGTTATGTAAGCCATAGTTATGTAATGAATGTCTCAAACATGAATTTGTACAATTTATCCATGAAGATGCAATTCTACTATCTTGCTTAACCCTCACCACAATGAAGAAAAATGTTAAACTATACTAAAGTTCTAGAGGCTTAATCTTAAAAGAATAATATATTCCTGTCATCCAACAAGTCCATTCTAGGATTTTCTATGCCTTTCTCATTGATCTCAGTATCATAATATTCTAGAAGACAAAAGGCTTTGAATGGCCAAATATCTTCAAATGGGCTCTCAATGTTTCAGATCTGAAATCAATAGCAATTATTCTAAAAATATGGTGAATATCATACCTTATGGTCAATTTAAAGGAAATTGAGAATTCTAAAGCTGTATGGAATGGTCTGTCTTTCTGTTAGATTTTTGCATTGTAAGGTTCTGCTCCATCATTTGCACTAGTGCTCTATGAGGTAGATGGGTACCCAGACAGACACATGGTAGATAGATAGATAGATGATAGCTAGATGGATAAATGGCAGATACATTGTTTAACATTTAACTCCTATATGAATTATATGAATATATATGCATATACAATCAAGGATAAATGGGAAATGAGCATCTCTTTTACTCAGAAAAAAAGGGAAAACAAACATTTACTAGGTGCTTTACTTGGTACATAAAGGACATTCTACCAACACACAGCCTCCCTGCTGAATGGTCAGAATCATCTCTATCAGCAGACCTAATGCACACCTAGAATCCTATTAAGCTCTAAGTTATCTCATGGGGAGCCAGAAATAGAGATATTTCCGTGACACAACTGATTAAGTAGATCATTAGATCTACTAAAATAGGTTAGATTCAACCAGATAGTTTGCAGTGTGTCACCTGGCCAATCCCTGGGATTTTAGTGAAGCCCATCCAGACACCCAAGGCTTCCCTAGCTAGGAAAAGAGAACTTTACTCACTCCCTGAAAGCTCCCTGTGGTGCCTCCAGCCAGCAATGAGGCCACTGGCTTAACTGCAGAGCGCCTTGTGGCACAAATGAAGAAGTTGGGCTGGTAGATGAAACTCTTATCATGACATGGTGGGAGGATTTCCTCTCTCAACCACAAGAGTAAAAGATTCTATGCACTGTTATTCCACAGAAAGCAAAGCTCCTCCAGCCTAAAAGCAATTTACACACTGACATTCACACCATGACAGTTTTTGGAAGAGTTTGTCTTTTGTATGGAACCTGCCTTTACAAAAAAGAAAATAGAAAGAGCAATGTATCTGATGGCTTGTCTGGTCTAGATTTTGAAGCACACACTAACAAACAGAAATATTTGTCTCTGAATCTCATCTGGCTGAGTTAACACTTTATATTTTCTAGGTAAATTTTAAAAAGAACAACACATTGTCCCTAACAAGTTCTGTTCATTGTTGGTCATGATGGCTATACTTCTAAAGTGGAGCCCTATGAATACTCCCAGTGGCGTTTTCATGGAAGACTAGGCATATAGTCATCCCAAGGAAAGGGAAGGCATCTTTTTAAAACTTCCATTTGTCTATACTTTCTACATGAAGTGAACTTTTCCTTCTGTTCCTGATAGTGGATACCATGATGGCAAAAAAGGATTACTCTAGATATGTATTCATTGTCAAGAGAAATGAAGAGTTTTGGACAGCCACAAAGACTATTAAAATCACTTTGTATTCTGCTTTTAATGGGTACAGGTGCATATTAGCTTAGTGAAGTTCTAGTTCACAGGTAAAAGGGCAGATTCCAAAAGGTAGATAACAGGATATCAGAATGTAATGGAGATTAGGCAGACAAAAAAAAACAAAAACAAAAACAAAAAAAAAACTTTACACCATCTTGGGACAGGATCACTTTGCAAAATGCAGCACTAAGAATCCTGTGTCTGTAATCAAACAAGTACAATCATACAAACCAATTCTTTTGTTTCTGGCAATAGGCTTTCTTCACACACAGCATCCAGTCATATTTCCTGTATCCAGCAGAGCTCTCATGGAGCTCTAGAATCCCCCTTCTTTGGCCAGCCTGGACAGGAAAGACCATGAGACTCTTACCTCCACCAAAAAGACAGGAGTGGAGCTGTGGCTCAAAGGTAGAGTGCCAGCCTTAAGGAAAAAAAGCCAAGTAAGAACAAGAAGCCCTCAGTTCAAGACCTAGGACTGGCATACAAGCAAACTGAACAAATAATTGTAAACAACCATCTGTTAATGGCTTCAGAACAGAGCAGAGTCCTAAGTGCATTTACAAGTGGGGAAAGACACTAGGAACTTTAGTGAGGCCATGGGGCGTGCAGAGGATTCATGAAGATACTAGAGATTTCTGGATTCTCACTTGCATTGAAGTGAATGTATCAAGCTTCTATTGCCCTTAAAAAATAAGTCAACGCCAGGCCCAGACATGTTTTTCTTTGTAAAATACAAAGGCTAGCAAAACAAAGATTGGGGTGCAGTTTCATCCAGTTAGAAGGATGAATGGGAAAGCTGATACCTTCCAGCAGCAAATGAGTAGGAGTTGCCAAGAGATTGGACAAAATGCTTTTGCAGAGTTTGAGAGAGAATTTTGGCCTGTATCCTAGCCAATCTCATCTGCAATGCAATGTTTTTGGATAGGCAAATGCTACCTTCAAATCCTTTTAAACTAAATACTGTACTTTTTCTTTCTCTTAGTAAGTACTTTGGGTCTCTCAAGAAAAATGCTTTCCTATGTATATGAATTGATTCTATGGGTCAACTCAGAAATAGCAGATTTGGGAAGCTTTTTTTTTAATTCCTGGTAATAATGGTAGATTTATACATATTTATTTACATTTTTTTGCCACCCAGATAGCAAAGGCAGCTCACTGAGGTGAAGCAGAAAATCCAGTCTGATATAGTGAATTTACTGTTCGCCAACCCCAGGGTCTGGGCACATCAAATAAGCTCCTACTTACTGAAATGGAATTAAGATTGGCTTAGCTCTTCCCACTCATCCCAGAACCCTAAATCCATAGCTCCTACCATCAAAGCTCTGCTGAACTTTTTTTCCTTCACAATCTGTTCCTATTAGTCTAGTTACTAAAACAATGATTCCCCGGCATTCTGATGATCCAGTCGCATCTAATTATTCAGTACTTTTCATGTCTAAGAATACTTAAGCATTTGTTTGTCCTATAAATTAAGTTGAAAATAATTTAGTGCAGAACTTTTTAGGCTGTCTTCAGTGATATTGACATCTAAATGCTTATCCTGCAGGAGTATCTTTCCTGAGTCCCTGCAGTGTTTATCATCTCTAGTGATTCAAAAATGAGCCAAAGAGTGTGCTGTGGCTCGAAGTATAGAGCACTCGCCTTGAGCTGAAGAGCTGAGGGACAGCACCCAGGCTTAGCTCAAGCCCCATGACCAGCAGGAAAAAAAAAGAGCCAAAGAAATGATTCTAACATTAGAATTTTACCATATTTTTGGTGCAGGTACTGGAGCTCGAAGTCAAGGCCTTTCACTCCCACTCGTGCCTTTTTTGCTCAAGGCTGATGCTCTACCATTTGAGCTGCTTCTGGTTTTTGCTGGTTAATTAGAGATAAATGTCTATGGACTTTTCTGCCTGGATGACTTTGAACCATGATCCACAGATGGAGGCTTTCTGAGGTTTTGCCCAGGAAACATAGTTTATAATCACCCCTGCTTTCACAAGGATCCCTCTAAAGAAGAAATAATGTAGGAAGTACCTATGAGTCTACACAATCACCTCTTCTTAGCATTCACCCCAACAGCTGTCAACATCACGTCCAGAGGGACTGAGTTCTTGTATATCAACTTGAGTGACTTTGGGCTTTGACAGAAGGTCATAACATCCTTGTTAGACATGCGATGCAAATTTTTCCAAGAGGTTATGCTTCAGGTTTTTATTCTAAAAGCAAGAAAAGTTGCAAAACAAATTTCTTTGTAAGTCCAATATTAAAAGGTGTTGAAAATGAATTGCCCTCTAGCTTTTGTCTTGGTTGACAATTCTTCTGGGATAAGGTTGATTATTTTATAATTCCTTGTGGAGGCTGTCAGATCTGTCTGATTAAGTGAAAACTAGCATAAGGACATTATATAAAGGATATCATTCATGTCAATTGTTTCCTTTTAAGATGAAAGCAGATGAATTGTGTTATGTAGAAGCAAACCTGGGAAACTTTGTTTATAAGATTCCCAGTTTTGAATCCTGTAGACTGATTCCATATTAAAGGAAACATTTCTGTCAGAGACAAATAACATGGTCATACATTTATTACGTAGTTAGACAGGGATGCGAATTAGATCACATAGACTTCTTAGTTGTCAGTATTGTTTTTCCATAATTGGAAGAATATATAATGGTGGTTATCTGGGATGCCCAAGACACACACACACCACCACCACCACCACCACCACCACCACTCACACCACTACAGTTCCATACCTACTGATTCAGTAAATTTAAGTTGGGGTTTTTTTTTCAGGCATTTTGGCTCACACCTATAATCCAAGCTTCTCAGGAGGCTGTAATCTGAGGGTTGTAGCTCAAAGCCAGACCATATAGGAAAATCCACGTCACTTTATCTCCAAAGAACCAGCAAAAAGCTGATAGTGAAGCTGTAGCTCAAATGGTAAGGCATCAGCTTTGAGAGAAAGAGTTAAGGGACCATGCCCGCTTGCTGAGTTCAGGCAGGCCCTACTACTAACACAGAAAAGGAAGAAAAAACAGAAAAGTTTCCATTTTTAAAAGCTCCACAATGGAATTAGGTGCTCATTGTCAGCAAAGATCACCCTATCATAAGCTATTTTAACTTAGCTGGATGATGAAATGCCACTAGTACAGATCATAGTGCCTGAGCAGCAGTCTGGGGGCATGCATTGACAGCATGATTCTTTTGTCTATCAGACCTGTTGAAGAAGAGAATGTGGCAGGGAGTTATATGCATTCTTCAAGAGAATAAGAAACTGAGAAGAACTAGGGTTAAGAGGAACATATTCTGAGATTTTGAATTATTCATTGTCATATACTGTATAATGAACTCAATTTACATGTTATTCAACCACCCTGGATATTTTTATATTCTACCCATAATAAGTTTAATGTCTCTATTTAATGTTTAGCTATGTATAGTGAAACTGGGGATCATTCCATTAAGCAAACTAAGCCAGATTGAGAAAGACACATCGCATATTCTTTCATATGTGGAAATGAGACCTAAAATGAAAAAAAAAAAGTAACATGAGGATAAAAGAGAGACTATTTAAGGCTGGTAACCAGCAGTGAAGGAAAAAGGAGGTGGTGAAAGGTGGAGGTGAGCGACGTAAAAGTATTTTACATGTATGGATTAACAAAGAATAATAAGGTCATATACAGTGGCTCATGCCTGAAGTCCTAGTTACTCAAGAGGCTAATAAGATCCTCAGCAGAAAAGTCTGAGAGACTCCATTTCTAACTAATCAGCAGAAGACCAGGCTAGAGGCATGGCTAAAGTGGCAGAACACCAGGTGAGGGCAAAGAAGCCAAGACAAAGAAAGAGAGAAAGATGGTAGGGGGGAAACAAAGGAGGAGACAGCAATGCTTGATAAGCATTACCGTGCTGATGTGATTGTACCCCTCTGCACAGTATTTTCAGAATTTAACCCTGGATTCTAACATACACAAAGAATTTATAGCTCCTTCCCTTCTCCTTCCCTGACTTTTCTTTCACAATAAGTAAAACGAACTCTGTTCTTTTTTTTCCTCTGTGACCCTCTTGACATATCTGTTTTTGTGATGTTGCATACCATCTCAAATGGTTATATTTTGATTGAAAAGATAAAGTTGATCAACATGGTTTGTGACAAATTCAGATAAATGTTTTACTTTATCTGGAGAAGAAATTCTGACCAGACTTCAAAATAGGTATATTAAAGGTCCTGAAACACTTTTCATAAAATTGAGATTTAGGGTACTTTTATTTTTAAGGAGAAGGAGGTCATTTAAAAAAAAAGTAATGTTCCAAACCTACATCATTAAGAGAATAAAAGCTTGGCAGTGCCTCTCTCTGTTAATTATTTCTAACCTCCTTTCATGCTGTGACCCAAACAGAGATGTAGACCTTTTTTTCCTCCTTTTTCAGTGTGATTATTTCATATTGTGAATGGTGAGGACTAATTACCATGACCCTTGAAATTTGAATATATGGGAACCTTACCTAGTGTTATTTTTAGACCGATCTCCTAAAGTGTTTTCTACTTAATCTTTTCAGTGACATGTATTTGATAAAATATTAGCTTTGGTTCTTAACTACACAGGTGTAGACTGTATCTCATTGGTGGAGAAGAGGCGCATCCTGTCCAGGGGGAATTCCAGCCCACCAGGCTCTCAGTGGCTAAGTCAGGGCTTGTGCTGCTGTTCCTTGGCCTCCTTCTGACAGTTACCATAGTGCATCATTGTTAGGAGAAAGAGAAGTGTACCTTCTTGTACTGAGAAATAAAAATACTGTGGCATCCTAATCTGAGCTCATAATTTAATAGAAATGTGTTAACAAGTAAAGACAGTATTTTCCACAAGTGCCTAATGTTGAACATTAGCTCAACATTTCCTATGTTTCTATTAACCCCCTACATTTAAACCAGTCTATATCTATAGTTGTATCTATATCTATATCCATAATCGATATCTATTTCTATATCTAGCTAGCTAACTAGCTAGCTATAATATACTTTATCTACAGGAAGAGATTTTTTTTTCCATATCCATTTAACTAGTCCTCTCCAAAAGCATTTATCAACAGAAGCTAAATGTATATCAATTCTAAAATTAAGAAAAAATATTAGGGAAGGGGGAATTGGAATAGACTTGAATTGGGTCAGATCCAAGGAGACCTGCTGAATTATTCAAACAGGAGATCAACGGCAGAAATAATTTGTGCTGTAGAAGCAAAACTGTGTAAATTGATATGTGATGATATTTGAGATCATTTAATTTGGTGGCTTGGAAGAAAATCAAATGAATTCAAGAAATTCTTATAAATATTTCTATCTTCTTTTTTTGTAAGCAAAAGATATCTGCCGACTTGAATATGCCACCTGTTCTTTACTTTAATACTCAATAATTTCTTTTCCTATCATATTTTAGTAGTTGTACCAAGGAGTTGCCATTTAACAAGGTACTTCATGAATTCAATGCGTCTTTGTCAGTATCAACCCTTTCAACATTCTCAGCCATCCCTCCCAACTCACGGCTTCTCTCACTTTTCTTAACTTTGTAGAATATACATTGAATTCTTGACTGTATTCTTCCTCAAGTTATATGGATCTTTGGCATTTTACAATTTCTTGGTGTAAGTTCAGAAAATGATTCGAATTTCTCCAACATTTCCCCAGTCTCTGCAATTAGAAATATATGCATATGATTTGATAGTCTTAGGGAGTGGAATATATAAAATATGAAAGTCCTAAAACCTTATTTCATGACCACCATTGGGATATTTTAAACCCTGCATATTTTAAGGTTGAAACAATTAAAAAATTCAACAGAGAAATTTTCAATCCAATGTTGAAAGTACAGAGACGGAGTCAGATCTTAAATCATTTGAAAGAAAGGTGTGAGAATAGGGGGAAAGCCATAGATAATGAATTGTAAGGTTGTGGAAAATAGGCAAGAATGGATAATGTTCAGTGGAGGACATTGCTCTAGGGCAGACATGAAATGAAATGTGATCAGGAGATTTTAAAAATAAAGAAAACAAAAGCTAAAGGCAGAGAAAAAGAAAACATGAATTATATTACAGAGGGTAGTCTATAACTAATCACAAAACTTTCCCCTTAATCTAAATGATGGGAAATTAAATCACACAGAGTATGTTTTTGCCAAAGTGAGAAGAGGGATCTGTGGCCAACATCAGATTGCTTCCATGGATGGGGCTCGGGACAGCTGAGGTTTGCAGCAGACTCAGTTGAAAGCCAAGCACTTCAGCTTCTACTTAGTCATCTCAGAACTTTTTTGCACCTTAATGGAAATCTAAAATAGGGGAGAAAACAATATCCAGAAGTTAAGCTGGGTGCCGGTGGCTCAAGCCTGAAATCCTAGCTACTCAGAACTCCTAGCCATGTGCAGTTTCCCAAGAAATGAGACCAGATATTTAGAACATTTCCTCACAGAGACTTACAGAGAGATAATAAGTTTATAGTAACTAGATAAAGTGAAAGGTCATCATTAGAGAGAAGAGTTCTAGCTTTGTTCCTTCAGGTTGAATATTAGTGAGGTCCTTTGCAGTTTATACTTCCAGTGATAAAATTAATACCATCAAAAATCCCTATTCATTTTCTCTAGCAATTAAAGAATTAAAAGGCAGAGAAGCAGGGTGCTGGTGGCTAATTGTGATCCTTGCTATTCAGGAGGCTGAGTGAGAGCTGAGGATCTTTTTAGAAGTCAGCCCTGGTAGGAAAGTCCATGAGACATATCTCTACCAAAAAAGTCAGAAGTGGATCTGTGGTCCTATTGTTAAGAGTACTAGCCTTGAGCAAAAAAGCTTAGGGATAGTGCCCAAGACTTGAGTTCTAGACTCAGGACCAGTACACACACACACACACACACACACACACACACACACACACACACACACACACACACACACACACACACACACACACACACACACACACACACACACACACATTCAGAGAGAGAGAGAGAGAGAGAGAGATGCAGCCGAGTTCATAGCAGACAGAGAAAGTTTATTTGAGAGTGACAGCAAAGCATACTCCCTGAAGACATGGTCCCTAAATGGGGGAATCTGTAATATCTTGATTGATTTTCCTTGATTGATTTGTTCCCTTTCTCTCTTGGAGCACAAGTGTGGAAAGGGTCCCCCCTCATGCCTAGAAGGTAGCACTTGCTTACCACAACTTGTGCAACGCACATGATGCACCAAGGACCCTGAGCCTGAGTGTCCAATGGGAACAAGAGGAGTGTTCTACCCAGTGACATAGTTCCTGTCATGTTGGTATTAGTCCCAGCCACCGTTTTCTGTCCCTAACCACCTTGCCAGGGCAGCTCAATCCCTTCAACATATACAGCTTTTTTTTTTTTTTACTTGCATTGTTTGATTCAAACATTTCACTGTCACCTGTTGGTGATATACCTAAGTTGCAGGAATATTATTTTACTATACAGCTAATCTGATCACTATTTATGGTATTAAGCACTATGGTTCATTACAATATGATCTCTAACACATTTATCACACAATCTCAATCAAATTCTTGAACTTGGAATGAACAGAATCTGGCTAGGGTAAAGCATTTGGACATGATGGACAGAAGAAGGATAGAAATTTAAGCTGAAAAGGCAGAAATTGTGGTCCAAAATTGCTATGCATACTACTCCCCCTTCAAAGAGTTAGACTGTTAAAGTTTATTTCTTTTAACCTTCTCACTTACAGTTGACAAGATAAAATCAGAAAAGCTAAGACTATTTAGCATCCCATAATAAGTGACAGATATAAAAATGATCAGGGCATTGAACACTTAAACTGATTCTCAAAACCACATTTTTATTATGACAAACTCTTCTCTCTCATGTATCCTTCACCTGAATAGCTATTAAATTGTAGACGTATAACTTTAAATCCTTTCTTAGAATAATACCTTCTATAGAGATTGTGTGAATATGTGTGTATGTGTGTGTTGTGAAGTTATTTCCCCTAGTGTATTATTCTCTAATACTTCTAGTACTTCACCTACTGCCTGAACACTAGACATTTTTGATCCATATACCTTAGAATTCTAATTTGATTACTCTGGAAAACTTATTTTTAGAAACTAAAAGAGGACAAAAGTGAACTTGAGTAACTTGTAAGTAGAGTGGAAAGTGTGAATGTGACTTAATGCTCCCTCTGTGAGCAGCCTGGAATCAAAGGTGCAAAGACTGTGTACCTCTCCTCACCTAAACTCCCAAAGCCATAGATGGAGCACACGCATCATCTTGGACACCCATAAGGGAGGACAGGTGGGAGAGGCCTGGGAAGGAAACATCACATGCAGGGCTGGACCCTATGACTACAGATGGGGCCAGCATCAGAGTTTGCTAGCTATACTAAAAAGTTCTAAACTTTATCCCAAGAAGTATCCAAAGCCTATGGGAGAATTGAAACAATTTAATGGCAAGATGATAAACGTGTGTATAGATGTGTATATTATATGTTATATATGCTATATATAATGTGAATTGGAAAGGTTATCCTGGCTTTAATATTAAAAAATAGTGGAGCTTACACTTCCATACTTGGAGTTTGGAGCTGAACATCAAGTATAACAAAGATCCTAAGGATTAATCTTTATCCACCTCCCTTTAATGCCATTTGAATGCCATAGAGTAGTTTCCAGAGCCATTTTGCAGTGTAATTAGCTATGTCATTTCATTATAAGCTTTGAAAAGAGTAAGCCAGGCACCTGTGTCTCACACCTGTTATTCTAGCTACTTAGGAGGCCGAGATCTGAGGATCATGACTCAACGTCATCTCAGGCAGGAAAGCCTGTGAGACTTTTATCTCCAATTCACTACCAAAAGTGCTGGAAATGAAGCTATATCTTAAAGGGCAGAGTGCGAGCCTTGAGCAAAAAAGCTCAGGTACAGCACCCAGGTCCTGAGTTCAGGACCAGCACACACACATTGCAAAGACTTTTTTTTTTTTGGTCAATCGTGGGGCTTGATCTCTGGGCCTGGGCACTCTCCCTGAGCTCTTCAGCTCAAGGCAAGCACTTGAGCCACAGCGCCACTTCCGGTTTTCTGATGGTTTATTGGAGATAAGAGTCTCACAGACTTTCCTGCCAGGGCTGGCTTTGAGCCGCGATCCTCAAATCTCAGACTTCTGAGTAGCTAGGATTACAGGCACCTGGCACAAATATTTTAATTATATACAAATTCATACATAAAAACTCCAGGCATCTAATGTGTATTGAGCCTATATTATGTTTTTTGTCTTTCATATTGTACTTAACATGTGTTCTGTTCATAGTTGTTGAATAAAATATGTATTAATCAGTTTTTTTAAGGAAAGAAATAGAGAAACAGTTATGCCATAGAACAAATGAGAATGGTTGTGACCACTGAAAATTCATGTTGAAAACCTAAGCCCTAACCTCACAGTCATAGCAAATGGTGCCTTATGGAACTGATTAGCCCATTTAGATGAATTAGTAGAATATTAGTGTATTTGGAAGAGACCAGAGCACCAGAGACGTTAACTTCTTATTCACTGTGTAAGGATACAATGAGAAGTTAGCAGAAGAGATCTTTCACTAGAACCCAGCATCCTGACACCCTGATCTCAGACCTATGGCCTCCAGAACTGTGATAAATAACTTTTTCTTATTGATCAGCCATGCTATTTTGTTATTGCAATCCCAAACTAACTTAAGACAAGAAGTGAAGGGGCTGAAGGTGAATAAAACCAATGTAGAATCATGCCTAGCAAGCCGAAGTGATAGATAAATTGTCACTGAGTATGTGTGATACAGAGAAGCAACAGTGAAGCTATTTCAGAAATCCAGGCAAGACAAGAAGTTACTTGGCCAGGATGAGACTTGTCACCAAGTGTGTATGAGAATTAAGTGCCCAAGGCAATTCTGTATCATATGAATTTATGTTGTATAAGAATTCAGAATAAGAAAAAGTCCTGAATTTCCTTTGGCAAGATATCATTTAAGTTCTCTTCTCTTTTCTGAAAGACATTGTGCAATTTCATCATTGAAGTTCCATTACTTCTGAGCTGGCAGCTTTGCTGATAGCTCCTATGTGCCGAAAGGCTTGCCCATTTGTTTTCCACCTCCCCATTTGGCAGTGCACATTTCTGCCTTCATTCCTCATGGCAATGTCCAAATGTTGTTCTAATTACTGAAAATCAAGAAGGGGGAGAAAGTGGAAAACAAACAAGTAAAGAAAGGTGGGCAGGTGCACTCGGGGTGACTCGCTGCGTGTTTCTTATCATCAACGGCACAGTAGATCCAAATGGTGACACGTCGAGCTTGGCCAGGATCCAAAACACTCACTCTTGCTGAAAATTGAAAATCATATTGGGTAGGAAGAAATTGTGTATGAGGGGCAACACAGAGCTATACATATAGAAGCAAATAAAAAAGACTGTCAATATGTACACTAATGGATTGGATGTTGTCTAAATTTGCAGATACTTCTACTAGTGAGTAAAGTGTCTGCCACCTTGAGAATCCAGAATACTTTTTCATTAGCTTGAAAATGGCTGTTTTCCTTGCTGACCTTATCAGTGAGGTTAGGAGTGTTGTGCAAAACAAAGCTGCTTCGTATTCGAGTCTTTTACTCCCATTTTCTCTCTAGGAGGTGGCAAATGTTTCACTTTTTCTATTTCTCCCTATTTTATCACTATTATGCTATTCTAAATCCTTGCTAAAACTTTCATGAAACTTGCTCAGGACTCATTGTCATACTGATTTGGATTTAAATTCAAGTCATAGGACATTTTATCTTGGAGATGGTGGTGTTCTCCTCTTCTAAATAATAATTATAGTCTCAAAGTGGTATTTGAGGGATTTAATTGGTCTGTTTATGTTCTTAAAAGCCTCACACATTGCCAGACCCAGACCCATAAAAGAAATGAACTTCCATGATCATTCTAGCCATTTAAGAGTTATCAAAAGATATCTTTATTGAATGTAAATAGAGTAGACAAGCTTAAAACGTCAGAGACAACTGCACTGGTATTGTTTGAGTTCTGTTTTCTTGGAAAAATTTATTAAATTCTTTTCACATGGCACAGACTTCTATATTCATTATTCATGACATAGACATGATCCTAATATAACTGAAGGAAAAATATTAATGAGCTATTTGAGGTATCCGCTCCCCTCTGAAAACCCAGGTATATCTTTCCACATTCTACTTTCTCACTACAAGTAGATTTAAGTTAAATTTTAGTCAGTAGAATTGTTGGTGTTAAACAAGCCTAGAAAACTCTCAGGTTAGCCTCTGTGGTCAAAATCATAGAAATCCAGACCTAAAGGAACAATCCTGCTACCCAATCATCCTGAGAGTTTTGAGTCAGCATAGGTGGTCCACAGAGCAGCGGTTTCCATTGAAACCAAAGTAGTATTCGATCTTTGTACGCCTAGAAAACTATATTGTATACAAGTAGAGACAATAATCAATGTCAGGTGTTCTGCATATGGATAGAGGTATATTTTCAAAGTATATAAATTCTATTATGATTAAAATTATAAACATTCATACAAAGGAAATGCTGAATTTGAATCCTATTTTCCTGAGGGCTTTCTCCAAAGTCTAGCTGATCTCACATGAAACCCCTTTGACATTTTAAATGACTTCTCGGCTTCAGAAGAGAAGAGCAGGAGAAAGCCAGAGAGCGAGTGACCTTCTGAGATTTCATAGCCTGCTTCAGAGGAGAAAGGTGAAAGAAAGGTGAACATGACCTGCTCTCTTGTCAGATGACAAAGTACCAAATTTTGGGATACAGTATCCTGATTCCCCATAATGGAACACACCTGTGTTCACAAGTCAGGACTGAGAGTTATTCACATGGACAAAGCAAATGGAATAAAGAAACTGGTGTCTCTAGGTGCCATTGGTAAGGTTACTGACTCAGCCCAATCTGGAAAGGCTGTAAAAATAAATATGATAAAAAAAAAGTAATAGCCAGGTACTTACATTTATAATCTTAGCGACTCAGGAGGTTGAGATTTAAGGATCTCGGTTTGAAGGCAGCCTAGGCAGGAAAGCTTCAAAGACTCTTAATCTCCAATTAAATATCAAAAAGCAGGAAATGGAGCTCACATGGTAGAGTGCTAGCCTGAGGGGAAAATAAAACTTAGGGACAACATCCAGGCCCTGAATTCAAGCCTGAAGACTGATACCATGAAAGAAAAAGAGAAAGAGAATAATAATGCTCTGTAATACAAAAAAGCTAGGAATGATACATGGGCTTATTTTATTGGAGAGTGCAAGGGAAATAAGATGATTTTGCAGCCTGAAAGTATATTGGTTAATAAAGTAATCAATTTACTTATAATCAATATATCTTTGGCTTTCACAACTCAATAGAGGGCAATCTTTGAGGACCAGGCCCACTGGTGGATATAGCTTCTTTAGACCTGGTTGCATGATTTTAGGGGACTAGCTTCCCACTGGCACATCATCTTCCACAGGGACTCCTCCTCTTCATTTTAGCTGTGAAAATAAATATGTGAATGTAGAGCCCAAAAAAAGCTAAAGAAGGAAAAACTAAAGAAGGAAATCCAAGCCTATTCCTTTACTATAAGCACCAAGGCTCAAAAGAGATAAAAGATAAATAACAACAAATGCTGGTACAGATATAGGTAAAAGGAAACATTATCCTGATGCTAGCAATGTAAAGTATTGCAACTACTAAATCTAGAACTACACTATGATCTACCATACCACTCATGGCCATTTATCCAAAAGATTACAAGACGCTCATAAACCCATGGTCATTGCTACACTATGCACTATAACTAAGCTATGAAAACAGCCTATGATGTTCCACATTAGATAAATAGACTCAGAGAATGTTATTCTATACACATATGTGTATATGTGTGCGTTTGTGTGTATACATACAATGGAATTTATTCATCACCCAGAAAGAATAATACTATGATGGACCTTGAAAAAAATGTTAGATGAAGTGAGTCATGTCCAAATAATGAAGGACAAATGTTTCCTCTCATATGTAGAACTTAGATCTAAATTATATATATATATATATGTTTGTATGTGTATATGCGTATATATACATATGTTCATGTATATGCTCACATATATATGTTCAGATACACATATGAACATAATAGAGCTATATGCATGCATAAACAATCTGACTAAAATATGGTATATACAAAGAGATTACAATGGTGTGACTCAAAGAACTCAAACATTATTTAACAAAATGAATATCAAGAAGCAGAATACCTGTTTTGTCAGTTGGGGAGGGAGTCCAGGGGAAAAGAAACGGATGGATGGAGAGAGGAAGTTTGGACAAACAAGGTCATAGTATTCAATGCACAAATATAAAAATAGAACCAGTCCATGGACTTGTAGTTCATCCCTGTAATCCTAGCTACTCAGGATAGTGCGATCTGAAGGCTATGGTTGGAAGCCAGCCCATGCAGGAAAGTCAATGAAATTATTATCTACAATTAAGCACACACACATAAAAAAGCAAAAGTGGAGCTGTGGCTCAAGTGGTGGAACCTTGAACACAAAAGTTCAGGGACAAAAAGTAGTCCCTGAATTCAAGACCCAAGACCGACACCAAATAAATAAAATGAAAACAGAAAAATAGAAACAGGTTACTTGAGGGTGTAGGTGGGGCTTGAAGCCTTGGGAAAGAACAATGGAAGGGATGATGCTGATCAAGATGTATGCTGATCAAACTGACATGTTGAATTGAAACCGTTTTGAACAACTACTCAAAGATAATAATAGACAGGCAAAACTGGCTCATACCTGTAATCCTATCTACTCAGTAGGCTGAGATCTGAGGATCACATTTCAAAGTCAGCCTGGGCAGGAAAGTCCGTGTCACTCTTATCTCCAGTTAACCATCAGAAAACTGGTGCTGTAGCTCAAGTGGTAGAGCTCTAGCCTTGAGCTGAAGAGCTTAGGGACAGTGCCCAGGCCCAGAGTTCCCCACAACCACCACCAACAACTGCAAATAAAAGATAATGATGATGATGATGATGATGATGATGATGATGATGATGATGATGATGATGAGATGGTGGTGGTGCTGCTGCTGAGATGAAATATCAATATATCAATCTTAGTTTCTTTTACAAAGAGTTGGTCCTGTAAGGCTAAGTTAATGGACTTTTTAGCTATTTGTTGCCTTAGAGTGCCATCCCCTCAGACTTTAACCAAGAACAAAGACAGATATGTTTATGAGGCCAAGGAAAGGCCAGATTTCAGAAGAATGCAAGCTCAGATAGTCTCTTAGTCAAAGGAACCTTGGGAAATCCATGTGAAATAAACATCCTTGGATGTCTCTGCTAGTCTTTCTTCTTAGCATCTGATGTTACGTTTTCGATTTCACTGCATTCTCAAGAATAATGTAGGAAAATATTCAGAAGGATCAAAAATTAGAACCCATGGGGCTGAGAAGTTGGCTCAGTGGTAGAGGGCTTGCCTTCCATGCCTGAGGCCCTGGGTTCGATTCCTTAGCACCACATAAACAAAAAGAAAAAAGCCAGAAGTGGTGCTGTAGCTCAAGTGGTAGAGCACTAGCCTTGAGCTGAAGAGCTGAGGGACAGCGCCCAGGCCCAGAGTTCAGGCCCCACGACCGGACCCCCCCCCAAAAAAAATTAGAACCTACTAATTTAAAAAGGTAAGATTGCTCAGGTTACACAGTCTAGAGTTACCAAATTACTTAAGAATGTATTTTTAGCAAAATATATGTTCAACAAAAATGCTGATTTATTTTTTTCCCCACTGAGGCAAAATAAGGACAGGTAGCAGATTTGGCAGCCAGATATATTTAGATTAGACATGAAAAAGGACTTCTCGTTTATAAAGACAGCTACACTAATTATAAGGAGTGTGTAGCTTGGCTATGTAAGATACAGTCTGGCTTCAAGGTTGTTTTGCCTTTTATTTTAAGAAGTTTAAATAACCATTGAATATTTGCTCTGAAATATAAATGTTCCTTTTTTATTTGTTAAAAATGAACCTCCCAAAGAATAAGAAAAAAAAATTGATCCTATATATTGGGTGATTTTTCTGAGCATCTATCAAATCTCTGTTACTTCCTGAAAATAACAGATTCTATTTTAAGTACTTAAATTTTAGAAAACATTTTAAGGAAATTTGGGGGAGGGGGTAGGGAGTCAATCATGCGGGTTTAACTCAGGGTCTGGGCTTGAACTTTTTTACTCAAGGCTAGAGCTCTATCACTTTGAGCTAGAGCTCCACTTCTGGCTTTAGAGTAGTTACTTGGAGGTAGTCTCATGGGGACTTTTCTTCCTGGGCTGGCTTTGTTGTGCCCAGGTCACAGGACCCGCACCAAGAAGACTACTGAGAGTCAGACTTTTCACTGCTTTAAGGTTTTATTTAGAGGGGCTGCAGCTCCGGTCTCATCCTACACTCCAACACAGCGGAGCCTAGGAGGAGAGCCCCAAGCTAAACATTTGCAGGGTTTATAAAGGCACACAACCAACCAGGTGTTTAGATTACCACCACGTGTTGCTCTGCTAGACAGAATTTGCTGATCTTAGGTTTCGTTTAAACAAGAAACAAGTGGTCACTGCCTCAAAACTTTAACCCTTCATCTTCAAGCCACAATCCTCACATCTCAGCGTCCTGAATAGCTAGGATTACAGGAGTGAGCCACCAGCGCTGACAAGAAAATGTTGTATTAAAAAAAAAAACGTTTTTAATGTTTATGTGCCAATAATATGAAGATTCAAAATATAAAAGAATTTCTGCACAGGTGCGCGCACACACACACACACACACACACGCACACAATTTCATAATGGCACACTGACTAACTTTGAACTAGTATTAAAAATTGCCCACCACTCAGGCATCTTTCTAGCTGCTCAGGAGCTTGAGAGTTGAAGATCAGGTCTGAAGCCACTGTGAACAGAGCAGTTCATGAGACTCTTACCTCCAATTAACCACCAAAAAGCTGGAAGTAGAACTGTTGCTCAAGTGGTAGAGCACCAACCTTGAGCAAAAAAGCTCAGGGACAGAGTCAAGGCACTGAATTCCAGACCCAATGCTGAACAACAACAACAAATCTCTCATCATTAGAAAAATTACAACTTACTGTGGATGTGTTCATATCTAACCTGATGTAATTATTTATGTAAGATCCTGCATTTGAATATGCACAGACAGAAAGAAATCTGGTAGGAAACATTAGATCCATTAAAGTAAAATCTACTACAAATCATCCTCAGTACTGTGATCCTTGCCAAAAACCGAATTTGCACGTTTGCTTGTGAACAGAGTCCCCTAGATGGATGTGCTCATGGATTTCCCCCCCAAACTGTGGATGTTAGGAGACTTAGCTTTATATTTCTGGTAGAAAGCTTTGGGCAACTGAGCCATCACAATAGAAATGGCCTTTGGTAAAAGTTAATTTTTAATATTAAAACTGAGTTCTTTTCCCAACTTGGAAATCTACAGTGACAATGTAGACTCATTGTGAGCTTCTATGGCAGTGGTTTCCTTGCTTACATGTGATTAATAATTGGTATCAGTTCTATTTTATGTGTGTAAGGGCCTTGAATTCAGGACCTCAGACTCTCACTTGGCTTTTTCACTTAAGAAAGGCACTCTACCACTTGAGGCACACCTCTACTTCTGGCTTTTTGCTGGTTAATTGGAGCTAAGAGTCTCATAGATATTCTCTGTCTGGGTGGCTTTGAACTCCAATCCTCAGGTCTCAGGCTCCTGAGTAGCTAGGATTACAGGCATGACACACCAGTGCCCAGCTGGGTACTAATTCTTAAAGCAAACAATTCTTGTTTCATCCCAAGCATTACTGTATGACTATTACAAGTAAAACTCTGGAGTCCTAGACCTGGAAGTATAGCTTAGTGATGGAACATTAACCTAGCATCCTCATAGCAGTAGATGAAATCACTAGCATTTCAAATTAAAAAAAAAAGTCTTTGGTGTTTTATGTACTAATTGAAGACCTTCTATCATACATCTATATCTGTCTCTCTATGTTATATAGTATAGCAACAGGAGAAATCATGCAAATACCTCAAGAAAACCAGAGTCAAGTAATAAAAGGACAAGTGGTATGATATCCAGAAAAGACTTACATAGAGAAGAGTTAGGAGCCAGGAAGACTATAGAAACTGTCTTTCTTCTCTTCTT